>NC_090935.1:908635638-909260638 GCF_040938575.1 Ambystoma mexicanum | reverse complement strand
GGAGTGGGTGTGCCGACGAGTAGAATCTTAGTCTTACTGGCGTTAAGGCAGAGGTCATTGGCGGCACACCAGTCCTGGATAGCAGAAAGACAGTCAGAGATGCGGGAAGGAGAAGAGGAGGCCGAGGGTAGCCTGAAAATGAGCTGGGTATCATCAGCATAGCACTGAAAGTTGGGACAGAGGTCGTTGGCGGCACCAATGTTTTGTAGTGCAGGGATCCATAATGATCCTCAGCATGGGACACCACCTCGTCAACGAGGACCTGCAGCTCCGCCTCGAATTTTCGCTTACTCAGCCTGTGCTCAGATACCTTCCCCTTCGATTTGTCCTAAAACATGGTTTCCCTCTCCTGTGGGTCTAAATGGATACAGGAAATGGTGGATTTAGACCAGATTGAGTTTGTCAAAATGGCTGCAGCCATGCTTCCCATTCTGGTGTTGATGCTATTTCCACCAACAGTAATTCAGCAAGCAGAATTAGCGCTGAATGTATAACGGTAACAGTAATTCTGCCGAATACGGGCAGAATTACCATTGTGGACTCAAGTTTCGATGGTAATTCCACTGGACGGATTTACCATTACCACCGATGGTGAGTGCGCGCTCCTGCCAAGTTGTAATACAGCAGTGATTCTGGAATTACTGCCGCATTACCACCAAACTCATAATGAGCCTCATTGCCTGGACTTGACTCTAAGCAGGATATTAGATATAAAAGCATTTATGACAACTCCAGTTTCATGGAGTGATCACTTCATGAGGCATTTACTGTTTCGCTGTTGGTCTCACCTCTCTCTAACACTTCTGTTTCTTACCAAACTTATAGATCCAAACAAGAGTTGCTTAATATTCCTTTCAGGAAACTTCTGGGTGGGGTACCTGATACTGGGGATGAGCTACACTGTCACGCCTACTTTAAGAAATGCTGAGCCAGGCTTCAGCCAATCATTGATGAGTTTGCCCCATAAAAATGGCCAAGCAGAGAAACACTTTGAAACCGTGTTTTTTTTCCTACATTGCTGGCCTTAAAGAAACAGGCAAAATTGTTGGATTTGTGCAAACATGATTTGCTACAAAGGTTTAGCCAGCCAAGATGAATTGCTGATAGGTCGAAAATGATGATTAATGTTTGACCTATCACCAATTCAGCTTGGCTAATCATTTTTGCACAACTCCAACAACTTGTTGAACACAATAACATTCTGGATCTTTACCAATCAGGAATTCATCCTAAGCACAGTACGTACAGAGTCAGAATGGATCGCAGTTTGGGATGACATTGTTTCCCATGTGGATGTAAGCCACCTATCATTTACATCTGACCCCATAAAACTAGGTTTGCCCCTTTCGCCACCCCCCCCCCCCTTCAACATATTTCTCTAACCTTTGATGAACATCTTTCACAATTTTCTGTTACAGTATCATTCTTTTGCAGGTGATGCTCAAATCTATGTTAAAATTTCAGGGCCATCCAATATCTTCCCCTCATTACCAGAGGGTCTATCTAACCACAGTAAATAATTAAATGACAGGAAACGGCCTGCAGCTCAACCTTGCAAAAAAACGAAATACTTTGTGCTAGGCCTCAGACACTTACTCGGGGACCCTCAGCCGATGCCAACTCCCCCACGTCTCTTTGGTCTTCCTACCACCTTTGAGTCAAATGTAAGGATCCCAGGGATAATCTGGGTGCCCGATCTTTCCCTGTCAGCGCAGATAAATGAATTGAACCGTTTACTCAGAGAAATTCTTCCATTTATTCCTAAAACAAAGCATGCTGCAGTGGTTGGTACACTGTTAAACCCCTATCTGGTTTACAGCAGTGCATTGGGTTTGCCTAATAAACTTCTACAAAAATTACAAAAGATTCAAAATGTGATGCTTCATCTCATCTTGTCTACCTAACGGGGCCTGATTCATGGAAGTGTTTTATAATGGCGCAATCCCATAGGAAAACGTTCCATGAATCAGGTGTCTCTCTCCACCATGGAAATTCATTGGCTCACTGTATGCCAACTGATCTCTTTTAAGGTACTATGTTTAGTTTTTAAATGTAAACACAAACTGGCTCCGCCTTACCCAGGGACGTCATTTCACCAGAATGCCAGGGGTAGCAGAAGTGACATCACACGACCCTTGACCCCTGATGACATCACAGGAGGTGATGTCATTTGACCCCGCCCCAAAGTGATATCGCAGGAAGCGATGGAACACGGCCTTTGACCCGTTGACAAAACAGGAAGTGGCATCACATAGCATTGTACACTACGAAAAACATGGTTACGATATCACTATAATGTGATGTACATTTCATACAAGAATGGATCGCCATGTGTATCATTAAGATCAGTGTATATAGGCCCATATTACTAAATTTCTGTGAATGCAAGCAGACGTCCATGACCAAATGATAATGATGTGTTATTATATAGCACTTACGCTTAGCCCTTTATATAGAAAGAATGTACACCCAATATCACCCAACCTGTGTTGGTACCCATTTATCGACCTCAGAAGGATGAAAGACTGAGTTGAGGCATTTAAGAACAGACTAAATCAGTGACTCGACCCCCGAAGTGTGCCTGAAATAAACCTTTGATGGGTCTAGCAATTATTGTATAGAATTCCAGAAAGACACATTATTTAGGTTAAGTGCTGAAACTGTTAGACACTCTGTTGTGGCACTCCTGTTCTTATTTTTCTTTTTAAAAAAATAAAAATAAAAAAGGGGCCTGAACAAGAAAGCCAGCCACTCCAGATGTAAAGAGCCACATGGTGCTGGCCACAGCCCAGGAACTTGCATTACGAAAAAAAAAAAAAGTTTAATTTTTCGTTTTTTTTAAGACAGAGGTCGCAAGGGAGACCCCAGAGGTCGCAAGGCAGACCCCCAGAGGTCGCAGTTGCGACCTCTGGCGACCCCTAAATGACGTCCCTGGCCTTACCTCTGCTCACTCCCACATTGCATGAGAAGTCTTAGGTCACAAACTAGAAACTCACTGCTTTCCGGTCATTCAGCGTTCGCACTGCCTTTCCTGCGGGGACAGACGCTTTTCTACGGCGGTGCCCAGATTGTGGAATCAACTGCCCATTAATATTCGCTTAGCAGGGTCCCTGGAGATTTTTGGAAAAGTACTTAAAACCCACCTCTTTTTTTAACGATTGCTCCCTTTTTTGGGCCATTCTTGGCTCTGTATTTCTCTGATTGTATATCTGCGCCCAGATATAGACTAGCCTGTTGGGTTCCATCTGGATTTGTGCGGCTTAAATGCTTCAATCAATCAAGGCTAGGGTTTGGCAGTTGTGAAAGCCACGCAGAACGATTTTTAAAATAATTAATTCATTAATAGCTTCAAGTTAAATCTAGAGCCTTCATATAACCTTACAAACTGCGTTAGTCACAGCACTTGCGAGAAAATGAACCACAACTCAATCCTGATTACAAGACTTTTATATTCTGCACCACCATTCAAGCAGAAGAGGAGACATTAGATGCCTACCACACCCGACTTAGAAAGCTGGCAATATCCTGCGAGTTCCCGGACATTGAGAAAGAAATTAGGAGACAGCTCATCAACGGCATCCAATCTGAGAAGCTGAGAAGGATGATATTGAGTGAAAAAGGCATCTCCCTAACACGCATTGTGGAATTGGGTCGTCAGAGAGAACTAGCACATGCTAGGGCAGCTCACATGGGCACTAAACTTCAAAAATTGCAGCCTGCCCTCACTACAGCCATGGTAGCCCAAGTCACTAATAGACAGTCGACGAGGGATGAGACTGGTGGAAATTACACACATGCCAGATGGAAACCACGAATCACGGGACCCATGGAGTGAGGTTGGTGTGGTGGACCGCAACATGGACGGCGGAACTGCCCAGCACAAGGGACAACATGCGGTGCATGTGGCAGGAAGGACCACTATGCCAAAGTGTGCCGGTCATCGGGTGCCCAACAACCGTCACCACAGAATGCTCAAGAAAAGAGTGGGAGCAAGAAAAAGAAGCAAGCTAGTGCCCGACGAGTGGAAACAACAAACTCTTCGACTGAGGAAGAAGGGGATGACACGACCGGGGCCCAGCAGGATTCTGGCAAAGAACAGTGGAAAAAAGGGAGAAAAGTCTACCTGGTGTCAGCCCTTAATCATGGACATGCCACGCCGAGGAAAGGGCTCAGGAGGCGCAAGTGCCAGGTCACAATCCAAAGCCAGCAAATATGGATGACCATAGACACGGGAGCATCTGTAAATGTTGTGCCCATGAGCACATTTCAGACACCGCGGCCACAACCGAACCTGAAGGACACGGACACTTTGCTGTTCGCATATGGATGCTGGAAACCTCTACCCGAGGTTGGCAGATTCCGCACTACCCTCAGCCACGGTGAAAACATGTTACCGTCCAAGATCTATGCGGTGAATGTGGGCATCAAATGCCTTCTAAGTGGTGATGCTGCGGAAGACCTGGGGCTAGTAAGCTTCATCTGTCAAGTAAAGGATTCACAAGAGATCGAGAAGATCCTAGCACATTATCCTAACCTGCAAAAAGGGATAGGATGTTTAAAAGGTAAAGCGATCAGACTCCACATTGACGAGTCGGTCCAGCCAAAAGCTGTAAGACACCGGAGGACCCCATTCCACATGCGAGAACAAGTGGAAAAAGAACTCAAAACGCTGGAGGAAGCTGGCATTATAGAAAAAGTAACCGGACCTACACAATGGGTTTCCCCAATGGTGGTCACAAAAAAACCCAAAACAGCCCGGAAAAGTCTGACTCTGCATTGACATGCGTCTCCCAAACGCTGCCATCAAGCGGGAACACCACATCACGCCTACCCGAGACGAAATTGTGGCTGATCTCACGGGATCAAAGATATTCTCCAAAGTGGATCTGAAAGCAGGATACCATCAGCTCAAGTTGCACAGGGAATCCCGATATATAACCACTTTTTCGACACACATGGGTTTGCGGAGATACAAGCTCCTAAGTTTTGGCATCTCTTCGGCCGCCGAGGTTTTTCAACAGACAATTCAAGAGGTCATCCGGGGCATACCAGGTGTCCTGAATGTGAGTGACGACATCCTGATCCATGCTCACGACAGAGAACAACACATGAAGAGGCTGCATATGCTCCTTGGCAGGCTAGAAAGAGACGGATTAACTATACACAAAGAAAAAAGTGAATTCCTGAAAACGGAAATAGCGTTTTTTGGCTACAAGCTCAGCAGCACTGGCATCTCACCGGACCCCCAAAAAGTTGCAGACATCCAGGCTGCAAGTCCACCCACCACGCCGACCGAAGTGCGCAGTTTCTTGGGGATGGCCACATACTGTGGGAGGTTCATCCAGAATTTGGCCACACTCTCGGAACCCCTTCGTGAATTTACCAAGATCAATGCAAAGTGGGAATGGGGACAGGTGTGTCAGGAAGCTTTTGAAAACATTAAAGAATCATTGTCGACGGACACCAAGATGGCGTACTATGACACCACGCTCCCAACTGAACTATATGTGGACGACAGCCCAGTAGGCCTAGGCGCCATCCTCACGCAGCTGACCAAAGAGGGTGAGCAAAGGCCAATTGCATATGCGTCCAGAACCTTCACAATGACGGGGCAACGATACTCCCACATTGAAAAGGAGGCAATTGCCGTATTATGTCGCCATTTCCACCTCTACATGTATGGCAGAAGGTTCACAACCTATACAGACCACAAACCCCTGTTGCCGATATTCATGGGCACATCCTCCCACCCGCCGGCCAGAATAGCCAAATGGCTATTACATCTCCAACAATACAATTTTGAGTTGGCCTATCAGCCAGGGAGTGGAAATCCGGCAGACTTCCTCTCAAGGCACCCTCGAGCGGCAACTCCACAGGAAGTTCAAGTAGCCGAGGAGACAGAGGAACACATCTGCCAGGTGGTGCGTGCCATGAGACCAAAGGCTGTCAGCATCGACGACATTGCAGAAAAAACACACAAAGACCCGTGTTGTGACATGGTAAAGAACAACATCATCTCAGGTGATTGGAAGTCTTTCATGAAGAACACCCACAATAGGACAACGGAAGCAAAAGCGTTCCTCACAGGCATGTTCACCATACGGCAAAATCTATCCATCACGGAACAGGGGCTACTACTTAGGGGATACTGAATCATCATCCCACCAAGCCTTCAGGACAGAATAGTGGCGTTAGCCCACAAAGGCCACCAAGGGATGGCACGGACGAAAGCTCACATCCGGCATCGAGCGTGGTTTCCGCAGATAGATGAGAAGATCGAGAGACTAATTAACACCTGTCTACCATGCCATATAACCGGAGCTCCACCTGACCCAGAACCGATTCGCTCTGCAGTGCGAGGACTTGGCAGATGGGACGCAATAAGCATCGATTTTTGCAAACTGCAAGAAGGACTGTACCTCCTAGTGGCCATTGACGACCACTCCCGATATCCCGAAGTCGAGATTGTAGACTCCACGGCAGCGGAAGTGGTCATCCCTACGATTGAGAAAATGCTTGCAACGCATGGATTGCCCACAAGAATCAAGAGTGACAATGGCCCCCCATTCCAAGGGGAGGAGTTCAAACAATACCTGCAAGAACTGAACATACGTTACCACCACATTATGCCAAGGTGGCCACAGGCAAATGGGGATGTAGAACGTTTCATGAGGACACTCAACGAAGTTCTGAGGTTATCAAGAGCCAATGCGAGTCCTTGGAAAGTTGACCTCTATCGATTTCTGCGAAACTATAGGGTCACGCCTCACAGCACGACTGGTGTCCCGCTAGCAGACCTGATGTTCGGCACAGTCATAAAGTCCTCCATACCGCACCATCCCAGCAGAAGCCCGGACACGATTGACAATGAGCAAACAGAAAGAAGGAGAACGGGAGCCAATGCACACATGAGTGCCAAGAGCAGGTCGAAACCATCCAAGCACCAGGTGGGCGACTAGGTAGTCATGCTGCGGAACCCAACGAAATCCAAGTTGGACTCTTGCTATGAGTCTGTCCCATGGACTGTCAGTGAGAGACAAGGAACCATGATAACTGCACAAAGAGGACACCAACAGGTGACACGGAATGCGTCGTGGTTCAAGGCTGTCCCAAGAGACCTATGGACTGACGGGGAATGTCCCTTAGAAGATGATGACCACCTGCCGGACGAGGGAGAACCCGAGCACTCACATGGAGAAGTGGTGGATGACAGAACGTGGGAGCTATGGAAGGAACCTGAAATGGGTGAGCCGGACATGGAAGGTGAGACACCCAATGAGACAGTGGGGCCCAGCTCCAGGGGTGGGGATATGGTTTCAGAAGCGCCACCAAAGCCGCCAGCTCGGCTCAGAGACTATGTGTGGTAGTCAGCCCCACGAGGACTATAAGAAGGGGAGGCACCCTGTTCGTAGTTGAAGTATTTGCAGATATGTATGACATGTTTTGTCTGATTTTGAGTTAAGTTAAAATAAAGGAGGAATTTTGTATCCGCCCTGCGTCCCGCTATGCGGTGACGCAGAGCGCCTAAATAAAAGCCCCGCCCCCGCGGACAGGAGGCAGTTCCGGGGCAGTGAACCAGCAACGTGTGGTGTGTGTCATTTCGCTCCTGCTGGAGCTGCGCCACTGCGGCCTACTCCCGAGGCCTCCAACGTTCTTTTTCCCGGCTGCCGCAGCGCTGGGCCAGAACGTAACAGTCCTCAAGTTTTTTGTTATTTCAGTCACATTAGATCTACAAGTGGCATGTTTTATATTGCTAAGAAATATGGATGGGTTACGCTGTAAGGCTTTTTTTTTTTCACGATCCGTGTGGAGTAAAAATCATTTGGGTGTATTTAAAAGAGAGCTTCGATTGTACGTAGGAGATTGGCTTTAGATTAATGGTTTCTTGTGTATTGTTCAGACCTGTGTTGGTATCATTTGCGAGATCAAATGGTAGAAAATACATTCATAGTCTCTTTGAAAAGTACATTTTTGAACAATTGTTTTTGTAAAAATGTTTTAATCAACACGTGAGGTTTAAGCCGCAGGAAACCACAATTATATGGAGGCCAAGGAAGGATTTTTTTCTGTCTCTGCCATGAACCAAAAATTGCTTTCAAATTATTCTGCACCACTACTCTGCACAATCAAGAACAAAAACAAGTAACATGCGCCCATCTAACTAGCCGCATTACAGAAAATTAAACAGTGTTCAAGACAAGAGCAAGAACGGGCGCATTCACCCACTGAGCTGCAGCATGTTTTTTACTCGAACCTTGTCAGTATCATTGAGTAGCAATATATTATGGTGGTCAGTCATAATATCGAAAATAAAATGTCGAATTACATAAAATTCGGAAAAAAAATGTCGAAAAAATAATCTAATTCTTTATTTTTTATTTATATATTTTTTTGGGGTTCAGCATGTAAAAACAAAAGGTAAAAACAAAAAAAAAATTAAAAAAAGGAGGGTTGGGGGGGACTCCCCCCATTTCGAATAAAGAACGTATTAAAAAAGAAATTCGATTTTTTTTTTACTTTTTTTTCCGATTTTATGACTTTCGACATTTTTGGAGTCGATATTATGACTATAAACCATATATTATGTATGGCATACTCACAGATATGGTCCATATTTTAATTTTTTTTTAAAGGCTTTTATTATACCTTGAATACAAAGGAGTCACAACTTTATATTTTGCTGAAGGCTAGCAAACAACGTTTTTAGAAATTAAATCAAGAATTTTAAATCTGCTGCTGGCAAGAAAGATGATATGTCTGATGAAGAAAAACATCCAGGGATTTGTTTAATCCCACTGAATTCCAGAATAGAAAAATATTGACAAGTAATAACGCGGTTTATGAATTCCCAGAAGCTCGTTTAGGAAGAAAAATAGCAAAACTTCCCAGCAAGCAGAATATTACGGGCATTCCTGCTTTTGTTTGGTGCAAGCACAAAAGAAAGATTTAAAGGTGGTATTTTTGCTGCAATGCCAAAAGAAAGAAGATTATAGTTACCTAAAAATAAAGCGCCAGTGGGTACTTTAAAGAAACAACTTCTATGATTGAGGAAAAGATCAATAAATCACTTTTCTAATTTTTATTTTAGAGACTGACCGTTGGCCACAAAAGGGGTATACGTTTAACTTTTGTTTGGTTTCAATGGCTGGATTCGGACCACTTTAATTTTCTAAAACCATTTTTTCCCGGACCAGCAAAGCACAATTTTGCCGGTGTGGGCCAAGGATCTCATGGCAGGCCTGACCTGCCGGTAGATCAGGCCCCTACTGGCAAACGAATGCCTGACTCACCGACACCAGTAATATGCGGAACAAAACTATAAGATTCTGGCGAGATGGTATATCCCCCTCCAGAGAGGGAGGCTTGCATGGGGAAGCGTGCAACAGGGCTTTGCTGGAGGGGATTTGCAGCTGCTGGCACATACCTGGATATTTGGTGGCGCTGCCCCAAACTACAACCCTATTGGCAGGGGCTGGTCCTCATCTTGAGACAGCCAACAGGCTTGATGATCGAATGTTTTTCTGACAAAGAAACACCAACTATCGCTTGGGGTTCCCATGATCCCTCCAATTCACCTGGCAGAACAAAGTCTGGGCACTCAAAGACCTGAGAGATGCTGAGCCCCTTCTGAATACAGATTGTCTGCCGTCCCCGACCCGAATGAGACACTCCTGCAGTCGCCCCCCGTGAACAAAATCAGAGCGGTGCTACAACGCATGGCGCGGGCCGAGAGCATCCAATGAAGCCCCCTCGACGCCACATGTTGATGATCAGCCTTCCTTAGAGAACTCTAACCCAGCGTGAGAGCCTCTGGCCCGGAGTGCCATTGCCGGCAATTTGGTCTGTTACTCCTCTGCCTGGCTCCTATCGGACAGTCCAGGAGATTCCGGCACTGTCCACACTGCTCCATTTGACCTAGCTTTTGTCTTTTTTTTTTTAACAACTTTATTTAAGTCGGTTGCAGACATGGGATGAGCTGCATAGTACAACACAGTTGGCGCAAATTATATAATAAGCATTAGAAGATCTGAACATCCTCATCCCCTTCCCACCCTCGAAAATTGCTGCCCCCAAGTCAGGAAGGGATAGGCCGGGGGTATCTCCCTTCAATTATTGTCCCTCAGGAAAAGGCTTGGAGCCCGTGACTTGTATGTACGTTCAGGAAAGTCTCTATCATACTCCAAGATTGGGGCCTGTTATGTACGCGACACGCCACTGTGAGTAAGGAACCCGGACAGCTGGAAATCCGGCAGTTCGGGGCTGAGAGTAAACCTGGCGTGACGTGCTTTATTCATGTTGCGCAACCAGGCCACGGCCTATAACTGTGGCACAGCACAGCCTCACACACTGCAGGGCGCCCCTGCAATAGAGCACAATACAGGCGACGAGAAGTGACATCAATCACACATGCTCGCACAACTTTTCTCAGTGTGAAAAAGTCATGCACATTTTTGGAACACACGCTGTGTCGTGCAGTGTTTTCAACGGCAGGAGCACGTGCAAGCAAGTGCACCAACCTGTCTGAACATTGAAAACCACCACAGTCGAGCTGGATCACATCACCAAAACTTGAACTCACCACTGGCACACAGCACTACCACAGCTACCTACCAGGTCAGAGGGAGTGACCCTATATAGCGCAGAGGAATATTATACCAGGGAATAATCACATAAGGAAACACAGCCACAGGTTTCTCAACTCCCAGATAAGGCACCCCATCAAGGATAGCAGCGTCACTGCCCTTGCCTGCCCCGAACCCCCGTAATCATGGTGGTGCTACAGCAGCACTGGGACAGTTCAATCCATACACAGACCCCTCATCAGTGGGACCGAGATGGATGATCTGGATACAGAAATTTGAAATGGCAATGGAATGTAAGGACATAACGGCACAGAGGAAGATGAGGTCTCATCTAATGCTCCATGTTGGGGATGGTGTGGTGCACATTTGCAACTCCCTGGCTGTGAGGGATGGCACAGATGCATACCAGTCCGCTAAAGACGTGCTCACAGCGCATTTTATGCCGCAACTAAACGCGGACATACGAGACATTCAACTTCTGCACAACGTTCCAGACAGAGGAGGAAACCATTGATGCTTACCACACTAGGCTCGGGCGATTGGCATTATCCTGTGAATTTGATGACATAGAGAAGGAAATCCGGCGCCAGATCATAAATGGCATGAACTCTGAAAAACTCAGGCAGATAGTACTGAGCGAGAAGGCAATTTCCCTACCAAGAATACTGGAAAATGGACACCAGAGGGAACTGCCTATCTATAATCGCATTTAGCCTACATATGGTTGCTCTGACTAGCCTAGAGGCACCCTGCACCTAGATTTGCATTTAGCCTGTCTCTGACTGCATTTAGCCTATCTCTGATTGCATTTACCCTGTCACTGACTGCATTTAGCCTATCTCTGATTGCATTTAGCCTATCTCTGATTGCATTTACCCTGTCACTGACTGCATTTAGCCTGTCTCTGACTGCATTTAGCCTGTCTCTGACTGCATTTAGCCTGTCTCTGACTGCATTTACCCTGTCTCTGACTGCATTTAGCCTATCTCTGATTGCATTTACCCTGTCACTGAGTGCATTTAGCCTATCTCTGATTGCATTTAGCCTGTCTCTGTTTGCATTTAGCCTGTCTCTGACTGCATTTAGCCTGTCTCTGACTGCATTTAGCCTATCTCTGATTGCATTTAGCCTGTCTCTGACTGCATTTAGCCTATCTCTGATTGCATTTAGCCTGTCTCTGACTGCATTTAGCCTGTCTCTGACTGCATTTACCCTGTCTCTGACTGCATTTAGCCTATCTCTGATTGCATTTAGCCTGTCTCTGATTGCATTTAGCCTGTCTCTGATTGCATCTAGCCTGTCACTGATTGCACTTAGCCTACATATGATTGCCCTGTCTAGCCTAGAGGTACCTGACTCTTGCTAACCAACTGCTTGCGCCTAAAACCAGGTCACAATGATACTAACTTTTATTTACCTGTCAGCCTTTTGGACCACAATGCCAAAAGTAAACCACCAACCGAGGCCTACACTACAGGGCATACCGTCCGTGGATGAAGGACTCTTAACTCCCCCCTTAGAGCCCAGCCATCAATCCTCACACTCACTTATTACCCACCAATCGCTAACATACCTCCCCTGTGACATTGCAAGTAGAAACGCAAAACTACGTTCAAGATTACCTAGAATTTACGAACCATTAGCTAGACTCAATACCTCTTGCAATAGAAGTAACACTAACATCCGAAACACTCCTCCTATAAAGATTGACCTCCATCGCAATAACCGCCCAAATAAGCAGCCCAATGCTAATAATAGCATACCTAAAAAGAAAAGTAATGCCACCCAGGCCACAGCAAAGCCGAACATCCAACTGAAGTGCGCTCTTATTAATGCCAGGTCACTAATAGCACACGCTACCGAAATTGCGGATCTCATTCAAATAGGAGACTATGACATCCTCGCCATAACAGAAACTTGGCTGCACCAAGCTGCAGGACCTGCCCTAATGCTTGCCTTACCCCATAATTACACCATACTCAGAGAAGATAGAGTCAACTCTCGAGGAGGTGGCCTAGCTATTATTGCTAAAAATAATCTCACCCTAAAAATTGAACCAAGTTCAACGACTAACTCCTGCGAATCATTAACTGCTAAACTCCTCGCATCTCCCTCTCAAACTATTACTATTCACCTTATCTATAGACCACCAGGCCCTATTGGCACGTTCGAGGAGGACATTTCCACGATCCTCTCAAACAACCTAAAAACTTCATCCCAAGCTATCCTTCTAGGAGACCTAAACCTAGGCTACAATGACCCTAAAGACCTGCAAGCAACTAATGTCACTAATGTCATCTCAGAACTAGGCTTCTCCCAAAAAATCCTACAACCCACACACGAAAAAGGCCGTATACTTGACTGGGTTGCTGACTATAACTGCAATACAACGATTGTCGATATCACCCCACAAATCTGGACAGATCATGCACTGATAACTTTCCTCCTAAATGTTAACTTGGCCCTACCTATTGAAATTGCTCTGGCTCCCCCCCTGCCAACCAGAAACAAAAAACTTCTAACTACAGAAAAACTGCTACCACTCATCCTCCCCAGACTAAACTCTCTACCTGACTTATTGGACACCACATCACTAGTAAATGAATTCAACTCTTCCATGGCTACAGCTCTAGATACTATTGCCCCACTGAAACTTAGAAAGAGTAAGCCCAGAGCCCACCTAAACACCTGGTTTACTCCTCACCTCAAATCTCTAAGACTTGAAAAACGCAAATGCGAATCTGCCTGGCGACTAACCCCAACAGAGACAAATAAAATTGCACTCATCAATGCCTCCAAGATTTACAAAAATGAAATAAAGAAAGCAAAAAGAGAGAACTTCAACAACAGAATACTGCAGGCCAAATCTGGAACGAAAGAACTATTCCTTATACTAAAGGAACTAGAAAACCCCATTCCTGTCCAGGATAACTGTGACAAAAATAAAATATGGTGCTCGAACATCCAAAAAGCACTAAATGACAAAATTGCCACACTCCAAACAAAAATTGAGATAAAGAAACAGAATATTCCACCCTCAACCAACCTAAGAGGCAAACCACCAACCAGCACTAAACCAGACCATAAATTTAACTTCTCGAAAGTAACTATACTTGAAACCGAAAAGATAATACTTTCACTCAAGCCATCCAATTGCCGAGGCGACCTATGCCCAGCCCAACTAATAAAAGACGCGGCCAGAGACCTCTCCCCATTCATTTCTAAGCTTATTAATGCCTCCTTTGCTTCAGGCACTATACCAGATAACCTCAAGCAATCTTGGGTCCTCCCCCTCCTAAAAAAACAAACATTGGACCCATCCATCCCGACTAACTACAGGCCTATCACAACGGTACCCTTCCTATTAAAAATCCTAGACAGGGTAGCCTACCTGCAGATCCAAAAACATCTGGAGCTGCACCACCTTCTAGGCACAAGACAATCAGGTTTCAGACCTCAGCATGGAACTGAAACCGCGCTCATCGATCTTAAAACTCAGGTCGATGAGCTGAGAGACTCCGGAAAGATGGCCCTACTCCTCTTACTGGACCTCTCTGCAGCCTTCGACCTGGTGGATCATGATGTGCTTTGCACCCACCTAGAAACAGCTGCCCACTTCTCCACACATGCCATCGCATGGATCAAATCATTCCTAACCGGTAGAACTATGAGAGTCTTCTCTACTTCTGCTGCTGCTGACCCTGTATCCATCACATGTGGAGTCCCACAAGGTTCTTGTGTCTCCCCCACTATGTACAACATCTTCACGAAGCCCTTGTTCGATGATCTAGATAATCTGGGTGTCACCTACACTAACTATGCGGATGACACTCAGATTCTCATACCACTCTCAGGGGATTATGAACAAGATTTGGCCTTGGTGAATAAGATTTATCTCATCATTCAGGCATGGATGGCCACCCACGGGCTATGCCTGAATGATGACAAAACGGAACTCATCATACTGGGGAACACACAAAACATCAAAAGATTAAAAGAAGAATACTCCTCCTTCGTCATAGACGGTAACACTATCAAGGTAGCAAAAGAGGTAAAAACATTAGGGTTTTACCTTGATTCCCACCTCTCCCTAACCAAACAGGTGAGCGCAATGGCATCCAGCACCGCATATACCTGCAAGCTGATTAGAGCCGCAAAACCATACCTATCCACTGCCAACTGCCTAACCCTTGCTCGAGCATTAGTGCTGTCGAAATTGGACTACTGCAACGCACTCTATATAGGGGCCAATAAACATACGCTGCAAAAGATTCAAACACTACAGAACAATGCTCTTAGAGCTGCCTTAGGAATTCCAAGAAGGGAGCATATTTCAGAGGCTAGAAGACAATCCAACTGGCTCTCCACAGCGGACAAAATCAAACTCAAGACAGCTTCTCTAACTTTCAAAAGTATCAACCATCTAGCACCCAAATTCCTAGCTGTTAGATTCAACAGAAAAATCTCCACTAGACCCACCAGAGAAGCATACTCCAACCAGTTAGTGATACCCCCATTTAAACTAAGTACGGCCGGAGGAAACAGCTTCCCGGTCAAAGCTGCCCAGCTTTGGAACTCCCTCCCGTCCGGCTTGAGATCTCCCCAATCCTACGCTCTCTTCAGATCTAACTGTATCAATTGGATCAAAGAAAATGACCGATAGTCCTGCCCTACACCAACATAACCACTGTTCTACAGACGTACTATGTACATAATTATATACTCTCTATCTTCCTACTGCATATTTCCTGTATATATTATGTTATATGTATATATTATGCACTATGTATATTCTCCTTACTGTCCTGCATTATGTAATTTCTACCATGTACAACCACTACTTGTAAACATGCGTAACCTGTAAAGTTTAAAGTATCCTTGAACAACGCGCCCGGTTACCTTCGGGTCTGGCGCGCGCTATAAATAATAAACAAACAAACAAACAAACAAACTGTTGCACGCCAGAGCTGCTCAGATGGGCACTACACTGCAGAAGCTACAGCTTGCCCCGCCATCCACAGTGGCACAAATCACCAATCGCCCAGAGAGGAGACCAATGATCCCCACACAACCCCTCGATGGCAACCAAGGGTACCTGGGCCTACTGAATGTGGGTGGTTTGGAGGTGCGGACCATGGAAAGAGAAACTGCCCCTTCCAGGGCATCATGTGCGGTGCATGCGGGCACCGCGATCCCTACGCACGTGTATATCGATCGTCAGGACCACCCCAAAGTACCCAATCTCAAACAGCTCAACCTCAACTACCGAAAGCATACCCCAAGAAGATGAAAAAAGTGGACACACGGCTAGTGGTGACAGAAGAGAACTCCACCACAGATGAATCTGGGGATGAACACAACGGTGTAGCGGAAGCAATTGAGATGGGACACGCAAAGAAGAAAGGCAAGATTCACCTTATCTCGGCCTTAAAGCATTCCGGCAGCACATCCAAGAAAAAAATAAAAAAATTGGCTCATACAAATACAAGATCAGGAAACTGTAAATGTAATGCCAGTTGAAACATTTAAACGGATGCAACCGCAGCCGGGTCTCAAACGCACAGACACTTTGCTGTTTGCATATGGGTCCAAAACACTGTTACCAGTTCTGGGACGATTCCGAATGACGCTGAGCAGAGGGGACAAAGTAATCAAGTCTAAAGTATACGTCATAAATGCTGGCATTGAGTGCCTACTCAGCTGGGAGTCAGCAGAAGAATTGGGACTAATCCAATGTATCTGTGACCTCTATGACTCCACAGACATTAGCAATTTACTCACAAAAAAACCCGGGCTTCTACAAGGCACAGGGTGCCTCAAAGGTAAACTCATCAAGTTACATATTGACCCCACAGTGCAACCCAGAGCGGTGTGGCACAGAAGGACACCGTTCCACAACAGAGATTTAGTCGCCAAGGAGCTACGCAAACTGGAGAAGGCAGAAATCATAGAACCAGTATTGGGCCCAACACCATGGGTGTCCCCCATGGTTGTCACTAACAAGCCAAAGCAACCTGGCAAAGTGCGAATCTGCATTGACATGTGCCTACCTAATGCGGCCATCAGAAGAGAACTGCACATCACCCCCATGTTGGACTATTTGTGACAGACCTCACAGGGTCCCAGTGCTTCTCGAAGCTAGACCTCAATGCTGGATATCACCAGTTGAAGCTACACCGTGATTCAAGGTACATCACAATGTTATTTGACACACCTAGGCCTGAGACGGTATAAAAGATTGAGTTTTGGGATATCCTCTGCGGCGGAAGTAATTCCAGCAAGCAATCCAAGAAGTCATCTAAGGGATACTTGGAGGACTAAATGTCAGCGATGACATCCTCGTACATGCCAGCAACAGAGAGGAACATCTACGCTGACTGGAGATTGTACTCGACAGATTGGAAATGGCGGGACTCACCATCCACAGAGAAATGTGTGAATTCCTGAAGGAAGAAATTCCTTTTTTTTGTTATGTACTCAACAGCAATGGCATGTCTGCCGACCCTCTCAAGTTGGCAGACATCAAAGGAGCCTCTCCTCCCACCACACCAATGGAGGCACGCAGCTTTATAGGCATGGCAATGTACTGCGGCAGGTTTATCACGAATCTGGCAACAATTTCAGAACCATGGAGGGAACTGACCAAGGCCAATACTAAATGGAACTAGAATGCCCACTGTCAAGGTGCCTTCGATCAAGTCAAGACCTCACTGTCAGCGGGCACTACCATGGCGTACTATGAAGCCATGCTACAGACAGAACTATATGTGTATGTCAACTCTGTCGGACTGGGGCCCATCCATGTTCAGCCATTTCACAACGGAGGGATCAGGCCAATCATGTATGCATCACAAGCTCTCACACCAGCAGAACATCGATACTCACACATAGAGAAGGAGACCATTGCAGTCCTATGGGGTTGCAGACATTTTTACCTATACCTATATGGGTGAATGTTCAAGGCGTACACTGATCACAAGCCTATACTGCCCATATTTACGAGTTCTTCACTGCACCCGCCTGCCAGAATGGGAAAATGGTTGCTACACCTTCATCAATATGACTTTGAATTAGTGTATTAATCGGGGGCAGAAAACCCAGCGGATTTCCTCTCCAGACACTGAGGGGCAGCAACACCTTGTGAGGTAAAGGAATCAAGGGAGACCGAGGAACACATTTGCCAAATTGTCAGCACGATGAAACCCAAGGCCGTCAACATTGACGACATCCTGAAGGTAACGCAAGACGATCCCCTGCTGTGACATTTTAAAGAATGCAATACTGGCAAGGGAGTGGCAGTCATTTCTATGGAAAGTCCACAATCGCACGGCCACACAAGGGATTTCCTCACAGTTCCCAGTGCGTCAACAACTGTCAATCACAAGCGAGAGGCTGATCCTAAAATGCACACGCATCTTCATCCCCACCAGCCTACAGGACCATATTGTTACACTGGCACATGAAAGGCACCAGGGGATAGTCAGAACGAAAGCCAGAATCCGACAAAGGGTGTGGTTCCCCCAAATTGAAGAGAAAGTTGAAAGTACCATTGCCTCCTGCCACCCATGCCAAGTGACCGGGGCACCGCAGAGGCCGGACCCAATATGGTCAGCAGAAGGAGGCACAGCACAGTGGGTAGCAATCAGCATTGATTTCTGCACAGTGCAGGAAGGAACTTACCTGTTGGTGGCCATTTACGACTACTCACGATACACTGAGGTGGAAATAATATCGTCCACAGCAGCGGACACGGTTATCCCGGCTCTGGAAAAGATGTTAGCTACACATGGCTTACCAAAATAAGTCAAGAGCGACAATGGGCCGCCATTCCAAGGGAAGGAATTGGCCAAATACATGGGCGACCTGCAAATCCGCCACCACATCATGCTGAGGTGGCCACAAGCCAATCGAGATGTGGACTGCTTCATGAGGACCATAAACAAAGTGTTACGGATATAAAAAGCTCAAAACAGCCTGTGGAAAATGTACTTATATCAGTTTCTGCAGGACTACCGAGTGACCTCACACAGCTCCATGAATGTACCCCCAGCAGAACTGTTGTACGGGTCAATATTAAATTGGTCAATATTGCACTACCACAGTAGGGTGGCAATGGAACTGGGCATGGATGTCATGATGCCCGCTCCTGGGGAGCCGGTTCAAGCCCGGCGTCCCCGAAAGCGGACATCCAGTCCCCAAGGAAGGACCCAGCAACCCCATATAGGGGCCCTTTGGACAGTGTCCTGGCGCCTATGGCGCCAGGCTCATAAAAGACATCAGTCCTGGCGCCATAGGCGCCAGGCTCATTATGGGAATGCTTGGGTGCACTTACCTGATGCAGACCATGCTGCAGGATCCCGGCCTCCTTGAGGCCTGAAAGGAACTACTTTACCTGTGGGACTAATTTACCATCTGGGCGTGGTCGGGGAAGGATACATACCTGATTGGAGGAAGGATACATTCCTGGAACTTCTTCCAAGGCTATTTAAACCCCACCCGAACAGCCACACATGCTTCGCGTTGTTCTGCATCTAGCAGCTGGACGCTCACCGTGTCTGCTCCTGCATCCTGACTTCTGCCACGCCTGCCAGCATCCTGGATCACCTGCAAAGGAAGAGAAGAAGAGAACAGAAGAAGGAAAAGTCCTTACCTGCTAAATCCGCATACCGGAGACATCTCGCCGACAATCCTGAAAAGGAAGACTTTAATTTAAAAGCTCATCGCGTCGATCGCTGCAGCGCCACATTCCACTCACCTTTACACGGTGCCTCCATCCATGTTCAGCAGCGATCATCCGGATTCGCAGTCACGCCCCAGCGCCTAGGGAGAAAAAGACCAGAACAAAAGGTGAGAGAGAGAAGGGAATAAGGAAAGCTAAATCTCCATGTTAAGACTTACCTGTTGATTCATTCCCTCTTCATTTCGGGTCCACGCCGCATCCTGGCATTTCCGGACCCCGGCCCCTAAGGGGAAAAAAAGAGACATCAGCGTTAATGAACGAATGAAAAGACATTACCAAAAAACGCTCATTAAAGACTTACCTGATTTCTACAAGGATTTCACCTCTCATCTCGGGTCGGTGCCTGTTCCCTGGCATTCCGTACCCCAGCCCCTATGGGGAAAAAGACACTAGCATTAGCACATTAATGCATGGACACAAGGGGAACCTCTTATCAAAAAACTTACCTGGAAGCCAAGCAAGTTTGGTTCTCACCAATCCGAAAATCCAGTGAAGTAACTGGATACCAACGCGCCCCTGCATCAGAAGCAGGATGGAGAGCTCGTCCTTCCAGACCCTAAGGTGAGACGCTACGAGAAATCACAGAAGGGTTTTAAGGAGGGTGAGAGAGGAAAGTGGGAGGCCGATTGCATTACCCCGCAGACAGTTAATCTCCTATTTTCGCCTACAGAAGGATACTTCTGCGAGCCAGACAAGCCAGATTTGGGGGCCCGGTCCAGTCCGTCTTCCGAACCCTGCGCATCACCTTAGAAGAGGTCACAGCAGCGCAAACCAGGCCAGCGCCTCCGTGGGAGTCAGGTGAGCGTAACAGAACGCGAAGCCTTCCTACAAATTCCCACCCAGGCGCTATGGAAAGTTCTGAGACTGATCAGTTGGCCCAATTACTGGGGGAATTATGGGCCGAAGTACATGCCGCTCGTCAAGAGACTAATGCCCTCAGGAGGGAATTAATAATATCAAAGGAAAGAACTGATGACCTGGCCAGACAGCTTTTGCAAGGTCAAGCTGGGCAAACTCCTCTACCCGGTTCCGGAGGGAACCCCGCTCCTGTGGTTTCCAGTAACCCTGTGCAGATTAATCTACCTGGAAACATGCCGCTGGCCCCACCCGAACGCTTTGCTGGGGACCCCAAACGATTCCCCGTATTCATGAATCAGTGTCGTTTGCACCTCCTATGCAGACCTGAGGCCTTCCCTAATGATCAGACCAAGGTAGCCTTTGTATTGTCATATCTCAGCGGCTGCGCTGCCGATTGGTCAGTTCCACTGGTTACTCAAGATGACCCGATTCTCCGTGATTTTCAAAGGTTTCAAGCAAGCATGGAAAGGTTATTTGCTCGACACTCTCAGGGGCAGGCTCTGGATGACGAACTTCTATCCCTGCGACAGGGCAATCAGGACCTCCTATCCTATATTGCAACCTTTAATAGACTAATTGTGGAAACGGGATGGCCAGAGGATAAAAGAGTCACGTTGTTTTATCGAGGCCTTCGCGGAGAACTTAAAGATGTATTGGCCCAAGTTGTAAATCCGCCCCAAGAATGCACAGAGTATATAGACTTAGTGGTCCAATTGGATCACAGACTTCAAAACAGAAAAGCAGATCGGTCCAGGTTTGAGACCCGGGTGTTGGTCAAGACCCATGCTAATCCCAAGGGAGTTGATGTCTCTGAGCCTATGCAAATTGGAGGGGTTAAAGGACCCTTAACTCAAAAGGAACGTGAAAGGAGGCGGCAGTTAAAATTATGTCTTTATTGTGGGAATTCTGGACACTTTCTACGAGATTGCCCGGCAAAACCGCCCCGAAAGGCGGTAGAAGCCGCTGATAAAAACCATGAAGACTCTGTTTCAGGAAACGACTCCGCCCGACAAGTGTAGGGGTCCGCTTGCCGAGCTTGAAAACTAACTCTCAGACCTCGCATTTCATTGTGCCAATGGTTCTCGTATATCCAGAACAGCCTAAGCAGTTGCATGCAATAAAGGCATACATCGATAGTGGGGCTATTGGAAACTATGTGGATCGTGAATTGGTCTCTAGGATTAACCTCCCTCTCCGTCCTAAAACCAGCAAAGATGTCATCACCACAGTCGATGGAACTGAAATTGCCTCTGGACCGGTAACACATTCCACTACTGAGGTGACTCTTATTGGTCCCGACGGCCATCGGGAGGGTGTTGTGTTTGATGTAATCAAGGCTCCACAGTTTCAGGTTATTCTTGGAATCCCTTGGTTAGAGACACATAATCCTCGAATTGATTGGCGAGCTAAGAGAATAACCTTCCTGGATTGTACACAAACCTGCTACCCAGAAAACCTGAAGATTAATCTAGCATCTGTAACCTCTGCCTCCATGCAACTACCTCCGGAATACCAAGACTTTCAGGATGTCTTCCAAAAGGAACAGGCCAACACGTTACCTCCTCACAGATCGTACGATTGCCAAATCGATCTGGTGCCCGGTGCACAACCCCCTTGTAGCAGGATTTATGCCCTTACCGAACCTGAGAATCTGCATTTGAGACAATATTTGGATCAATACCTAGCTAATGGTTTTATTCGCCCGTCAAAGTCCCCGGCATCCTCGGCTTTGTTCTTCGTGCCCAAAAAAGAAGGCGACCTTAGAACTTGTATCGATTACCGCGCATTGAACCAGATAACGGTTAAAAACCGTTATCCTCTGCCTCTGATCCCTGAACTCCTTGACCAGGTGAAGGACGCTTGCATATACACCAAGTTAGATCTCCGGGGGGCTTATCATCTGGTACGAGTTAAAGAAGGCGACGAATGGAAAACTGCCTTCCGTACTAAATGCGGATTATTCGAGTACCAGGTGATGCCTTTCGGATAGTGTAACGCGCCGGCTGCCTTCCAATACTTCATGAATGATGTCCTTCGGGAACTTATCGATGTTTGTGTTGTCGTATATATCGATGACATTCTGGTGTACTCCTCTTCGGAATCTGATCACAGAAAACACGTCAGGGCAGTACTTGAAAAACTGCGCCAACACAAACTATTTGCTAAATTGGAGAAATGTGTTTTCCATACCACAGAAGTCGAGTTTCTAGGTTTCATCCTGACACCCAAAGGAGTCCGAATGGACTCAAGAAAAGTGGATGCCATCCTCAAATGGCCATCACCTAGCTCTGTAAAAGGGGTTCAAAGCATGCTCGGCTTTGCCAATTTCTATTGCAGGTTTATCCCGGAATTTTCACGCGTGGTACAACCCATTACTGCACTCTTGAGGAAAAATAAACGTTTTGAATGGTCTGAAGAAGCCGAGCAGGCCTTTCAGGATTTAAAAGCTAAGTTTACCTCCGGACCTATATTGAAACACCCGCGTCCAGATCTCCCTTATGTTGTCGAGACTGACACATCCAGCCTAGCCATGGGAGCTGTCCTGTCCCAAAGAGATCCCGAAACCAACCAACTGCATCCCGTAGCATTTTGGTCCAGAAAATTCTCGGCACCCGAGGTTAATTATGCAATCACGGACAAAGAACTGTTAGCCATTAAGTCCGCTTTTAAAGCCTGGCGGCATTATCTGCTTGGCGCTCGACATACCATCACAGTGATCACTGATCACCGGAATTTACAGTATTTGAAAATCGCCAAGGCTCAGTCATCACGCCAGCTCCGATGGGCTTTGTTTTTCGCTGAATTTGCTTTCGTGATTACCTATCGACCTGGCTGCAAGAATGGCAAAGCAGACGCCTTATCCCGAATTGGAATGGGAGAATCTGATACAAACTCAGAACCAGTACCAATAATTCCCGAACAGAGGATTCTAGGCATGACTTTGTTACAGACGCTTGAAGACATTCAAGCCAGAGTGAAACAACTCCTGGACCCTACAACCTTACAGGAATGGATATAAAAGGGATCAGACTTTACCATAGATAATGGTTTACCTTATTTCCAGGGAAGCTTATTCCTGCCACATAAGGAATTACACAAACTAGTTATTTCCGGTTATCATGATTCATTAATAGAGGGACACCCCGGTATTGCCAAGACAGAGGAAAAGGTGAAACGACAATTTTGGTGGCCCTCTTGGCGAAAAGATGTTAAATCTTTTGTGATGTCCTGTGGTGTTTGCGCCCAAAATAAAAGTCAAAAGAAAAGACCAGCCGGTCTCCTTCAACCTCTAGACATACCACCAGCACCCTGGCACACCCTATCAATGGATTTTATTACGGACCTGCCTCCTTGTTCGGGGTACAATACTATTCTGGTAATTGTGGATTTGTTTTCCAAAATGGCCCACTTTATTCCTTTGAAAGGTTTACCTTCAGCTTCTGTCCTAGCCAAAGAATTCCTCGAAAATATTGTTCGGCTACATGGATTCCCATCTATACTAATCTCTGACCGGGGAAGCCAATTCATTTCCCACTTCTGGCGCAAATGTTGTCAAATGGCGCAGATCGACGTAAGATTATCGACCAGTCACCACCCTCAGACCGATGGTCAGACCGAGAGGACAAATCAGACCCTTGAACAGTACTTACGGTGTATGTTACAGCAATCTGAAAGCAACTGGAAAGACATTCTTTGGATAGCCGAATACGCATATATTAATTCGGTACACTCTGGAACTGTCCACAGTCCTTTTTATACTTTGTTTGGGCATCACCCTCGAACCTCAAACCTTGACTCACCTCAGAACCTCGGAATGCCTGCAGTAGAACATCTGCATTCTACAATTACCCAAGCCTTCAAAGAGGCAACTACGCATTTACAACAAGCCAAGAGAAAATACAAGGAGAATGCTGATCTACATCGGAGTGAAGCACCTCCGTATCAGATTGGGGATCGAGTGTGGTTAGCTACCAGACATTTACCACTCAAAGGGCCTCGAACTTTTAACCCAAAATATCTGGGACCTTATACTATTATGGGAATAATTAACCCAGTGGCTGTTAAACTTGATTTACCAGCTAGTATGCAAATTCACCCTGTTTTTCATGTGTCACTTCTGAAACCAGTGGTGCCCGGAACCCGACTACTCAAACCTCCAGAACCTATTCTAATAGATGGGGAGCCCGAATTCGAAGTGAAGAACATTTTAGACTCAAACATGTTTAGGTCAAAACTGTTCTACCTAATTGATTGGAAGGGGTACGGACCTCAGGAGAGGTCGTGGGAACCCAGCGACCATGTGCATGCACCTCGATTAGTCAGGAAATTCCATCGACTCTTCCCAGACAAACCAAAACCCCCGGAGGGAACAACCTTGGGAGGGGCCTTGGGGGGGGAGTGCTGTCATGATGCCTGCCCCCGGGGAGCATGTTCAAGCCCGGCGTCCCCAAAAGAGGACATCCAGTCCCCAAGGAAGGACCCAGCAACCCCATATAGGGGCCCTTTGGACAGTGTCCTGGCGCCTATGGCGCCAGGCACATAAAAGACATCAGTCCTGGCACCATAGGCGCCAGGCTCATTATGGGAATGCTTGGGTGCACTTACCTGATGCAGACCATGCTGCAGGATCCCGGCCTCCTTGAGGCCTGAAAGGAACTACTTTACCTGTGGGACTAATTTACCATCCGGGCGTGGTCAGGGAAGGATACATACCTGATTGGAGGAAGGATACATACCTGGAACTTCTTCCAAGGCTATTTTAACCCCACCCGAACAGCCACACGTGCTTCGCGTTGTTCTGCATCTAGCAGCTGGACGCTCACCGTGTCTGCTCCTGCATCCTGACTTCTGCTACGCCTGCCAGCATCCTGGATCACCTGCAAAGGAAGAGAAGAAGAGAACAGAAGAAGGAAAAGTCCTTACCTGCTAAATCCGCATCCCGGAGACATCTCGCCGACAATCCTGAAAAGGAAGACTTTAATTTAAAAGCTCATCGCGTCGATCGATGCAGCGCCGCATTCCACTCACCTTTACAGGGCGCCTCCATGTTCAGCAGCGATCATCCGGATTCGCAGTCACGCCCCAGCGCCTAGGGAGAAAAAGACCAGAACAAAAGGTGAGAGAGAGAATGGAATAAGGAAAGCTAAATCTCCATGTTAAGACTTACCTGTTGATTCATTCCCTCTTCATTTCGGGTCCGCGCCGCAGCCTGGCATTTCCGGACCCTAAGGGGAAAAAAAGAGACATCAGCGTTAATGAACGAATGAAAAGACATTACCAAAAAACGCTCATTAAAGACTTACCTGATTTCTACAAGGATTTCACCTCTCATCTCGGGTCGGTGCCTGATCCCCGACATTCCGTACCCCGGCCCCTATGGGGAAAAAGACACTAGCATTAGTACATTAATGCATGGACACAAGGGGAACCTCTTATCAAAAAACTTACCTGGAAGCCAAGCAAGTTTGGTTCTCACCAATCCGAAAATCCAGTGAAGTAACTGGATACCAACGCGCCCCTGCATCAGAAGCAGGATGGAGAGCTCGTCCTTCCAGACGCTAAGGTGAGACGCTACGAGAAATCACAGAAGGGTTTCAAGGAGGGTGAGAGGGGAAAGTGGGAGGCCGATTGCATTACCCCGCAGACAGTTAATCCCCTATTTTCGCCTACAGAAGGATACTTCTGCGAGACAGACAAGGCAGATTTGGGGGCCCGGTCCAGTCCGTCTTCCGAACCCTGCGCATCACCTTAGAAGAGGTCACAGCAGCGCGAACCAGGCCAGCGCCTCCGTGGGAGTCAGGTGAGCGTAACAATGGAACGCACTCATGCTAAGCGAGTGGCGGCCAACACATGAGCATGAAGCGACAGGCAAAGCAATCAAATCACAAAGTGGGGGACCATGTGTTGGTTTTGAGAAATGCTGTCAAAGCTGTCAACCGTTATGACCTCACACCCTGGGGAGTAGTCCGGAGAGAAGGAACTATGGTAACAGCCAGCCGGGGACAAGAGACCATCACAAGAAATGTATTGTGGTTCAAGCGAGTCCCAAATGACCTATGGACAGAAGATCACAACCAGTCACAAAGTGGAAGTGAATATGCACCACCAACCATAAGGGAACACCACAAGAGCGAAGGTGAGCGAGTCCACGGCCTCGTGGGCCAGCCAGACGATGAGGAGACACCCCCCAGGATGGAGGGTGAGCAGGGGGAGGAGATCCGTGCCTCACCGGTGGTACAGTGGGTATGACCTGAGAGACTATGTTTGCTAATGTGGACTCTGTTTTTGTTGGGACTAGAATATAGAAGAATAACGCAAGTAGTAGTTCATAGTTATCACAAGCTTGTTATTTGGAAAAAAGGAGGAATGTTCGCACTATGTCACCGCGCACGGCGGGACATGACGTGTGAATAAAGAACCCGGGCAGCCGGAAACCCGCCATTTCGGGGCTGAGAATAAACCTGGCATGAAGTGCTTTATTCATGCTGCGCGACCAGGCCACAGCCTACAGGTATGGCACAGCACAGCCTCACACACTGCAGGGGGCCCCTGCAGTAGAACACAACACGGCCCATATACGTTTTTTCTTTTATGCTTCTTGCAGTTATCGGACGCGTCCCAACAAAAGCCCTGTTGAGAATGTTGTTACTGTTTTGCATTCTCTGACCCATCGAGGCCCCCAGGACCACACTCGGGTACTGGGGTCTTATTGCTGTACCCCTTCTTCTCTTTTTATTCTGTTTAACCTCCCCCCTCTTATATCCCATCAAGCAACAGTGCCCTCGTGAGCAAACTCATCCCACTCTCTAGCTGCCTTACACTCACAAATGTCCGCCCAGGCTGACCCATAGTCCCTGGCATCCGCCCCAATAACCACTCTCGACGTCCAGGGGCTGAACTCTCCTAAAAAGAAGAAAGACATCCTCCTGCTCCTGCGCCAAATATCGTTGGGCATAACCCTCACTCAGGAAACCCATCTGATCAAGGAAGACGAACACTGTCTAAGACACACAAGCCTTCCCCAGCAATACTTCTTGTCACATTGCTCCAAAAAGAGGGGGCTGTGGAGAGCCTATTAGCCACTGGTTCAGGGACACACCAGGCCAGCTCAGCGATTGTTACACCCAAACTTTTCTTTGATCTTTGCTTGAAACAGAATGCCTATGCTATTCCCAACTCAGACACTGGATCACATCCGGGGAGGTCCGTCGGAAGGCCACAAGAGAACTGACAGCCCTAGAGTTGCTCTTCAGCGACCCGTTGAGCTCATATAGCATCTCAAGTATTTATAATCTGCTGGACAGATTAGACACGGACGGGAAATTGACATATATGGCGGCTTGGCCTCCAGATGGAAATTCCTGGTGACTCATGGGCTCGCATCTGGGCGAGAGCACAGAAAGCCTCCAAATGCACTCTAATCAAAAGAAAACTCCTACAAGATAATGCTATGCTGGTACCTCCCCCACCACCCAGCGTCTTCATAGAATCACTCAGGGGTACTCACAGCTATGCTGGAGGGGTTGCAGTCAGATCGGTACACTGGGGCATATGTGGTGCTCCTGCCCCCTTTCCTAGTTTTACTGGAAAGAAATCTTATTGAGAATCAGGGGAATCATGGGGCTACAGCTCCAGATTTGCCTGCTCACATTAATCTTGGGGGACACCGACCAGGAGGGTACTTATAGCCTTAGTGGGGGAGAGTCATTCCTGGCTATTCAGCTGTTGTTGACAGCCCGCATGACCCCTGCACAGCAGTGGAAAGCCCCAGAGGGACCGGTCCTAAATCAATGGTGGGCAACAATATGTGAAAAAATAACAGCCACCCTGCCCAACTCATTACCGAGGTTTTCCAGGACCTGGCTCCTGTGGGTCACATAATCCAAGGAAACAATCGACTCTCCGCTGAAGCCCAATACACTGAATCATTTACCCTCATTCTGAGCTCTCACATGAGCTTCTGGCAATGGAGAGGGGCCTTGAGGGGTGAGGAGGGGGTACTGGGGTCATGGGCCCCTCACACATTGGTGTACCATGGTACAAGGATTGAGACCACCTGCTTCCTCAAGAGTCACTGTGGGGACCCTCGGGCCAAACAGTCGCAGCATATGACGGAGTTCATTGAATATGAACTCTGTCATGAATCCTCCCTTTTTGTTTTTCTCCCTTCTTCTCATTTAACCCGATTGTTACCCAAGTTACATCACTGCTTTGTTTTGCTTTCGTCTGTATCCCTAACTTGCAGCCTGTATTAAGAAGATGTTAGAACGGGGAACGATTGCATTAAGTTATGGTTTAGAATACCCAATCTTGTTAGAAAATGCCGTTTTAGCTGGGATTAGTTGGGGCCGCTGCTGTAAACCTAGATGGTAGTTAGTTAATCTTTTGAGTGGCTGGCAGTTTGATTAGCAATGGGTGCTCGACCTCTTTGCCTTCTGAATTGGAAAGCCCACAGGTAATGTATACTTTATATGTGTCTAAAATGTGTTGATTAATTTGTTATGTGGAATGGAGGGTGAAACGGGGTGGGGGGAGTGTGGGGATTAACTGTCTGGATTTATGTTTGATGTGTAAAAATTGCTGCAATTCTATGGGAACCATAATAGGGAGATTGGGATGTGAATGCATGCATATAGATGCTGATGGGATACAAGTGGATATATGTCTAGCTTGATGTATGATATAAAACCAAATGAGTTCAGGACTGTTACATGGAATGTTCAGGGTTTAAATTCCCAGATGAAGAGGAGACCGGTTCTGCAGAGATTGATGGACGTGTCTTCTGCAATAGTTTACCTGCAAGAAACAGACCTGTTCAAGGCGGATCACCATAGACTTATCCACAGTTAATTCGCACAAAGGGACTTTGCGTCTAGTGAGGAGAGGAAAAGGGGTGCAGCGAAATTCTTGTCGAGGGATCTTCCACTTGGTAAGGTCAAAGTCCTGACGGACCCTCAAGATAGATATATATTTGTGAAGGGCTTAATGTTTGGTTCAATCTTTACACTGATGTCTCTATATGTACCCAATAGTGGGCAAGATCACTAAATAAAATCATTCATCTCCCAAGCGCTGTCGTTTGCCAAGGGCCCAGCGATATTAGGAGGAGATTTTAATCTGGTCCCTAACCCAGACGTTGATAAAACAGCTCAGCCCTATAGAATAGACAATAGAAATGTCATAGAGTTTGCTAGACTGCTGCAGGAATTGGGTGTGATAGATGTGTGGACACATAGCAATGACATATAAGAATTTTCGTTCTAGTCACAATCACACAGGTGCCTGCCTAGGATTAACCTGATCCTGACGTCTGCTCTGCTTTTCCCCTATCTCAGAGAGATATATATTGCACCCAGCTTGACTCTGATCATGCACTGTTCGTTGCAACAGTGAAGGTGGCTCATTTCCCTGCCTCAAACCGGGCTCCCTGGAAATGATATGATCCTATATTGAAAGATGTAGTTATGAGCCGGGATATCTCTGAGGTGATGTCAAACTACTTTAAGGAAAATAATACTTTGGATCATACAATGTCGACAGTTTGGGACACTATGAAGGGGGTAGTTAGGGGTGAAATTATGTGTCACACCACAGCTTATACTAGAGCCAAAGGTTTACTTCGGACATGATTGGAAGGCGAGGTACATGAGTTAGAGACTGAACATAAAGTCTCGAGGCCCTGGGCAACGTTACGGAAACTGAAATTAGCAAGGGTGAAACTGGAAGCTCATGTGGCAGATAGATCAGCAGAGGCGCTACTTAAGACTAAGCAATGCTACTATGTTCAGGATAATGAAGTGAATCGACTTCTTGTTTATAAGCTAAAGAAGGTACAAACCCTCAATAATAATCAGGGGATTCAGGATGAAAATGGGGTGTGTGATTTTGCGATGATGAAAAGCTGGAACCAATCCATATTTCACAGCCTTTATGACAAGTGAGCAGCTTCGGGTGATGGACCGTTTGAATCATATATCTGGGGCAGATTTACCCAACATATCTATTGATCTAGATCGTTCTCCGGAGGTCCCAGTTCAGCCCTCAGAGGGTGTAATGGGCCATAAAAACCCTGAAAAACAAAGCCCCGGAGCCAGGCTTCAAAATAATTCCAGGCTCAACTAATACCCCATATGACAAAGTTGTTCAATACATTTCTCAATATGGGAAGGATAACCCCTTATATGGAGGAGTCGATTACGGTACTGATCCCTAAGCTTGGAAAGGGCCTTACAAAATGTGAATTCTATAGACCGATTACTATTATGAATAATAATGACACGAAAATATATTCCAAAATTCTGGGTCAAAGGTTAATGGGGGCACTTCTGGAATTGATTAATGCAGACCAGACAGGTTTTATAACTAATAGAAATACCCAGGACAATATACAGAGGGTTTTGAATATTATAGAGATTGGCAATAGAGAAAAAAATCAAAATAGGAGTCATATCACTGGACGCCATTAAGGCATTTGATATGGTGGATGGGAACTATATACAATTACATTTCTGAAAATTTGAATTTGTCCCGATCTTTAGAAAATTGGTGTTGGCTAACTACCAAAAGCCATCCACAGCAATTAAAGTAAATGGGCAAGTCACACCTAAAATAACTATTTGTAGGGGGACATGGCAAGGCTGTCCGTTATCCCCCCTGATCTCTGCTTTATCTATGGAACTATTTGAAAAAAGGGTCAGGGATAGTGAGAGAATAAAAGGATTAGCGGTTAGGGGAGAAATATATAAGATATCCCTATATGCGGACGATGTGATGGTCACTATAAGCAAGATTAAGTCTTCTCCGATGGCATTAATGGAGGAATTGCAAGCCTTTGGGCTAGCCTCTGGTTTTGTGATTGACTATTACAAGTTCAGGGGCCTGAAAGTATCTAGGGCACTACAAACACAGCAGGACCACTGTAAGGTGTGCCCAATTCAGTACGTAAGTACAGCCATCAGCTATTTGGGTGTACTGATTACCAGTACCACATTGCACATTTTTCATTGTAACTTCTCATGTTTATTTAAGAAGTTGTAGGAGGACCTGGATAGATGGGACAAACAGGAAATGTTGTGGTTTGGTAGGATAACGGCTGTAAAGATGAATTTGAACCCCAGATTGTTGGACCAATGCTTGGCCCTACCGATTAGGATCTCTGATCCTAATCTGTGGACGCTTCAGGCAAAGATTCTTGAATTCATATGGGGAAAGAAGATGGAACGTATACAGAGGAAGGTATTGCTGATCGGAATGGGGAGTGGGGGTTAGGTGTACTGGATGTTCACCGTTATAATTTGGTTGCAGAAGTATCACATGTTCTGACATGGTGGAGTAGAGATGTGAAGCAAAAATGGAAACACATTGAACAAGCATGGTCCCCGCTCCCTCTGTCATTAATACCCTTCTTGAACGTTTTGCTTCATAAAACAGAATTCCCCATGCTGACCTCGACCGCAAACCCTTTACACTATTGGAATAGAGCGGCCCGAAGGTGGGGTATTTGGAATGGCATGGGCATGCTCACTCGCATTTGGGCAACCCAGAGTTCCATCCTGGCAGAGATGAGGTACGATTTAGGAACTGGATTGAAGGTGGACTAGAACATTTTCACCAACTTTACACGGAGGGCAGACCACTATCATTTAAGGACTACAAGGCTAAATGTCTTCTTGGTGAAGGGGATAGGTTGCATTACATGAAATTATTGCATTATAGCACTGGGCCTCTCGCTCAAGTTCTAAAGTGGGTGGCTTGAGAGAACTGACTGCAATAGAATTTACGATCTGCTCTGATATAAATAAGGCTAAGGTGTCGACTCTATACAAACTATTGGACAGATACGATCCTGTCATGATTCCTGCCCCTCATGTCCCCAGCCCTCCAAGATGTCAGGCTGGAGCCAGGCCACGATCACCTACATGGCCCTCAAGGGCTTCTCCATCCCTCCAAAGACCCACTTGGAGTCAGACTTGGCGCTTGTGGGACCAGACTCACTCACTCCAATAGGATAACACTGGGGACTGGACTTGTAGTGCATTGATGGGGACAAGATGGATTGCCCCACATATTCCAGTTCCCAGAACTGCATGTGCAGTCTAGTCTTTTGGGTGTGGTTCAGCCCAGAGACACCTGGGATACCTAGAGACTATTTAAGCCACGCCCAGGCTGAGAAACATGCTTTGTGTTTTCTGCACCTGCAGCATGACACTCACCGTGTTCGGATCGGTCTCCAGTAGGCCTGCATCTTTCTTCTGCGCTCAGCTCCTGCAAGAACAAGAACACTGTTAGGAACAGCCTTACCTTGCGGCACTTCTGCCCATCATTCATCGCTCCTTCTGTTCTGCGGGCATCTTCGGCGGTGTCATTCCCATCCCGGCACACCGCTTCCTAAAGAAAAGGGAAAAGAACAGAAAAAAAGGCATTAAAGGAGAGTTCCGGGACTTTTTTTTTATTGTCCCTACGGTTCGGCCATGTGTTTTTAAGCATAACTCGGTAGATCGTAGAAAACTTTCCTATGGACCTTACCCGACTTTTCGTCCATTAACGCACTCAAAATCAGCCGCCATTTTCTGATAATCCTATCATTTCCCCCCATCGCCCTGGCTCACCTGCTTTTGCGGCACTAAATCAAATCCCCCGCCCCTGAAACAGACTTTATCAAAACATTCATATTCCCCGCCTCTATCCGTGACGTGACTGTGCTGCGTAGGCAAATGCGCCCAGGCGTCTTCTACGCGACTCCACACAGAACCCGGAAACCAACACAGATCAGCTCACAACACAGCGCGCCACAATTCGCAATATGAAACTGTACTTTTAAATCAAACCGCAAGATTGTAAATTTGGTAAAGTACATTTATTTGACATCAAATGTTTAGAGAATATTCAGCGATTTTCATTTTTATTTGCTCACGTTCCAAAAAGTTCGTTTTGAGGCACGCGATGTTCCTTTGCTGTACACAGGGTCTTAGATCATCTCACAATACAGCGCCACAATTCGGAATATGAAACTGTGGTTTAAAAGCAAACTGCAAGATTGTACATTTGGCAAAGTACATTTATTGGACATCAAATGTTTAGAGAATATTCAGTGATTTTCATTTTTCTTTGCTCTCGATCCAAAATAGTTCGTCTTGAGGCAAGCGATGTTCGTGTGCAGTACACAGGGTGTTGGTTTACGATAAAATAAGCTCTTCGGTCGCACTGATAATCGCATGGCTGTTCCAACAACGAGGCACTAGGCCACCACAACGGTCTGTATGTTGCATCTAGCTGTTAGTACCGCGTAAGGGCATACTTGTACTTGGCGATTGTCCCATAAAATGGTCAGGGTGGTAACGTTGTTCACGCGGAGAAGCAACTGGCGGTTATAAAAGCCATCCGCCGGTGTCTGGTACTCGTGACACAGACAATAATGGGTGAAGTACCTGTTTGAAAAACATAAAAAATGAAATTAGTCTCACCATCAGATCTTTATTAAAATTATTCATTTTATATATTCGGTTGGTAAATTATTTCATAGCTAGGACATTGCAACTGGGTTTTAAACGTCAAGGGGGGGCTGTAGGATACTGAGACAGTCCCCCAGTGCAGGGGTTGACAGGGAGTGCAGGTGGAGAGTGGAAGGGCCCAGGACCGAGATCGCAGACAGTGGACCAGTTGTAGCAGGGGAGAGGGAGAGAGAAAGCAGAAGCAAAGAGGAAGGTTTTGAGGTGCTTCCGTAAAAGGAGACGGTTCTCCCCAAGATAGTGCGCGGTACAAAACAATATGCCACATAGAACGAACAAGTCCAACTTAACCCGTCTTTAAAGCTACTGTATAGTAATTAAATTGCGGTATAAACTCATCTAAAGAGTTACTTACATTATATTTGCATTTTCCATTGTGTCTGTGCGTAGGGCAGCCCCGAAATACCACTCCTTCTATGCAGACGTTATTTCTTCTAATGAACGAACATGAAATGGCTTTCGTTTCTGAAATTATATTCATTATCGTTTCTTACGTGGTCCCGGCCTGTCAAGGTCAAATAACAATAGAACCTTATACTGAGTCGTGGGCCATTCTGGCACCCTAGAAAAAATCAAAGCAGCTGACCTTCACTTTGAACGAGCACACATTCCTAGTTAGCTACATTCAGTGTAAGGCCGTCTCACAGGACTTGAAATTTACACTCCATCTTTGCATTTTGTCTGCGTGCTTTGCAGCCCCACAGAACCATAAATACGGAGACATTCTATATTTTTTGAAAAATGATTTATATTACTGTTTGGTTTAATTTAATGCGCAAATGAACAAGGGTGGAGAGACACATTGCATGTACACTGAGCAATCACTTTTATTTACACAATACATAGCTACACATATTCAATGGGCCTGCGACATGAGGAGACTCCAGAGCAAAGTCACAGGTGACACCCGGGTGGTTCGCACTACTGCACGGTGAAGGGAGGGGCAAGGGTGGAGAGACACATTGCATGTACACTGAGCAATCACTTTTATTTACACAATACATAGCTACACATATTCAATGGGCCTGCGACATGAGGAGACTCGAGAGAACAGACAATCAAATTACAATCATTTAAACCGTGATGTGTATTTCTCAATGAGTTCTTCTTTAGGTGGACATGGAACAGAGGCAATGTTGGGTGGCAATGCAGTTGTCCCCTGCACAGGTTCGTTCACAACTCCATTTATGTGCCTATCTAGGACGTCAACAATAAGTTTCTCAATAAACTCATATTGCATATCCTCAAACACTGGTTTAATCACCCATTGTTTACTTCTTTTAGTGAAGGCCTTATTGTAGCGAAGCGTCCCTAAAGTTCCGGTGGTCCTACTTTGTTGACGGCCAACATTATGGTTATGTGCCAAGACCGCTAAAAGAGTCCGATTTATCATGCCCTCCATGCCAAAATGCAATCGTTTTGGCCTGTACTTTAGGCACATATTGTGGAACACCTCCAAATCTCCTGTGTGGCAGAATTCCGTGAGTCCCCTCAAAGCTTTTGTTATAGTTTTATCAAATACAATCTTTTCAATGGCTTTGTGAGTGGGTGATGAAGGAATCAACCACTTCTTCTTCCGTGCCTCCTCTGTGGACAAATGGCCATGTTCACAATTGTGGAAATGTTGGTTCGTGTTCCATCGGTGAACGTTTGTACAGTGTGGCATTACTGACCGCCATTTTTCCAGTAGAATTTCCAACGACCCTCCACATGTTTTTGAGCTCCACCAAAGATGGTTGCTGATTGACTTGGACCACTGTGAAATACCTTGCAATTCTTTTTTTTTACCTGCAGCCGACAATTTTTTATTGATTGATTTTGCAAGATGCCAAACGTCAAATTGGTGATTTATATTTTTGTACTGTTCTCTCATTGTCTTGGCAATTGAAACGTGTCTGTCTGTGGCTATCAGGTCGATCACCATTCCCCGCGATTGTAGTTCTTGCAATGATGCTACAAAGCCAACTTTCTCCATGGCCACTGAGGATGTACTTTGTGACACCTGCACAACCACCGAACTCACAATTTTCTTACTTTCCATGTCCTGAAAGTGGTAGGTGCAGTACTTGGCTGAAAATCCTGGGCTGTCGCACTGTCCATCACCGGCTAGCCTGAACCGTTTGCCCGCAAATGTACTATCAATAGACATTTTTTCCATTCTCCAAGCTTCGCTAATGGCTGGAAATAGATAATCGGTTTGGTATTTGTAGAACTGAGTTTTCGCAATGAAATGGATTCCCACAAACTGAAAGAAAGACTCTAATTTTTTAAAACTTGAACCACTAAAAAGTGCAGCCGCTGCACAAAGTAGATTGCCTGCTGGCAGTTGTCCCAGCATAGGTTGTGCAGACCATGTGAACGGATGATGTTTTGTACAGGTGGCATGTATTTTAAGGTTAGTGCCTCGAATTGCACGAGTCACATTAATCAATGGCTCCCCACATACTTCCCCACCAACCGAATGCCCACATTTCATCCGAATAATAAGATCAATCAAACAACTATCGAATACAATGAATTTGGCCTCTTTCCTTATACTGTCACTCTGCATCCCAGCTGGTTCGGCCTGTAACGTTGAGGACATGTCACTCACATGAAAGGTAGAATCTCTGATATCGTCTTCTGCTATGTTCAGTGATATTGATGGTGTTTCATTGTCGTCCACTTCATTCTCTTCCATTGCAACATCTGTTCCTTCTCCGGCGATGGGTGAATAAAACAATTTCTTCAACTTTCTCGCGGTCTTAGTTTTTGCGGGTGTGGATTCTGTGAATTGATCTCCGACTGCATCCGAACTACCAGGAGGACATTCACTATCAATGGCTGGTGGTGGTATAGCTCCGTTGTCAATCACTTCATATTCTTCCCATTGGCACGATGCATCTCCAGTCTCAAGTCCCTGCCAAAAGGTTTGACAAGCAACATCTCTCGTTCGCTTCACTGTCTGTGTAGATCTAGTTCGTAGACCCACTCGCAACTAGAGGACAGATTGGAAAAGGGATGTTCAGTTTAAACTCAACTTACAGTATTGAACTATTAACAGTGAAAAACAACATAATATAGTGACCAGGACACTAACCTTCTTTTGCTTTCTTTTCTTTGAAACTTTCTTGCCTCGAACTTCAACATCAGGACGCTGTTGCTCCGACTCGTGTGTGCATGTCTCCACTTCCTCTTGCGCTGCAACGACTATGTTTTCCTGATAAGCACATCCATCACGCACTGACGCTCCATCGACTCCCTGAAACATAGAACTTTCATTAGTATGTATAATAATATCGAAAACACAAAATGTACTTGGGGACCAATACCCACGTACATCTCAATAGCAAAACACGAATGAACGCTTTGTGTAGAACATTCAAACGACAATTATTCACGCATTGTTGATCTAGTTAGATGGAACTGTCAAGATCCATACCTCGGGCTCCTCATGGACTTCCATTGATGATATTATTGAAGATGATGCTTCAGTGACTCCCTGAAACACAGTAATTGCATTAGTATGGTTTTCTATTTTGATAAAAAGAACAGAAACTTTGTGCAGGCGTGAACGGCTCATCTAAATAGACCTGCACAAATGATCAGTTGTCTAAAATAAATAATGGATATGTAAATATGATTCGATTTGCTCGATCGTTGGAAGTGTCACCACCCAGAGATCTGCATCAACTACTAGGGGTGATGTTCTTGTAGAAGAAGCTCCGTCATCTCCCTGAAACATAGTACTTGCGTTAATAAAGAAGGAAGTATAGCGGATGTAATCACGTCATATGATTTCGCTTGATTGAACTGTCAGTATCCATACCTCGAAATGCATAAGAACATCAAGGGACGATGTAACTGCGGTGCACACTTCTGCAAGCTGTTGCGCCGACCCGTAACTGCACGCTCCCCCTTCTTCTTGGACTAATGCTCCATCGACTCCCTGAAACATAGGACTTTCATTAGTAATGAACACAATATTGAAAAAAGAAGACACATAGGAGGGCGACGACAGAAGGACATATCAATGGCTAAAAACGAAAGAAACATTGTGTGTAACAATCACGCTACAAGAATGCAAGATCTGATGATCTCCATCGATGGAACTGTCCTGAAACGTACCTCGAGCATCTGAGTGACATCAACGGTAGTCGTCAATACGTTGGACTCCTCAGCATCTCCCTGAAAGACAGTACTTGAATTATTTTGGATAACAATAATTATAACTGAAAACAAAGACTAGAGGACGAGTACAAGGGTGTACCATTAGGTAAAATAATTACACGATAAATTAAAACTATTGATTTACATGCCTAAAACAAGTCAGTGGCAGAATAGCCAAGTAAGATTACCCGATAGGCGCTTGAAGTGGCTGATGACTGCAATAACGACACGGATGGAGAATCTTCCGCCTTCATATTGAGTGGATACATAAATGGGGAAATTATTGTTAGCTAATGCTACACACTACCGCAAGGCCGAGAGATAAATACGTAAACTTGACTCACCAGTGGAGGGATGTGGACGAATAGAGTGGGAATAGCGGTTGAGAGCAATTTTCGTCTCGCTCGCGGTGTGTTCTTCTTTATTATTAGCAATGATGTGGAGTACATGTCAGAGGTAAAGTGCCTGCTGCAGATGCGGTATCGATCACCCCTCTTGTCCGCAAAGACTTCTAGGACTCTAATTTCAAGCTCAGAGGGTGGATATCCGCAATATCGGACCCATTCTCTTATCTGATCTATTGTCTTAGGGAAAACATGCATTATAGTACCTTCAGATTTATTATGGGTCTTCGAAGGGCAACCGCCAATGGAACAGGCAGGCATTGTGGAAAGTTCTGAAAAGTAAAGATCAACAATTCTCTATGAATATCAATGTGTTAAAAAATTAAATGACACATAAAAGGTTCAATGCAAGGTATGTTTTGGTTCTTGGAACTATACACGTTATTCACATGCGGATAAGTAGAAAAATAATTTGACTAAACTCAGAACATGTGACTAGTTCCTTGCATGTACTGTCTTGAACGAAAAGAAATTGGACGCAAAATGAGTATGGTACATGGCCTTACCTTGACGAGCAAACAGTTAGATGCAGGGATCAGAGTAGTTTCTTGTCGTAGAACAGCGAGCAGTTCACAGGTTGCAAACTGACGAGTTTCCTCGAAGTGGTCACGGAAGTTCACAGAGACGAAGAGCAGATAACCAGCACCTTCACGGGTTGACTAGCAAAGTGCAAAGAAGTTCTCATTAGAAATATGAAGTGGGTTATAAAGAATTCGAAACAGGGGTGTGTTTGTGAATGAATGACGTGTATATGTCGTGGCATTATGCGGTTTGCAGGGGGCCGTCCAGCGTGAGGGGGGATGCTTGGCAGGAGACACGGGGTCTGGCGGTAGACATGGGAACAACAACCCATGCTCTATAGACCACTTTGAAGTGTACATGGTCTTTGGCACCTCTTGGCCTTTATCGCTCCCTGACAGCTCCACTTGCCAGCACAAGTACCCCGGTGCGAACTGCCTTTGATAGGGCGGGGGGTGGATTGGGGCGGTGGTCGTGCAGACAAGACACTGGAAGACTCGTGAATAGAGACACACTTATGTGGATTGCAGGGGGCCGTCCAGCGTGAGGGGGGATGCTTGGCAGGAGACACGGGGTCTGGCGGTAGACATGGGAACAACAACCCATGCTCTATAGACCACTTTGAAGTGTAGTGTACATGGTCTTTGGCACCTCTTGGCCTTTATCGCTCCCTGACAGCTCCACTTGCCAGCACAAGTACCCCGGTGCGAACTGCCTTTGATAGGGCGGGGGGTGGATTGGGGCGGTGGTCGTGCAGACAAGACTCGTTTGCCGCAGGGCCTCACCAAGGAGAGGCCATCTAACTGCATGTAAGAGGCAGGCTGCAGGATCTAGTACATGGAAGGCAGGGGGGTGAGTTTATAAATACCTCACCCTCCCAGGAGAATATATGGGTGCAGTTCACCCTGGAGACCCTGGATGCCTAGGCAGTTAGTCAGCAGCAGGCTGGCCTGTGGTGGCAAGGCGGCACGGGCCAGAGGGGGTCATCTCTGTACCCGGTGCCCAAAAGGATGATTTATTATGATCAACCATATTGATTATTTACCTATAACCATGTTTTGTATCAATAAAATCCAACGGCCTTTTATTGCCAACGCTTGAACAAAGTGGTGTGGTAAGTATTTTTGGGGGAGGAGGCAAGGCCGGGAGGCTTGATGCCAACCCGCAAAATAACATATGTATGTCTGCTGCATATGGGTTCAACGGTAATGTGGATTGAAGGTGGGCGGCCAGCGTTCGGGAGGATGCTGGCCGGAGACATGTGGTGTGACAAGACAAGGCACAGGAAGACTATTCAATGGAGACACACTAGATTCATTTAAAAAATCAAAACAACCATTGTTAAAATATATGTTGGGTTTTATTTTAGATCTTAATTTCAATTGAACATAAATAATAAACATTACACATTGTAAAGTTGCGGTTGCAGCACATCCAGGGAAAATCCGCGGTATTGTCCACTGTCACTGGGGAAATGTTGTCTAATGGCAAGTACCGCACAGGCAGGTATTACTCTCCGAACGCGGTGTCCGAGCCTCCCGTGAAGCCACCAAGTGAAGCAACGATAGGCCACCAGCCTGTACCACCTGTGAAAATGAAAGATGCAAACTGTATTAAAATGACAACTTTCTTATCACTGTCGATTCAGGTAAAACATGTCATTCTGCTTTGAAAAAAATTCTATCTAGAAAATGCACAACATGGAACCAATTTACATGCATTCGAATGATGAGACGACCATGAAATAGTAGTGGCATCACTGACATCACAACCAGAGTATACTTACTCGTTACTCGGATTACGCGGACGAACAGTGCCGCAAAGTTCGTGCATAAGCACCATCATCATCCTCAACACGGTCCGTGAGAGGCAGGCTTCCCTGAACTCTGGCAGCTCGGTGATGCATTGCGGACTTGGCTCGCCTTCCGAAATGTAGGCCAAGCACCCGGAATTTTCACGGCAGCAGCAGTTCTCCTCCTCAGTTGGCATTAGCTCGCACCGATTGCACGTGCACCAGGTGGAGACGCCGTCCATGCGACATGGTCCAGGCTCTTCATCCGTTGACTGGTCCTCCCAACTGCCGTCCGAATCCCCATCGTTTTCGCGTGCTTGCCTTTCCAGTAGTTCTTCCTCGGTGTACTCGGGCTCGTACATATACGGCATTATTGTAGCCATTGTGTGGTAAAGAAAGTAAAATAATTTATAGCGGTGGTACTGGTATCTGTTCACACGGGCTACAATCAATGAAGGTAGCTGACCAGAGCACAGAAACGAGTCACAGAATACTCAAAGTAACACAGAGAGAGTAATGGAATCGAAAATCTGCTGCTGTGTGTTGTGAAACGGTGTGTTTATACTTATTGAGGAAAGAGGCGTCCTGCCATTTCCATGGCGACACGTCATTAGCTGAGGCGCAGCGATTGTTGACACGAAACGTGCTTTGGCGTTGGGAAATGGGCGGTACGCGTCTGCTGATGTCAGGCTCAGGGGTGGGGGATTTGATTTAGTGCCACAAAAGCAGGTGAGCCAGGTCGATGGGGGGAAATGATAGGATTATCAGAAAATGGCGGCTGATTTCGAGTGCGTTAATGGACGAAAAGTCGGGTAAGGTCCATAGGAAAGTTTTCTACGATCTACCGAGTTATGCTTAAAAACACATGGCCGAACCGTAGGGACAATAAAAAAAAAGTCCCGGAACTCTCCTTTAATAAGCATTCAGCAAATCTTTGCTTATTTTTAGAGACTGTACGAGCTTCAAACGCTTACCTGAATCCCAACCGCTCTGGGGGAACTATGTCTCGGAAACTTCTCATCCATTTGCAAGAGGGAAAAGACACTTCAGGTTAGCGTGGAAACATCTAGAGGCGCCGCATACCACGCTTACTCACCGCATTTCTTCTTCATAACCGGCATCCACGCTGAAAACGTCGCAGCACCTAAAAGACACAGAAAAAGAACTCAGTTGAATACAAATACGAAAGGGTCGCATCGCACTCTCACTCACCTTCAGCGCTACTCATCTCAGCAGCACGTCGCCATCCCCGGACGCCGGCCATCATCTAAGGAAGGAAAGGAACGAAGTTAGAGAACTGTTCAAAAGACTCATTATACTTACCTGTCAGACTCTTGCCAGTGAAGTAACTAGGCAGCAACGAGCCCGCATAAATCAACGCGCCCCTGCGCTGAAAGCAGGATGGAGAACACACTTTCCAAGAAAACAAAGGTGGGCTGTGGATCAAAGGGAAGGGTTGGACACCGGGGAAGAAGGGGTTCAAGCACACAGAGACAATAGGGAGTTAAACTCTACCAATCCTGTGTTTCAGGCCCAGTCTCTAGTCGAGTAGACTCCAGGGAAGGGTTCGAGGTCGTAAGAGGTCAGAACAGGCTGAGTGACGTTCCCATGGATACCAGGTCAGCGTTACAGATCGTCGGGAACTACTATCGTATATGATTAAGTGGGAGTAAGATTTGGGCTTGGAAATTGACAATGATGCCTGGAGTCGTATCTGGGTTCGTACCCATGGTACCTCGAGATGTGTGACTGACAAGGAGTGTTTGGTGAAAATATATATGGTACATGACCCTGCAGGGATTGAATAAGATGAATACCTTTTACTCTCTGAATTGTTGGAGAGGGTGCACAGAGGTGGCTACTGTGCTATACCTACTGTGGACAAGTGGTAAGGTGAGACATTTCTGGAAAGAGGTACTAGCGCACATCAAAAGTATTGCTGGTATGCAATTGCCATTGGACCAACGGGTTATACTCTTAGGAGACACTGGTGATGGTATCTTCCCCATGACTGGGCCCTTGGTCACCTTACTAACGCACTTGGCTACTGCAGCCAAGATTACCATTGCTCGTAACTGGAAGAATCCAGAAGGCCCTTTGATTTAGATATGGTGGGTGAATCTCTGGGAAATGTTGGCAGTGCAAAAAATAACTGTACTGAGTATGAGTAAATATGAGAGGTATAGGAATGCCATTTATAGAATATTCTGAAAGGGTTCCCACAGTGACTGTCAGACCTCTGTCCCGTTGCCGATTTTCATTGTTGGATTACCAGGGAATGTATTGGGGATAAAGCCTGTATTGAGTTCGAGATTTTTGAATGTATAACGGCAGAACTCATGTATTTGTATCTCCCAGAATGTCCTATGGTGACCTTGGATGTCCTTGTAAGCCGGTTGGTTACTTTGTATTGCAGTAACAGAAAACAAATAAAAAGAGTTTTTGAAGCAAGAAGAACATTAAGATACCTTTTATATGAAGGCATGTCTTATAATATACTGGATTAAGACTGTCTATAAATTCCCTACACATGCCTGTGTGACACAAGGGGATTCAAGCATCAGCCAGTATGCTCTAGAGATTACATCGGCATCTGCTGCATTTCATGTCAATTCATCACAAGTACTCAACTGTGTGAACTTTCATTATATTGTATGCTCTGCACCACAGGTGGGTTAAGAGTTGAGAACATTTTCAGCAGCTTTTATTTGGTACCCAATTGTTTCCACAGCATCCATACAATTTCTACGTGAGGTTGTGTGCTGGTGAAAATTGCATGCTTGATCATCATCAACTAATTGGACAATTACTGTGTAATCACTTTCCAACCACCAGTTCTTGCTGAACCAGTGCAACTACAAAGGCGTTGGCATCCCTAATTTCCACTGCCGTTACTGAGATTGGCACACCTCAAGAGCCTCAAAATTACAACATGGCACAAGTACGAGATTTCAGGAAGATCTGAGAAAGCATGATACCTGACCTCCATACTGGAGGTCGTTGAAACCTGGTCTGGTGTCACGAGTACCATCCTGAAAAACTCTACCTTGTCTTTAGTCACTACAGTTGTAGGAGCAACTGCAAATTGGGATACATACCTTTGATTTCTGAGGGTGTACAAAATCCTCTGTGAATTGTGACAAGGCCAGTAATTGGGCCTTGTCAAAAGGGAGTCAGGAACCCCTTTCAGTGGAACCCTACCAGGGTGATTACCCCAGCCAGTCCTACCCCTGAAGTGGGATTGGCAGCAGAGAGGGCCCAAATTCCTCTTTCTCCCATGGTGCCAAGTTGTTTGTATGCAGAACCCTGTCTCCAGCCTTGCCTCCCAATGAATATACTCGCCAGTTGTCGTTTGTCTTTCCAGAGGCAGAGTTTACAAAAGAAATTCCCTATAATGCTCAGAAGCAAAAAATCCCAGGAGGAAGTACAGCCACTTACAGCACAACCTAAACCCACATACCGCAGAGCTCCGTGAAAACCGGCGGAGCCACGAGAGAAGAAGAGACGACAGATCCACCTTCCCAAAGGTCCGGAACTGCCACACCGAGATCAGCCACCCAGCAGCCTTATCGTTAACGGGATCAGCCGGTCTTGCTGGCGGTCCTGCAACAAAACAACTAAACCACCGTGACTCAAAGGGGGAATAATCCCCAGACTCACCTGCAGGGCCCCATCAGAAGGGGGCCAGGAACTGAACTTTGAATTGCAAAGTCTATCACCCACCGATCCAACTTTTCCTGAGCTGCGAGTCCTTGCAGGGAAAGTGGGCAGAGCGAAGGCACACTTTCAAACCTTCCTTCACACATACATGCCCAAGTGGGGTGCAGACACGAGATGGGCCAGGGACAGTTAATCAACCCTCAGTAAGGGAAGGACATAAAAGCCATGGACAGGAAGTGTGAGTGAACCGCGTGTTTGTGTTTATTAGATTTGTGTGTAGAAATAATAGTGCAAGGTGTGAATGTGAGAAGACTGGTACTGAATGAAAGGAGGTCGACTGTCTAGTAGTGGAAGGAGTAGTGTAGTAGTTGGAAGAAGAGTGAAGTAGTGGTAAGAGGAGTGGAGTAGTTGGAGTAGTGGAGTAGTTGTAGGAGGAGTGTAGTAGTGGGAGGAGGAGTGGGGTAATCAGAGGAGGAGCAGTGAGAGTAGGAGTAGTATGAAAGAGTCAGAGGGAAGAATAGTATTGGTAAGAGGAGTAGTAGTAGGAAGTAGAGTGGGAGGTTTGAAGTGGGAGAAGTAGTAACTTCTATGGGTGGAGGCGGGAGATAGGAGGAGTGAGTATCAGAGAGACAAAATGTTGTTGAGGTGGAGCTACGGAAGTGTAAGAAGGAAGAGTATTTATTTTTATTTAGTGCACCATGGCTGAAACGTAACCCTTTTACACATTACAGAATAATACATACATACTTAATCAATTTCATAAAATTTCAATACACCATTTAAAAGAATTCAAAGCTGTTATACAAAGTGACAATTTATGAGAATTTAAAATACAGTGCCAGAAATAGTTCATGTCCCCACTCATTATTAACTAGCTGTTCCCGGTGTAACATATGCTATTCTAGCATATCTTAAAGGTCAATATCGGTCAGTAACTCATATGGCCACTTCTGCCCACTTCTTAAATATCGGAATTCCCACGGATAGCTTCCAGGAAGGGAGCATAGGTCCCTGTGACTTATTAATGGTCATTGGCCTAAGCTCTGGCCACCTGATGCTTTCCTGGTTGCCGCTCTTTTTCCCTACTTAAGCAACCCTCCAGCCTCTATTCCTTTGCAGATGGGGAGCAGGTGCAAGTGGATCCAGGTCACCTGGCCTAAGCCCCACCCACCTGGTGCCTTCCTGGTTGCTGCTCTTTTGGCCTAAGCCCCGCTCACCTGGTGCCTTCCTGGTTGCCGCTCTTTTTCCCTATTTAAGCAGACCTCCAGCCTCTTTTCCTTTGCAGATGGGGAGCAGATGCAAGTGGATCTAGGTCACCTGGCCTAAGCCCCGGCCACCTGATTCCTTCCTGGTTGCCGCTCTTTTGGGCTTAGCCTCGCCCACCTGGTGCCTTCCTGGTCGCCGCTCTTTTTCCCTACTTAAGCAGCCCCCCAGCCTCTTTTCCTTTGCAGATGGGGAGCAGGTGCAAGTGGATCTAGGTCACCTGGCCTAAGCCCTGCCCACTTGGTGGCTTCCTGGTTGCCGCTCTTTTGGCCTGAGCCCCACCCACTTGGTGCCTTCCTGGTTGCTGCTCTTTTTCCCTACTTAAACTGCCCTCCAGGCTCTTTTCCATTGCAGATAGTGAGCAGGTGCAAGTGGATCTAGGTCACCTGGCCTAAGCCCCGCCCACCATTGCCTTCCTGGTTGCCGATGTTTTGGCCTAAGCCCTGCCCACTTGGTTGCCGCACTTTTTCCCAACTTAAACAGCCCTCCAGCCTCTTTTCTTTTGTAGATGGGGAGCATGTGCAAGTGGATCTAGATCACCTGGTATAAACCCCACCCACCTGGTGCGTTCCTAGTTGCTGCTCTTTTGGCCTAAGCCCCGCCCACCCGGTACCTTCCTGGTTGCTGCTCTTTTTCCCTGCTTAAGCAGCCCTCCAGCCTATTTTCCTTTGCAGATAGGGAGCAGGTGCAATTTCTTTTGCAGATAGGGAGCAGATGCAAGTGTAACTAGGTCATCTAGCCTAAGTCCCACCCACCTGGTGCCTCCCTGGTTGCTGCTCTTTTGGCCTAAGCCCGCCCACCTAGTGCCTTCCTGGTTTCCGCTCTTTTTCCCTACTTAAGCAGCCCTCCAGCTTCTTTTCCTTTGCAGATAGGGAGCAGGTGCAGGTGGATCTAGGTCACCTTGGCTAAGCCTCACCCACCATTGCCTTCCTGGTTGCTGCTCTTTTGGCCTAAACCCTGCCCACCTGGTTGCCGCACTTTTTCACAACTTAGGCAGCCCTCTAGCCTCTTTTCCTTTGCAGATGGGGAGCAGGTGCAAGTGGATCTAGGTCACCTGGTATAAACCCCACCTACCTGGTGCCTTCCTAGCTGCCCCTCTTTTGGCCTAAAACCCGCCCACCTGTTGCCTTCCTGGTTGCTGCTCTTTTTCCCTACTTAAGCAGCCCTCCAGCCTTTTCCTTTGCAGATGGGGAGCAGGTGCAAGTGGATCTAGATCACCTGCCCTAAACTCCACCCACCTGGCGCTCCCTGGTTGCTGCTCTTTTGGCCTAAGCCCCACCCACCTGGTCCCTTCCTGGTTGCTGCTCTTTTTTTCATACTTAAGCAGCCCTTCAGCCTCTTTTCCTTTGCAGATGGGGAGCAGGTGCAAGTGGATCTAGGTCACCTGGCCAAAGCCCCGCCCACCTGGTGCCTTCCTGGTTGCTGCTCTTTTGGCCAAAGCCCTGCCCCCCTGGTGCCTTCCTGGTTGCCACTCTTTTTCCCTATTTAAGCAGCCCTCCAGCTTCTTTTCCTTTTTCAGATGGGGAGCAGGTGCAAGTAGATCTAAGTCACCTGGCCTAAGCCCCGCCCACATGGTGCCTCAAGAATTGTGCCATTTAAAAGCCTTGTATCTCATAGTTATGCTGGGAAAGCCCACTAAGTTCCTTATCAGGGGCAGGATACCAGACTTTCCAGCCCTATCAAGTCTCTTCAGAGTGTCAATGCAGTATCATTCACGTGTTCCCTCTTTTCCATGCCAGTCATAATCCATTCCCTTCTCTTGCTCACCACTTCACCTCCTCTCCAGCAGATCAAACCATTCTCACTGGTAATACTTGCTTCACTGCCTCCCCACCCCCGCGCCATTCAATCGGGTAGCCTGCTATGCTCCCGATGGGGTGTCAAACAATGCCTGTGTAAGTGCATTCCAGGACAGTATATCCTCGCTGCTCTCTCTTAAACCTCTGCACAGTGCCCTCCGCCATATCACTTTCTCTGCCATCGCCCACCTTCGTAGATCTCCCCACCACGCCTCTACACTAGGACCCACCATCGCCTTCCAGGCCATGGTTATTCTACGCTTTGCCAAAATGCAAATAAGGTCTGATTTTCGTTAGGTGTGCCTTGCGCTTCTCTCCACCTCTCTGTTTTCCCCCCGTGTGAACATACCCAGCAGCTAGGCCTTGGGTGTCCAACCACACATCTCCACTCCTCTCCCAGCTACCTTGTTCATGATTGATGCCCAGAACGTTTTGATCACAGGACAGGCTCAGAACATTTGGAATATTTCAGCCCTAACCCTGTCACACCTGGGAAAGCCCGGTCTACCCACTCCTGGAATCATAAATATCTTCTGCAGCGTCATGTATTTGCGGTGAGTCAGATACAGTTGAACCTAGCGTTTGAGACTTGCAGGTAAAGGAGGACTCGTCCATTCTGCATCAGTAATTGCTCTAGCCAGGTCCACCTCTCAGCTCGCTCGCACTCGCAGATCTTCCCTTCTTCACTGACCCAGCAGCACCTCATACAGCCGAAACACCACATGGCCCCTTTCCGTCATGTCATAAATAATCTTCAGCGTGCTGACATTTTCAATCCCCACCTCGCTGAGATTATCTCTGCCAAGGTCATATGGGTCAGAAATTGCCCCTTGTGAACTGCGCACTCTCGGTTATAGTCTCAAAGTCAGTCAACTTTCATTTCCTCATTAAGTCCCCTCTATTCTCCCAATGCGTCCTAATTTCTTTTTTCACGACTTGACTCCCACTATCGCTATCAAAGGAATGTTTGGGGTGTAGGAGTCTTTAACACCCATTCGTTTCCAAGCTCTGTGCCACACCTTTCTGCCATGAGTCAGTAGATACGGTTCTCGTGGTAGGCTTCCCTTCTCCACCCAAAGTATCTCCTTCAAATAATAGGGTCCTACCCAGGGCTGTAGGAGCTGCGTATCTAACAATGCCTCATCAGCTAACCACTCCATCACAAACTGCAGCTGTCCTGCTACATGGTATAATTAGAAGTTGGCTACTTTTATCCCTCCCCCTACATAGTCTCTCTGTAGCATGCTTAGCGCAATTCTATTCCCCTTCCCAAACCCCCATCCCCCAATGGAACTCTCTAGTGATACTATCCATTTTCTGGAAGAACTTCCCAGGTATATCGTATGGGACATTTACTAGATGATACAACATGCGTGGTAGCGCCGCCATTTTCATTAAAGCTGCCCTGTGTGAGAAAACGGAAGGTGTCTCACCCGCTAGTCCCCGGGATCTGTCATTCAGGTGGCCAGGAAACAGCCATCGCTTTTGGATCCTGTTCCTGGGGGTGGACCAGTGCGGGAGGATCACCTGGGTGAGGGGTTCTCGGGGAGTGGGACACTGGATGGTGAGACGCGGTATCCTTCTCATCACTGTAACACCTTTACCCCATCATACCCGACGGGATATTTGGAAACTCAACTCCCCTTCCCCTTTTCCTGCACAAACTTTTACACAGATATACTGCTCTGGGAGAAAACAGACTCACACCCGAGCCGTGTACCTGACATGTCCCAATACTATGTTCAGGCGAGGTCAGGCAATTATCAACAAGCACTCACACCGGACTTCTACTGAACTACCCCACACAGATAAAAGGCGGAGCACAAGAGCACACTGAGCAAGGCAAAACACATGAATGTACTGCAGTTTCGGGTCAGCAGCTGAACAAGGGGAGAAAGATGGCCAGGAATGAGAGGTTTGTGAGAAGGGCAACACCGTTGACCTTTTGGCAGGAAGCCGTTACTTTCAAGAAACCTTCAAGGCAGAAAACGTAAGACCAAGAAACCAGGCTGAAGAATCCTGCATTGTGTGTCAGAGATATCGAGGTTCCTCCCCCGTAACTGAACAAGGCGGGGAGGAGCAGCAGATGCTGTGGTATCGTCCTTGGCTCAAGAACAAAGAAGCAACAGAGAACAACACAGTCAGTAAACTGGGGAGACCGATGCCAGACCAGTCTGTGTTGAAGTTGATGTTGCAAGCAGCAACATTGATAAAACAAGCGCTGGAACGAACATTGTTAAATACGTGTGATGAAATATCCAAGTCAAGCTAAATTGCTGGTGAATATTTGAACATTAGAATGAAAGATACAATAACGATGACAGAGTGGTCCGGCACTGTGAATGTGCTCAGTTGAAGGTCTCTGTATGGTATTCTGACAAGAGAAATGAAAGTAGAAGATTGATGTGAAGTGTAAATTGTGTGAAGTAAATCGAAGTGGTCCTGTGACAGTTTAAGCAAAGCCCATTGCACATTCGAAAGTCTTTGATTCTGGTATCAAAGGGGATCTGTGCCGAGGTCGGTGCCCAAAGGAGGGAGACCAGTCTTGAACTTGTGAAAGTGAAAACACTGAAAAAGGAAAGGAACTTTTGTGTTTTGTTTGTTACATCAAGGCCTCTGCAATAAGAGACTGTCATTGCGAGAGAGACTTTGGAGGAAGGCCCTGATGCCAACTTGTTGAACTGTTACCTCATAGCCAAGAAGCCAGAGTGTGTGTGAAGCCTGCACGTGCCACCTTGCCCTGTGCTGAAAACATGCAGAAGGGATGCCAACTGCTCAACTACCCTGACATATAATTTCTTGAACACTTTTCTTTTCCATACATTGTTTCCCATACTGTTTTGTATTTAGAAGTAAGAATTGGTAATAGGTTTATTCGTATAGGTCCTTTTATTTTGACAGACTCCACTTGGACTGTGTTATTATTATTTGATGGTCGTAGCCTACTCCTATCTTTAGATTTAGGTTTAGATAGGCATTCTACCAACCCAATGAAGTTCAAAAAACACCCTTGAACTGTGATCACTTGTGTCGGTCTTCACTGTTTGATAACATGCCTTTCTTACACTTGCCAGCCATTGACAGCAGCAAACTCCCCCAGAATTGCATGGTCTTCTCGAGACCATCCATTGCCGCCTGTGTGTTTCGCTCATGCCCATCGGTAAGGTCCAGATGTTCACTCCCAAGTACCTGAACGTCCGTGGGGACCACTGCAACCCCAGGTACGGTAGCTGGTCTTCTCTGAGACCCCTCAAGTCACCAAACGGAAACAGGCAAGACTTCTTCCAGCTGATCTGTATCCCAGAGAGCTCTGCAAACCTCGCCCGGACATCTAAAATGTGGGGGAGATTCTCCTCTGGTCGGCTTAAATAAAGCAGCATGTCGTCTGCATAAAGCGATATGACATGCCTCGTTCCCTTTCTAGCAATGCCTGCATCCACATTCTCTGCCCGGAGGAACACTGCTAGCAGTTCCAGAGCTAAGATAAACAACATAGGGGACGGGGGCAGCCCTGTGTTGTACCTTTTCCCAATTCCCAACTACCCGAGATGTGTTTCCCCGTCCGCACTCTTGCTATTGTTGTCGCATAAATCACCCTCACCTATCCTAGGAAGATGGGCCTGATGCCAAAGCACCCAAGCGTAGCATACAACCAGTCCAATCGGACAGAGTCGAATGCCTTTATAGCGTTAGGGAGGCCACCGCGCAATCCTCGTGCATTCAGTTAGCGCAGTCCATGATGTCATGTAATCTCCTCAGGTTCCAAGATGCACTGCCCTGGATAGCTCAGCGGCAACGTGCTCACCTTGGAAACAAGACGACACGAAGCAACACAGGTTCGATCCCTGGGTCCGCATTTAAAAACCTCTGGGTATTAAGCGTGTTATAAATACGCAACTAAGAGACATATTCCTGTAACAGAACCTCGATGCCCCCGGGCTGTGTGAGTGCTTTAACAATGCAAATTAAATAAATATACCCTGTTTGGTCTGGGTGTACTAATGTGCTTATCACGCTTTGGAGTCTATTCGCCAGGGCTGCAGTGAGGATTTTGCAGTCCGAATTTATCAAAGGCCTATAAGAGTTGCACTCCAAGGTGTCCTTCCCAGGTTTTAAGATTGGTATGATTATGGAGTCCTGTAAACTTTGCGGCAGTACCCCCCTTTCGTACGCCTCTACGAATACTTTCAGTAATCTGGGTGCTAATGCTTCTGTATACGCTTCATAAAATTTTCCGGGCAGCCAGTCAGCTCCCAGGGTTTTACCAGTGGATAGTGTAACTAATGACTTCTTGCAATTCCTCTACTGTCAGCAGAGCATCTAGCATTTCCGCCTGCACTGTATCTAGGCTTGGCAGTGCAATTTGTGTCAGTGCCTCCTCTATGTGATTTCCCATCTCTTCTTGGCTGTAGAGGGACTCGTAGTACTTAGCAAGCACTGTGTTTATTTCTATTTGTGCCCTCTTCGTTATTCCCCCACCTTCATTAATCGCGCACATCATCCCCTTACTCTCCCCTCCTTGGCATTGCCTTGCTAGCAGCCTCCCTGGTTTATCACCCCCTTCGTGTAACCTTTCAGTGTATTTTGTATAATCAAACTTGCCCATTCTGTCCCCTTGAGCCATGCATTGCTATCATAGCTGCACCAGTAACCCGTCTTTCCCCCCTTCCTCTATGTCTCTGTTCAGTTTCCACTATTTCCTTCTCCGTGTCGGAGAGGGCCTGCAGTAAGCCCCTTCTGATGCCGCACTCCTTCCCTATTGCTTCTCTCCTTATCACTGTCTTAAAGGCTTCCCACTGTGTGCCTTCACCATCCACACTTCCCTCATTATGTTAAAAAAAAACATCTATGCTGGATGTCATGTGCTCCCTAAATACATAATTGACCAATGCTTCAGCTTGTAGTCTCCATACAGGGGCCATAGGCCTATGCACTGTCTTTTGCCACACAGTCGCTAGTGGGGCATGGTCTGATAGGGTCCTTGGTAGGTATTCCATGCCCTAAAATTTTCCCAACATCTCTGCCCCAGTGAAGAAGTCATCTATATGTGTATGCACAGCGTGTGGTGCTGAATAATATAAGTAGCCTCGAGCCTGCCCGTGCGTAGCTCTCCACATATCTTTGAGCTCAAGATGGTTCAGCAACACCTCCAGGGTTCTAGCGGGGGGAGGCATCTTTTTATATTTTTCATCAGATTTGTCAACAGAGGGGTTCAAAGTGTAATTGAAGTCCCCCCAATCCATAGTGCCCCCCTGTACCTAATTGGACATGGATACAGTGACCTAAAGAAGGGCCCGGCATCGTGATTAGGTGCATATGTGTTTAAAATACACACCTCGCGGTTTTCCAAAAAGCCATGCACCAGTATCATCCTCCCCTCATCATCCCGCTGTGTCTCCTGAACCTTAGAGGGAACCTTAGGCGCCACCCAGATTAGGACTCCCCTAGCATACGTTGAATAGGACAAGCCCGCCATCATCACTCCCCATTTTTTCACCAGGGTGCTCTGCCTCTCTGCAGTGAGGTGAGTTTCCTGCAGGAGCACTATCCCAATTCCTTTCCTATGTAAATATGTGTGGACTCTTAACCTTTTTATATAGCTGTTGAGGCCTCTCACGTTCCAAGTGACTATTTTGGAATAGTCTCCCCTAGCTCCCAGGCCTACCGGACCCCCACAGGCCTCTTCGGCCCTCAAAATTCCCCCTTCCATCTCTCTTTATTGGTTTCCAATGCTTCATTTTTTACGATGTGCAATTTCTCAATGCATAATACAGTCCCCCGAGATGTCCCCCTCTCAACAGGCTAAACAAACCTAACCTGAAATTCAAACAATTGGGGTGGGGGTTGGGGGGTGCTAGAGAGCCTGAGAAAGATGGCCGCAGGCTAACGGAGCTCCAGCCACCGATGGAGAGAAGCTGCTAAAACCCCCTAGAATGTGATAAGTGCAACGAAAAAAAAAGTAATATGCAGCCCGCAACCAAACGGAACACAGAGGTGTAAGAATCAACTAAATCGGAGCAGTAGAACTGAAGATCTCGGGGGACAGCTTCTCCAGAGCCCCAGTGTCATGCGAAATGCAACCCGCCAAAACCACTGGCTGCAGGAGACGGGCTAAGGAGCAGGTCGTGGGGCGCCAGCCCAACTCACCACAACGCAGCAAGGGGAAAGTGAACCCGAGCCGGGGATTACAACCAACTAGGGCTCACCCGGAAACGGTCGGGGAGTGTGCACAAAGGCGTGGAGGAATAATCCCAGGGCAGGAGCCGAAATGAACACCGGAGCCAGCCCTTGGAAGCAAGGCGGGAGGAAGAGCTTCAGGCAAAGTCTACACCTGCTCACAGCAACCTAGGAAGGGCAGAGCGCCCAGAGCCCAGGAGGCCAGGAGCACAGCAGACAGCAAAACGGCACTGCAGCGGGCGAGCGCTGTCCCACAGGTGCCTTAACCATCACTGAGGGACAGTGCAGACATATGGGATGCCCGGACCGCACGGAGGCCTTCATTGAAGTAAGCGTGGTGTGGAGGGGGGAGTAGCGGCACAGAGGGGGGGCAACAAAAAGCAGCATCAGGGGGTCCCTGGCTAATCAAGACACGCTACCATAATGGATACACCACCGAGCCCCCCCTCCTGCCCCATCTCTCCAGGAGTCTGCGGCCTCTCGGCAAGGGAAGGTGAAGGGAAGTGGACCCTGACATAGTAGCACGCACACCACAGACACATCCAGCAGCCGGCCGCAAGGAAGCCCGGGGCCACATCACCCAGCAGTAAGGACAGTGTCGAGAAGAAACCCAAGGTGCATTGGAGGGCCCAGGCCTCGCGGACCCCCCTAAGAAGCCGCAAACTCAATGGAGCACACCGACAACCAAGAGGGATACCCACCTCGGTCAGCACTTTACGCTGCAGAGAATTGGGAGGTCCCCGCACAGGACTACCATTGGGCTATAATAGTGAATCACAACAAGCCACCACACAGCCCAGGCAGGCAAGGACATTGCAGCCCCCCACCACCAAAGAAGGGCCAAGGCCTCCAGCGAGTGTAGGGCCCACATAGGCGGCAGGGGGAACGAACAGGCCCTACACCATCGGGCTGCGCACACAGTCGCAGGTGCACCCCCGAAGGCCGAACACCGTTGCCTCAAAATAACAGCAGCCACAACAGCTGGAACAGACACCACGGACCGTGGAGTCCAAGGGTGGATGAGACCACGCTATAGGGCACCAGGGAGGACATACCACAAGGAAGGGGGGGGTGTAACCCCACAGCACAACAATCGGGCCCCTCCAGGCGGGCTGTTCAACCCGGCGGTAGCAAAGATCCTAGGGGAGAACTGTAGTCGGGCACAGTAATCCAGCCTGCCAAAGCACAGCCTGCAAAAGTAGTCTACACCAATGCGAAGGGCGAGCGTGGAAACCCTCGCCACATCACCAAGGCGGGCGCCTCAAGGGTTGCACACAGTCCGGCCCGAAAGGGATGCACAAGGAAGACCAGAACCCAAATCTGGAGGACCCAACTGACTCCACACAACAAAACCTGCTAAGAAGGTCCAGCCCAAAAAGCCAGAGATAGTTGTGCAGACGCAGCCCCAGGCTATACTCTGAGAAATTAGGATATTAGGACAGCAGACACAAGAGCCGAACACCACCGTACTGGATATCAAGAGAGACCTGCAGGACATACAGACCTGCCTCACGGCCCAGGCAGAGAGAATCACAGACAATGAGCAGCTAATCAGCGCAATTGAAGATAATCAGACGACCATGGCAGCGGACCTAGACGGCGCCATTCGAGAGGTTCAATGACTGGGGGAGAAAATTGACGACCAAGAAAACCGCTGACGCAATAACCTGCGAGTGGTGCGCCTCCCCGAAAACACAGAGGGGCCCAGCATAGAGACATATATCTACGACTTCCTCCCCGACGCCCTGAAGATCGAAAAGGCGCAGGAGCTCACTATGAGAGGGTGCACAGAGCGCTGATCCCGAAACCTCCGCCGAACGAGTGCCCGATGATAATAACTATGCATATCCTCAAAGCCTACAGAGCGGCAAGCCCCATAAAAGTGGCAGGGAACGACATAAGGATCTACAATGACTACTCTATGGAAGTCTCGAGACGACATAAGCGCTTCAACCCGATCTTTGAGGCACTAAAGGCCTCGGAGCAGACACTACTTAAAATTCCCAGCAACGTGGTGTATCCAGCTAGATAAGCAATGGCACACTTACGATGACCCGGAAATGGCTTGGCGCTTTCTCAAACAACGCAACCTTGTTACAACAGACTTTGAAAAAGCACCCCCAGATGCCCAACGCTGGGACAACCACCCTTTGCCCAGCCAAGAGAAACAGCAAGCAAATGGAAACGGCAGAAGGGAGGCAGGAAGCCAAGGGGATGGGGTCCCACTCGCATATAGCAGGTCGGAGACTGCAAGATGCCACATAAAGCATCCCCTCAGAGGGCAAACGGGGGGCTCCGAACAGCAAAAATAATGAGACAACCTAGATCTGATGCACAGGCACATGGACATTTCCTTCAGGATCACTGATAGACGATGGCCGGACCTAGGGCAGTGGCTCCGATCCAGTCGAGGCGGCTGGCACCTTGATAGGAACAAATTACTGTGCGTAACATCCCGACTGGGGCGTATCTGGACGGGCCGGGGACCAACTGGCCCACCGACATCCCTGGCCCCCCTGGAAGGGCACAGCGGCCACGTGTTGGGCACTGGCGATTGGATGGGCCAGCCCAACGTTATGTTTACAGTTCTGTTTCAAGGGTTAATAGTGGCTCACGTTCGAGCCTAAATGTGTGCTGTGCTCACAATTACAGGCTAGGCCAATGTCCTCCTAAAATAGGCCCCGGAAAAGGGAAGCATCAGGGCATCCAGAGAAGACATAGCGCCAGCACATCCAGAGGAATCCTATCACACTATCACAACTTTGGCGTTAACGCTGGTGGTATTACCGCCGGCGGTATTAGCCCTACCGCCGAACTACCCCGCGCTAATAGCGCCGGATCACGAGTTTGGCAGTAATGTAATTCCCCATTGAGCCCATTCGGGAATGCCCCATTCCCCATTGTGCTCAATGGGGAAAATTCGCGCTCTTACCGCTGGCGGATGTCCCACCGGCGGTAATAGCGCAAATTTTCAGCGAATTTCCCCGCAACCAAGAGCTGGGGCGAAATCTGCCGAAGTCCTGATTTGGCAGACCCTTAAATCCGGCGGTAATCGCGCGACCGCTGGATTTAAGGGTTACCGCCAAAGTCGTGATGAGGCCCAGAGTCTGCAGTTCCTTCTCTCAACTGGAACACCAGTCCAGGCTCCCTGTATCCCTCATACATTCAGGCAGTTAAGTCTAATATCCAAAAATATTCTACGATTAGCCTGAGAGGGCATCAATTTCAGATACATTTGAGGTTCTTCATATGTGAAAGGCATCTTTGCAAACGTACACAGAGAGCTCATAGGAGCTACCTTATTGTGGCTGGCAACCCAGTCCCACTTCTCTATGGAATTCTTGAGAGATTTTAACACAGCCCCTTCCCCGTATTCCCATTTGGGAGTCCATCCAATTCTATCAAAAAGTTGGTCATTTATCTCCTGGAATTTGTTCAGGGCATCTATTTTACCTCCCTCTAAGCCTTCTCGAAGGGTATACAACAGGGTTTCAGGGCGGGCAAATTTGATTTTTACATAGAGCTTAGCTCTATTATGCTCTATCTGTGCAGACAGGGAAATAAGCCCCAATTCAAGCCTCAGGGCCTGAACCGGTGTGTAGTTATTGCGACCTAACAACCTTCTCCATATCAAGTCTTCTGTCACATCGGCCCAGTCTGACCAATTGGAGAATAATGTCTCCAGAGCGTAGAGAAATATTGAGGCCAACTTCTGTTCGCATATGTTAATTATTCCCAGCAGACTATAGCCTGCCGTTTTTTTAGGAAAGGACATTACTGCCCTGCCGTTAAGGTGGTCATTAATTTAGATCTTTTAATTTGTTGGACCATGGGATTCATTTTCCTTCTTTCACCACAAACATCATGGCCCAAATATTTATAGCAGTTAACTTTCCTTATCACATCCAACGGACAGGATATACCAGACTTTTTAAAACAGTTGCGGTCAACTGCCATGAATTGGGTTTTGGACAAGTTAATTTGTATACCATTATTCTTAGCATAGTCACAGATGGCTATGGCAATATTACAGATTCCAAAATATGTATTATCAAAGATAATAATGTCATCTGCATAGCTGATCCATCCTATCTTATATGGTCCAATTCTAGGAAAGGCGTTCATTTTTTCTTTGAAGATTTCACCAACGGCCATGAACAGATTATACAGCATGGGTGCTAATGCACAGCCCTGCCTTACACCCTTTTCAATAGAGACAGGTTCAGACATCACACCCAAGTTGTTGAGGCGGACCCTGGCCATACTTTCTTTGTAGATCATCATGCAGAAGTTTAGAAGATGTGGGAGCATAGCAAAGGATTCAGTTTCGACCATAGTTTCTTACGCTCAGCAGAGTCGAACGCAGAGGAAAATCTACAAATAACATATCATCGCCATTGACCTGCTCAATAAGTGTATCCACAATAAAGATATTATCTTTTGTGGAGCAGCCCTTGTGAAAACCTGTTTGAGCCTTATCTAATATGTTTTTGGTATTGATGCATTTGGTTATTTCCGAGAGTATTAGGGTACAGAAGATCTTGCTCGGCACATCAGTAAGTGCCAGGAGCCGATAGCTTTCTGGAAGATTACGTGGTCCACTCGTCAAGACAAGAATAATATTAGACATCTTCCAGGAGTTCGGCATCATGCCCGTATCATCACCTTTTGAAATAGGACACCCAGTATGTCTGCTCAGACTTCGAGGTTTTATTTAATTATGATGTTACAGAGCCCATCGGGTCCTGGGGCTCTGGAGGATTTTAAGTTCTTAATTACCCATATAATATTGTCCCTACATATGTTCATATTAGGAATAGTTTTTTTTCCAGTTTACTTACTTCGCCCTTGAATTTGATGGTGAGAAACCTGGCCCAGGTGCAACTATCAATGGGAATTAGGAGCTCATGGTTACCCACATTACTAATGGATCCGAAACTGGCCCAGAATTTTTTGGTATCACCATCGATAAGCAGCCCCACCATATGTTGCCAATTGATGTTGTCATCGGAGGCCAGATACCGTCTGATCTTGTTATGGTATGTGTTCCTTATCCGCCTCTTGGCTCTATGTAGCAGCACCGGACCAAGGGCACTACGATCACACACCCATAGCTTACTGTGCATCATACTTTTCATGCCCCTATAACCTTATCATACATTCTCATATTGCCTTGGCCATTCTTATGGGGTCTTACCATCCCAGCTATGGGCATCAGACCATGTATATGTTCCGACAGCCAACACACTATATTGTCTGCAGATTGAGTTGCCAATAACTCTATTGAGAAATCACCACACAATTTTTTTGCTTTTGCCAAATTGGCATCAGACCATCCAATTCTGTTGCCTTTACAGGAGATATGTATTTCCCCTATGGCATCAGTATCAGATGGTTTTACGTTCAGGGTAGCCGTACATCGCAACAGGGAATGGTCACTAAATTCATTCTTCAATAGCTCAAAGCCAGTTAGAGGATCAATCAATTTTGTCACTCAAACATATGTAATCAAGTGTTGATGTATACAGACCATTAGACCATGTGCTAGTAGTTTTGAATTTATCGTATTCACACCCATTCACCACCAATAATTCAGTATCCATAATAAAGGTTTTCCACCTTTTTGCTTTTGTCATATCCCCCAAATTTGATAGTAGGATGTTAGAGTTAAGATCTCCTCCCAGTATGATATTCATCTCGCCCTGTGTAATACATTTGGCAGACAAGCATTCATGTATAGCCTGTTGAATGGAGGGAGTAGTCATTACCAGGGGGTCATATATATTAACCAACATAATGCGGCTATCATCGTTCATGTGTACTTCAAGCATTAGTACATTGGAATTCATAGATATAGGTCGACATTCATGGGTGTTCAGTACATTAGACACCAGGATAGTAAGGCCCCCATAGGGTCTGCACCTAGCTCCTTTTTTAGCCAGATTATGATAGGCCGTGTAGCCGTCAAAGACCGCGCTTTGCATGAGCCAAGTCTCTTGTAAAAAGGCATTTTCTGCATTGCAAAAGAGGTCATATGAACCGGATTTAGCAAAGAGATGATAATGCTCCCGAGTGGTCCATGATATCATGGTAGAATCAGCTCATTTACTGTTTTAGACTGGTGGTAAGAAAGAGCATAACCATTCCCAGTGGGATTTTATCACCTCATTTCCCAACATAGGACTCTTTCCCTGAGAACTGTTTCCAGCATAATTATGACCTCCCTTGATTTTAAACCGGTCATCAGCCTCTTCACTAACATCAAGCAGGTATCCACTCCTTTTCAATTCTTCCTTGTTCTCTCTGACAAGGCAGACCACTGCTTCCGAGTAACAGTATATGCGACTGAACATGCCAATACAAGGATCTACAAACTTAAAATCCCTGCTTTTTAATATTCTCAATGGGGGTTGAGAATTGAGGATTTCAAGCAGTTTACTTCTATTGATGGGCTTTCTGTTTTTCTTATTACTGCCCATAATAGTAAACTGTCTTTTTGGTAGATACCCATTTTGATTGTTAACTGGGACCTGGCTCGCAGGCAGTTTCTTTCTTATCAGTCTTACACACAGTCACAGGTAATTTATGAGCTAAATTTGGGAACGTAACCTTAGACCTCATTTTAGGCACTGTGGTTTCCACAGATTCATCATCACTGTCATCACTGCTTTCTGCGGAAGTATCCGATGTATCCAGAGCTATCACTGGGTCCATCCAGTAACCCCTCAGCCATAGGTATGACAGGAGGATTCAAAGCCTTATGTTCTCTTATCTGAACCAATCAGCCATGTTGTTAAATTACCCCTTTTGAGGGCACGTTTTTTTGCTTTCCTAGCTGCTCTCCTTCTGCCTCTTTTAGAGGTAGGATTTTTTCCTACTGGGTCAACCTTCTCCTCAACTACCACTAATTCCTCTTGGTAATGTTTGCATCCTTCTCCTCTCTCTTTTAGATAAGTGACATCCTTCAACACTCTCACATTCACTACCAGCCATGATTTCTACCAATGTTGACGCTAAATTCTCATTACATAAGGCAGCCGTGGCTACTTTCACAGGCATGCCTTCCTTCTGTGTATTCATCACCACCTTGTCTGCAATTTTAGCAACCTTGGACATATCTTTAAGGGCATCTGCATTATTTCTAACTTGGGAGAGAATAGTGTGGGATAGTCTTAAGATTTTCAATGCAAAGCTAGTTGCTGTATTATGAGTGTCTAGTTCTTTAAGCTTAGACTCAATATTGCATTTAACACATTCATGGTTAGAATTTGCAGATACATTATCTTGTGTTTCACAATCCACTACATTGGACCCATCCACCAAGCCTGTAAGGCGAGGCGAACAGGAAAGTCTATACGAGGCCAAAGTAGAAGGGATGCTGGGTGTTATATCCACTACACAAGTATCAGGTGCAGCAATATTACTTATAATTCATAATTATGGCTATTATAGGTCTGGGCGGGACTCCCCGACCGCGACCAACAGGGAGCCAAGTGGAAGCGAAGCTGATTCTGGGTCTGGTCAGCTTGATTGAAGAGCCTGGGTTATTCCTTTACTCAGGCCTCCTCAGCTGAGGGAACTCTTTCTCTGGACGCACCCCTATGCTGATAGCACAATAACCAGACAGAGGAGTGGATTGAATGAAAGAGCGGGGAGAACACACCGCTATTACCCAAGCTGCTAAGGAAAATAGACAGTGGTTAATGAGAGTCAGAAGCTGCAAAGGAAAAAAGACAGTGGTTAATGAGTCAGAATCTCAAGATATAGCAACCCAACAAGCTCACTAATTACCCTGAATGAAGGCCTTGAGGCTCAAGTGGAAGACTGCTTGGAAGTGGGCCAGAACTCTAGGTATTAAGAATAACGTAGCGTCAGTATTTGGACTCTAACTACCAGCAAAAATGAAGAGAAATATGAGTGCCCTTACCTTGGAACTGACAAAGAACTGGATATGGAAATCCGGTGGATCGAGGAAGAGCAAAAACTAATGGTATAAAATTTAAAAAAGGTAGGTTAGTAGGGAAGACTCACCCGGGTGGCAAGAGGGTTGCTCTAGTGTCGGGTTGGTGTGCTGAAGTAGAAACAGCAGAGCATCAGGAAAGCGCACTGTTCCGGTTGCAACGAGGAAACCGATGCGTGGAAGACTTGGGACAAGCAAGAGGTCAGTAATCCGTGAGGGACCGGAAGTCTGAACTGGTGGTAGACAAAAGGCAGTCCGTAAACAGGTGCAGGTCGGTACACAGCGAGGCAGGCAAGTATAAAACGGCAGGCGAAAGGCAGTCCATAAAGCAGGCACAGGTTGAACACAGCGAGGCAGGCAAGTACACAGCGGCAGGCAAAAGGCAGTCCGTAAAGCAGGCACAGGTCGGAACACAGCATGCCAGGCAAGTACAATGATAGGCAGAGGGAGGTCTGGAAAAAACAGGCTGAGGTCATCAGGAGGAATAAAGTAGAGATCAGAAACACACGCTGTCGGAATGAGCAAAGTCAAATGGAAGTAGCGATGACCTGGCAAGAGCGTCTTTTATGTGTGCGTTGGGGGAGTCTCCTCGTAAGCGCAACAGCTGAAGCTACCACATGACCGCTTTGGGTGACGCGGCACGAGTACCTAGAGTAACGCCTTGCAAGACACACGGCGGCCGAGCCCGTCTCCAGGGCAACCGCTAACGCTGCAAGATCAGGGCAACTGAATTATGACAAGTGTTGTAACAGGTGTTTTTGGAGTAGTGTGCCGGGGCTGAGAATAGCAAGGGAGACCAGGAACTGTAACAGGGCCTTTTAGCTAGGGGTCTGTGCACCCTCTCCACTGTAAAGCCCTGAGTCAGAGTTCCGGCCCCAATCTGTTGTAGGAACATAGTTTCGATGTATGCTGTCGGGTCTGATCCTTTTTCCCATTCGGGCAGGCCGATGATCCTTACGTTGTTTCTTCTTGCTCGCCCTTTAGCGTCTTCTGCTCTCCGTTCCAGGCATTTCACTCTTTCTGTCAGTTGCTCCACATTAGATGGAGTACGGTCTATATTTGCTTTATTTTCCAGTACCTGTGGTTCAGCTGTCCCCAGACTTTCTGCTATTGAGCGCCCATCTGGTCTTAAAAGACCCACATCCTCAATGACTGGGTCAATCTTGTGCCTGCAGAGCTGCAATGGCCGCCAATTTTGGTCCTTCCCCATGCTGGGTCATTGAGGCAGCGGTCTGTGCCTCTAGTGTAGTTACTGCAGCAGAGCAAGGGACACTGCCCTCCTTTGTCGTGTAAGTCTCCATCATCATTTGCTTACACTTCCCTCTGTTCTGTTTTCCGGGCATATATGCCGCAGCTGGTATATCCTTATGCTACTTAATTCCCTCACCGGGTCTGCACCGCCTTCTGCCTATGCGCCATCCTTCGTGCACTATATTCTAGTCCAAAGAGTTATTTACCTCTAGTTAAACAGCTATACCTCATTGGTTCTAGCCGGTTCTTCCCCTTTTCTGTTTTGTTTGGGGGAACCTTCACCTCACTTGTGCATTTCGATCCACCTCCCCCACCCGGGGTGTGCTCCTTTGATGTTGCGTGGTCTTAGCCAGGGCACCAGAAGCCGCTTTTCATGAGTCTCTTCTAGGTGTCAGTGGGATCTCTCCTGGGGTCCTGCATTCACCCCTCCACCTGCCCTCAACTTAGGAGTTTGTTCTCTTTATGCAGAGCACCACACACCCTTCAATGCTCTTTGGGGGAGGGGTGGGATCTTCCTCTTCCATGGGCGCCACAGCCACTTTTCCCTCCACTCCTGGAATGCGCCTAGCTCACGCCTCTCAGCCGGGGGATCACAGGTAGTCTGTGAGCTGCTGCTTGTATCTTAGGACTCCCTCGTGGGGTCCCTCACTCACTGCTCCACAGCCGCTTTCGCTGGCTTGCTGTCCCTGTCCCTCATCTTCTGCCTTCTGCCCTCCTAGAGGGCACAGCTCTCGGTCAACCGCTGCTCAGCCTGCTGCTCTCTCCTTGCTCACCCGCGTTGCGGACCTCTGCCGCCGGATCTCATCAACTCATCTGCTATGTTATCGCAGTGAGCCCTTGGGAGCGCATGCTATACGCTGGTTCCTGTCCAGCACCATCCCTGAGCCTAGCATGCTGTCCCTCAATGTTATTTCTGCAGCGCCCAACCACTCCAGCCTTTTCTTGCACTGTGCACAGTTTCCGAGGCTCGCCCCGGTCCCCTCTGCAGCCGCACACTCTTTGATGCTGGCAGAGCGTATGTCGCTGCTCTGCTGTTCGTCGTGCTACACTTTGTTGTGGCTCCTCCATCCTGCTATACCGGCACACCGCTCCAGACTTGACGCGTGGCGCTTCAGTTGCCTCTACTCTTTGCCCCAGCCTCCCGGGTCTCAGTGTTCAGTGCCTCTCAGCTTCTATGATCGCACCTTGTCAGCTGCCATTTTGGCAGCCAGGTGCCAACTAGTTTGCTCGCCTGTACCGCCGCAGGGGGACAGCGCACTGCTTCCAGATTTCATTCCATGGTGCTACAGCGCTTCCGCTCACAATAAGGAGCTCCCCAGGTCTGTGTCCCTACAGCATGGCTGTTGGCCACGCCCCCTTCAACTAAGAGACTTATTGAGATTTGTACTCTCACTCTCTTCTCTACAATAATGAGAAAAGATTTACATTTTTTTTAGGATGCTGATCAAGTTCCAGCCTGTCCTACACTCATGTTGCCGGTCTACGATTTGGGCTCAAGGATACAGTCTGTGTTTGCAAGGCATCAATTTATCAGGATTGACAAGCATCTTGTAATACCGTATCATCAACATTTCGAACTAGAGCAACAACAATTTGAACGCTATTCAACTAAATAATAATCCAAGCTGCCATTCGGTTTCTAACTCCTGAGCAATGAAAAACAGCTTGAGGTGGAGGCCAAGAATTTCACCCATGGCTTGTTGTCAGATCCTGTTGGAAGCTTGCACTAGCTTACTGAAAGAAGGTACAGGGTGCAAATCAGAATGCATTGTTGAGATAACTGGACTGAGATTGTTCAGTGCATTCTTAGGCAATTAAAATGCCAATTTACAGAATGCATTGAAGTAACCAAAGCACAAACAGTGTGTAAATTGTGTGGTTCAATCACTATTATGGTTGTGAGAAACCAAAGGGTGCCTCACCTGCTAGTCCCCGGGAATCTCTCTCTCAGGTGGCCAAGGCACAGCCATCGCCTTTGGATCCAAACCCTGGGGGTGGACTAGTGCGGGAGGATCACCTGGTTGAGGAGTCTTCGGAGAGTGGGGTGAGGCGACCAATGGGGAGACACGGTTGTGCGGAATTCAACCATCCACACAGGGAGAGTGCGCTCACCTGGGCTATTTGATATTTTGTTCATTTAAAAGAATGAATGATGGGAGATCAACCTCCGGAAAATATGTGGGGCCATTCCCGCACATATTTTCCATGCTCATCACACAGCAGAAAAAAAGTCATGTAGTCTGGGAGAACACAGCTTAGAAGATTGTTGGTGGGGACCCAGGATTGGTTCATTAAGGTGGGCTTAGCTTACCCCAATCGCTGGGGCCCATTTGGCTTTAAAAGAGGGCCGAGCCCCCCACTGACCAGATCATCTGAAGACTTCTCAAGGAGTAAGAAGGAGGACTCATTTGGACCTGAGCTGAAGGTACAGTCTACCTTACATCTTCCGCCAGTGAAAGAAGGCCAGGAGTTCCAAGAGGGAAGCAAGATCCCTCCCCTAAACATCTCCCAGGGAACAGAGGAAGATACCCGACTCAGAGGACCCGTCCAGCAGCTCCAGAACCGGTACCCAGCCAGCACACAGTGTGCCCTACTAGGATCTGACAGCGAGCTTCCAATGTGGGAAGTGGCAGAGAGTCTCTGGACAAAGGACAAGGCTGTTTCCTGCTAACACCCTCCTGAGCTTTGGGCCGTCCGCCTTGAAAGGACACAAGCCCTGTGAAGAAGCTAGGAGGAGTACCACACAAGAATCAACCAGAGTCCATCTTTTTAGGGATAATTCTAGACAGTCGAGTCCTCGAACCACATCTGGCTGCACTGCTGACTGTTGTCACGCCGCAGTCTTGAGCCGTCTGAGATGCCTCGACCAGCATTCCAGATCCACTAACCAGCACAGTGACAATCTGGGAGGAGATTTTGTCACATAAAGCGGGAGAAATGAATTTTACCATAGGCTTGCATTGGGGTTGCAATTATTTTAGGCAAGAACAGGAAAAATAGCAATATTTTTCATTGAAAATTCAGGAGTCTCCCACCTAACAAGGAAGATAGGAACCTTGAATTTCCAAGGCATGCCCCTGTTCATATTTCAGGACATAGCAGCCCTTACCTTGCAAAAGAGGCACACCTTCCGACAGATCACAGCAAAGCTCAACAAAGAAGGGATCCGCTATAAGTGGACCTTCCCCTTTGGGTTGGTATTCACTTGGAACTCAAAGGAAACAAGATGCATGATGCCCGAAGAGGCAGCCCAGGGCCTGGGGTTGCAGCTGGAGCTTGGGCATAGGAACCTAAGTGACGGACAATGGTCCCGGGTCCTCTGCGCAGATGCCCTTGCGGCCCACAGAGCTCCGGAGGGGGACGAGATGCGCTACTGCAACACTCACGATCACCAGAAGTACACTGAGAACTATGCAGGAAGTGGTCGGTAACAAGTAATGCTGTTCCCTGAAGGTGATGTTGATTTAGGGGCTTGCGTTCCACTCACCACCAAGGAGATTTATGGAAAGTGGAGGAGTGGATTGCCACAAGTGTTCCCCCTAAAGGGGGAAGGGGATGGTCCATGGCCATGTCATATTTTCATAGGGATGAGGGGAAGGGCTAGAGGGATAGTTCACAGCCGAACCCAGCAGAACAAAGAGGGAGGCAGAGTTATTCAAAGTCTTGACATATAATGTGAGGGGCCTGAATACCCCTAATAAGAGAGGCAGCCTGTTCCGGGAGATTTCCCCATCTATAATAGATGTAGCATGTGTGCAGGAAACATCTAGCACGCAAAGATACGGGCAGACTTCACTGAAAAGACTACCTACACCAGCTTTTCACTTGTGACAAGAATAAAACCAAGGGGGCTTGCATACTAGTGCACAAAAGAGTCCAATTCCAGTTAGAGAAAACTAAAAACAGACAAGCTGGGAAGGAACCTCTTCATAGGAGAGAGACTTCTCACTATAGTTTCAATATACGCCCCAAACTCTGGCCAAAATGAATTATGTTGTGTGGTATTAAAAGAGCTGGTATGATTTGCATCTGGGCAGATAGTGTGGGCCGGAAACCTCAATCTGACCTTTGACCCTAACTGGGATATCTAGAGAGGCACATACATGGAAGCAACACAACCATCTAAAGCAATTCCAAGAGGGTTGGAAGAGGGAGGGCGAGGACTGCTGGCGACGTTTGAATCCCACAGGGCGTGATTTCACTTTTTATTCACATTTGCACAAGGTTTGTTCCAGACTGGACTATATCATGGTCGGGCGACACAATACACTTGAGGTAAGATCAGCAGAGATTGGTACAATTTAGATTATTACAGTTACCCATTCGGACCATGCCCCGGTCACGATTGAGTGGGACATGAAGCGGAAAGAACGCAAGACCTCCTACTGGAGGCTTAACACATCCATTCTTAACGACGTGGTGTGCAAGCAAGAGATTGGGGAGGTGATTGGGCACTTTTTTCAGGAGAACACTCGGGGAGACGAGGGAGGAGATGCGTTGGGAGACTTCAAGGCATATATTAGGGGCATGTTGATCGCGAAGGGGGGTCTCTGGAAGGCACTGGCGTTAGAACTGCGGACCCTGCTAGCGCAACTGAAATTAGCAGAAGGGAAATACAGAGAAACAGGCTTGTGTAAGGTCTATAGGAAAGTGCAAGCACTCAGAAGGCAGGTTAACCTGATCGAGAGAAATAAAACAGAAGTCACCCTCTTAAATATAAAGCAGCTTTATTATGAGCATGGAAACAAGGCGAGCAAGCTGCTAGCCTGGACGCTGCATTCTGATAAAGGATGGGTGGGGAAGCTGCACTCTGGTGCGGGAGGGCTAGCCGACGTGGAGCAAGAAAAGCAGAAGGTATTTGACAACTTTTATAAAAAGCTATACGCATCCGATTCTCCCGAGCCTGAGAATTTTGTAGCCTTCTTGAATAACTGCAACCATCCGAAACTGACGGAGGCACAGAGAGCGGGGTTGAATGGGGATATAACAAAGGAGGAGATTCTCAAGAAATCACAAAAGGTGCCAGAGGGGTTTGCACCAGAATTCTACAAAGCGTACACGGGGGAATTGCTGGGGCTACTCCACGTGTTGTTTAATATGATATGGAGGGGGGGGGGCTCAGTTCCGAAAACGATGGAGGAAGGGAGATTCACAGTGATCCTCACGGAGGGCAAAGACCCAACACAATGCGCATCCTACCACCCTATAGAGGTACTAAACACAGACAGAAAATTGTATGAGAAGATACTCGCGGCCAGGCTAGACCAGGTGGCTCCCTACCTGGTATCAACAGAACAATCAGGTTTTGTGGCTGGGAGACAGGCGGCAGACAACACCTGCTGAGTCGTGGATCTTATTGATTGATTGAGAGTGTGGAGAGGGGTTATCTCCAGGAGGTTCTGCATAAATTTGAACTAGGCAGTCAATTTATAAAGGGTATATTTGCCTTATTTCATACTCCAATGGGAAAAGTCTTGGTCAACAGACAGCTCTCTCAGGGCTTTCAAGTGTGCAGGGGGACGCTGCAAGGATGCCCGCCAGCGTCCCTACTCTTTGCATTGTCAGTTGAACCATTAGCAGAGTTAGTCAGGAGCGGGTAGGGTATTCATGAGATCAGGTATGGTGTAGTAGAGCACAAAATAGGGTTGTATGCAGATGATATCCTCTTAGCGTTATCGAAACCAAAGGACTCACTCCCCCGGATACTCGATCACCTGGACAGGTACAGGGCTTTATCCGAGTTCAAGGTAAATATGAACAAGTGTGAGGCGCTGAATATCTCCTTAGGAGGCACTGAGCAGCAGGGGTATAACAGAGATGTCCCTGTTTAAGTGGGGGGAGCGGTCCATTCGGTATCTGGGGATATACCTCACAGCGAGAACGAGTGAATTATATGACACGAACTTCCCATGTGACCTAAGAGAGATCAGAAAGAACCTATCAAAATGGAGCTCGCAGGAGCTTTCCATGGTGGGCAAAATAGCGACTATCAAGTTGACGGTTCTGCCGAAGCACCTATATCTATTTCAGACATTACCCTTTGGGGTCCCCAGAAAGGCATTAGAAAACTTTCAAAAGAAAGGACATCAGCACATTTGTGTAGAACAACCGACACGCTAGGATTGCTGTCGCTTCGCTTTATAGGCCAAGACAGGAGTGAGGACTGGTGCTTCCCAACCTCGGAAATACTTTCAAGCGACGAAGCTACAAGTTCTGTGCGAATGGGTGGATCCGCAATCCAGCAGGTGGAGGAGCAGGTGGTAGAGGGTCCTCTGCGATATATGCTGTGGGTCCCAATTCAGGATCGCCCCAAATGTTTATACGAACTGCCATCTACAACCACTGTACTTAAAGTATGGGATACAATTGCGCTAAAGTTAGATTTAACTTCGTAGAAGTGGTAACACAACCACACTGCACAATTAAATATATGATTTTGTGATCAGACTTAATGTAATGAATCCAGCCGACACGTGTTCCGACCACAGGCCTTCTTCCAGGTTAGTATCCACAAGATATCACACCCGTACTGGTTATAAGTTGCTACAAACATAGGTTACACACAAAAAAACGTGTTGCATTTTTGTTTTTATTTTGTTTTGGTTTTTAACTCCTTAAGTGCCAAGGACGAGATATCTCGTCCTTGACATTACCTCCGTAGTGCCAAGGACGAGATAGCTCGTCCTTTTTGGCATCCAACCCCCAGGCTATGTGAGGGGGCGGTCCCCCCTCACTGTCAGGGGGCTGGATTACCTTCAATTTCACGTTGGCGTGCGTAATGCAAGCCGACGTGAAAGTGAAAGTAATTTAGTGAAAATGAAAGGCGAGTCTCCCCCTCGATCTCCGGCTGCATTTCAAGCCGGAGATCGAGGGAGGTGTCGTTGGAAAGGGGAGATTCTCCCCTTTCCAACGACACCTTTTGTGAAAGCATTGCTGGGCGCGGATCGGGCGCAGAGCGCTCGATCCGCGCCCAGCAATGCCCACTAGACACCAGGGATGTGTCTGAGAAGTCCTCCCCCCGGCCCCCAAAGCATGGGGGCACATATGTACAGAACCCTGGGGGCAGATGGCTGATCATCTGCCCCCAGGGAAGGGGTCAAAATAAAAAATAGGAAATGCAACGGGGAATGGGTGTGGGGGAGCTACTAGACACCAGGGATTTCTTTTGCCCCCTGAAAGGGTGGTGGTCCTCCCACACTAAGTGGAAAGGGGGGCCACCCCTTGTAGCCCTCCCTGGGGGCAGATTTATGCCCCCAGGCAGGAGTACATGAGGTGGCCCACCCATCCAACTGGAGGGGGGCACCAGGAATAAATGTGCAGGCCCCCCAAACGATGGGGCCTGCAGGTTACGGCCCCACTGGGGACAAATGGCTGATCATCTGCCCCTAAGGAAGGGGGCAAAATGAAAAAAATTAAAGAAATAAACAAAACAAAAGGGAGATTTGTGTGGGGGGGATTACACTAGCCACCAGGGATTTTTTTCCCCAAGCGGAAATGGGGGCACCCCTTGTAGCCCTCCCTGGGGGTAGATATCTGCTCCTAGGAAGGGGCATCTGACCCCAGGGAGAGCTGCATGAGAAGCCCCCCTCTTATCCGCCCCCAGGGAGGGCTGATTGAGACGGCCCCCCTTTCATATGGTGTGGGGGGGGGAGAGGGCCACCCCCCTTTACATAGGAAAATTCCCCAGAGGTTTAGGGTGCCCCTCAGCCCGCCCTAAAGTCTAGTGTACCATTTTCAATTTTTTTCTTTGTTCACCAAACTTGCCTTGGCGCAGAGGGGCACATTGGTGTGCCAATCTGGCCCCAGGGTGCCAAACCTTACTGCCCCACCCACTGGGGGGCCTCTCCCACAATTTTTGGTGGCCTTCTCCCCTCCTCCCCCCACCCCAAATGGAGGGGGGGTGTACCTCACACAGCCATTTGTAGGAGGCCCAGGGAGGCCTGCATGAGGTGCCCCTGCCACACATTTGGGGTGATTGGGGAGAGGGCCACTATAAATTGTGTGACAGGCCCCCCAATGGGTGGGACAGTAGGCTTTGGGCACCCTGGGGGCAGAATGGCACACTATTGTGGCCACCTGTGCCAAGGGGAGTTGGGTAAACAAAGGAAAAAAGTGAAAATGGTAGACCGCATTTTAGGGGGGGGGGGCTGTGGGGCACCCCAAACCGCTGGGGAATGTTGTAATGGGAAGGGGTGGTGGTCCCCTCTCGCCACCCACAATGGAGTGTGGGCCATGTCATGCAGCCCTCCCTGGGGCAGATATCTGCTCCTAGGAAGGGACACCTGACCCTAGGGAGGAGGGCATGACAGCCCCCCACCTTATCTGCACCCAGGGAGGGCTACATGAGATGCCCCACCCCTCCATTTGAGGTGGGGGTGGAGAGGTGCACCCCCATTACATTTCAAAATTTTCTGGCGGTTTAGGGTGCCCCTCAGCCCCCCTAAAGTGCAGCCTGCCATTTTCAATTTGTTTCTTTATTTACCAAACTTCCCTTGGCGCAGATGGGCACATTGGTGTGCCAATCTGCCCCTAGGGTGCCCAAACCCTACTTCCCCAACCATTGGGGGGCCTGTCGGACATTTTGGGGTGGGCTTCTCCCCCCACCCCAAATGGAGTGTGGGGGGCACCCCATGCAGCCCTACCTGGGGGCAGATATCTGCCCGTATGAAGGGGCGAATGGGTTTTCACTGGGGAGCAGGTGGGGGGGGGGGGGCGTGAGGTTCAGTAGACCACCATGGTTGGCTTGCAAGGGGGGGGGGGGCATGCTTGAAAAGTATTGATTTGTTTTTGCTGGTGTGACCGTAGGTTACATGTTTTTTGTTTTATTTACAGCTTTTTCTACGGGAGCAGCTGCAACGTTATGCGAGTACTGTTTTTTATTATTCTATGGTTAGGGCCCACTGTCAGTGGGGAGGGTGAGACTGGGGCTGGATTGTTGGTGGTGTGGGTGGGAATGGGCCATCTGGGCAGATACTTTGGTGGGCTGGGACACAATTGCAGGGGCAGGCCACAAATTTCCCCCCATGTCAGCAGAACATTGGTGTTTCCCTGGGAGCGGATGCCTCCCATGTGGGTTGTCCGTCTGCAAGCCCAGGCTCCACCTCTGGCTGTGCTACGTTACAGATGTCACCTCCGGGAAGGAATGGGGATCCTGCCAGGGCTCCCTGGAGCTGCTGCTGTGCTTATGGGACGGTACACCCACATGGTACATGGATGTCCAAGGCCAGGGCCATCTCCTCCAACCGTCCTGGAGTTGCGACTGGTCTGCATTACAGCTTTTCCCTTCGGGGAGGTATTGGCACACTGCCGGGACACCCTTGTGGGGAGAAGCTGTAACGCAGGGCAGCCAGAGCTCCAGCAAAGTCGGCGGTAATATCCCTGGCCTTGGGCACCCTTCTCCCATGTGGGTCTTTGCCGGGGGTTCTGGTTAATAAATTCTGGGCCGATTTTCGTAAGTTAGATTTGGCTCTCCAAATAGGCCTTCCTCTCCGACAGAAGCAGAAATCGGAAACCGCTGTGCATTCCCACAGGTGTCCTCTTTTCGGAAATGCATGGGGTTCCCCATTTTCCTTGCTGACTTCGACACCCTAGGCCCAAATCTGTAGGTGCCCACATGAACAAAATGTGCTGTGCCGAAAGGCTTGGGGTTACCAGTGGGTTACCCTTTACCTTTTGCGCCCCGGTAGGTGCACCCACACATGTGAGGTACCGTTTTCGTAAGGACACCTGTGGGAACGTGGGAAGGTATGACATCTGTTGTTGGCGATGTGTTTCGGTGAGTGGACAGAGGGAAATATCTCTAAAATTGGCTGGAAATAAAGACAATTCTCAGACATTTAGCTCTGGCCACCCACCGAAACACACCGCCAACAACACATGGCCTACCGTCCTGCGTTCCCACAGATGTCCTGATGAAAACGGTACCTCACATGTGTGGGTGCACCTACCGGGGCACAAAGGGCAAAGCCAAAAACATTGGTAACCCCAACTCTTTTTGCACAGCAGGATTTCAGGATTTTGACTCATGTGCACGCCATACAGATTTGGGCCTAGGGTGTCTAAGCCACCAAGGAAAACTGAGAACACCATGCATTTCTGAAAAGAGGACACCCGTCGGAATGCACAGAGGTCTGACATGCGCGAAGTGGCCAAGAATTTATTACCCACAATCTCTGACAAAGTGTGATATTTGGTGGGGAAAAAAAACACAATGTTCACTTTGTCGGGGTTTCTGGGTAATCAATTCTGGGCCGATTTGCGCAAGTCAGACCGCTGCGGATTCCCACGAGGTGTCCTCTTTTCAGAAATGCATGGGGTTCCCAGTTTTCCTTGGTGGCTTGGACACCCTAAGCCCAAATCTGTATGATGTGCACTTCCAGGAAATTCATCCGATTCAGCTGTCGGAAAAGACTTGGGGTCAGCCGCGTTTTTGGCTCTCCCCTTTGGCTCCGGGTAAGTGCATCCACAAATGTGAGGTACCGTTTTCGTCGGGACACCTGTGGGAACGCAGGAAGGTAGGCCATGTGTTGTTGGCGGCGTGTTTCGGTGGGTGAGCCGAGTGAAACGTGCGGAAATTGTTTTTTTTGCACCACATTTCAGACTGTGCCGGGTCTTCTGGGTAATAAATTCTGGGCCGATTTGCGCAAGTCAAACCTATGCGGATTCCCACGGGTGTCCTTTTCGGAAATGCATGGGGTTCCCAGTTTTCCTTGGTGGCTTGGACACCCTAGGCCCAAATCTGTATGATGTGCACTTCCACGAAATTCATCAAATTCAGCTGTCGGAAAAGACTTGGGGTTAGCCGCGTTTTTGGCTCCCCCTTTACGCCCAGGTAGGTGCACCCACACATGTGAGGTATCGTTTTCGTCAGGACACCTGTGGGAACGCGGGAAGGTAGGCCATGTGTTGCTGGCAGGTCAGCCGAGTGAAATGTGCGGAAATTGGTGTTTTTTCGCCACATTTCAGACTTTGCCGGGCTTTTTGGATAATACATTCTGGGTCGATTTGCGCAAGTCAGACCTCTGCGGATTCCCACGGGTGTCCTCTTTTCGGAAATGCCTGGGGTTCCCCGTTTTCCTTGGTGGTTCCGATCTGTATGGTGCGCCCTTCCATGAAATTCATCAAATTCTACTGTCGGAAAAGACTTGGGGTTAGCCGCGTTTTTGGCTCTCACCTTCGCCCCCAGGTAGGTGCATCCACACACATGAGGTACCGTTTTCGTCGGGACACCTGTGGGAACGCGGGAAAGTATGACATTTGGTGGGTTTGCATGGTTTCCATATCATTTCGATCCATTTGCTGCTACCCTTTGTCACACAACCCTTTGATTTCCCAAATGTGACCTACATTTAGTCGCTGCTTTAGGCACCATACACTTTTGTAAACTGCTCAAGTCACCTACCCTTGAAAAGGTCTTCCTGTTGTCTTTTAGAAAATGTACGCTTGCCCTTCCTCACCACATTGGTTTTCCTGATTTACACATGCTAAGTACGTCTGTTCAGGCCGTAAGCATAAAGCTCCTGCGTACCATGGCTCCGATTCTTGGCTTGTGGTATTGCCTCTTTTGTGAAACATTACAAAAAATGTGTTATTTCCTAACTGAAAGAGTGGGGGAATGTAACGGAGCATTGTTTTTCTCAAAATTCATAGAAGCCATTGCCCTACCAGGCCAACCATGTCCACCACATACATTTTTACCGCTTTTTCCCCAAATTATGGAATTTTCCCCGACCTAGTTGTTAATAAAAAAAAGAGTTGAACACAAAAACAAGTGGAATTGAAGTACAGGGTGGAGTTTCAAAAGAAGCAGCATGAAGGAAATTGCACCATTTTTAAACTATTATTTTGAACGGTTTATAGTCATAATTTCGACAACAAAAATGTCGAAAGTCAAAATATCGAAAAAAAAATGTCGAAAAAAAAAATGTCGACTTTTTTTTCAATGCATTTTTTTTTTTTTTTTAAATGGGGGGGTTCCCCCCCAACCCCCCCTTTTTAATTTTTTTTAAAATTTTTCCCTTTTTTTTAACTCCCGAACCCCTAAAATAAATATATAATTTAAAAAAACGAAAGTCGACATTTTTTTTTCGACATTTTTTTGTCGACATTTTTGTCTGTCGACATTTTTTTTTCAAAATTATGACCACCCACCATTTTTGAACATTTCATTTGAGCAGAGTTCAACTGCCAGCTCTGCGCCTCTGAACTCCGCCCCCACTGCGACCCTTGTGGGATCTCCATTTACATTTTTTCCATTTCTGTGGGGTCATGACGCAGAGCCTGGAATAAAGGGGCCACTTCAAGCCATCTCGGAAGTTCGGAACACCTCAATGTGTCTGTGCCTTCTTGTGTGTCCTGCTGCGCCATGTGCCTAGGCCGCACTTGGAGCTGCAAAACTGGCGACTACTGCTGTGAACCCTGTGGCGTGCATCCCGAGGGAGAATCCTACTGCCCCCGAGCCTCCGCTCAGCACAGAGAGCCATGAACAATACCGGACATTACCAGGACCGCCAACCCTTCAAGACACCAGAGTGCGCATTTTCACCTTTGGAGGAAAGACTACCACTGGAAGGCACCTTCATCGCCACCGTTCAGCATTATGGAACATCCATTCCGGCCAGGTTCTGTCATAAAAGTAGCAACGCTACTGCTACGTGGATGTGCTGCAGCCGAAGCTCTAGGCCTCGTCCACTTTGCCCATGGGGTATTCGTAGAGGACATCCCGCTGCTGCTCTGAAAATTCCCCAACATCTTCACAGAAATTGGGCAGATGGCAGGCAAACCCATCCAGCTACATATAGATGGCACAGTCCAGCCAGTGGCCCTGAAGCACAGGAGGGTACCCTTCCACCTCTGCAAACAGGTAAAAAAGGGGATTCAAGACCTCGTCGATCTCGACATTATTGAAAGCGTTGAAGAACCCACCCAATGGATCTCCACAGTTGTTGTGGCACACAAGCCTAAACAACCGGACAAAGTCCGTATCTCTGTGGACATGAGGTTTCCCAACAAGGCTATCAAGAAGGAAAGACAACTGACACCCACCTTGGACGATATCATTGCAGAGCTAGACGGCACCACAGTATTTTAGAAGCTTGATCTCCGGTCTGGCTAGCACCAGCTCCTACTCCATCCGGACAGCCGGTATATTATGACTTTCACCACTCACATTGGCCTCTGTAGATACAAGCGGCTCAATTTCGGCATCTCATCCACCGCAGAGGTATTCCAGAACACCAACCACGGCACGCTGGCAGGACTAACTGGTACCCTAAATGTCAGCTATGACATTCTCATTCATGCCAAATCTGAGAGCGAGCACCTGGAGAGACTTGAAAAAGTCCTGACTCGGATTCAAACCTTGGGCCTAACACTCCACCGCGAGAAATCTGAGTTCCTAAGGGACAAAAATGACATTTTTGAGCATCGTCTTCCAGGGGAGTGACATTTCAGCAGACCTGGCGAAAGTCAAGGACATCCAAGAGGCCAAACCACCCGAGACTGTGTCAGAAGGAAGGAGCTTCTTAGGCATGGTCACGTATAGTGGCTATTTCATTGAAAATTTTGCAACCGTGTCAGAACCCCTGAGGAACCTCACCAAGCAGATGACTACCTGGAAATGGTCAGCCCTAGAGCAGACGGCATTCGAAAACAAAGAAAGCACCGTCTGATGAGTGCAAATTATCATTCTTTGACCCACAGAAGAGCCCAGACATCGTTGTGGATGCAAGCCATTTTGGACTAGGAGCCATCCTCACTCAAGACAACATTGATGGCGCGCAAAGCACAGTGGCATATGTGAGCTGTGCGCTCTCTCCTACTGAAAAAAGATATTCACAAATTGAGCGAAAGGCCCTAGCGGTACTGTGGGGATGCCACCGCTTCCACATATGCATATATGGGAAGCCAGTGAAGGTCATCACCGATCACAAGCCCCTCCTTCCCATCATAACGGGTGGATCAGCAAATCCTCCCCCTCGCATCGAGAAATGGCTGCTGGCACTCCAGGAGTACAACGTGGACCTGAAGTACAAACCAGGACTGAGCAATGCCCCAGGCTACCTGTCTCACCATCCAAAGCCGGCGACCACTACCTACACGGAGGCAGTAGCAGCAACCGATCAGCACCTGAGACTTGTCATAGAAATCTCTGTCCCCAACTCGATTAACCTTGAAGAAATCAAGGTGGCCTCCGCAAACGATGGAAGCTTCCAGATTCTCCCCAAGGCCATCGAAACCGGTCAGTGGAAGTCAATTCTCGATGACCTAGGCTCCAAGACACAAGAAGGCAGACACACACTGGAGCAACTGTGGAGAGCACGGGGTGAGCTCACAGAGGACGGACTCCTACTGAGAGGGTCACACATAGTTATCCCCATGGAGCTAATTGACTGGGTGATCATGCTTGCTCACCATGGCCACCAAGGCGCAGCAAAAATGAAGAGCCACCTCAGGCTTAAGGTCTGGTTCCTAGCTTTAGTGTCGAAGGTGGAAGGATTCATCAAGGCTTGCACATGGTGAAGCTGCAGCCGCTTACGCCAAAGACCAAGCTCTCCAGACCATGCCCCGAAGTGAGGAACTGTGGGACACCGTCCACATGGATTTTGGGTCAACACAGAGGGATTCACAGTGATGGTGGACCTTTGGTCCAGATACCCAGAAGTCGACTTTGTCCCATTGCTAGCCCTCCAAGACATCATTCCAGTAATGGAAAAAATGTTTGCAAACCATGGCTTCCCCAAGGAAGTCTGCTCGGACAATGGATCCCCTTTCCAGAGCACAGGTTTAGAAGAGTTCCTAGCGAGACGAGGTATCGGCCACAGAAAGATAAAACCGGCGTGGCCACGTGCGAATGGCAAAGCGGAGCGCTAAATGCATGCACTTAACACGTGTTTCCACATCGCACATAGACAAGGGTCATGCAACAAAAAAAAGAGAAAAGGGCACTTTTCCAATTTCTTCACGAATATAGGACAACACCACACTGCTCAATGGGAGTAGCTCCTGCCAAAGCCATTTTCCGGAGGTGCCCACGCACATTGCTGCCGGACCTCGAGGGAAGGATTCCAGGAACAATTAACAACCGAGAAGTACAAGCCCAAAGAGAAACAATCCATAGAGAGAACAGGCGAGGACTAAGAGGCCACAACATTGCGGACAGAGAGACTGTCCTAGTAAGCTCCATTCTGAAGGGAAACTCTCGCTCCCACACAAGCCCACCCCACTGAAGGTGGTACAGGTACAAGGCTCACAAGTGACAGCTGCCGATGACCACGGACTAGAAACACGAAACTCGAGTTTCTTCAGAAGACTTTCAGAATCCCCTTGGATGCCAGTCAGCTGGCAAGGACAAACTACGGACTTTGCAGTGCACCTCCCAGAATCGGATGATGGAGAGGGTGATGCAGGAGAGCCCTATTCAGAAGCATCTGCCGAGCCGGCACCCAAGGAGCCCGAGCATTCCCAAGGACCGGCCCATACCAGCGGGACAGAATGGCGATACACCGCCACAGACTTGAGAGGACCCCCCAGTACGGCTCAAAGACTATGACACAAGGACGTACCACGGAGGAGACCATGAGTTGCTCAATGTATGGGGGTTATGCATTTAAAATGTTTGTTTAAATACACACTATGCCTGTTATAACTTGTTCTGAAGGCCCGAGGCCCGTTATAAAAAAATGGGAGGAGTGTGGTGTCATGTGACAGGCGCAATGATGCAGAGCCTGGAATAAATGGGCCTGTTTCGTGCCCTCACAGCATTTCGGAACGGGGCCGGTGAACCACCTCATTGTGTCTGTGGCTTTTTGCGCGTCCTGCTGCGCCACGCACCTAGGCCGCACATGGCATTACAACAATTTCCACCACTGAATATCACTAAATAGGCATATCCTAGTACCGACCCTGCATGTAATTTTCATAGTCCAACACCCCTTACGAGACCCCTCTGCACAGGACCACAAGTTCAAGTTTAGAAATAGAACCCATATACGATATTCGCAGGGAACTGGAGACATTTCTGTCACTCTCGGAAAGAGGTTGGAAAACAGTCTACACATGCGCTGGTTTTCAGACATATGCTTATTGTACGTAACTCCGCGTGGAGACGGAGGAACTATAGTACATTTTTTGCAGGATACGTAAAATGTAAGACACGTGATGAAACACGTTCCTAGGTCCGTTCCTCTAATAGAAACTGGTCACTACTGAAGGTGAGGGGGTTGCTGGGTTGATTGGAGATGTTGACTTGCCATGGCTGCAAACTCTCAAAGTGGGGAAAAAACCACAGAACAGGTTATCATGCCATGTTCTTTCTGGAGAGGGGCGCCTGCTACCTTTTTAAGAAGTGTATTTCACAGTGTAAGCCAGATAAATTTACACCCTTCATTTAATATGTCCATAGGTACTTCGAAATTGTTTTATAGAACTCGTTCACGGATTATATAAGAATTCTCCATCCCCAGGGGAATTATCGATAAAATGAACGCAAGTGGCATGTTCAATGTATATTAAGTGCCAGTATTTCCTTTTGCTTTATTTTCAAAGCACAAGCAAAGTTTTAACATGTCTGTCTGCCCTCTGAGTTAGCGAAGATTGCAGGGTCACACGTAGTTTTTTTTTTAATTAAAACATTTTTATTATTTTATTCAAACAAACAATACAAACCAAACTTGCAGTGCATACTTTGACATTTCAATTGTACATCACGTTATCATGTCCACTGCTACCCTTATCCCACCCCCCGTACGAGCCTACTTCTATTCACCTTCTGTTCCTGCATCTTGTGTTAGGGTATCTTCTTCTATGAGTTCCGTTGGGTCTTGCCTTGATCCAAATAGCTCTGCTATTAACAATTTCCAGGCCAACAAGGTCTCTGTCTCTTCCTCCCCCCCTGTACTGTTCGATTCTTGCCATACCATGTTTTCTGCCTCAGCCCTTTTCTGCAAATCTTTCCAAAATACCTCTAGCCGTGGTCTGTGGCATGTCTTCCATCCCCTAGCAATTCTCCTCTTAGCCAGCGCGTATGCCAGGTCTTTTAGTTTGCTCACATATTTAAGTTTTGGTGATCTAGGGAACCCCCCTAACAAGCAGGCCCACACTGTATCAACCACAATCCTAATGCCTCTTTCTGCTAGCTTGTGTGCCACCTCGCTCCAAAAGGGCTAGATAACCGGACATGACCAAAACATGTGCACCATGCCAGCGTTCTCTTCATCACATTTGGGGCATGCCTGCCATCCTACATTTTTAAGCCTGGCTATTCGCTGGGGTGTCATATACGCCCTATGCGTGATATACAGTTGAATCTGTTTCAATCTTGCATTTCTCCACACCTTCTTATGATACCCTTGGGCTCGTTCCCATATCCCATCATCCATCGGGGCCCCCACTTCCACCTCCCAGTCTTGACTCAATTGTACTACCTCCTTCCCCACCTTAAACATCATCATCTTGTATATTCTGGATATCTCATGTCCCCCCTCAGCTATATCATATATTGTGTCTATGGTTACGTCTGGTTCTCCCTCCAGTACCACTTCAGGCCATGTCTTCTTAATTCTCCGTACTATTCTGTGGTCTGTAATATACTGGCCTGTGTGTAACCCAGTTTCCTCCCCCAACACCTCAAAATCTATTATAGCCCCCTCTTGCCAAATATCCCCCATCGTTGCTATCCCAACAGGTTCCCAGTGGTTTCTGATTATCATCCTAAATTGCTTGTCTGCACCCACCAGCGCCAATAATGGCACCTGCGGGGAACACGGGGTGGGATTCTGCATCATTTGACATGCCCTACGCCACATCTTCCATCCGAGTACCATCATCCTAGGACGCCCTTCCATTTCTGCCTTGGGCAGCCACATAATCTCTTTTAAATAAAATGGGGCACAATCTTGTCGAAACAGCCTGGACTCAGGGGTTGTCTCCTCTGAGAGCCATTTGGCCACATATTGCAGCTGGCTTGCTACATAGTAAACTTCGTAATTAGGCAGTTTTATACCCCCTTTCTCATAGAAATTCTGCAGCTTCCAGAGGGCCATTCTATTTCGTGTGCCATGCCGAAGGAAGTCTCTACACATACTATCCAGTCTAATGAAGAACTTCTTAGGTATCAAGTGCGGTATATTCCCAAAGTAGTGCAGGAGCCTAGGCAGGACCACCATCTTCAACATCGCCCCATGTCCCATCATTGCTAAAGGCATTTTCACCCAAAACCTCATACAGTTTTCGATTTTCTTAAAGGCCATCTCTGTGTTGCCCTTATGCTCCTCTTCTACCGTGTGGTATATATCTATCCCTAAGTAGCGAAATGTGCTAACCTCCCATGGTATCTGTAACACCGGTAACTGTGTCAATGGGATCTCCTTATAGCCACCCAGTGGGAACATACTAGAATTCTGAGGGTTCACCGCTATGCCAGACAGCCCTGCCTATCTTCCCATCACTTCCAAAATATATTGGAGGTTTTCCTCTGGGTATCGAAGATACAACAACATGTCATCCGCATATAATGAAACTAGATGTCGTTCCTCTCCCACAGCAATGCCTATCGTGTCATATTGTTGCCTCAAGTATATCGCTAAGGGTTCCAAAGCCAATATAAAAAAGCATGGGGACCATGGACATCCTTGTCTGGTACCCCGACGGAGTTGCCATCTTTCAGATATCACTGCTCCTGTTTTGACTCTCGCCAGCGGTTCACTATATAGCATTTTCGCCCACTGCAGATACCCAGGCCCCATGCAATAGCCAGCCAAGGCCGGCAACAGCCATGGCCACTTGACCGAATCAAAGGCCTTTATTGCGTGCAATGATACAATTGCCATTTCACTTTCGTTCCCGTTCCCATGCTCAATAACTCGATGGAGCCGTCTAAGATTATTGGATATGTTCCTATTCGGCACATAGCCCGTCTGATCTGGATGTATTAATTTGCCAATAACCCTCCTAAGCCTATTTGCCAGAACAGCCGTCAGTATTTTGCTGTCTTGATTCAACATTGATAGGGGTCTGTATGAACCACAGCTATGCCCGGGCTTGTTGGGTTTGGGCAGTGGTATTATAACTGCTTCTTTAAGTGACTCTGGCAGTCTGCCCAGCTCATATGCCCCATTCAACATTTCCAAAAACGGGGGGAGCACTTCTCCTCTAAATGTTTTATAGAATTTGCTTGGGAGTCCATCAGCCCCCGGAGTCTTGCAGGTGGGTGACTGCCTCACCACTTATTCCAATTCTTCCAAAGTAATCGGTGCATCTAGCTCCTCTCTCGCCTCTGCACTGATCTGCGGCAATCCTATGTCCTCCAATGTTTCTACTATCTCCGTGTGATTACTCTCCCCATCATCCTCGTATAATAACCTATGATAGTCTGTGAATTCTTGGTTAACTCCCCCCTGGGTATCAACTACACTTCCATCTTCCCTTGTTATTGTTCTAATCGTGGGTCTAGGGGTTTCACTCTTGTATAGCCATGCCAGAATCCTTCCTGGTTTATCCCCTCCCGCATGCTGTCTTTCTATATATTTTTTATAGTTTAGGTTACACAGCCTTTCCCAGTATCCAACACATTTCTGCTGTAGCCTGTGTATCAATTCAGTGCTTTCATTGGTAATGTCTTCTCCTTTCAATACCCTTTCCAATTCTCCCTCCGCTTCCTGTAGGTCAGCTAGGATCCCTCCTTGCAGTCCTTTAGACTTTGCTATGGCTACCCCTCTCATCACAACTTTAAAGGCTTCCCACAACGTGCCCGCTGAGTCTACACTGCCAGTATTAATCTCAAAGTAGTTAACAATCTCTTCCCTCATATCTTCTCTGAAAACAGGGTCTTTCAGCGCCTCTGCTCTGAGGCACCATGTCGGAATCCTCGCCCTCGGGGGTCGATACTGCCATCCGAGGATCAAAGACGAGTGGTCCGAGAGGACCCTCACTTTGTATTCTACCTGCGTGACCTCCGTCACTATCTCTGGTGTGACAAAGGCATAGTCCAACCTTGTGTGCAATTGCTGCGGGGCAGAATAATGCGAGAATTGCCTCTCCTGGGGGTGCTGCGACCTCCACACATCTTCGAGCCCAAAGTCATTCAGCAATGTCTGCAACGCTTTAGCGGCTGGGGCAGGTCTGTCCAATTTCCCGTCTGATCTATCTAACTTAGGGTTTAGTATACAGTTAAAATCTCCACCTAAAATCACTGCGCTCCCCACAGATGTGCTGAGGTTGTTATACAGGGTTCTAAAATATGCTGCTGTGTTGTGGTTCGGGGCATACGTGTTTACAATACTTATCTCCCTATTTTCCACCCATCCCCTCATTATGACCATCCTCCCGTCTGTCTCAACTATCGTCTGTAACAGCCGAAACGGGACATGCGGCGCCACCCAAATAATCACTCCCCTGGCATAAGCTGAATATGATGAGCCCACCATGGTCCCCTTCCATTTCTTCCCAATCATCTCCGTCTTATCCCACGTCAGGTGCGTCTCTTGCAACAAGGCTATGTCTATCTTCTGTCTACGCAGGTATAGCATGACCTTATTCCTCTTTAAATAGCTATTGAGCCCCCTGACATTCCAAGTAATTATTTTGAGATCCCCCATGACTTGGCAGAGTCCCACTCCTCCCTCCCACCTATGCAGTCCAACTCCAATTGTATTCCCCGTCTATATAGGCTTGTTTCCCAATTTAAACTTCCCCCAACTAAAAACACACTTAACACCTCACTCCCCCACCCCCCCACCTCCCTTCCCTGTCCCAACAACACCCTCCCCAACTGTTTCCCAGCTCCATCCCTGGATCTCAGGCACCCCCGCATCTAGCCCTTTCTGGCACTAACCCGTACTCGCGGCTCAGCAGGGTAAAGTCGCCCTATTGGCTGTCTTACTACTGATTCCTGGGGATAGGGTGCCTCCGACCTGCTGCTCCTGAATACTTTAACTCCACTACGTCTACCGCCCCTACTTATGCATTGTATTCTTTATATTCCAGTCCAACAGGGTAAGTGAGTCCAGTAATGCAATAATACAATTCAAATGTTCCACGGTCTATCACTGGGACTCCCCTCCCCGATTTATCCCCTCAGCGTACATGATACCTCCCTCTCACTTGTTACGTCCCTCCTGATCTTGATCCTCATCTCGTTCCGGGCAGCCCTGCAAATCCAACCATGTCGCTGCTTCGTCTGGGGTGTCGAAAAAGAACACTCTACTTTTATGCAAGACCTTCAGCTTCGCAGGGTACAAAAGCATATACTTGATCCCAGCCGTGCGCAGTCTCGCTCTTGACCGCCACATGACTATATCGCTGTCTCTGCACCAACATGGTATAATCAGGATACGCCGTGATGTTGGTAGATGCCCTTTCAATTCCACCTTCACAAAAGTACTCCAGGATCTTCTCTCTGTCTTTATAGTTCAGGATCTCTGCAATTATCGCTCGAGTAGGGGCCCCCGGCTGTGGTTTCCTCATAAGGGCCGATGTGCTCGTTTGACGGTAAACCCTCGTGAGAGCTTGTCTGCCCATATCTCTTGCAGGATCATATTCTCCACATAGTCCGTGGGGTCCTGGCCTTCTTCTCCCTCCGGCAGGCCGACCACACGGATGTTGTTTCGTCTTGCCCTTCCTTCCGCTTCCTGTGCTCGGTTCTCGAGATTGGCCACCTGTTGCTTGAGTATGTGGATCTCCTTCGCATTATTTTTGCTGGTACCTGTGTTGGTTTTAACCACACTCTCTAGACCACTTGTTCTCTCAGCCAGCGCTCTGACATCCTGTCGCAGTAGGGTAAGTTCAATGCCCACTGCGTCTATTTTGTTCTCCAAGGCCGTCCGTAGGTCCGCCATTGCCGTCCCCCATGAGGTCCTCAGCTCTGTTATAGCTGCTAAAACCATGTGGTTTTCTCCTTCAGGGGTACTGTCCGCAGAAGCTGTTGCTGCGCTCTGTGTTGGAGCAGTAGGGGTCTGTTGCGTCTTGGCAAAGGCCTCCATTGTGGGTTGCTTTCTCTTGGCCCTGAGTCCTTTCACCGACATCATGCAACCCTGCCTGCGTTTCCAATTTCAGCCCCTCCGTATCGTGCTGGTTCTGTACCCCAGTATTCCTGTAACGCCACTGGATCAATTCGGGTCCAGGAGCATCGTTCTCAAAGGGCTGCGATCTGTGATGGCGTGCGCTGTGTCACGTGTCGAGTGGCGCGTGTCCTCCCACGTACCTTCCCCGACTATTGTAGTCTTATGTGATGCTTGGTGTTACATATTCACCACAGTGACTGCCGCCTTTCTGCTTATTGTGTCGTCCTCCAGCAACTGTCCTGGATAGGGTGACTTGTTATTCACTCCAGGTACTACACTACCAGTAATCTCCAATTCTTGTGTTTGTAAAGCAGCGTGCCAGTATGGGTCCAGCTGCGTTGTATAGGTCTCATGTACTTCTAGGGGCAACAATATCAGATTGATTTACTAGGCATGTGTCTCTCAGCAAAAGAGAAGAGCAGGCTTCCACTGCCCTCCAAGCCCTAGTGCAGCTCTTTGTTGTATGGAGCATCTCATCTATCTGGTGCAGTAACAGGGCAGCATTTTAAATAGTGTCCTCGCACTCCACTGTAATCAGAAATTGTGTCTTGCTGACCTCTCTGGCACTCGTATAGCGCTGCTCGTTCACTGTTGATCATTCAAAGTAACAATATCTCTTTCCGCTAGCTCTGCACGCGTTGACACATCTGCTGCCTCCCAGACTAGTCACCCCGCTTGCGTACCTGTGCGCTCTGCTAGTTTGTAACACTGGCATTCCCAGCTGGCAGCCACACGTACTGCCTCACGAGAAGAGAGGCCCGGATACTTGTATCTTTTTTATTTATTTATTTGTTTCCTTTTGTATTAATGTTCCTGGAGTGCAGGTCAACTGTGCTGCAGTCGGCTCGCGTGTGATCCGCTCCGGTGCTCGGCAACCGAGTGTCGGTATTCTTCCAGGTTCCCGGCAGCTGTTGAACATTTCTGCTCCCCGCGTCGGCTGCATCCGGGTAAACACCTCACGCCTGTATTAAGAGCCGGAGCCCGTCGCAAGTCGCACCAACGCTGGGCTCCAGTCAGTGCATGCGTTTAACTCAGTGTCCCTGGTCGCCGCCGAACGCTGTTTCCTCCTTTTACTGCCAGGCATCCATCGCGGCTACTCCGAAATCCTTTGTTCTCTGTGGCCGACGGACGCCGGCCATCTTCTTTTCCTTGCTGTGATCGCCTCGGGATGTTCTTGGGCTGCAATCTTCCTGGTTTCTGCAGAAATCAGCGTGGCATTTAAACACGGCGTGCCTCAGGGTTTCCCACGCCTATACTCCAAATTTTAGGTCTTTCTTGCTTCTATTCACGCGGTTTTCTCCGGATGTTGACAGGATCATCAGGAGCGACAGCGGAGCCACGTCCTTTCACATGGCTGCTTAGCCACGCCCCTGCAGGATCACACGTAGTTAATTGAATCTGACCTAATCATGTTGGATTAATGAAAAAAGTCCAACTGTTACTCTACTTACTCCACATTCAAACACATCTTTGTTAATACAGGTTTTAGCTATTAACAATACAACTCAGAATACAATTGTAGTTTGCATCTGCTTTTTTTCACACGTGCAGTATTTAAACATCAACCTGTTAAGCGGACAAGTGTTCTGTTTCAAATAGGTTGCTTGCCGGTATTGAAAACACATTTGACTTTTATTATGAAAATCCAATTTAGGAGCATTACTTTAGTTTGCCTACTTAAAGATGTCCTGTGACAAATAAGCCGAGCAATGAAACAGCCCCTCCTTGCTACTAGCAATAGCATGGTTTTTCATCCTGGCTGCACAAAAGTATTTAAACAGACGGAATGAGCGACATCTAATGTGAGTTATAGAAAGCCCGGGACTCCAGGAACAGCTGGAAGTCCGGGGGTACAGCAGTGGCATGAACTACAACAGGTTGACAGGTGGGGGAGTGATATAACGACTGGGCTGGGGCAGACAGCCACCCCAGTCATTTGCACACTGGGTGCGTGAGGTGTTGCAATGGGTCTGCCTTTTAGCTGCCGCAGAGAACTTTGACATTCAAATGCAATTAGTCAACTATGCGTTTGCTTCCCTGTATTTTCCATGTCATGTAAAGGTTTCTTGTGGGATGCAGGGCAGTGTCCTGAAAATTGGATTGTCCTATCAAATACTGAATGTAAGGCGATTGGGTAGGGGAAAGAGTGATGGGGTAGCACCTCTACAACATTATTGGTGACATTTACTTCTAAGGTTAAGGCCCGAGTGTTTGCGTATAGAAGATGAAAGGTTTTGGGGTGCAAAGGTCCCTCTTCACCTGCCACCACCATATTGGGATGTATAATGCCAGAAGTGCTGTCATGTCGCCAGTGCCTGTAGAGATTTTTATTATATTACTGATTTAGTGATAAGTGTCTCTAGAGCAGGCATCAAACCTCGTCAGAAGTCAATAGTGAGGGATCATGGGAGTCATAGTTCAGAATTTCCAGAGAGCAAAAAGTTGCACAGCCCTGCTCTACATGTCCACATTGTTGTGCAAAATGGGGATGGCGGCCCTGCCAGAAGGGAGAGCGTATTGGATGAGAAATCACCTACTTGGAGTAATTGTTTTGGCGATTGTTGTGCTACCTATAAAAAGGTGCCATTTCAAAAATGTACGAGCCTCTAGACTCAAAAAAACATATTGTCCCTGGAAACCACACACATCGGGGAAAACTTTGCAGACTAATTCAGCAGGAACATCGTCTCCTTCTCAGGAGATGCACATCAGTCTGAATGCATTCCCCTTGATTGCTCACCACTTTGGCCTTCCGCTTCCCCTGTTGGACAGGTTTCCCTCCAGGCTCAACCGCAGACAGCTGCTATCTTGCTTCAAGTTTCTGGAGGAAGGGGCCTGGGCTGTCGATGCTCTGGCCATTCCCTGCCCTCCCCAATTCCTCAAATGTTTCTTCCCATCAATTTTTAGGATCCTGAGGCGCATGAGGATCACTCCAGCAGAATGCTCATGATAACTATGTTCTGGACTCAAAAGTTTCCCCTCCTGCTGGCAGCATCCCCTTCATTAAATCTCCCCATATTTTTCCTCTCATTCCCCCCTCGCCCCCATTTTGTCATAAGACTCAATGCTGATCAACAGCTGGCACTGGGTGTTTTGGTAATTAAAAGGGTAGAAGTGACTCAGACAGCAAGGACACAGTATCTACGTGTTCTCTCACTGTACCTCAGTGGGTACGGGGGCTCTGTACCCCTGGGGCATATTGCAACCACAGTTTGGTTTTTTTGGTTTTAATCTGAAGTAAGAGGAGTAAAGAAGAAACAATGGAGATGTGTTCGTTTTTTTCCCTTAAATATTCTAGGAGGATATACTTTACCATTGCATTCCAGTTCTAGGAGATTTTGCTTTTATGACAGGCACAGGGATACCTATATGGCCTAGTGCAGAAATCACAACCTGTTGCTCCTCCTCTGTGGCTTTCTGGACGGTTCTATGTGAATATGTCGCCTAGAAAAAGCAGTCACATGAAAAAGTTGTCTGCAAAAAGACGTGGAGAGAATGTAGTCATCACATCCCAAGTCAAAAAGGAAGATCTTCCTGGAATCATTCTGAAGTCATCCGGTGACCTAGAGTCACCCATGGCTAGTTCAGGGAGATCATCCGAAACCATCCTGAAGTATGTGTATAGGCTGAAATATTTAAATGAGATGACTCTGGAGTATCACAGAAACTACTCCAGGATGACTTCATGACAACTTCAGGATGGGTGGGATGGATTACTCTAGGATCACCCCATGACAACTTCAGGATGGGTGGGGGATTACTCCAGGATGACCCCGTGACAACTTTAGGATGGGTTTGAAATTGTGAACGATTATTGCAGACAACTTCAGAAGGAGTTATTTCATGTTGCTTCCAAACGATTTAGGAAAAGGGTTTTGATTCATTGTGTGTAAAACAGGTGGTATTAGGGTGAGTCTAGTTAGACTTATGGATAGTGTACTGGAAAACCTCAGGAATTTGCAACCGTTACTTTCTATCTTGGATAGAGCACACAAACATCATTAACTAAGGTTCGCTGATTTAGTATACAAAACTACAGATCAAGCCCACAATGGCACGAACCAACCTGTAAACTCCCTCATTTCATTTCTCATCTCTAGCGAACATGGCATCAGACCCAATAAACTCCCACAATTACAAATCACTGCACTAAAATACACACTTCAGTGACCTAACCATAATCCATTAAAGGTCTACCTGCATTACAGGCTGCCGATCACTTCACCCAATATCACTATGAGCAGCTAGCAATTAGTTTGACCATTCATCACCCCAAGAAAACACTAGCTAACCCCACCCTAACCCTCCCCCAACAGAAATCAATAGCACAAAAACATGTGCCATTTACAAGTTGGCACCAACCTACAAATTCACCAGATCAACTATATAGTTCTACACACAAGAGCACTTGCATCTTCAGTCACAGAGCAGCATGCGAGCTACAATTACATTGTTGATTAGTAGCAGGGGCTGACATAGCAACCAAACTTGGTTGTGGGGATGTTCCAATTCCATTGTTTTTTTAAGACCATCATCTGAATGATTGCGCCGGTGTGTTGGAACGTGTAGGTGTCACTTCACTGTCCAAACAGGCATGACCGTCATACTGTAACAAGAACACATTGTTGAAAAGACGTGGTGATAGAGTTGAGCTTGTCAAATTAGATCTGTCCGACAAAACATTTGTAGCAGACAATTGACTTACTTTATAGTCCAATATTTTGTAGTTGTTGCACAGCTACATCTTTGGGAACTGCCAACATTACACAGAGACATCTGTCAATTGTCCAGGTGAAGTAAGAGGCGGGTTCTGAGGAAGGTATGTAGGAGGAACAAAGAACATTAGACATCCCTGCCAAAAGACTTCCGTTTCCCAGCTTTTGTGAACAGCCATTAATACGTTTTGGAATAGTCTGTTTCCACCCATCAGCTTTTACAATATAATTCTCTTGTTTTTTTCACTGCATCTTCTTCTTGTAGTTCACTGCAGATTCCGCCAGTAGATGCTTTTTCTCCTCTACCTTTCTTTTTAAAGCCTCAATTAGTCCCTCTGCAACACAATACGTTTTCATTATTTCATCAAATGTTTTCTGTGTCTTAATACTGTTTCTTGGCTGCGGGTATGAAAAAGGCAAGTTGAAACTTCATAACGTGACTACCAATACAACAAACATTTTGCTTCAGCTGTACACTAGTTACACCCTTTAAGCGCGATCCTATCCGTCCCCTTGAATTTTTGCTTATTCTTGCTCTCCTTGGCGCTTCCCCTCCCTCCCCATGCAGCTACCCACAACTCAGTCTAGCTGCACACATACATTGACCTGGACTACCGTCCACGAGGGCGTTGAACCCATATCGCTTTGCCAATAACATAAATCAGTAGACCATCTATACTTTAGAGAGTTACTCTAGAGGAAAGCAATGCTGTAAAAGAGTGGCGGGCATTGTGCAGCATTCATCTGTATGTGTGAAAAAAGGGAATGCCTCCACGTAGGGACGTCAGATGTACCCTCCTCCCCCAAACATCAAATAGATGAACAAAAAATACATTGCTTACCTGACTATAAAAGCGCGACTGCCTTGAAATCCTTTTCTTCACATATTTCTCTTCTATTTTCATCAAAACCCTCTATCAGCCATTTACAATTAACTTCACCAGGAATTGCCAAAGGCTCAAATTCCCCATCCTTTCAAATACAGAGAATTGTTGGAATCAAAGAAAAGCACATTGAGTGCCACGATTTGAGTTTTCACTAAAAGGAGAAACTACAACAAAAAAAGTATATTTAATATGCTCAAGTATTTGTGAACCAGGTCTGTACCAAAACCATTAATTTATAGTGGGCTTGCTATGGATGCTCCTGCCCGATGTGTCCAGATTTGTGACTGAAGAGTCTCTCAGTGCTTGGTAACTTCCTCCAAGACTATTGTGGCTTTAACTAGTTGCATCTGCTCGCTAATAAAATTAGAGGTGTTTGTTCTGGAGAGGCAATGCGTTCTTAACTGCAGAGATATATGTCGTTTAAAAGACAAGCACCTGTTTCAGTATCTTAAATGTGAATATCAACCACAGAGAGTTCCAGCTTGCAGACAGCAACATGTACAGGAAACGATTGGTACCAGAAATAGGAGGGTATGCAGGGACAGAACCCAGGGACAACCCATGTGATCTTTACTGGGGGGAACAAACATATCACACCTTAGCAAGGAGTCCTTTGGTAATATGAGCCAGGCACTATCCTCCAGAAGGGTAGGAAGTCTCCCCTCACCCACATAATCATCACTACTGTGCCATGAATTATGCACTGCAGCTGAACTAGTGCAGCGCTCATAGCAGTGGAAAAATCATGCCAAAAAAGTTAACCAAGCCATGGGTAAATTTTTCAGAGGCATGGTTCTCACACATGCACCACGGCCCAATACATGTAGATAACTTTACTTAGAGGGTCGGGTGCACCTATCCGAGGAAGGCATGGACCTATTTGTGTGGAACATTGTGGGGGCATTGGAGCAGCAACAGCGTTAGAGCCAGAGAGGGTCAGCCAGTAGGAGCATTTATCCCCTACTTGGCGACGGTTTGACAGCGATCAGCCTGATCATTAGAACAGTTATTGTGTGGAACTCAGAAGGAGTCACCCCACCAACAAAAAGGTGGCCTTTATATGCTGAACAGCTAGGGTGCCTTAAGGCAGCATCCTTCAAATCGGGGGCCCCGAACGATGCCCAGTGGTGGGGGCTTGAAGGATTAGGGCGACTGCTTTTAATAGAAAATATAAGCATTTGTGGCGGGGGGCCAGAAACTATATTTTACTCAAGGGAAGGGAGTGAGGCGGCTCTCAGCATTAAAGGCTTGAAGACCACTCCCTTAAGGGAATATAGCGACCTCCCACTTTCAAATAGCAAAGCAATTAACAGCACTCCTTTCATGCCCAGGTCAGCAAACTCCTGCGTCAGTCCTCCGATACCAATTTGCCCCTCTTCCTCTGGCCTGGTGTTTAAAGTCTAAACACTGGTATTGTATCTAGGGTCACTGCATCTACAGTTACAGGTACATCAAATTCTAGGCGCTGCCCTTGACCTCCCCCTGGGATGGAGATCCCACATCAACAAAGACCACCTCTCCGACCCCTCCTCATTCCTGGCCTCTCTGCACCATACCCTCCCCCCGTAACTCAACCCTCCCCACGCATAACCCGCGCTCTAGCACCAAACTTTATGAACCCCCCCATATCCCACATCTCTGAAAGTAGCTTGTCTCGCCCTCTCTAGAACAGTAGCTTCTTCCTCTTCCTCTTCCCCCCCTCTGACCCTCCTACCCTCTCTCACACTTCTATAGCACCAAAACCCACAAAATGTAGAAAGAGTGACTGGTCCTCTCCCTCGACACTCTATTCCTCACCCCTTCTCCAACCTCCCAGCCTTTCCCACCCCTACCTTCAGAACCTCCCCTCCCCCTTGCTCTTGACTCCTCACCCAGTACACCTAAACCCCCAGCGCACTCCAGACTCGAACCAGAAACAACTTGCCTAACACCCCCCTCACCTCAAGTGCTCCACTCACCGCCCTCCTATTCCCCTCGATCCTCCCCACCACGTCTCACATACTTACCACTGCCCACTTACTCTTCCCAACCCCCCCATCATCGTAACCCTCACACCTGACCCTCAAAGTGCACATGCATCCAGTCCCCCCTCTGCCCTCCCTTTGCCAGTCTCAACCATCCAGAATGATCATACCACCCCCCCCCCTCATCTCACTGGGCACCCATGTCCAGCTAAATGGGGATTCTCATGGGGGACCCATGTCTGGGCTCCCCCGCCAATGAGCGTCACGAAAACCACCTCTCCTCACAAAGTCACAAGCATCCTTTTTAATGCCCACTCCGTAGCAAGAAACAGACACAGCATCTTTGACCTCCTATCCTCTGACAATCCACACCTCATTTTTATCACCAAAACCTGGTTCTCCAACGATTTTGCGGATGAAGCCTTCCCCCCTGGCTACTCGCTTATCGCCCACAATACACCTTCCAGGAGTGGAAATTCGATAACAATTGTCTCACTCTGCGAATCCCATGGTTGCAACGCTTCCTATGAATCCCTTCTAGTAAAGCTCTCGCTACCATCGACATTCACCCACAGCTTCCTACTCATCTACAGACCCCCCTGGATACGACAGACATTTTGCTAACAATCTATGTGACTCAATAGCTACCATTCAGGTAAATCACCCATCTCTTACACTCCTGGGAGATTTCAATATCTGGTTTGATATGCCCAACAACCCCATGTCCCATCCTCTGGTCGACAGTCTTGATGCACTCAACCTCTCCCAACATACCACTGGTCCAACTCAATCTTGATGCGATTTTCAACTCCCATGTCCCGTCTTCCTATCCAGTCTCAAAACGTTTATCTGGACATATCACTTTGCCATCCCTTTCTCTATCCACACACCAGCCCCATCTCCTACAGTGTCCCCTGCCCCTGCCTTTGATCACAAATGCTGGAACAGAGTCAAGGTGTTCACGACCTAGCTGAAGCCCTGCTGCTCCGTCCCCCAGCAACGCATGTGGTGTGGTAGACCCTGAACCATTGAATCCTTTGACCCCTGGTTTAAAGAATCACTAATTTGTCTCATCCACCCCCTCGTGCCCTGCCACCTCACACAAAGTACCGTCCACCACATGGTTCACACCCCACCAGAGGGCATTTAAAAAACAAAAAAACTCTTGAACGCATCTAAAACCGATCTCAGCAGATGCATGCTCGCCCTCCACCACTGCAATTACACATCCGAGATCCGAAAGGCCAAGAAAGCCTATTACAATAAATTAATTCTGAACTGTGGCAGCAGCAGCAAAGAGCTCCACAAGATCATCTCCGAATTCCTGAAACCTACTTGCACGCCTGCCCAATCCACTCCCACACAATCACTCTGGGACTCACTCTCGCTACATTTCTACAACACTGCACTTGACAGGATGGCAACCCTGAACACCAAATTTGCCTCCCTCCCTCACCCCCCTACCCTACCCTACCCTACACGATCCCTCTTGATCCCGACGGAGACGTTACCAACCTTCGACTCTTTCAAAACCATCTCCAGAGACAAGTTCCTTGCCCTACTATCTGGCAGCAGATGCTACAGGTCTCCCCTCAACACCTGCTCTGCCTCTCTTCTGAAAGAAATATTCTCCTCTACCTGCACTGGGGACCATGCAAGAGCCATACCAAACTACTCGCTCACCTCTGGCATCTTTCCAAAAGCCTTTAAAATAGAGCATGTCAAGCCACTTCTAAAAAAAATGCATCCCTCCACCCAAAGAATTACAGGCTGATCTCCAACACCAGATTTCTTGAGAAACTCATTGACCGGATCGCATACTCCGAGCTCAACTGCTTTGTAGAATCCAACAGACTCCTCGACCCCGCACAATCAGGCTTCAGAAACCGACATGGAACAGAAACCACTCTGATTTTGATCTGGGATGATCTCAAGGTTGCGGCAGACTGAGGGTTGCGCATCACTGATTCTCCTGAATCTCTCTGCAGCCTTTGACAATGTTAACCATTCAATCCTCCTTGACCACCTCCACTCCCTAGGAATCTGTGGCTCGGCACTCAAATGGATTGCCTCCTTCCTCAGCAACAGGAAACAAATTGACTTCCTCTCCCCTTTTGTCTCAACTGCTCACGTTGTGAACACTGGAATACCCCAAGGTGCATGCCTCTCTGCTCTCCTTATCCTAAGAATTCCCAAGACTAGCACCAACCCACGTCCCAACCTTGAAGCTTGTCTCAGTGATATTGACCGATGGATGACAAGTAACCACCTCCTCTTGAACCCTGATAAAAACTGAAATCATGGTGTGCTGCCATACTGCCCTTCTCCCACAATGGCTCCCATGGCCCCACCTCCCTCTGACCTCCCCCAAGCCTTCCAATATAGTCAGAAACCTAGGCTGCACTATGGACTGAGGTCTAGCCCTCTACCGTCAGATCAATAATGTTTCAAAATCCTGTCACTACCACCTCAAACTCCTTAAGACGCATTTTTCCTCACCTCTCCTACCCCAACAGACTCGCTGTTATTTCGAGACTGGACTATGCCAACTCCTTGTACCTGGGAGCACCGGCATACCAACTTAAACTCCAAAGAGCACAAAACGCTGTCACCAAACTCACCCTGGGACACAGAGACCACATCTCCCCTGCTCTCCGCACCCTCTACTGGCTCCCAGTCGGATGAAGGGCCACCTTCAAGACCATATGCATTACCCACCGAGCAGTGCACAAGAATTGCCCAATGTACCTACAAGAGAAGATAAAATCCTACCTCCGATCACGCACCCTAATTTAAAGCACTGCCCTCCTTCTAGTGATTCCAACCTCTAATTCTGTCAGTATTGGAGGATCTGCCTTCTCAACCTTGGTCCTAACTCTCTGGAACTCACTCCCCCCACATATTCGACACACCCTAGACTACATGGCCTTCTGCAAAGCTCTAGAAACGGATCTTTTCCATAATGCCGATTAAGACCAAGGCTGCGGACACCTTGCAACCTGCTGACAAATGTTCAAAGAGATACCGAGCAATGACGCTACTGAATGCAACTATTAAGTCACTAATAAGTTTACTATGAACACAGCAATCTAAAACGCATAAATGAAATCCGGAATAGTGGGCTCGTCAGAAGAAAACCCAGACACTCACCTCTCCTATCACCATGCTCACTTCTACTCTACACCAACACACAATAAACAGAACGCAGCTACTCCTCTCGATCAATTCGGCCTAGCTGCTCACAAACGAATAATACTTCATGAACACCTCAACTTTCTGCTAGAACGCAGCTATACCCCCACAAAATCGGCCTAGCTGCACAAATAAGCGGCCTACACAGGCATAATGCAGCCAGTACCCAGTCTTGGTGACCAACCTCCAGACGGCACACATTCAACTGATCTCAAATACCACCACACCTGATGATAGGATGCAGCTACCATCAGGCAATCGCATCAGCTGCACACGTAATCGGTGCACCCAAGCACTCTCGACTGATATGGACCACGGCCCCCGAGGGTGTTCAACCCACTAGCGCTTTGAGGTCATACCAATCATCTACAGAGCGCTATATAAATGCCAAATAACATCCACAACACTGCTGAAAAATCCAGAAAAGCAAGAAAATAGCTCCAAGCTCCACAACATCTAACGAGAACGAACTGGTCCCATCATTAGAGACAAAAAAAAACTCACCATAAAAAGCCTTCACCCCAGATCATCATAAACAATGATCAAAAAGATAATGTTCAATATTATTGACAGGGATCACTAGCCCTAGCAAGCATTCAATATATTTTACAGGCAAACTAACTGCTGAGGTCAAGTGGTTGAGAAAAAGAAAAAAAAAAAGAAAACGCTTTGAAGGGGCAATACAATCCCCCCTGGAACCTCATCAACCTATTTAGGTAATGTGACATAAGTATAACTAGAACATGCAGAAATCCTGAGTCCCTGAAACTTGCATTTGTTTATATTAAATCATGTAGCGATTTTCCCAAATTGTTCAACAAACTAAACAAAGATGGAGTAGAGCACGAGTAGTGGGGGAATTAGAACACTGTCCCCGCGCATAAAGGCTGACACAACTAGCCCTACTGTGGACCAGAAAGGCAATGGAAAACAGGGGTAAACAAGCCCTCTATGTGTTCTTTAAAATAAATGGTGTAAAAAGCTCTGCCTCATGGGTATAGCGTCCTTAACTTCTAGCAGTGAAAAAACAATATTCAAAAGCATTACAATACAAAATGGACAGTCTTTGAAAGCCAGACAGCTCGCTTTTTATGAGGGGAGCTTTACAGAACCTCTTTAGGGGTGCTTTGACCTTGAACTTAGCAACAGAGTACCTGTCTTGTACACTTTCCACATTACACTCTCCTTTAATGCAAATTCAGTTGCTGGACAATTAATGGATGCCACTTTTTTTTAGTTGGCCGTTGTTCAATAGCTTAATTGAAAGCAATGATCAGGCTGCAAGCATTGTTAAGAAAAATAAGTAGATGGGGACATCTGTCCACTGTGTGTTAGAGGAGACTTTTTCTCTCCTTTCTCAATGAGAGCTTGGATGGCCAATATCTGCAACCATTCTCTGTGTGCAGAATCACAACAGCAAATCTAATTGGAGCTTTTGTAAAGTAAAGCCCAAAGCGCCCTGTGCCGCCAGAAGCAGGAATGCAGGAATCAAAGAGCGCATTCAACAGGGCATTTCAACCATTCCCAGCCTAAGACTACACCCGACGGTGTGTGCAGCACACCCTGTACCACACAGCAGCTTAGACAGTCTGCCACACCCTTAAAAACTTAGCCAGCCTTCATGCCAGCCACTTGGCACCCTGCTCCAGAATTAAGCAATATTAAAGATGCTGCGAAAGTCACACAGGCTTCCCATGAGCCACACATCAACAATCCCCACACAAGGGAAATGTATGCCAGCGGGCTTCTGTGCACCGTCATGCAGCTGTCTGGGCAACTTCACTGTGCCCTTTATATACAATAGGCACATTCTCACAGGGGCTATGCAACTCTGCAATGTTCTTAAGCAGACAACCGAGGCAAATCTTGAGTATCGCTGGGCCCGTGCAACTCTTTCCTCCACAGTAAAGCATTGGAATGATTTCACGTATACCCACTGAAGGTGGGGTCATGTGTACAAGTTGTATATGTACCGCACTGTACACATAGCAACGTCGCACACAAGGGCACAGCAAGCACATGGATAATGGACCACTTCAAAAAGTAACCAGGGATCTTGCAAAGATTTGTTTAGTACATTAAGCTTCTGCTGTTCAAGCCCACATGTGCACTGTCCCCTAGGGACCAGTGGAGGGTCTATGTGCTCTTCCGAATTAGCAATCATAACATACATTAGCATATAGAGGTGCCAGCAAGATAGCAATTAGGTTTTTTGCCTTTAAAACAAAAACAAAAAAACATTTTCTTGATAACAAGATAGTCACTTTACAGCAGTGGTCTTCAAACTTTTTTGACCGCGAGCCCCCCTAAGAAAAAGGTACCAGGCTTGGGCCCCCCTATACACATGGACTCCAAAATGTTTATCGGTTGCGAACGCTTATCGCCCGCTGGTGTAAAATGGTACCCACAACTCCATTTGGGGCACCAAACACCAAATTCTTTCAAAATCATAGCTTGCAATAACTCAAATTAGAGTAGATGGCAAATATTTGTAATCACTGCATTCAGAATTTTTTGCTAGAGGGCTTGACTAAAAGTAGTGTTGGATATTTATCTCCTATAGTAATATGTGACATGTAACAATTTGTTTCTTAAGTGCAACAACTTGATTACTATCAATGCAGTCACTTGCAAGTTGGACAGTGGCATACTGGAGAACAAGTTTAAAGGGTGGGCCTGTCTTCAGCAGCCAGCCTGTTGCAATTGGGTTAAATTTTTTAAATAGCCAACCACAGGTTTTCTTCCAGCTTTGACCGATATTTAGTCTTTAGGGCTGCAAGTGCTGAGAATCCAATCTCGCAAAGGTACGAGGCGCTGAAAGGTAACAGTACATTTGGATAATGTTGGAAACTCTGCATTTTGGCAAAATCCATCCAAAGAAAATTTTTGAATTGGCCCTCCAGTAGGCAGTCACTTTGAAGCTCCATTAGTTCCTCCTGTGGGTGTATTGGTAGGTGGGCCCCTACATCTGCTAGCAAAGGCTGAACCACTCAGTCATTGATGCTACAATTGTCCTCTGGAAAGTACTTTGAGACTGGTTCTGAGATGTTTCCTATTAGTTCAGCAACACAAAAGATCATACTCCATCTCCTCAAGAGCATCTGCTAATAATGGAAACGCATCGGAATGCAGACATCAACCCTCCCATTCCAAAGCTCCAGCTTCTTCTTGAGTGCTGATATTTCTGCGTTCATAGCCAATGATGCGGTTTCCTTTCTGTGCCTTGCAGGGAGAGATTTAGAAAATATAGTTTTTCAAAGAGGTCGCCATAGTAAGCAAACACTTCATGCCAGTGTAAATCAAACACAGGCTCTTCTTTCGTCTGGCTTAAACCCAGGAGAAAGTGTCTCACTTTGTTCCCGACTTCCTAAACACGATTTAAAAACTTTCTCCCTGGAGAGCCACCTGACCTCTATGTGAAACAACAAAGCATCATGTTCAGCTCCCATTTCTCCACATAATGTGGCAAAAAGACAGGCTCTTGTGCAGTGCATCTTAATAAAGCGTACAATCTTTACAACAGAAGTCAGCACCTCCGAGCGTCCATTCCCCATAATGCGCACAGGCAAAGATTCCCAGAGATCACGCAGTGTGTCCACAATATATGTGGAGCTACTGCCAACACTTGCTTTTAAACCAGCTCTAGCACCACACATTGAGGGAGTACCATCCATGAAAATACCAACTCACGCCTCCCACTTTAGGCAATGGGAATTTAGGAAGCAGTTAAAAATGTCAGACTACAGATGTAGTTGCTCTGCCCTAAATTGGTTTACAAAATATTTCTCCAATATTTCTATTCCACGGCAGTAACTCACACAGGCAATCAAATGAGCTTCTTTTGAAATGTCAGTGGCCTCATCAAACTGTAGGGCAAACTGACTGTTTCAAGCGTGATATCAATTCTGTACTGATATCAATTCTGTACTGATATCAGAGGACAGGTCAGTGATGCAGCAGAAAATTGTGGCGTCAAACATAGGGATACTTTTGCATTTCTCTGCTGCACCGTCACTAAGCATTACCCGGTTGACAGTGATAATTGTTGGCAGAATTACTTTCTCAGCATCTATAAAGGGCTTTTTGTTTTTGCCCAGATAATGTGGTAAGAAGCTTCCAAAGCATTTGCAGGTACTGAGGTCACATTTTTAACAGCGTCTTTTTGCTTTTGTATGCCTTGCAGTTGCCATACAAACAAATCCCCTGTTTTATTTGCTAAATCGGCATGTTTTGTTTCCAAATGCCGCCTTAATTGTGTTGGCTTCAGGCTTGCTAATGTACCGTAACAAAACACACATGCAGCTTAACTCGTCCAGCAACTGCGATCCATGTGAACCCAAAGTCCAAATAAGAAACATCATATTTCTGTGTTTTTGCATTTCTTTTGTCCGTTTCCACCTCTCCTGCTTTTCGTTTGAGATTCCTGCCATCTTTGGGCAACAGGGAAACAATCCGGTTCTTTGTGATATTTCTGCTGTTTTTGTATCGGCTTTAAAATGCGGGAATCTCACATACTGCCCCCCCTCCTTAACTCATCAATCGGGGGTTGGGGTTTACCCCCCCAAACTCCTGATTTCCCCACGCCCCCATCAACACACGCATCCTAACCACATACACTCACACACATACCTACAGTCCAAAACTCACCTCTGTCTCCTGCGACAACTCCGCTGGGGATCAAAGCACCTGACAGCCCCTGCCCGCACTCTCATGTGCGGCAGGGGTTTGACAAGTGTGATAGTTCGATTTATGCTATATGCGGTCATGGAGCGGTTTTCTAAATCGACCGCCCCCACCCCATCAATACAGTAAAAAAGATATTTCAACGATCCATCTAAAAAGGAACCTGAATCTGTGAAAACATTGCAAACCCCCACTTTAATTTATGTCACGTTAGTTTTTAAAAACCATTTCAAATTTTCAAAAATTAAAAATTCTTCAAAAGATTTAAAACGGCAAATACCACATGCAAAGATTTAAAAAAATGGACCACGTGAAAAGGCTGGGGAAAGAAATAATGCAAAAAGTCTCCAAAAGAAACCCTGTGGGAAACTCAGCAAAAATGGTTCAGAAACACTGGTTGGATTAACATAAACACTACATCGATACAAGCTTCAGAAGACTCCGTGTTCAGATCGTGAAGTTCTAGCTTGAATTTCTTTTGTAGTGTGGTCCTGGACTAGGCCAGATTGGCGGTAAAAACCACACCTGGATGCACATTGCCGATATAAAACTTCAGCACTTCTACTCAACCAATGGTACATAGGGAAAAGAATTCCTTACCTGCCTGGATGACATGGTCAAGTGCTTCACTGGATTTTTCTTGCTGGGACACAGGTGGTTAGGTTGACACAACGACGCTTGCAGCGATGCTGCTGCAATGAAAATGAAACAGCCAAGGATACATGGTCTACCCGAGACTTCAAAATTAAGATTAGAGTGGGCCATTCAAGAACTGACAGAGGACGCAAGAAAAGTGGACACCCTGTTGGAGACCTTGGCGGTGGCCAGACAAAACCTGGAGTTGCAAGCAGAAGACCTGGAGAACAGGTCAAGAAGGGCGAATATCAGAGTTAAATCACTGTCGGAGGATATTCAGGACCAGGATCTGCCGGCAGTGCTGAAAGGAATATTTGTGGACCTGCTGGAGGCTACCTCGGACCTCGACATGCAGTTTGACAGGGTCCACAGGGTGGGCCCGCGGAGAATGGAACCCGGATCCAGACCACGCGATGTGTTGGTAACCTTCCACAGCTATGCAGCAAAGGAGAGAGTTATGGAGAAAGTGAGGAAGACCGCTCGAATCACGTATAATGGCCAAGAAATCTTACTCTATCAGGACCTGGTGAGGATTACGCTTATAAAGAGGAGACGGATGGGTCCTGTCCTATCCTTCCTCAGATCACAACAGATTCGCTATAGATGGGCCCACCCATTTGGCTTGTCTTTCGCCTGGCAGGGCTCCCAACATAAGATTACGACATGCAACCAGGGCTTGGCCTTACTGGGCCTGGAAGAGCAGTCCACACCCCCTTTGCCGGGGGAGCAGGTGCAGCAGTTTCCACACAGGCCATGGGAGTGGTACACGACTAGGCGCCGGAGAGGACGAAAGAAAGCTTCGGACTCGACCCCCAGGCACCTCGCTGGAGACGGGCCTCAGGGAGACTCGTCGGGGAGGAATTGCCTCTCAGCTGCAACATAGTTGACCTATGGCTGTCTCAAGCATAGAGTAGAGTCCGGGGAGGGCACTAACGGAAGCTGGTTAAGGGCTGGATGGGCTGGGTGTTTATGCTGTATTGGGCTGCGGGTTTGGGGAAGGGAGAGATTAGGGCTCTTGGAATGGGATTGGGATTTCCTGCGTTGGTTGTTTCTGGGTTTGTTATTGGGGTCGGCTCTCGTGGTCACTGTACGAGGGGGGCTGAGGGCCAGTCGATCCCGCCTAGAAGGGAGGGGGGGAGAAGGGGGGGGTGGGAGAGGTTCAAGATTCACGGTTCAGAGTTGGGTGGCCCGAACATGGGCTCATGGCGGGACCTATGGTGCAGGCAACAAATGGGGCACGGGCTAGAAGGTCTGCTGAGACTCATAAAATTCGTATGAAGCGGGCGGATGGCCAATGATAATGTTCTAAAGTTTCTTTCCCTAAATGTGAATGGGCTTAATACCCAAGTTAAGAGGAGAAAGTTGAGCGTTTTCTCAAGCGGGAACAGCCCCAGGTAGTGGCGTTACAGGAGACCCATATGCAGACAAAAGACTCTTACAGGATTAGATTTTGGGGTTACACAAGGCTGGTTCAGGCTACACAGACATGCAAGAAGGGGGGGGTTTAATAGCTATACGGGATGGGTCATGTCTGACTATTAAGGACATCCAGAAGGATAATCAAGGTCGGTATCTCGCAGTGTTGCTAGAGAGGAAGGGGGAGTTCTACACGGTGGCAACTCTATTTGCGCCCAACCAGGTACAAGATGCTTTTATATAAAAATCCCTCACACGTCTGGGGAAATTTGCTGGGGGGAACATCCTCCTAATGGGTGATTTTAATTTAGCTTGGGACCCCTCTAGAGATAGGAGCTCTTCGTCGTGGGACAAACAGGGGGGGCAGTCAGGGGACTTGATGAGGAAAATGCGCGATCTGGCCCTAGTAGATACGTGGCGCGAACTCTATGGGCAGGCTGAGGGGTACACTTTCTATTTGCATGCTCATAGCTCACATTCGCGGATAGATTATGTGTGGATCTCGAAACCACTGTTGGGAAGGACGTTGGCATTGGAAGTGGGCGCGATCACCTTGGGGGACCACGCCCCACTCACCCTGTCATTGACGGTGCCTAGGGGTCCTCCAGCCATTTGGAAATGGAGATACCCGGCCCCGCTGTTTAGGGACCCTCTCTTAGTTAGGGAGATAGAGGAGGAGGTGGGGGAGTACTCTATTCACAATAAATGGGAGGATTCAACCCCTCAAATTTGGTGGGACGCCTTGAAGGCCACAATTAGGGGCAGGATCATCACTATCAAGGCCAGGAGATAAAGGGAGCTAAGGCTGGAGGAAATGCAACTGGAAGCAAGGCTTAAGGAGGTTATGTCTCGTATGAGCCTTAGAATGTCGGCCGCCACCAAAAAAGAGCACAGAGCGCTCCGTGGTCAGTTGAACCTCATACAAACAAAAGCTGTCGAACGGAAGCTTCTCCGCCAGCGGCAGAGGTTCTATGTCAAGGGCAACAAAGCGGACGGCTTATTGGCCAGAAAGCTGCAAAAAGAGGCTGGGGCTAAAACCATACTAAAAATAAAGGGCGAGGGAGGGGTATTGCTTACGTCGCATTCAGATATAGAGGGCGCATTTACCAAATTCTACGCCGACCTTTACGGTTCAAGTTACCCAGAGAGCGCGGACCAGGAGGCGTATCTTCGGGATATTGGCGTTCGAAGGTTATCGCAATTTGATAGAGATGCGCTGGAAGTCGAGATAACGCCAGATGAGGTGAGGAGGGTCATTAGCAACCTCCCGTTGGGTAAAGCCCCAGGCCCCGACGGGTATCTTCCTGAATTCTATAAGACCCATAGGGAGGTGCTGATTCCCATCCTCACTAAATTATTTCATTGTATAGGATCCTCTGGGCAACTCCCAGCTCCATGAATGAAGCTAAAGTGATCTTGATTCACAAACAGGGCAAGGATCGGACTGACTGCGCGTCCTACCGTCCCATAGCATCGATGAATGTTGACGCTAAAATCCATGCTAAAGTATTGGCCAACAGTCTAGAATCCATCCTCCCAAACTAATCCATACTGATCAATCGGGTTTCATAAGGGGTAGACAAACCTCAGATAATGTCAGACGTTTAGCGCACCTGATTGAAAAGTCCCAGAAAAAAATATCCCGGCCCTTCTCTTGGCAATCGACGCCGAGAAGGCTTTCGATCGGGTTGAGTGGGGGTTCCTCTTTGCGGTCTTGGGTCGAATGGGATTCGGACCGGGCTTCATTGCTCGGATTAAGGCAAATTATCAAAACCCAGTTATTCGTCTGGCGGTAAATGGCCAGGTCTCTGTACAGATACGAGTGGGAAGGGGTACCAGGCAGGGCTATCCGATGTCGGCGCTCCTCTATGCCCTCCACTTGGAACCCCAATTCGGTAGCGAGATCCATAAGATCACGGCCTTCGCCGATATGATCCTCTCATTAACCTGCCCGATCGTATCCCTGCAGGCGGTGGGAAGAGAGTTGCACAAATTGACCCTGTCGCCTTCTGTAACCCAGGACCTGGTGAAGGCGTACAAATACAGATGGGTAAACTCCTCGCTGAAGTACCTGGGGATATATCTGATCAAGAATGTGGACCAGCTGTATGCAGCGAACTACCCCCGCTCCTTCAGAAGGTGAAATCTAAGATGGTGGATTGGGGCCCCCTAGAGATCTTGTGGTTCGGTAGAATTAATACATTAAGGATGTCAATCTTGCCTCTGCTCCTGTATCATTTTGTAGTTTTACCGATCCAAGTTCCCGCCTCCTATTTCAGGGCTCTGCAAAAAATAACCACCCGATTCGTTTGGAATGGAAAGCGGCCGAGGGTGGCGGCTTCAATTATGAAAGCTTTGCCTGACAGAGGGGGTTGGTGGAGCCGGATTTTCGAGTGTACTATTTGGCAGCGCACCTCAGGGTCATTAGGGACTGGCAGAGGAATAACAGGGGCAAGCTGTGGAGACCAATGGACAGAGCGGTAGTGGGTACAGACCTGGAAGGCGCTCTATGGCTGCCAAGGCAGGATAGGCCATAAAGAATGTACTGTAGTGCAATAACATCGACGACAGGCGATGCATGGGATCAAGCTGTCCGTAGAGCCCGGATCACCACCTTCCCTTCCCCTTATTCACCCCTGCATGGTAACCCGCAATTTACTCCCGCGGCCACTTTCACCCCGAGTTTGGACCCGTGGTTTTCTGGGGATGCAGGATGTTGCGGGATATGTTGGTGGAGGGGGAGGTGAAAAGCTTTGAGCAATGCAAGAAAGAATTTGGAGTGGGAGAGAAGCAGAGATTTTCGTATCTCCAGTTCAGACACTGGATTTCCCATCCTTCCGTGAGGCAGGCAGGCTCACGCTCCCTTACCCAATTTGAAAAGTATCTGGACACAGACTCGGGGGCCAGGGGGGTGGTCTCGTCCATCTACAAGCTCATAAAAACGGGAAGAGCCACTACACTCCAGGACTTGCATGACTAAGTGGGGGAAAGATTTAGGGTCTGTCATAGAGGAACAGGAGTGGCTCTGGTTGTGGTCCCACATTCCGAAACTCACCAGGTCCATTCAGGTCTGGGAGATTTGGCTGAAGCTTCTGCTGAGATGGCACCGTACCCCATCTAAGTTAAATAAGATGTATTCCACGTCTTCACAGTACTGTTGGAGGGAGTGTGGCGAAGTGGGATCCCGGGCTCACATCTGGTGGGAATGTCCAAAACTTGATGTATTTTGGTCTTTAGTCTTGCGGGCGATAGCTCAGGTGATGGGTCCCTTGCAGGCTGGAGGTAGGGGGCGGGACTTATTGGGTCTCAATGTAATGCTTCCCACCTTGCCCACCAAAGCGTACCGCAAACTCTATGTGATAATGTTGATATCGGCTGCATTGGTCCTGGCCAGAAAGTGGAATTCAAGGGACCCTCCACAGGAACATGAGTGGGTTACGAAATTGTGGGCACTGGTGGCAATGGAGTGGCTTACCTATGTGATCCAGGGGGCGCACATGCGGTTCTACTCAGAATGGGCCCGCTTGTTGTCCTTCTTACAGGTGGGAGCCGGCCGTGCCTGGTGCCCCAAGGTGATGGAACTATTGGGCATAGTTCGCCCACAGGACGAATCGGACCTGTTAATTTGAGAAGTGGTTGCCATTTTGTCTTTTTTCCTATATGACAAACTTGATCGCCCAGCGAACCTGTAGAATCTTGGTGGGGAAGGGAGGTAGGAGAGGGGGACGGGAGGGAAGGGGAAGAGGGAGGTGAGGGGTTGTTTATTTTGTTTTCTCTTGTTACTGTTTTTTTCTGCGTTTATCTGTTTCAATGGAAAATGGTTAATAAAAACTTATTGGAAAAAATAAAATTAAGATTAGATGAGCAGGGGTTAAAACCAGCTCTTGGGTGTTAGGCATCAGCTAGTAAGCAGGAGGCAACGCTGGGAACCCAGGCAAGAGTACACAGTGCACTGTAAATGCAACTCCCACATGAGATGTGAACTTTCAGTACTGCCCCAAACTGGACATGAGAAAGGAACAGCCTCAAAAATAGGTTTGAAATCCCAGATTGTGACTCCTAACTATACCTTTAAAATAGCCCCACCATCACCCACAGCAAAATACAGTTTAAAAAAAAAAGGCATTCTTACCGTCGACAAGTCCTACTACAGATGTCAGAATTTTTTATAGTGCCATTGCTGCTTGGGACCAAGATGTGATGATAGAACCAATTTGTGTTCCTGCATTTGAAAAGTAGAATAAAAAAAATTATAGACGTACCAGATTAACCGTACCAATAATTGCGCACTACACTCTGCCAGTCGGCACACATTTTCCCCTCGCACACCAAAGGGACCCAAGGGGCAGGGTCCTACCGGGAAATCTCCAAAGTTCCCTACAGGCCAGTACACCCCAGCTGGCAGAGAGAACAGAGAGCAGTCAGAGCACATACCTTAAAATGTGACTCGTACTCAGTCACAGAGACAAAAAATAATAGAGCGAGAGAAAGAGCATCAGCTCGTTATATTTTACCCTTTCTATTCCCTGCCTAGAATAGTTGAGAAGTCCAGCCTGCTGGCATTCCAATCATTATCTACATTTCTTACGTAGAATCCAACATGGTAGTTCTTAACTCACTGAGCTACGTTTCTGAACCATCAAGTAATAGCCATGTAGCTTTTACTGCAGTTCGGTGACAGCGCTGACGTAGCAGCAGACTGCCACGTCTGCCATGCCAGATACGAGGGCCCCTTGCTTCTCTGCAACATACGGTGCCCCATGCAGGATAAGGCCTGGCACCAACAGCAGGAAGATATACATGAATTCCACTTTAAATCACTTCATCGGCAGCAGTGTACCCAAAGTACTGTTGGTTATGCAGTGAGTTTAGTACACCAAGGGATGCATAGACTCTCTGTATAGTAGATGGCTACTGGGGTAGCTCAGCAGTTTGACAGACCGTTGCTGAGACGTTATATATGCAAAATATAATTATGTGTATTGATATAATGTTGTTTCTTTTCATGTGTTTAAGGTTGAATTTAACCAAAACAATAAAAACAAAAATGTAAAACTTGTTAATCAAATTACTTTTTGCAAATTAATTATAAAAAAGGAAGTGCTATAAAATGTGTGGTCATGGGATAGTTTGGGCAACGGGTTGGGGGCATTTCTGCCTCTGTAGTGAACACCAAAAGTTGGCACCCATGAAACCAGGTTAATTTCCTAATAACTGCTGTCAGCACAATGAAAGACATCTTGTGATACAAACAGTCTCTGGCCGGTACAGCTCAAAGTACTGAGCGGTAAAGTTAGGCACATCCCCCTGCAATGTTCAAAACCAAACCCCTCACCTTGTAGAGGCAGTAAAGTTACAGCAATCATGCCAAGGGAACTTCAGCCCTGCGGCCGCTGCTCTTCTTCCAGAGCCCCGGGCTGCCGCTGCACTCGTCACCGCTCTGGTGGCAGCACATATATCATCCCCAGCGCAGGAGGGCTTGGCGTAAGCCTGTGCAGCAGTGCAGAAAAACAAGCAAGCATGCGGCTGTGGTAAAAATGGGATCGCAATGGGGCTTAATGTCCAACTGAGTGAGCTCATTGCTGCTTTAACAGTGAAAGCCGTGTTGCGCGGATCAGGGGGAAGAAAGATGGCGCATCCGCTGCTAGCAGTCAAATTTGGAAAAAAACATCTGCCCTGAAATTCCCTCTGCATGCACGGCCACAAATCACTTCTGTTTGGGGGTGGATGGAGCCGTGATGGGGATAATACCAGCCAAGAAGACACACAAAGATCTGCTGTTGCTGCAACCAAAATCAAAATAGGAAAAACAAACCAACCGGCACCTAAATATACCTGGCGCTCCGAAGCTCTAACGAAAGGTAAAAGTGCCTCATAAATACACAAACCTCTGCCCGTGCCAGGCATGGAGTGCCCCTTCCTCTGTGATTCTCTTCCTAAGCACATATAGGCGTCCTACGTGAAACGTCACTACGACTTAACAGAAATACATCATGACGCCATAAAGGCATTTCAGAAAGTATGGGCAAACTTTTAAACAAACAAACAATGCTATAGGTGTGATAGTATCATGTGGCGCGAAAGCAACGTTCTGCTGTCGTGCTTGTATTTGAGATAAAGGGGGGTGATCCCGCGACATGCCTGTGCCCCGGGAGCCCGATGAGAGCAGTCCTGTGTCTATGTGTCTTCTTGAAGGTACTGGGGGCAAGGCCTTACCACAGAGTTTCCAGGGGATAAATACACCATCACATTGGCGAGGAGGATGCAGCTGGGCAGGGGGATAATGTTCCAATTCATGGCAAGACAACCACTGCCATTTTGGTACCCTACGGTAGCGGCTCCACGTGTGGAGTGCTCGTGTGCAGTGAGGGCAATATTTGGAGCCCACAAGGGCTAAAACTCACCAGGAAGGCCACTTCGGAGGGGCACTTCCTTTCAACAAAAAAAAAACAAAAACAAAAAAATTCTCTTTTTATATGTCTATCTGAAAGAGAAAACGTTCTCCTCTTACTCCATCGCACAGCAGACTGTGCCAGGGGCTGAAACACAATTTCCAAGGAGAACGCCTATGGGTGCGTACCGAGGCCCTCGATAACGAGAGGGTGCCAGTGCGGTTTTGTCACCACCGTAGTGCACCCGAGAAAGCAGATTGCGGCCTTCACCCACGTGGAAGGTGCCTGTGCAATCTGCCAAAACGAGTCAAGCAGGAGATGCCGACCAAGACGCTGCAGGGGCTGAACAAGCTAGGAAAACTCCCTGCCAACAAGGCACACTGGCCCGAAAAGAGAGAAGAAGAATCTCTTGACCAATTCTACAGCAGGCTTCGTTACCTGGCGAGCACATGCAGCTGGGCGAATGAAGACGGTATGATACGTAACTAGGTAATACAGGGGTGCAGCTCAGGGAAACTGCACCGACAGGTCCTCCGTGAGCCTGGACTGACGCTGGCTCACATTCTAGAGATGGGGGGAGGTCTTATGAACTGGCAGACAGCCGTGCCACCAAAATAGACTCTGCAATCAGATCACTAAAGGTAGAGGACGCATGTGCGATAGAGTGACCGCCAAATGCTGGCCCATCGAGACCAAGATGGTCCCCAAAGATGTCTGAGACGCCCGAGCCGTGCACCTAATGTGGCTAAGACTTCCCACACGCAGGGGAATGCCCGGCAAAGGGGAGGGTGTGTGGACGCTGTGGAGCAGCAGGAGACTTCACCAGAATGTGCAGAGCCCCCACTCTAATCACCATTTGCCAGAGGGCCTAGTAGAATGCCCAATGACACGCAGCGGCGACAGAGACAGGTTGCAGTTGAAGAACAATAGTTGCCAAGTCTGGATCTGGCAGAAGAGGAGGAAGAAATGTTCTTAAATTCGAGTATTGAATCTCTCAAAAAGATGAGGAGACAACATACGTGCACAGTGGCCGTAAGTGGAACAATGACACCAATGCTTGTGGACACAGGCGCATCTCTGTGCATGATGGTGACCCGCCACTATGAGGCACTACCAGGGCCCCCCCAACACTAGCGAAAGCATGTGCAAGAATATTCTTATTTGGAGGGACCCAACCATTGCCCCTCCGAGGAGCGTTTGTGACGAAAGTTACCCACGAGGGTAAGTTCTTCGTCACTGGCATTAGTATGCACTCCCTACTAAGCTGCGCAGCAGCGGAGGCCCTGGGCATCGTACACTTTGCCCTCACAGTATATACGCCCAAGACATCAATGACACTCTAGAGAGGTTTGCCACAGTATTTCAAGGTGTCGGGAAACTCAAGGGCGAACCCATTAAACTGCACATTGACGAGACTGTGCACCCAACAGCACTAAAGCAACAGCGAATACTGTTTCACCTAAGGCAACAGGTGGAAAAGAAACTACAAAACCCGGTAAACATGAACATCATAGAAAGAGTGGAAGGCCCTACCCCATGAGTGTCACCCATTGTCGTGGCTGTTAAACCATAGCAACCTGGATCCATCCGCATCTGTGTAGATATGAGGTTGCCAAACCTCGCTATCAAGCGAGAGAGACCTATCACGTCTACCCTAGATGACGTGGTGGGAGAATTGTAAGGGGTGAGAGTGTTTTCAAAACTAGATCTGCGGTCTGCGTACCATCAGCTGCAGCTACACCCGCATTTGTGCTATATCACGACCTGCACGACCCACAATGGGTTGTACCAGTACAAATGACTAAGCTTCGGGGTCTCTGAGGCCGAAGTTTTTCAAAACCTCTTCCGGGGGGCCCCAGTCGGCATTGAAGAAGTAATAAATCTGAGCGACGACGTCTTGGTCTATGCCACGTCTGAAATGGAACATATGATCCGCCTTGAGAAAGCACTTGAAAGAATTTAGGACTGACTCTGCACCGTGAAAAGTGCGAATAAAACACCAGAAAATGTGACGGAGGTGAGAGGTTTTTTAGGAATGGTGCCCTAATGTGGTCAGTACATGCCCAATCTGGCGACCCTCTCGGAACCTCTCTGGATGCTGACAAGGAAAGACACAGCCTGGGTGTGGTCAGACAATGAACAAAAAGCTTTTGATACCATCAAAAAAGCACTCATTGTAGAGGAATGTATGGCTTTCTTTGACCCATGGAAAGAATCATCGGTGACGCCAGTCCGGTCGGACTAGGAGCAGTACTCTCACAGCCAGATGCCAAGGGCAGATGATGCAGATTGCATATGCCAGTAAAGCACTCACCAGCACGGAACAACGACACTCACAGATAGAGAGGAAGGCGCTGGCGATATTATGGGGATTCCGGCACGTAATACGCGCTAGGAAAACCTGTCACAATGATAACTGATCACAAACCGCTACTCCCTATCATGGCGGGGTCATCGTCAGAGCCACCCCCCAGAATTGAATGGTGGATGCTGGCCATAATGGAGTATGAGGTTGTACTGACCTACAGACCGGGAGCCCGCAATCCTGCAGACTATTTATCGAGGCACCCCAGGGGCGGCGGGGAACAAGAAGAAACAATACCGGTGGACTTTGAAGAGCAAGTTCCTCTCGTGATGGGAGCAGCAAAGCCTGTTGCTCTTACCCTCAAAGAAGTGTCAGAGGCCTCCAGAGAGAGGATGAGTGTTTTTGAATAATCCAGGAGGCCATGGTCAGTGGAGAACAGTACTGTCCAAGACCGCAGCAGAAACCGAGATGCAACAAGATCTGGAACAACTGTGGCGAGCCTGACATTAACTGTCAGCGACGGATTACTCCTACGGGGCCCCCAGATAGTGATTCCGCAGGCACTGGTTGAAAGGGTGCTGGAGTTGGTACACTGTGATCACCAGGGAACAGCAAAAACCAAAGTGAGACTTCGACTGAAAGGTCTGGTTCACGGGTTTGGAAGCAAAGGTAGATGGACACGTGGACAAATGTGTCTGGTGCCAAGAGACCGCCCCAGTCAACAGAGAGCCAAGAATTGAATCCACGCTCAGGAATGATGACGCATGGGACATTGTACATGTGGACTTTGGTTCAACAGGAAAGGGGATGTATTTCCTCGTAATGATAGACCAGTGGTCCAGATACCCAGAGGCCGAGCTGGTCAAGTCCACCTCTTGTGAGCAGATCATTCAAATAATGGAGAAGGTATTTGCTATGCATGGCTTCCCCCGGATCATCTGCTCGGACAATGGGCTGCCATTTCAAACTTTGCAGAGTTCATGGAGGACTGTGGCATTACAAACAGGAGGGTGACACCAGGATGGCCTAGGGCCAATGGGAAAGCTGAACGCTTCATGAGGACGCTCAATAAAGTGTTCTGCATAGCCCAATGCCAGGATAACGAGCTGAAGAGAACTCTTTACCAGTTTCTAAGAGAACAAGAACGAGGTTATGGCAGATGAAGTCAAAGGTCCACAGCGCTTGTATATCAAATAAAGGGATGAAACACCAAGGCTGCAGGTGTCTGGGTGGTGTGGGTATACTGCCAGTATAGATCCACAAGGTAAGTTAAGAAAAACAAAGGAAGTACCAGTGTCTCTGCGCCAAGGAATTGGAATTTATTAGAAATGCGAAAGAACGCCTGATACGTGTTTCAAGCTGCGTACAGCTCTTCATCAGAGGCTTCAGTTATCCAAAAATTACATACAAATTATAAATAAGTCACAATTCCATAGTTGGAGCAGTGTATCATAACAAACAAACATTTGTATGTAATTTTTGGATAACTGAAGCCTCTGATGAAGAGCTGTACGCAGCTTGAAACACGTGTCAGGCGTTCTTTCCTTGGCGCAGAGAGACTGGGACTTCCTTTGTTTTTCTCAGTTTCTAAGAGAGTATGGAACCACTCCTCACCAAACCACAGCGTGCTGCCGGCGGAAGCACTCTTCAGGTGATGTCCACGGGGTCTTCTTCCAGAGGTGGAAGGTTGGCCGACGGGCATCATTGATGACAACAAGACTTCGGAAGACCGAAGAGCTCACAATGAGTGTGAAAACATCCGACATATCAAACCAACGAACATTGAGGTGAGTGACACTGTCCTGATAAGAAACCGTCATCCTGAAGGGAAGCTGTCCTTCAATTATGAACCATCTCCCATGGGAGTTGTTCAGGTGAAGGGCTCAATGGTGACCGCCACGGACGAAAGAGGAACTGTGACTAGGAACTTCAGTTTTTTTACAAGAAGGTAGGGGTGGGGTGGAGAAGCTGAGAGATCGACGGGTAGAAGTCTCTCCAACCCGGACGCCAAGCAGGGAGAAAACTCCCAAAGAGAGTGCGGGAGACACAGAACTCATACCAAGCGAGGCGGAAGGAGAGGCCAGGGAGACAAATACCCCTGTACAGAAAGCCGTAAATGTCCAGTGCGATTCAAAGACTACATAATGGGCGACCAGATCTGAAAGGACGGAGTCCCCCACTATTGCCAACGTTGGGCATACCACTGTTTAGTACGTTATCATGTTAAAGTCTGTCATGTTGACATTGATTGTTGCTGAAAAGCCATATTTAATTTTGTTATGAAAAAGGAGGAATGTGATAGTATCACGTGGCGCAACGGCAGTGTTCTGCCATCGCGTGTGTATTTGAAATAAAGGGGGCGTTCCTGCAACGTGTACTGGGGGCAAGGCCTTACCACGGGGATTAAATACACCATCACAAAAGTGACTTTAAATGTGCGATTGCTAATGAAAGCAATATAAGCCCTCCCTTTATCCTTCTCTGCCACACATTACAAAGGGGCATATGAACAGCCCCCTACCCAAGGCATGCCAAATCGCCCCCATGCAGGAGAAAAAATAACTGAACTGTTATGCTGGAAATTCGCACCCAAATGCGTCTGTCTGCATAAAACACATATCCCCATCTGCTGCACATAACAAATCCTCCAGCCCCCCTTCCCTCTCGAGCGAGGAGGATAACTAACTATATTCGCTGTACTGTAGGGGAGGAACGCGCTGTGCTCAGCCCCACTCCACAAAACACATCTCACCCGGGCAAATCGGCCACCTGCATGAGGAAACCCCCCAAAAACAAGAAAACCCAAACTTAATCCGCCCTTACTTTAAGTAAATCTCACCACCGATGCACATAAAATACACAGAAATACCCCTCCCCAATATTGCCTCACTCGTGATGCACATATCCCCAAATACACTGAAATAAAGAAAAACACCAAACTGAATCCGCCCGTGCGTTAAGTAAACCTCACCCCGATGCACATTGCAAACCCCCAAAATACAGAGAAATACCCCTTCCCAAATATTGCTGCTCTGCATTAAAGTAACAATCATCATGAGATAACTTTAAGCCTTACCATAAACCAAATTCAAGCACCAAATAACAATCAACTATACAAAATGTGCATACTTGCCAACATTCTGTGACCAAAAAGATATAGGATTTTTGAAGTTTCAAAAATGAATAATTCCCATAACAATGACATCACGGGAAAATACATAACATACATTGTTGGCACCATTGAAGTATTCTAAAATACACAACCCATCAAACGCACAAAATGGAAAGATGTTCAAATGTTAAAAAATGTATAACTCTGAATGGTAACTTAACACCAAATTCAATTACCTAACTTCACAGAAGGTAATTACAAAGAGCTGGTGGGCAACGTTTGCAACTGCTCTGTAGCAGCAGCCGAGGCAGTACATATTTATTGCAAGTTGAACACTGAATGACATGGTGGTTGATACCCCCCTTAGTCTAATAGGCAGATGTTGTGTGAAGGTGTAACACTCTGCCACTTGCCTTCGCTGGTGGTTCACCTAAGGCCTGTCCCGGCCAGAGTGCAGGACAGTCACATAGCTGTCAGGGCAGTGGACTGGTCTGAGCCCAGTGCTTAAAGTGGGCCGGGGCCTGCCGGGGCCAGGCCCCGGCAGTCTCCAAAAAGTGGGACTGAGCCGGGGCCCTGCCGGGGCCCCGTCCTACCGCAACATTGGCGGGATGCATTATCCCGTCGCGGCCGAAGCCGCGACGGGATGATGCGCCTGCAATGAAGTCAAGCAAGCTGACAGAAGTGGCAGCCAGCCACAGCGACGCTGTGACTGGTTGCCACTTCCGTCAGTCATAGTAACTGAATCTGGTGACCCCTCACGCGAGAGGTCACCAGAGGCAGTTACTGTGCCTTTGTTTCCCCAGGTCGCCGAGGCGTCTTTAACCATCGGCGAACCTGGGGATTCCTCGACATATTTCGAGGTTTATAAAAGATGGCTTTGAAAGTACACATTTCAAGCCATCTTTTATAAAGCTTTGCCGACGGACAATTTTGTCCGTAGTCAAAGCTTTATAAAAGGTGGCTTGAATTGTGTACTTTCAAAGCCATCTTTTATAAACCTGAAAGGTTTAAAAAAGATGGCCTGAAAACTAGGCAAACCGTAGGGTATGCACACAAATATATATAAACGTTATATATTTGTGTGCGTACCTTACTATGGTTTGTGTACTTTGCAAGCCATCTTTTATAAACGTAGAAATATGTTACATATTTCTATGTTTAGAAAAGATGGCTTGCATAGTACACAAACCATAGTAAGGTACGCACACAAATATATAACGTTTATATATATTTGTGTGTATAGCCTACGATTTGCGTACTTTTTAGGCCAAGCCCCTCCCACAAGCCACACCCCCAAATGAGGGCCCCCCTCGATTTCTTACCCCACTTAAAGCCCTGTCTGAGCCCAATCAAAGTAAAAACCTACCAGTCCACTGTACAGACAGACTAATGTATTGCATGCTTTGTCCTTGAGCTTGCCTTATAGTCATATAAATTACTTGCCACTATAAAAAGCAGTAGGATCTGTCACTGAAATCTGTAGGCAGTGGGACTACTTAAAAAGCAGTAGCCTGCTGTCTAAATCTGTAGGGTTGGCAAGTATGAATGTGCTTTGCAACGGAGGAATCACGCCCGCTCATGCAACACCTTGCCTTCCCGCTCCGTCCAGCTCGCCAAACGACTTGCCTTCGCCCTCGTGCCTTACTGCTCTTGCAAAAAAGATGACGAAGTAAACGTTGACGCCCACGTGATTCGGAGCAGCCCACGTGATGAAGTGGAGGCGCTGCGTTGCTAAGGTCCGTTTCTCTCATGGGAAGTAGACACTACCCTTCACGAAACGCTCATGTCCCGATTCTAGGCAGCATCAGGTGAGTGCATGCGATCCAGCACTTGTAGAACATTTTATATGAATTTCTTTTAGCATTTATTAACTTAGACGTTCTCACCGTTTTGTTATATTCTTATGAGGAGCCCCTTTGCAATCTGTGGAAATGCACGTTGAAGCTGTAATTCGTTTTATTGTACTTATCACATGTTGAAATTAAACATTGTAAGTACGTCACTTTCTAAACATCTGGTTTTGAAATTACACAGAGCTGCCTGCTGTTTGTATCGTAGACACAGTAGCTGCTCCGAAGCTCATTTACGGTACGGTTCCATACTTGCCAACATTCTGTGACCAAAAAGATGTAGGATTTTTCAAGTTAAAAAAATAATAAGTCGCATCACAATGGCATCACAGGAAAACACAAAACATATATTGTTGGCACCATTGAAGCATTCTAAAATACACAACCCATCAAACAGCACAACATGGAAAGATGTTCAAATGGTAAAAATGTATAATTCTGAATGGTAAATTAACATCAAATTCAATTACCCAACATCACAGAAGGTAATCACACAGAGCTGGTGGGTAAAGTTTGCCACTGCTCTGTAGCAGCAGCCTGGGCAATAGATATGTATTCCTGCAGTGCAAGTTGAACACTAAATGAACATGGGTATCTGGTCTTTGCATCTAATACCTTTTCATCAAATGCATTAGCATCGAAAAAAATGTATCAAATGCATTTTTCTGGCCAGGAAAGGGTCAATTTGTATCATGGTGGGTTTTAAAGGTAAAAAACAGGGGTTTGTGGGGGACCCCCGGACCCTCCAAAATAAGAAAAAAAATGCATTTGATGCTAATTCTTTTGATGCAAATACTTTAGATTGAAAGGTATTAGATGTAAAGAATTCGATGTAATGACTATAAACCAATGACATGGATAGGCAGATGCTGTGTGATGGTGTTACGCTCTGCCACTTGCCTTCACTGGTGGTTCACCTAAGGGTTGTACAGGCAAGAGTGCAGGACAGAGTCACGTAGCTGTCTGGTCAGTGGATTGGTCTGAGCCCAATGAAAGTAATCCCCTACCAGCCCACTGTACAGACAGACTAATGTATTGCATGCTTTGGTTTGCAGCCTGCCTTATAGTCACACCTGCCACTGTAAAAAGCAGGAGGATCTGTCGCAGAAATCTGCAGGCGGTAGGACTGCTTAAAAAGCAGTAGCCTACTGCTTAAATCCCTAAATCTGTAGGGTTGGCAAGTATGCGGTTCAGGCTCTAGAAGGCTCGCAGACGCTATAACTGCTGTACAGCAGTGGCATCGCCAGGAATCTAATTTAGGAGGGGCACAGTGGGAGCCAAAGACAAAAGTAAGGGGGCACAGACAAAGGGGGAGGCTGCCTATGGAAGGGAGTGTGTGAGGTTACAAGCACTCCTGTAGAGAGGCTTTTGTGCTTACCAACTACCCACACCCCACTACACCTCCCCTCCCATCATGCACAAAACCATTCAGTGACTAATGGCCCATCATTAGTGTTTTCGTGCGCTACATTCGGATTGGAGGGGCTGGTCTTAGCTGCAGAGGGAACTGAACTGTTTTGATGGTTGTGCTTTTGAATCAAGCCGAGTGCTTATGAAGACTTATGACGGCCTCCTTTCACTATCTTTTTTCTGCACAACGGTACACTGTCCTGTTGTTCAGTTCCTGTGTTGTGTTGGCAGTGCAGAGAGCAGCCCAGCTGAGGTAGGAGGGTACAAGGGGGGGGCCCAGGATTTCAGAGTGGGGGCACAGCTCCCCAGGACCCCCCCACCCCAGTGGTGCTACTGCTGTGCAGCTACTACTCATACCCTGTTCTGGTGTAAGTGACCACATATGTAATAATCGGGCCCGTTTCTTGACCCGGGCGAAGCGGGCAGCTGTCACAGGAGTACAGTTGCCCCGGTTCCTGTAGGGTGACATTTCCCTGGGTGTGGGGCTCAATTGCCGCAGGGAGAGTAGGCAGCGCCCCCAAATCCTCTCCTGCCCCGGGCCCCTGATCACCCCCAGCTGGTACATCGCCGTGTCTGCGCCAGATTCTCTGCACATTGCTCCTGTGGTTTCTTCACAGACTTGAGGGCAGCTTGCATTTCCTTCCCCTTGTTTTTGGACATAGTGCATAGGCAGGCCTGATTGGGGGGTGGGGGAGCCCTGCCCCTCCTCTTCTCCCTGATATTGTTTTGCATCCTTCAGACCTCTTCTGGGCATTTTGTCAGGGCGTAGGAACCAGGGATGTCATTTCACCAAAATGCCTGGGGTAGCGGAAGTGACATTACATGACATTTGACCTCTGATGACATCACCAATTTGACCCTCACCCCGAAATGACATCATGGGAAGCGATGGAACATGACCTTTCACCCCTTGACAAAACAGGAAGTGGCATCACATAGCATTATTCCTAAGTACACTACGAAAAATATAGTTACGATATCACTATAATGTGATATACATTTCATACAAGAATTGATCACCATATGTATCGTTAACATCAGTGTATATGGGCCCATATTACCAGATAACTGTGAATGTAAGCAGACGTCCAAGGCCAAATGATAATGATGTGTTATTTTATAGCATTTACACTTAAGCGCTTTATATAGAACAAATATACATGCAATATCACCCAACCTGTGTTGGCACTCATTAATTGACCTCAGAAGGATGCAAGGCTGAGTTGAAGTGTTTAAGAACAGACTAAATCGGTGACTCACCCAAGTGTGCCTGAAATAAACTTTTAATGAGTCTAGCAATTATTGTATAGAATTCCAGAAAGACACATTATTTGTTATTCCTATTCTTTCCTATATAATGTCACTGCTCAACGTGTTACACTTTCGGAACCCCTTGGTTTTGTTAGAGGCCTGAACAAGAAAGCTAGCACTCCACAAATAAAGAGCCACGTGGCGCTGGCCACAGCCCATGAGCTTATATTTTAAAAAAGGGGTAGCCTGGGAGATCACAGCTGTAGCAAAGGAGACCTCAGGGGTCCTAACTGCGACCCCCAAATGACATCCCTGGTAGGATCCTCCTCACTCTGCCGCTTTGTGAGTCTGCCCTTGGCTGTGTGGGGGGGTTGGCACTCCCCTCTAACTGTGCACTGTTGAGCCACTGTTTGTCGTCCTCAGGTTTCAAATGACCCTACTCCTGGCCTTGGTGCCAGTGTCACTCTGCCCTGAGCATGACCAAATGGCCACTCCCTTATTCTTCCTTGTCCACCACGGATGTAGATGGACTCTTTAGACCTCTATTCGGCCTCAGGATTGGCCCGGGGAGGCCAGGGCCCCACCGGTCACTGTCTCCTATGCGTGGTGCGCCTTTTGCTCCCTTGTCTCCCTTGCTGTGCTTCTGGATGGCGGTGTGCTGGCCGAGGCACTATATGCAGTTCCAAAATCCAAAATGTACCTCAAATGGGCCTCCAGTCGCCCCGGCTATAACACCACAGGGCCTCCCCTGGTCTTCTCTGCGAAGTGTTGGTTTCAAAGCTTGGGCAGGGGCCCTCCCGCCACACTCCCCCCACTCCTAAACGTCACTCTGCTCAAAGCTGGTGATCTCTGCCTGCTGATCAGTCTGCACTGGCCAGCCACTGCCTACTTGCACCCTTTCCTTGGGTCAGGTCGCACGCTGACCTGTAATGGTTCTCCCCCAAATGGGGGTACAGGAGAGTTGAGCCCCCAAGTGTCGCCGCCTTCCTGCCTCTTCGCTGTGCGGTCTCCCGGGCCTCTTGGATGCTCCGGGTGCTCTTCTCCGCTGCACAGCTCTAAGCAGTGGGCTACGAGTATGGCCCCTCCGGATCGCCCTGATCTCTCTGATGAGACGCTGCTTCACCGGCGAAGTGGGGGCTCGGTCCCGCCTCGATCTTCCCACTGGTGCTCACCAGCAGGAGAGCCCTGGCTCCACAAATCCAGCCCCGGTGGTCCTCCAATATCGCAGGCAGCTCCTTCCTGACGGGCACCTCCACCGTCCGACATCGGCTGCTTTCTGCCACCCCTCCCCGCAGCCGCACTGGATCCTCTGCCGCTCTGGGTCTCCCCGAGTGGTTCTTCTTGCTCGCAGTCTGCAAGCGTGCTTCTCAACTTGGCCTGCACTGGCCACGGGCGGAGTGCCCCCGCACCTCGGACACTGTGGAGACGAAGGCCGCACACCCTCCTCTGCCAAGTCCCCCAGCGATCCGGGCTGTTGCACTTCACCACCTAAGCCTACATTGATAAATCCTTGCCTGTGGAAGGCTCTTTTAATCTATCTTTATTGTCTTTGGCCCCGGGGGTGAGAGCTCCACGATCACTCTGCTCTCCCCTCGGTGGCCATCTTAGAATCCCAATGAAGATGCACTTTTTAATGGGTATCCATCATAGATGCCAGTACAAAAGCTGTTTTTTTGTATTATAGAAAGGATGATATGTGCTTTCATGTGGCTGCACTGGCATTTTGGGGCACCCAGTCTAGCCATTCTTTGCTGTCGCATGACATTTCTTTTTTTTACAGGGATTCTATGACAAAGCAAGCATGATGAGTGTTATTATGTGTCTAGACTGGCATTTAGGGCAGCCAGTCAAGCCATTTCTTACTGTGTTGTGGCTTTTATTACTGGGTATCAAGGGTAAAGCAAACATGATAAGCATTATTACGCATCTAGACTCGCCTGCATTGTGCAACCAGTTTGGACATGTTTTCTTTTTGTGACAAGACATTTTTAAAGGCAAAGCCAACAGGAGTGTGAGGCAGAGCCATGATCGGCATGTTTTCTTATAGTATCATTACTGGCATTATGTTAATTTGATTTGTACCGCACCGCTACCACCCAGAGGCAGTCTCCAGGCGCTCGCGTGGGTCTGCAAAAAAGGTGGCTGGGTGTGGGGGGGATTAGTGGGGAAAAGGGTGCGAGCATAGGTTCAGAACCGGGAGGAACTGGCGTCTGTGAGTGTTTTGCATGTGGTCACTTGTGAGCGACCTCACGCATTGTAACCGTATGGGTAAGATTCCATGCCTTGGGTGTGTGGTAGTGTTTTTTGTTGGTGTTAGTGTTGTGTGGTTATGATGGGTTGGTCGTGTGCACTGGTTAGATAGTGTCCATAGGGGATTCAGAGTCACAGGTGGTCGTAGCTGTAAGGTAGTCTTGGCATATTTGTAGGTCGTTGCTGGATCTTAGTTCCCTGCCTGGGTGATACCAGCTAATCTTGTTTTGGAGGAATTCTGCTCCTTGGCTGTGCAATGCTTTGTGGGCGATGCAGAGTGCTTTCAATTTGATGCGATTTTCTTTTTCTTTTTTTGTCCTTTTTTTTTTTTTAACTGGTAACCAGTGTGGGGTTTTCAGTGCTGGAGTGATGTGGTCTCTTCTGTTTAGTCTTAGTAGGACCTTGGCTGCTGTATATTACACCCTTTGGGGTTTCTTGGTGAGTCTTTCTGGCATTCCTAGGTAGAGGCTGTTTGCGTAGGTAATTCTTGCGAGTATCAGGGATCTGAGTAGTTGTAGGAGGAAGAAGCATTTTTTGGTGATTGCGCTGACTTGCGGTTCCTGTGATAGTCCGTTGTCCATGAGTATTCATAGGTTGCGTTCCCATGCCGATTGGCCAGTCAAATTGTGGGTTCCCTCTGTCGAACCATGCAGGTGAGAGCATTATTTCTGTTTTTGCCAGGTTCAGTTTGAGGTTGTTCATTTTCATCCAGTTGTATATGTCTGTGAGTAAGTTGTTGATGGTTGTTATTTTGTTCTTGTGTTCTGTTTGTTTTGTGTCGTCTGCGTAATTGTAGGCGGTAAGTCCGTAGGATTGAATGATTTTCATCAGTGGGCACATGTAGATGTTGAAAAGTAGAGGGGAGAGGCTGGAACCCTGTTGGGCTCCGCAAGATATATTTTTGTTGTTTGAGGTGAACGGTGGTAGGTAGGTTCTTTCGGTTCGGTTTGCTAGGAATAAGGTAATCCACTTTAGTGTGGATTCCTGCATGCCACATTCCATCAATCTTTTTATTAGTGTTTTGTGGCTGATTGTGTCAGAAGCCGCTGAAATGTCCAATAGAAAGAGGACCGATTGGGTGTCGTCTCTGTTTATTTTCAGGTCGTCCCATATCGATAGAAGTGCTGATTCTGTTCCTCTCATCGGTCTGAAGCCAACTTGTGATTGGTTGAGTATTTTGTTTGTTTCGTTTTTTTAAAAACTTTATTTAGTGCAGTACAACATATATCCTCAGAAACACCTTTACACAACAGTATGTTGCCATCGACTTTGGGCACAATTTTAGACATATAATCAGACATTATTAAGCTTAACATACATTGTTTTTAACATCAAGTTGTGACACATTTACTGAGTTGATCTCGCAGGTAGTCACGGAAAGGTTCCCAAATTTCCTTAGACCTTCAACTTGGTGTCACCAGGGAAACAGCCCTCCTTCCTCTCATTAACATAGGTTATCTATCTAATCCAAATATAAATATCCGGGGCAACCTTCGATTTCCAATGATGCAGTATACATTTTTTGATAATCAAACAACCCAGACGGAATATTTTAACCGATACCTTGCCAGTGTCACTGAACAAGTATTTGGGGGGTGAAAGCGTGTGAGGGACATCTGTAATTTCGTATAAACAATTTGCAACCAACTGCCAGAACTGAGCTACCCGCGTGCAGCTTCAGTACATGTGATCAGAATCAGCCGTGGGGTCTAATGCAACCTGTTTAGTATTTTGAATTGTATCAGCCTGTGTTTAGTGTTAAGAGATACTTCCTTTGTTAAGCGACACCAGCGAAGCCACTGACCATCGTACACCGACCTATTCAAATCTTCCTCCCACTTTTCCTTGGCACTTTGAGCAAGCGTCTGAGCACCTTAACATTTCCTATACAACCTAGATACCAAACCTCTAGGCTTTCCGTCAGTAACCACAGTCCCCAGTCTTTCACATTCATTGGGCTCGACCCGGAACAATGGCTAGCACCTTCTGACCGCTGCTCTCATCCTGTAATATTGTAGTGATTTAATTGGATTATTACCCAGTTTTTCAGAGAAGTCTGTGTGAGTGACAAAGGAACCATCGGGAAAAGGATCATGCAGTGTCGGTGTTCCCCCGGGGACCCACCCTCTCTATGTCCTTGTCGAATGTTGAGGGGAGTCCCGGGCAATTCCAGACTGGGATTGCACTGAAGTAGGGGGAAGATGCCCAAGCCTCTTGAATATTCTGGCCCAAGCATTGACATTTGTGCAGACAGGATCGAATGTGCATGTGTCCACTTGTTGGTTAGCAAGGACAATAGTGCTCAAACTCGAAGGGGAAGCCCTATACTGCTCCTGGGCCGCTTGTATCAGCCGTTCCTGTGGTGAATATCAGTAACCGGCAAATTGTGCTTGTGAGACCTCGTATTATAGTTTGAAGTCTGGGGCCTGCAGGCCACCCTGTTCAAACGGCCTGGTCAAACTCTCCCATCTCATCCGCAGGTTTCCCGCGCCCCATGTAAAGCCGATACCCAGGGATCGTAGTCTATCAAAAAACACACAGCCAGGCCATACCGGAATATTAGTGAAGTAATATAGCAATTTTGGGACCACTATCATTTTTTTTTTTTTTTTTTTTTTAAATGTATTTATTGGTTTTAACAGATTAACAAAAACAAGTATACATCGCTTGAGTATCAGACGAATAATCAGAAAGTAACGTAACCCTCCCTCCCCCACCCCCCCAACTCAAGACCAAGTAAACATTATTGTCCCATTACGATAGGCCAGATTGATGGCTAGGGAAGTCCGATCCATCCGAGGCATCGTCAGAGTTATTAGGATGCAGAAGTGGCTCAGTCAAGGCCACCCAGCGTTGTAGTTCTCCGCTGGAGTCTAGCCTTTGTTCAAGGATTGCCGTTTCCCACGCGCCAGTCTCCGCCGTTATCCATTTAGTCAGGTCCCCCCACCACAATGCCTCATGCGGGGCCCTAGGGCTCTTCCATCCCATGGCTATGCGCCTCTTCGCAGTTATGTAGATCAAGTCTTTGAGCTTGTTCAGAGGTTTGTTTTTGTGGTTGCGTTTGCATCTGCCCAGGATGCATACTGCGGGGCAGTTCACCTCTAGCTCGATGTCTGCGTCCGCCACCCTCCCCTGAACCTGTGTCCAGAAGTGGCGTATCTCCGGGCAGCCCCAGAACATATGCGTCATACCCGCCTTCGGCTCCCTACATTTGGGGCATAGCTGGACCTCGGCTCCCCTGAAATTAGATATAGCCTCTGGTGTTAGGTAGGCTCTGTTAGTGATGTACAGTTGAATGAGTTGCAATCGGGCATTCCTGGAGACTTTTTTATGGTAATGGGTTATTTTCTCCCATTCGGCATCCGTGAAGTCTAAGCCAAATTCGATTTCCCATTTTGCTCTACATTTAAGCTCGGTGTTAGTCGTGCCCTGGAGCAGGGTTTCGTACAATCGCGAGGTTTCATGGCCGCCCTCGGCTGTGTTCAATAGTGTTTCTATGACCGTATTTTCCGTCATGGGGGTGGTAGCCTCCGGCCATCTGACCCTAATGGCGTGTATCACTGCCCCATGGAGCAAAAATTGGCCAGCGGGTAATCCCGTAGTTTCAGCGAGATCAGGAAAGGGCATGATCTCTTCATCCCGCATTAAGTCTCCCAGGGTGGCCACTCCGTAAGGTTCCCATTGGGTGCGTGATTCGTGAAAGCCCCATGGCTGATGAGCCATAATTGCTGCTATAGGGATTTGAGGTGAGAAAGGATCAGCTGGCCCCACAGTTTTGCACGCTCTGTTCCAGAGCTTTATACCAAGTCTAATTAAGTATGGAAGGGGCTGTGTGAATCTGCCCTGTGCCCACAGTAGGTCCCTCAGGAGGAGGTAGGGTAATGCAGGTTGGAGGAGCCGAGTGTCCGAGGAGGTCTCATCGGCCATCCATCGCATCACTTGCCTTAGCTGGCTCGCCAGGTAGTACAATTCGAAATTAGGGACCTTAACTCCTCCCCTCTCGTAAGGTCTTTGGAGTGTGTCCAGCGCCACCCTGTGTCTGCCCTCCTGCCAAAGGAACCGTCTGCATAGTTTGTTTATGTTTTTAAAGAAGGAGGGGGGGATATTGTAGGGAACGTTTGTAAAGTTATATAGTAGGCGGGGGAGAGCAACCATTTTGAGTAGACCGGCCCTACCGGCCATCGAGAGCGGAAGCTTACCCCAGAATTCCATAGATTTTTCTAGAGCGTCTTTGGCTCTCACCGTATTAAGTGTATGTTCCGTGAATGGGTCCCGGTGTATGGTGATTCCCAGGTATCTAAAGGAGGTCGCTTGCCATTCTAGATCAAGGGAGGGGAGGGATCCAGGGCCATCTTTATGTAGGGCGGCAAGCGGGTAGAGGCAGGACTTATCTTTGTTAATACGGATACCCGTGTATCTACTGAATCCGTCCAGTGTTTCTAGGATGTAGGGCAGGAGGTGTTCGGGGTTATGTAAGAACAATAGCGTATCATCCGCATACATAGAGACGAGGTGGGTCACTCCGTCGATTACAATACCCCCATCTCCGTATTCCTGCCTAAGGTACGTGGCTACGGGTTCGGTGGCGATGATGTATAGCATCGGGGAGAGTGGGCAGCCCTGGCGAGTGCCTCTATGTAACGCCCATTTGTTTGAGAAGGTCCTGTTCGTGCGCACCCTAGCGGTGGGGTTGGTGTAGACTAGCCGGGTCCATTTCAGGAAGGCAGGTCCTATCCCCATTTTAGCCATAGTGGCATAAAGCCATTCCCAACGCACTGAATCAAAGGCCTTGGTGGCGTCTAGTGACGCCACCGCGTATTTCTGAGGCCTCTGCTCCGTGCTGTACATAATATGGTGCAACCTACGCAGGTTCTCTGTTATGGAGCGACCGGGCACATAACCCGTTTGGTCCTGGTGGATCAGGTGGGGAATTACCCTTCGCAGTCTACTAGCTAGCAGGGAGGTTAGGATCTTGCAATCGACATTTAACATGGAGAGGGGTCTATATGAGCCGCAGTGCGATCCGTCTTTCCCGGGTTTCAGGAGAGGGACAATCACCGCCTCCCTCATGGAGTCGGGGAGGGCACCCCGCTCGTAGGCTTCGTTGAACACCTGTGCCAACAGTGGGGCCAAGGTCTCCTCGTACAATTTATAAAATTCCCCAGGGAGGCCATCAGTGCCTGGGGACTTACCGGTTGGGAGTGACCTAATGATTGCCTTGACCTCATCTGGGGTGATGGGTTCGTCCAAGGCGTCCGTCATATGGGGCTCTAGCCTGGGGAGATCTATGTCGTCCAGGATGTCCTCTATGTCGGAGACGTCCACGGGTGGGGGTTCGGCGTATAAATTGCTGTAAAAGTCAGAGAACACCGAATTAATTTCAGTCTGGGTGTGCACTAGGGAGCCATCTGGTTTGAGTACTTGGCAAATGGGTGTTCTGGGGGCTTCTCTCTTGTACAGCCAAGCTAGGAGTTTACCAGGTTTATCACCTAGAGCGTGGGTACGTTCAGTGTGTTTGGCATAGCTCAGCCTACCCAGGGACTCCCAGTGCGTGAGGCAGGTTTGTTTGAGGTCAATCACCTTCTGTAAATGTTCTGGGGATGGGTCTAGTCTGCCTTCGAGCTCCCCCAACTCATTCTCTGCATGTTCTAAGGAGGAAGTAATCGACCTCAGTGCTCCGCCCATGGTTGCGATCATCTCCCCTCTCAGGACCACCTTGTATGCCTCCCAGGCGGTGCCTATGTGTTTAACACTGTTGAGGTTCCTTTCCCAGTAGTCTTCAGTCCTATCAGCGATGTGTTCGCGAAGGGCTATGTCTAGGAGAGCTTCAGCCCTAAGTTTCCAGGTGGGGACCGGGGGTCTAGGCGGGTAGATCTCCCAGGTGGCTACTAGTGGGGAATGATCGGACAGTACTCTGGGCTGGTACTGAGCACCGCCGAACGTTGCCTGTTGTTCTAGGCTCACAAAAAGGTAGTCTATCCTAGTGTGGACTGCGTGAGGAGGGGAGTAAAAGGAGAACACACGTGCATCTGGGTGCTGTTCTCTCCACAAGTCTCGGAGTTGTAACTGCTGTATCAACCTTGACAGAATTTTGGCAGGCGGGGAAGGGCGTGTATGTTTATCGTCCGACCTGTCTCTCAGGGGGTCTAAGGTGCAGTTATGGTCGCCCCCCCATATCATGGTTTGGTCCCTGTAAGGGCCGAGGCGTGGATACAGGGAGTGGAAGAAGGTGGTTGCATCATGGTTGGGTGCATAAGTGCTGACTAGACAAACCTCTCTCCCTTCAATGGTGCCACATGCAATTGCCATCCTGCCCTCATTGTCTGCTTTGGAGCCGACCAACCGGAAGGGGACAGAGGGGTCCACCCAGATCAGGACACCCCTGGCGTAGGAGGAGTAGGAGGAACCTACCAGGGTACCACGCCAGGCCTTTGCCAATGCTTTCAGTTTGTCCGATGTAAGGTGTGTTTCTTGTAGCAGGGCTATTTTGGTTTTGCTTCTTTTAATATAGGAGAGTATGCGCCGTTGTTTCACGAAGCTGTTCATGCCTCTGACGTTCCACGTCAGGATTTTCAACGAATCGGCCATGTGAGATTTGGGATTCTGGTGGCTATGTCCAACGCCCCCGGGAGCACCACCAGTGGCCGGAGGATCGTGGGGGTCTTGTGGTTTCCTGGAGATTCGTGCATGCGGGTCTCAGCCGGGTCACTTGCACCCCTGAACTTCTGCTTCAGTGACTGCCAGCCTATCCAGCGGAGGGTAGGTGCCTCGTCCGTGCTGACTGAAATGGATGTTGGTGGTCTTGGTTGTCCCTGATTCGGGCACTTAACAACTGTGCCAACTTCCCCTATCCCTCCCCCCCGTAACTGTGAACTTCCCCAACATAAACCAGGTCGAGTGAGGAGCTCCTCACTATGACAGACCCGTTTCCGCTCCTTTAGACCGAAGGACGGTCGCATGGTGCCCTACGGGCGGGTAATGAGTACCCTTAACAAGAAAGAACTTCCAGGGGTAGGAGAGTGTTCGTCCGGGCGCCTCGTGTTATGAAATCCGGTCAGCTGCGGCGTAAGTGGCCGTTCCATGGTGGGGCCTCCGAAAGGCACCGGGGCCCTGAGAGACGGGGCTCAGCGGGGTTGTCGTTTCCTGACTTCGACCTCTGGGATCTGCTCCCTGTCCATCCAGTCTCGGGCCTCTGCCGGAGTATCGAAGAGGTGAGTTCTGTTGTTTCGTATCACCTTCAATCTGGAGGGGTAGAGGAGCATGTAGCGTAGGCCTGCAGCCTTCAGTCTTGCTTTGGTGTGTATGAACTGTGCCCTCTTCATTTGAACCTGAAATGTATAGTCAGGGTAGATGGATATCTTGGCTGAACCCCTGCAGATCTGGCCGCCTGACCGCGAGAAGGTGAGGATGGTTTCCCGGTCTCTGTAGTTAAGTACTTTTGCGATCACGGGTCTGGGTGGGCTGCCAGGAGGGGGTTTCGATGTGAGGGATCGGTGAGCCCTTTCGATTACAAAGCCCTGAGAGAGTTTTTCTGCTCCAATCTCCTGTATCAGGAGATTCTCTACGAAGTTCGTGGGGTCCGATCCCTCGATGCCCTCCGGGAGCCCCAGGAGGCGAATGTTGTTGCGGCGTGCGCGCCCCTCTGCCTCCTCGACCCTGTCTTCTAGGTTTTTAACTTTTTGTTGAAGTGCATCGACATCTTTGAGGAGCACTGTCTTAGCTTCCGTGTTCTCGCGGACCTGGGCCTCCAGCACCTCTGTTCTGCCGGCCAGGGATCGGACGTCTTGGCGCAGGAGGTTCAAGTCTATGGCGACAGCGTCTATTTTATGCTCCACGGCTGCCTGGGAAAGTTTGATAGCTTCAAGGATCTGTGTGTTACTAGGTTCCGCTGAAGGCCCCAAGGGGTCGGGTAGGTCTGCAGCAAGAGTCTCGCTCATGTTATCTGGCGCTGTGGGCCCCGCCGCCGTGAACGTGTCGATGGTGGTCTGACGTTGCTTAGCCCTTGCTCCTTTGGTAGACATGTCGACTGAGCCTCCGGGCTTCGCTGTTACCGAGGTGGCCGGGGTGAGCCGCGATGGAGTGGCCGAGGAAGCCGTATCGGGTGGGCCGCGATGGCGGATCGCTGTATGCTGTGGGCGGCTCCGTAGGCACAGGGGGGACGGATAGTGTGCGCCGGGGCCGCTTCTTCGGGTTACCAGGCCGGGCACGCCTGTATGTGTCGGTTGCGTTAGTCCCCCCCGCTCACCTCGAAGGGCCTCCGAGACCCTGGCTCCCGGTTCTGTGGCTGGCAGCGCCCTCGTCCGGGACGTTCCAGGCTGGTCGTCCCGTTGGCACCGTCGTTCGCGCTCCAAGCTTCACGGGTGCCCCACAGGCCCCCCTCGTCAGTCCAGCTGGGCGTTCGTGTGTCCTCGGCCCTCAGCTGAGTGTTACGGCGCGAGCGGCTTTAGAGTGCGGGCCGCCGCATCTTGCAGGGCTCGGGAGCCGCCATCTTGGCCCTGGTCCGCGGGATCGTGTCGCACGGTCTATAGGGCGAGACCGGTCCTCCAGGGCCACAGGAATCGACCCACAGGTGCAGCAGGATGTCGGCCCTCGATGAGGCGGTTCGTGGGGTTCGGAGCCCCCGAAAAAAGTAGTTAAAAGCAGCTTATGATGGTCGCATCAAGCGGAGCGCAAGGAGCGAACGTCCTCTTCACATGGCGGTTAGCCACGCCCCCCCGGACCACTATCATTTTTAATAAGGAGAGCCTGCCGTACAAGGAGATGCGAAGTCTGGCCCAGAGACTCAGCTTGTTCGCCAACGTTTGTAGATACTTCTCATGATTTTCAGCCAATAGGGAGCGATGAGTGCGTGAAACCACTATGATTAGATATTTAAATGTCTGGTAACCATCTGAATCCTGCCAGATCAGGCGGGGCGGTAGAAATATTGTTCAGCGGAAATAGCTCCGACTTAGATTTGTTGATATGATATCCTGAGTAGGTGGAGAATTTCTGCACCTTCTCCAATATCTGGGCCAGATTTAAAGCCAGATTTCGTATGTACAGCAACGTGGCTTCGGCATAAAGAGAGATTATTTGTGGCGGGCCAGTTATATGCAGACCACTGTGAATGTGTTTGAGGCGCGTTATACACACATGAGGCTCTACAGTGAGTGCAAATAGTAAAGGGGACAGCGGACAGCCCTGCCTTGTGCTGCGCCCCAACAAAAATGCGGGGGAGCTTGTGACCCCAGTGCAGACCCTGGCAGCCGGGGAAGCATATAGTAAGCGGACACATTAAATGAAACAATCCCCCAATCCCATCCGACGCATCACCGAGAACAGAAACTGTCAGGAGACCGAATCAAAAGCTTTCTTGGCATCCAATGAGGCAGCAACCGCTTGTGCTTGCTGGCTAACTTGTGAAACAATAACTTATAGTCTTTGCAGATTAAATGCCATAGAGCGTCCAGGGATGAATCCTGATTGATCTGGGTGAACCAGCTTTGACATGTATGGAAGGAGCTGTGAGGACAGCAATTTAGCAAACATTTTTGTCAGAATTGATCAAGGATAACGGCCTGTATGATCTCATGTCAGCGACGGGTCTGTTCGGTTTCAGCTGCACTGTAATTACAGCTTCAGAAAGGGATGGGGGAAGTCGGCCAAGCCAGAACGATTCCTCCCAAACACGTAGCAGGTTAGGAACATGGGTGATAGGCAGCTCCTTATATAATTCAATGTCCAGACCGTGCGGGCCAGGCGCCTTGCACGACGGAAGTGACATAATGGCATCAGTAATCTCCTTGGGGGTCATTGGCTGATTAATTGTCAGTCATGCCTCTAATGGCAATACTGAGAGCGGTATCTCGTCTAAATAGCTCTCGAGCTCTGTAGCCGAACAGCCATCGGATCTTGAATAGAGAGATTCATAGAACCTATGGAATTCACATTAATCGCCTTTGGGGTAGTAAGAGTGAGTCTAGCATATCCCTTTATCCCTCTAATATGCTGCACCCCTTTCTCAGATCTAACCTCATTAGCAAGAAGTCGTCCCGGTCTATCAGCCTCTCTGTTTTTGCGCGCTCGAATGCGATAATACAACAAATGGACCTCCTTATCTGCCAATTCCCTGAACTTCAAGAGATTACCCTTAATACAACCCGGCAGGGCACGATCTTGTGTGTTGCCATATTCGTCCTCTAGCTTCTTGGGGTCTGTTTCTACCCTTACCAGCTCCCGTCTAGTGTCCTTCAGAGCACCCGAAGAAATACAGATCATCTCCCCCCCCCCCTGACCCAAACCTTGAAGGCCTCCCAGACTTTGCTTTGATGCTTTACCGTTCCATCATTTCTTTGGAAACCCTACCAATCCACTATCGAGCGTCTCCAGAAAGACCAGGTCTGACGAGCATGAGGGGGGCATGCGCCATGGGGCACGGGGAGTGGTGTGTCAATCCCACATCAACGTCATAGTGATATGGGAGTGATTGGAAATTGTGCGAGGTAGAATCTTGCTATCTTTTTACTTGTGTCATCAGTGCGGCAGGTATCAACCAACAATCAATTCTTGAATGGGTTTCGTGAACCGATGAATAGTATGTGTACTCTCGTATATTAGGGTTGCGGCATCTCCATACGTCTATAAGATCAAAGTGTTGCATTATGTTCAAAACTGTGCAGCCTGCATTGGTGAATTCCTGTTGAGTGGATCTGGATCTGTCCAGCACACAGTCTAATATCAGATTGAAGTCCCCTAATACGTGTGTGGGCACCCCTTAGTATGACGTCCAGCACCTGACCATAGAACTCGGGATCATCAACATTTGGGCCATATGTGTTCACTAAGGTTGTGGTGATACCTGCCAATTCATCCCATAAAATAACATATCTGCCTAGTGGGTATATGCAGCGCTTAGTTCCTTGAAAAGGGATAGAGCAGTGTATCAACGTCATGACCCCACAGGATTGCAATGAATAATTAGTGTAGCCTCGCTGAGGCCTCCAGGCCGCTGCAAACCCTTTTTATAATGACCCCCAGTGCATGCGTCTCTTGCAGCATCACCACCCTTAGGGCTTGGCGGTTCATGTACGCCACCACCTTTCGTGATTTAATAGGGTGATTGAGTCCTCGGATATTCCATGACACAAATGCAAAGTTATTATCTGTTATGTTTTAATTGTGACAAATTGGGGCCCAAGTATAGATGGACGAAACCTAGGACAAGATTGTAACGTGTAGTCGAGGAGCAGTCTGCACTGTTTTCCAACACTATATTTAACAACATCAAAACAAAACTTGTGAAACCCGTAAATCTATGCCTTACTTGTGTCATCGTCCCCAATGTTGACACTGTCCCTCATCATCACCCTCAACTCGACGATGGAACCAATAAAACAATAGAACACACTTGGATATCCCCTCGGGAGCACCGTGAGCAGTGAACAGTACTTTTTAGATGTCCGCCCTACAGCAGCTCACCCCAATTCACGAAATTCCTGTACCCATAGTTAATGATGGGGAATGACATAGCACCATGTGTGAAAAATCATTAGTTGTCCATGATATTGGGCTCGTTATTGAACGCGGAGGGACTGCCCCTGCAAACTCGGTCTCTCTTCGGGAGCGGTATGGGAATGGAGGATTATATATATTTCAAATAATGCGTGCTCCACCATGCTGTATGCACAATTTTGCTGGGTATAGTAGCGCATATGGGACCTGCCTCATGCGCAGTAGCTTTTTAACTGAGTCGTACGACTTGCGCTTAGCCTGTACTGAGAAGTCAGGATATATTAGGTTATCTGAGGATCCATACCACAGAGCCCCTTTTTCTCTGGCCATGTGCAGAATTAGATCCCTGTCTCTATAGTTTAGGAGCTTAGCAAGGGTGGTATGGGGAGGAAACCCCCGTCCTGGGCACAGAAGCCAGAACGCAGTGCGCCGTCTCCATCAGGAAGTGTTGAGAATTTAGATGGATTGGACATTGTTCTCAACAGATTCTCAACTAACTGTTCCATCGGACCCTTAGAGGCCGCCGTCAGAATCCCAATGATACGAATGTTATTTCGGCGGGAACGCGATTCCAGGTTGTCACATTTATTGCGGATCTTGCTGACCTCCTGCTGCAAGTGTGCTATATTACAGTCGTGTTTAGCAGCTGTATCTTCCGCCTCGCTAATCCTCATCTCCACCTCCGTGATACGAACACCCTCGTTCTCCAGTTTGGACTTCAAAGATCCTAGGGTTGAAACAATGTCATCAAGTTTCATGTTCACTGCCATGAAGACGTTCTGCATCGCCGCAAGAAGGTGGTCATCTCTGGTGGTGTTAGAAGCCGAAGGCTGTCCTTCATCAGTTTTAGTGGGGGTGTTATTATAGGATCCGTTTGTCTTTTTATTTGGCTCCAGAGCCCTGTCATACTGACCCCCACAGAGTATCTGCGGAGCACCGTATAAAGTTTTAAAAAAAATTACAACAGGCCTCTTTATCCTACTGTAGGATCCTAGTTTGGAGGGACAACGCACCAGTTATTGACCAGTAGCAGATAAACCTAACTGCGTTTTTGACACCACATTAGTAGAAAAGAGGTCAGATGGGTTCAGTCCATAAGACGCACCTGCCAGAGGCAGATGTTTCTCTAGGCTCAATAAGGTGACTAGACAACACTGTATAACGCACCTCTCGGCCAGGCAAGCGTCCAGAATCTCGGGGCGTTTCCTCTATCTTCATCTAGGCCTCAGCCTAGTATTATCAGTCTAGCACAGGCTCCCCACGATGTGCCCCCCGCTACCCGCTCCCGAGCACTTTCAGCTAGGGCACCAGCTCGTCAAGGTAGGGATCAGCGCAAGGGCCAGGCCTGCAGTCGCCCCCAGAGCGCCCACACTCCACAATCCTTCTGTTTTAGCAAAGGCACCGGCACCACCTCAGCACTCTCATTAGAAATGTCTGTCCACCTGATCTCCGCCAACTCCAGTGGGTATGCCAGGGTTAAGGTGTTATGTCACTTAGCCCAACTTTTGAAGAGGGTCTGGCGTTTTGTGCAAGGACTTAGTGGCACTCCAATGCCCGCACACTTTACAACTGCCCAGGATGTTCACTAGTATCCCCCTATGCACAGTGTTCTATGCGCGCCAGATTCAGGGGTGCCATTAAAAGGACAATGGCACACTGAGGTCCCACTCTCCACTCTGTGTCCCCCGCCGGACAGTGCGGCTAGACAGCAGGTCTCTGCCAATGGGGAGGGAGGCAGGGCCACCACCTCACCGCAGGTCCTGATCTCGAGACATTGGGCACCCCCCCAATATCCAGGTAACCATGACACCGGGAGCGACGATTCAGCGGCAGCCTCAAGCTGTTCTGTATATGGCCTTAGAGTGTCCAGTGGATCATGGGTGGCGGCATGTGTGTTCGCGAGTGGTAGGCATCAGTGAGTCTAGCTGACCAGTATCTCACTGTGTGAAGTAAGGTACGTTGCGAGTCCAGCTGACGAGTATCGCACCATTTGAAGTAGGGTTCGTAGCAGGTTTCAAGGCCCAACTTGTCGATGGTTGTAGAGGTGCCGATGCACCTCTTAGGCCAGCACCCAGAGTCCAATGCCCAAGCGCAATGCATAGTATTTACCTGTGGTTGTGCAGCCGACCGCAGTGGGCAGCAATATATATCCGAGGCACGGTCTTCACCATTAACCGCACCTCCGACGCTCCATCCGCCTTGCCAGAGTGTGATCAGGTGAGTCTGTGCGCCCCCACCGCGTCCACTCCCGACACAACCGGGAGCCCAGGCAACTACAACAGGGGTGCAGCACCAGCCAAGCCCTGCGTGGCACTCGGCGCCTCGGCTATGCGCCTCCCAACAATATCATGGCTGGTAACTCCGGGCCGGCGGCAATGCGGTCTGCGCTCCTCCTCTTTCGTCAGGGAGCCCGCTGCCACGTCTGCAGGTGTTCATCATACACCACAGGTCCAAGCCGGCACCTGCAGGGCAATTCGGAGGTAGCCACCGATTTTCTGTTGTAGTGTACTTGTTGAGGGACAGGTTCCAGGCACCTCGCCCAACTCGGTCTGCCAAGCCGCTTCAGTCAGGATGCATGTAGAAGCCGTTTGCCTCCAGTGCTACGCAGCACTCGTCATCGGCACGGTATCGGCTGCTCCTCGCTCACACCATGGATCGATGCCAATTTAAGTCCCCAGGTGCTCTGACGTTATCCCGAGCCACAGCAATTAGCAGTTTGTTCAAATGTTGGGCACAGCAGGAGTTATTAAAACGTAGGATATCGTGGGGCCGGAGCTCCTGAATCAGGCGGCCATCTTGCTTGGCTGCTCGACAGCTCTCCCTTGTTTCGATGTGTTTAAGATGGATTTTGTAGACTTGGTGCTCCAGGATCTTTGCTGGGTAGGGCTGGGTATCTATTGGTCTGTAGTTGCTTGGGTCTTTTGCACTTTCTGACCTTTTTTATCAGTGGTTTGATGTATGCTGATATGAAGGAGGACAGTACTATTCCTATTTTGAGTGCTAGATTCATTAGGTTCCGGAAGCGTGTCGCTGCATTCTGTGGTTGCGGATTCCTTTGAAGATATCCGGGGGGCAGGGGTCCCTTGTAGATCCTGCAAGGTTGGTGTCCTTGATTAGTGTGGTCAAAGTTTCCTCTGTGATTGTTTCTAAGCAGATGAGTTTAGCTTTAATCTGTGTTTCGTCTGGTGTCTGTGGTCCAGTGGTTGTACTTGCCCCCGCTAGTTTGATGGTCTCCTGCATTGTGTTTATTTTTGCGCTCTCGGGTGGTTAGTGATTTTGTCACAAAGTGTTTGCGTAGGGGTGGTGGAATTGTTGCAGGAAGAGGTTTTGTTTTGAAGAGTTCTTTCTGTGAATTGTTTGCTGATTCTATTCTTGTGGCGTAGTAGTCCTTTTTTTTTTTTTCTTCTTCTATGAGGACGGTTGCTTTGTACAGTTTGAGTTGTCTTTGGTATTTTATTTTGTCTTGTCTGGTTTATTGTTCTCTCAATTTTATTTCCATTTTGCGGTTGTTTTTTGGGAGTTTTTCAGTTCTTTGAACCATTTTACTGCCAGTTTGTTTTGTTTGTTGTTGCTTTGAATGTTTTAGCTGGTGCTAATTAGTCAAGGTCCTTGGTGATCCAATAGTTGAGTGTGTCTTCTGTTGTATCTAAGTTTGTATCAGTGGCGTCTCTTTCGCCTAGGTTGTTGTGGATTCCGCCTCCTCTTCGCTTTTCTCTGTTGGCATGTATTCATTTATACTTGTCGAGTATTGCTTCATTCGCGATGGCTTTGTAGTTGTCTGATAGCCAGGTTTCTGTAAGGAAGAGCATGTCTGTGCCTCTTTCGCTTACGAGGTCATTGATTTATGTTGAGTGTTTTGCCATGGATCTAACATTGAGGAGGCTTCAGAGTAGTTTGCTTAATTTCCCTTTCGTGGTGTTGTTAGTATTGTTTGTTCTGACCAGTGTGGTGTTGGTTGGGTTTCCATTGCAGGTGGGTTTTTCCAAGTTGATTCTTTTGGGTGGGGTGGTTCTTTGTTGGTCACTCTCTTTGTCGAGTAGACCTATAAGGTGTATGGCTGGGTTGGTTCGTTCCGGGTGGTAAATAGTGTAGCTACCCCTCTGTTGTTCCATTCTTGGTGCTATAGGGGGTGTAGAGTGTGATGGATTCCAATTTGTTCCTTGTTCTGGTTGGGTCCATGGTAGATACTGGTTTATTAGTTGTCGTGTGCCGTTTGGTGTCCTGTTTGGGTCTGTATTCGTGACGCTTGTTGGCTGTCGGTTCGTTGTTGCTGTGCTGTTTTTGTTTACCACTTTGTCGTATGTGGACGGGTAGCAAGCATTGCAGTCTGTCTTTGCTCTGTTATTTGTATGTCTCCTTGAGCCATCTCAGATTTTTGTCGAGTTTTCTGGGGTTGTGGGATCATGCTGGTCGGTGCCTTCCCGAGTGGTCTAGGACTTCTTATTATTTCTGTTGTCTTTTCTGGCTTCGTTGTCTTTCTTGTGGCGAGGCATGATGTGTGGGTTGTGTTCCATAGTGGGCGTCCTCTTTTGATTGGTGTTTTTCCTCCTGGTCTTTTGGGTTTAGTCTTTGCCGTTTGTGGTTTGTTGTTGCTTGTATTTGGTAGGTTGTGGGTAGTTGAGACTTAGGTTGATGGGGAATTTGTGGTTCCATTTGTTTATTGCTTCTTTCGAACAGTGTTTTTCTTTTTTTTTTATCCTGGAGGTACTTTTGTTTATGGTTGTTGTTTATTGGATTTTGAGCAAAGCAAACATGAATACTGTGAGAAGGAGTACATGTGAATACTGGCATATATTGGTGCACTAATGCTGGGGACAATTCTCATTTCTGTGCTAATTCCCTTCAACCTTGGCAACCCCCAGCTCTTTTGCTGAACTGTAGGTCTTTTTTTAATTTTAACAATGTAGCGAGTGAGACCTTTTTCCCACTTCCTCATGTGTTTTGACCTGAAATGGATCATGTGTTTCACTGTTTTGGGAGTCTAACAAACTCAATAGGCATCTACTTTGTGTATGGTGACATACAGCACTTTCAGTGCAGTGTTACTGAGAAATCATTTTGATTTCTCATACGGTTTAAAATACCTTTTCTTATGTGAACTACCGTTCCCAAGAATAGAAAAGTGAAATTGACTTTACTTACCTTTTCTCTTTGTGGGTCCAGCACACACCATCTTATATGGAGTGCTGGTGGGCTACCTAGTAGCCCCTTATCCTACATTCTCATATACAAAATTTTGGTACCCTCCCTATTTTAAATGGCTGGTGGCAGTGGTTTCATTTTAGCTACCTTTGTGCTTTTCTACCACAGGCTGACCCTCAGCTGCATTACAGCACCCATGGGTGACCATTTTATCAAAATGACCCGTCTTCTTTTTTCACCATTTTCTGTTTGTGAGGTCTTTCTTGGGTTTTACTCTGTGCATCAAAACAGATTGGAGCCCTTTGTCTGTCTTGCCTTTGGTGGGCTTCATCCCTGAAGCCCGCCTCTGGCCCTAGTGTGTCTGGAAGGACAGGGTGTGAGGGAGGGTCCCGAAACCCCCCTGTCCTTTGTCTCTAGGAATGCCTGAATGCAACCAGTCCTGATTGGCTGCTGTGTGATTGACAACCTAGGTTGTGCATGAATGGGAGAACCCTGCTTAAAAGGCGAGGGTTTTGGGACAAGAGGCAGAGTTGACCACTGGGAGAAACACCTGATGAAGAAACGGTTATCGAAGCTTGCTGCATCCTCCTGGAACTTTGAATTGCCCGGTGAAGCCCTGCTGCTGTGCTGAAACTCCTTTTTCAATTCGACAGAGAAGTTCGGGAATGGATGACTTCTCCCCTTGGGTTAGTGGGATCAACTAACCCACAGACCAACTCCACTGGGCCATCTTCCCTGTCTGGCTGTACTTCTTCATTGCTGCAAAAACCGAGTGCCAGGGGCCGAGTAATCCCTTAGTCGAGTGAAACGTCTGAAATCTGGCTAGAAGCTACAGGACCCTCCAGATGCAGGACGACCAGAGCTTGAGTCCCCTCACCAGCGTGCATGACCCAAGGAGTGAAGGAAGCTCAACCGGTATCCGAGATCCGCAATGGTGCTGTTTTAATAAGCGCTGAAACCATGAAGTGCTGCTGAACTGAAAAGAGCCTGTAGCTGCCAACGACCTCCCAAGTACCACCGCAGGAGCCCTACAGATGTCCTCCCTCTTGTCCCCACGACTGAGTCTAAGGAACACGAGGTCTGCATCGCTCTAGCAGGACAGAAGCCAGGTGGGCCACTCTTCTTCAAACCAGAGCTAATGTTTAGACTTGGGGTACTTGCCTCACTGTCCATGCGTTTCTCATTTGGGAATTGCAGTGGCTTACTTTTACAGTTGATTCAAACTCCTGTTTTCACAGGTTTAACAGCTTGTGACCCTTCACAGGCTTAAGAGCTTGTGACCTTACAAGCGATTTTCTAACAGGCTTGCTCTCGACTACTGGTTATTGTGCTTCTTGAGAAAGCTGTCTCTAGAAACTAATTGAACTCCATTGTCCGCCACAATCTCCTTTGGCAGTCCTTCTCTTTGGAATATGGAGCTGAGTACTTCAATGACTGTGGTGATGTCCGGCACAAATTCAACTTCCACCCACTTGGAGAGGTAGTCAACAGAAGTCCAGCCCTATTTTATGCCCCACACCAGCTAGAATGTCTGTGGGCATCATGGGTGCTTGCCTGACCTTTGGCCGTTTGTCGCTATTTGCGCATTCATGGCACCTCTCAATCATCACCCTCGCTTCTTGGTCCATGCTGGCCCACCAGTACACATCGCACACTCTTCATAGTTTCATATTGCTGCCCAGATGACCCGCATGGGCGCTACATAGTATAACCTTGCGCATGCCTCTTGGAGGAATTACTTGGTCGCCTCTCATTACTAGGCCGTCCATTTCTACGATCTCGTCGTTAGCCTTCCAATACAGTCGCAGACCTTCTGGGATTTGTGGATTTCATGGTATCAAAGATACATGTGATCACAGTTCAAGGGTGTTTATTAAACTGTATGTGCAAGTTGGAAAAACGCCTAATCTAAACCTAAATCTAAGATGGGCGCAAGCTACGACCATCAAAAAATAATAAGGCAGTCCTAGTGGCGTCTTGTCAAATAAAAGGGCCTATACTAAAAAACGGTGTCCAGTCATAATGTTGAACCAATAATGTCGAATTACAAAAATGTCGAATCCAAAAAGTCGCAAACAAAAATGTCGAATTTTTATTTTTTTGATTTATATATTTTTTTTGGGCTCCGGGGGTAAAAAAAAAGGGGTAAAACAAAAAAAAAATGTAATAAGGGGGGTTGGGGGGGGGACCCCCCCATTTCGAAAAAAAAGCAACCAAAAAAAAAAAATTCGACATTTTTGTTTTTGACTTTTTGTTTTCGACTTTTTGACTTTCGACATTATTGGATTCGACTTTTTGACTATAAACCCTAAAAAACGTATTGCCAATCCTTACAACAGTGTGGGATAAGATTCACAAGAAAGAAAGAAGTGTTAACAAATGATAAGTCCGGATGTGGTAGCCGGGGGGGGGGGGGGGGGGGGATCTCCCTTCCCCACGTTTTGAGCACGGGACAAGGCGGGACTCCTGACCGCACACTCGAGCTTTCCCAGCACGAGACGTCAGTTCCGTTTTCATCTATCAGGACCTTTGGTGGTTAAGTCTCGTTTCTACAAAAAGTCTCTTGCCTCTGAGTACCTGATGTGTTCAAAAGAACAAGCAAAAAGTTCCTTTCTGTAGGCACGTTGGATGATGACTTTTAACCCCTGGATCCCTCTCTTCCGGGCTCAGATCCCTAAAAGCTGCTAGCAATATCAGGACCTTCGGTGTTTAAGCATCTTGCTTCCTAGTATGCTCAAAATAACAAACAGTTCCTTTCTGATTGTATTTGGGGTGAGGATTCTTCAGCACTGGATCCCACTCTTCTGGGCTCAGACCCCTCTTGAATATCCTCCTCCCGTCGGGTTCACTGTGGCCTGTATTCCACCATTTGTATCTGTTACATTTCACGTGCCGGTGGGTGATGTTTTTTCACCCCTGGATCCCCCTCTTCTGGGCTCAGGCCCTTCTCAGATGTTTGCCTCTTTTTGGGTGATGCTTCTTCACCCGTGGGTCCCCCTCGTCTGGGCTCAGACACCTCTCGAATGTCAGCCTCCCTCCATCGGGTTCACTTTGGCTTGTACCCAAAGATATTTTCTCCTTTCGCATTCACAAATCTTAATGTCTTTTTCAACAGTTCACTGTGGACATCCCTCTGTCGGGTTCACTCTTTGTCTTCACAATGTTTATCGGGCATTATGCTTTGCACCGTTCTGTAGGCATCTCTCTGCCGGGTTCACTCTTGCCAGTCTTACAGTTCCTTTACTTCCCTTGGTTTCTAATCATTTGCCGGTCAAAGACTTTCGACTATACAGAGGATTTCGCAAGACCCCTGTATGGCCACTTTCACCTTTCTTTTGCGGCTCTCCTACGGTCTTCTGGTATCAGTAGTTTCACCAAATGTGGGATTAACCAAAGTCTCTCGAATGAGCACCCACGTGGTGCCGGTCCCCTCTGCAGCTGATTTTTCCTTAATGTTAACAGTTCTTTCTTTAATCTACCATTAGCGACTTTCATTCAACACAGTTCGGTTGCTGATTGGTTCTCCCCTCAACTCACCAGCTGTGATGAACCGTTTGGCTTCTCTTGTCTCTGGAGTCGAGGCCGGTACCACGGTAGCAAGCGTCTCTCCCTCTTCTGATTATCAGTGTAGGCAGGCTCTGTGTACTGTTGACATGTGCTGCAACAGACGCTGGCTATTGTTTGCGGTCTAACGATTCCTTCCACAGAGGCTTCGCAGGTATGGGTCGGAAAGGGCAAGGTAACTTCTCTCCTTGCCGTCCTTTTCGGTTCTCGCCGCCTTTCTCCTCCTCTTGAACTGCTGTGCTTGGATAGCTGTTTCGTCATGCCGTCTGCCTTGCTCGTAGTGTGCTCTTGTGCTCCACCTTTTATCCCTGTGGGGAAGGGAAAGGCCGTCAGGTGTGTGCGATTCTGGTCAATTGCCTGATTTTGCCTGATCCTTGTGTTGGGACATGTCAGGTAACGGCTCTGGTGTAAGTCCATTGTCTTTCTTGTTGTGCAAAAGTGTTTGTGTCGGATAATGGGGGTGTGGAGAGTGTTTGAGTATCCTACGTGGTAGGATGGGGAAAATGTGTTATAAGAAGGGGGATACCACGTCTCACCCGTTGGTGTACCACTTCCACTCCCCGAGGACCCCCATTCTGGTGATCCTCCCTCACTGGTCCACCCCCAGGAACTGGATCCAATAGCGATGGCTGTGTCCTGTCCACCTGGATGACCGATTCCCCCGGGGACTAGTCAGAGAGACCCCTTCAGGTTTCTCACAAATTGCTCTCTCGTTGGGCCAATCCGTGTGGGTCCACTCTGCTAGTCGGGCCAGGGCATCATCGTGTCTCATTCCCTCCTGCCAACGGGATTCTCTCATCGCCATGAAGCCCTTGTTTTCGTAGGTCTCCTATGGATGCCACCACACATCCGTCTTTGAGGAAGGTGGTGCCCCGGGTTCTTTGATCCAGTAACCTGGACATGCAGTCCGCTTGGGCGTTCTTCCAGCCGGCAATATGGGTGATCTCGTACGTCTACTCTTGCAGTTTGGCGGCAATCCTTGCTAGGTGTGGCATTGCTGTGGCATTGCTGTCTTTCACTTCTCAGATCTGATGCTAGGAGACCGGCAGCACTTGTTCAGCAGTGCTAGGGTCTAACCATATACTCAGTTTGTGCTCGTCGTCCCATCCCAGGACTCAAATAGACTTTCGTTGTGGTGCATCTATCCTTAAACTCAAATTTAGCTTTAATGTAGCCCAAAAGGTCCATGGTAGCTCCCCCGAAGACTGTGGGCTTTTGCTTGGTGCTTCTAATCTCAACCGAGTCACGTCCTACCATGTTTTTATATGTCTGGATGGGGAGGATGGTCAGGTCGGACCCCGAGTCAGCCATGACACGTGTTTCATTTCCGTCCACCTTCATGATGCAATGGGGCTTATCCCTTTGTTTACCATGATTACTATCGTCTGGATCCCATCCTCGTCACCAATTATGTGGTTGCCCCAATTAACACAGGACACAGGATTGGGGTAGAGGTGTTCACAGTTCAAGGAGTGGTACTCACAGTTCAGTACTATTGCAGCAGTGCAGTTGGCCTCACTGCACTGATAACGCAGTGGATGATATTTACACCCTCTACTTGCTAGATAGAGCTCCCATAAGGCTTATTGTCGGCCATGGAATTAGGCTCTACAAGTAAAGGGACTTGCTTATGATGCAGGCTTCAGTTCAGGAGCTGATTCCCAGCTTCTAGGAAGAGCGCTGAGTCACGACTGTCCTTCTGGTGCCTCGCCCCGCGTCTGCCGAGACTCCGGCTCCTTTGCGCGCTTCTCGCGAGATCTCGGCTTCGCAAGATCTCGCGTGTCACCTCCTCACACGAAATTGTATTAAAAATATGCTTTTCACAGCGATTTTATGAATAGCTACATTTTTATCAGTGACTTTTTCACTAGATATCCTCTGGACTAGGTTGTTCCAAGACAGCTTCCAGATTCGTTTTATATCTGTCTACTCTCAGGGCTTAGTGCGTCTTTGTCTGGGATTTCTGAGGCCCCTGGGAGGAGGTCAGTGCACAAAGCCGCCCTTTGCCCAGACAGCACCCTGGGTGAAACAATACCCACCTACCCCCGACCTCACCAGACAGGGAAAACAATCTCCACTGGTGCACATATGTATGCAACACTTTAAACCACAGGTTCTCTGCGGTTTCCACCCTGTGCTGGATTTCATGCAACAAAACCATGCAAGACTCAACTTAAAGGCCGAAAGCAAGAAACATTTGTTACGATGGGAGCACAACTGCGTAGATGTACACATAGTTGAAATATGTCTTATATAAAGTGCATTTTGAAGGTTATGGAAAGAGCACTTATGACCGTTCGTGTGCTCATCATTTTATGATCATTGTGTGAATGTTACATACTGCGCAGAATTCTCTTGTGCCAGTGCATAATGCCTATGTATTTTATGCCATTTGTATAGGTTACACGATTGTCAAATATAATACTTGTCAGCAACTAGTTCTAGTAGAAGAAGCAAGGTTGGATATCCCACCCTTGCTGTAATTAGCCTCCGCTGTCTCATGCTTTTCACCTGAAGGCAGGGTTCCTTGAAGTACATTCCAGTTGACTATTTCCAAATGGTTTCAATTGGATCAGATTGCTCAGAGATGTGTGTCTGTACATCATAGGAATTTCTTTCAAAAAATGTCAAACTTATGTTACATGTGGATCCAGTAGAAACCATGAAGTAAATTGCAAGTTTCACTAGCATGAGCTAATCGCAACTGTCAGTGCCACATAGAATAGCCTGCACCAACCATCCTTTGTCTCTGGTATGTTACTTGAAGGTAGGGTATCCTGGTAGATATACCACTTTTTATTTTTTTTAAATAGGTTTTATTGGCTTTGTTTTTTACTGGTATGAAACATTCCATATGACTGTCAATGATGTGAATGTCAATCATCAAGCAGAAAACATACTTGCTTTCCTCCCACAACTATCCTTTCCCACCCCCCACAACTCCCTCCCTTCCCTGTTGCCTACGGTACCGGTTCTAACCAGGTTGAGTGTCGACTTCCAAACCGTGTATTGCCTACAGCGTCCAGGGGGATGTGTTCACCTAGTCAGAACCTATGGCCACTGGTATAAACCATGTTTGTGTCAGGACATTCCAAGCTGTGATGTCTTCACTGTTGTCAGATAAACTCAAATGTGCTGCCCGTTTCCAAGCCGCATTCTCTGCCAGCGCCCACATTTTCAGGTCTCGCCACCAGTCATCTATGTTGGGGCCCTTGGGGGATTTCCATGCCATGGCAATTCTGCATTTGGCCAGTATGCACGCTAGTTCTTTCATCTTATGTATGTACCTCGTGTATTTGGGGCGTGTGAAGCGACCTAGCAAACATGCCTGCAGGAAAAGTATGTCCAGCATCAACCCTCATCTGCTCATTCTAGCTGCCCCCTCCAACCAATATTTCTGTACCGTAGTGGCATGCCCAGAACATATATAACATACCAGCAACTGTGGCATTGCACCTAGGGCAATTGTGTGCTGTTGCGCCGGGGAACCGTGATATTCTCAGAGGTCTCATGTATGCTCTATGTGTAACGAAACAATTGACTCAATGCCAATCTAGCATTCCGGGACACTCTCTTCTGGTATCTCAGTCCAGTGGACATCCGAAAACAAATCCCCTTGATGTTCCTCCCACTTGTGTCGAAACGCTAATACTCTGAGGGGGGTCCTCCGGTTAAAAGTAGGTCAACTATCCTAGATATGGCATGTCCCCCCCCCCCTCTGAAATCTATAAGGTGTCCACTTTGGAGTGCTTTTCCATTATCTCGCCGTATGCGGGACATCTACATATGATCTATGTCTTGATGGTACAATATAACCAGTATTGTCCCTCGTGCAAGCCTGGATGTTCCACCAACTCCTGAAAGTGTTTGAACTTGGTGTTGTGCAATAGGTCCCCTATTGTGGCGATACCGTTGGGTTCCCAGTGTGTGCGTATCCCCAGTCGAGCTTGTGTGGCAGCAGTTACCACTGAGACTAGGGAGGCCTGTGCTGAGAATTGGTCGTGAAGCCCAAACAGTGCGAGCGCCCTATCCCTTAGTTGAATGCCTAAAGACACCAGATGTGAGCCTCGGCAATCTCAAGGCCTTGTGTTCCATAACAATTCTTTCATATACAAGCATGGTTCAGTGGGTTGAAGCATCTGTGTGTCTGGTGTTGGGTCGTCTGCTAACCAGTTCACCATGAATTGCAGTTGTCCGGCTACGTAGTATAACCGTGTGGGACCCTGATTCCCCCTTCATCAAATGGCCTCCTTAGGGAGGTTAATGCTATTCTACTTCTGCCAATTTGCCATGGAAATCCCCTGCACATGGAGTCCAAAGTCTTGAAGAAAGCCTTGGGAATGTAGTATGGAACGTTGACAAAGTAGTGCAATAGCCTAGGTAGGGCCACCATCTTTAACAAAGCCGCTCTACCTATTAGCAGAAGGGGTAACTTACTCCAGAACCTCATAGAATTCCTAATGCCTTCCAGGGCCCTAATCGTGTTTTTGTGTTCCCATGCTGTGTCGTGTTATATGTTGACCCCTCGGTATCTAAGTGTGTTTACGCTCCACTGTAGTGCAAGGACTGGCATCTTTTTTTGGCCTGTCTTTGCTAATCCTGCTATCGGAAACAGGGAGGACTTAATAATTGTAATCCCTGATAGTTCTGTAAACTGCTCCAGGGCTTACATAAGCGGCTCTAAGTTGTCCTCTGGATTTTGAATATATAGCAGCGTGGCATCAGCGTACATTGATATCAAGTGTCTTAAGCCAGTGATGGCTATGCCTGCTGCAATATATTCTGTCCTCAAGTATTCTGTTATCGGTTCCATGGCTAATATATAAAGGAGTGTGGACAGCGGGCAGCCCTATCTGGTACCCTTTTCCAACTCCCAGGATTCTGATATGTGTTTACCTGTCTTAACTCTTGCGACCGGTTGGGTATATACCAGTCTTATCCATCCTATGTACGCCTGCCCAAAGCCAAATCTGTGCAGCGTTGCATATAGCCACTCCCATTTAACTGAGTCGAACGCTTTTACCGCATCAAGCGTGGCTATTGCGCAGGTGGTCTCCCAATCCGCAGTGCTGTCCATAGCATAATAATAATAATAATTTAGCATTTATATAGCGCTACAAACCCTCAGATATCTGAGCGCTGCTTATTATTACCCACAGTGTGTGATGCTCATTTATCGACCTCGCAAGGTTTGGCCTGCTGGGATTCGAACCTTCATCAGCAGGCTCTTCACAGATATCAAAGCGAGCACTCTACTCGCTGTGCTATGTGCAGCCTCCACAGATTCCAAGCCATGCTTCTACCTGGCACATAACCGATTGATTGGCATGGACTAAAGTGTGCATCACCCTTTTCAGCCGATTTGCTAATGTTGCTGTCAGTATTTTTTTATCCTAATTGAGCATGGAAAAGGGCCTGTAGGAGCTACACTCTGGTGGTGGTTTGTGGGACTTGAAATGAGGGGCAGGACACCCACTTCGTACGAATCTATAAAGGCATTGTGCAGATGTGGGACTAATTCCTCTGCAAATTCCTTATAGAACTCGCCGGGCAGTGCATCAGAGTCGGGGCTTTTGCCCGTCTGCAGTGATCTTATCGTACACCGTAATTCTTCCGGTGTGATAGGCACATCTAAACTATCTACCGCAGCCTGATATAAGCTTAGGGAAGCTTATCTCGTTTAACACTTCCTCTGTATGTGTACTTGATATGTTGGGGCCCCCTTTGGTATAGGGAGTGGTAGAATTCCCAGATAGCCTTGTTAATTCCCTCCTTGGTGTGACACGGGTTGCCTTGCTGGGTATGTATCTAATTAATAGGTCCCTGCTTTTCTGCTTTTTTATATAGCCATGCCAACAGCCTGCCCGACTTCTCCCTCTCTGTAGCCTTTCAATGTGTTTGGTATAATTATGCATGCCCAGCCTCTCCCAACATCCCACACATTGCTGTTTTAGCTCCCCTTAATCCCCCTCATTACCATTTCGGCCCCCTTGGGTCTTTTTTAGTTTCCGTAATTTTTCTTCTGTGCCGGCTAGTTCTCTGCTGATCGTTGCCCGAACACTGCCAGACTTGGCTTTGGCAGTGCCCCTGACGACAACCTTAAGGTCTCTCATAGGGTCCCTGCACTCGATATACTGCCCGCGTTATGGATAATATAATCTGTGATACTTTCTTTCAAGAACACATCAAAAATAGTATCTTGCAAGGATTCGCTTCTGAGTTTCCACATAGCTATAGGAGGTCTGGGAGGCGCGTACTGCCATTGCAGACGGAGAGGGGCGTGATCCGATAAAACTCTTCCCTTATACTCAGCAAGTGTAAAATCACTGGCCATTTCGAGGTCTACGAAAAAGTAGTCCAACCTAGTGTGGACTGCGTGTGGTGCAGAGTAGTGTCTGGGTGGAGTGTCCTCAAATGTATATCAGGTCAAATGATGATAGAAGCGTCTGCAGGGACCTAGCTGTCAGGGATGGCTTTTGAAGTTTGGTGACTGATCTATCTAGTACAATTCAAGTACCCCCCCCTATATAATGTTGCTATTTCTGTAGGGGCTGAGCCTTGGGTATAGGGTTTGAAAAAAGGTTGCTGTATTATGATTGGGGGCATATGTGTTGATCAGGCAAGTGTCTACATGTTCCAAGAGACCCAGTACTAGCACCATTCTGCTGTTATCTGTTTTAACTTGTGTAACCTTAAACGGTACTGTGGGCGCTATCCAAATCAGAACCCCACGGGCATATGTAGAGTACAGAGAGCTGTACACCGCACGCTCCATTTGCTGGCCAACAGTGTCTGTTTTTCAGCAGTTAAGTGTGTCTCTTGTAACAAAGCTATATCAAAGTTACTTCTTCTAAAGTATGAGTAAACTCTGTTTCTTTTCACATAATTTTTCAAGCTCTGACATTCCAGGTAAGTACGTTTACAGCATTAGCCATTCTCCTTTATGTACTTTGGTCAGTCCCAATATTTCCAGCCAATTGGGATTCCCCCCTTATCCAGGTCAACCCCCATTTCAGTGTTCCTTTACTAAGGTTCAATTCAGTCACTAGTACAGGCAAAACATAACCATTTATAAATCCCCCAACTTGATACAGTCGCCCAGCATTAATACTCCTGAATGGGCGGGTCCGCCGCGCATCTGCCTTCAGTGCATAAAGCAGAGGTTTGTGTGCAGCGGGTGGGCACAAATACAAGAGCCCCCGCCCCACCCCCTCAAAATAACATGATTGCATGGTCACAGCCCTGATGAATCCGTCCTCCTCCCATAGCAGTGACGGTCAGAACATGCGGTAGAACCTGCGATAAGGACTAACGGAAAAGAAAAAAAGGAACCTGTTCGGGAGCGACGGTTCACCTAGCTAGTGACCCGCTTGTCCTGGGGCCCCTAACTGGCTCACTGTTCACGAACGACAAGTCAAATCAGATGTAAGTAGAAACGCCACAGTCAGACTTGGTTCACAGCTACGTCCAAGCTGCCCTTGTGCTTGGGTTGGATACCCTCTTCTCCTGTGCCAGGGTGTATTATCTCCCTATACATCCACACCTGTGCCTCCTCCGATCGATCGAAGAACAGGGCACAGTTATTTTACAGGACCTTTAGGCGAGCTGGGTAAATCAGCATATATTTCTGGCCCGCTGTCCGAAGCCTCGCTTTGGCCACCGAGAATTGTGCTCTACTCTTCTGTACCTGAAAGGTATAGTCTGGGTACACTGCCAGGGCTGTGGATGCTCTCCGTAGTGTACCCTCTTGTCTGGAGTAGGAAAGGACCTTCTCTCTGTCCCTGTAATTCAGAACTTTAGCTATTATTGGTCTGGGCGGCTCCCAGTGGCGGCCGTCTCATGAGTGCACTGTGCGCTCTTTCAATAGTAAATTCGTGTGAAGTGTTCCCCAGCATAATTTCCTGTAGAAACATATTTTCCACGTACGCCGTAGGATCCATGCTGCCTTCTCCTTCTGGCAGGCCCACAATGCAGACATTATTTCTGCGGGCCCTGCCTTCTGCGTCTTCGACCCTGTTTTCAAGTAGGCTGACCTTCTGTTGCAGGACATGGATATTAATTAGCGTGCGTTTCACTGAGTTCCGCAGTGTTGTCTTTTAGATTGGCTTTCTAAACTCGTAGTCCGTTCTGCTAGGTTCCTTACATCCTGTCGCAATAGTCCCACATCCACCTTGACAGCTTCTATTTGGGTGCCTAATGAGGCCTTTAGGTCGGCTATGGCCTGCATCACTTGGTTGTGCATCTCCAGGGCGTCTCCTTCTCTCGCTTGCGGCGTCGCCATATCACCCACCAGCGCTGGCCTCGGGTTTCTGGCATAACAATCCAATGTCGTTTCACAAACTTTCAATTTGGCATTTTTAGGCGGCATTCAGGCTAGTTAAGCTCCACTGAGGTGTGCCCCGAATGCTGCTTTTCCAACACCTAGGAGTGTTATGGTGGTTTCCAAGTATAAGCTCTCCTAATGTCGAGCCCTGCATTACAGCATCTTATTTTTGGTTAGTTGCAGTGTAGTGGCTGCAGTATTTGCTACTTATTTCCCCAAATCTACCTCCCAGCTGCCTTAGATGAGTAGCAATTTAGGCCCATGCCCTCAGCGGCCGTTATGCTCTTTTGGCGTGAGGGTGAAGCCCTTCTGGATTGTTGCAGCTAGTTCGTAACCTGTGGTCCTCTTGCTGGCAAGCCTTGGTCCTTATTGCAGAGAAGTTACCAGAGCATTTAATTTGCAGATTCCAATTGGAGGCGAGAGATTCCCCCCCTCCATGCTGCTGTCGCCAGACCGTCTTGCTGGGGGCGCCAGGTGCACGTGTGGTGTTGCGTACTCCCCACTCCTCCTCGCAATCAGCACTCGCAGTATCTGGTGGTCGGGTGGTGTTCCCAGATACTTCCAAGCGGGCAGCTGCAAGCGTGTTTCCTCGCCGGCACCTGCTGCTTCAGCTCTGCAAGTGTTCCACTCACCTCAGTATGTGCCGAGGCTTCTTTCGACTCAATCCCCACTGCCTCTTCCAGTCGCAGGCCCCTCCGCTCGTGACCAGCACCTCTTCTACGGCAGCACTACCACCGGCTATCTGCCTCCTGAGGTCACAGTCGCCATCTTGAATCTGTGCATACAGCTGATCGGCAACATTTGCGGGCTGCTCCCCTGGCGTTCCCTGGAGCCAAACCCTCTGTAAACTCGCATTCACGCTCTAGAGTGTCTTATTTCCAAATCCCTGCAGTTGCAGCTGAAATGAATGCGGCGAACTGGCGTTTCTTGACGGATCGCATCGGATCAGGCGGGAGCCGTTCTGAGAGTCCACTCGGTCCATGGCCGCTAGCCACGCTTCTGTAATATATATGCCACTTGACTATTTTCAAATGGTTTCTACTGGATCCACTTGCCAACAAACAGGTTTTTGTAAATCTCCTGAACTGCTATGCTGAGTTTTAGGTTTAATTTTTTTTCCATCCCTGTGCATTGGACCACCTTCCATCTCTCTGCATATATGTGCAGGCCAGGTCATGAAATCACCCCTCGTTCCCTCAGTAATCACTAGCCTCTTTCCCTCACTCCTCCATACCTTTCATTCACTCACCACCACCCTTTCCTTTACTTATCACAGACGATCATTGCAATGCCTCTACCGAAGCAAAAGTGGTTTTACCAGTGCCTGATTTGTTTTTATGTAGCATGTGTTATAATGGCTACTGTTAATGTACTCCCAGGTACAGAAAGAGATGGTGATCTGGCCAGGATCACAGAATTATTTAACCTTACCTGGGAAGTACGAAATCTCTGCCATCTATTTCTGGTATCTTTGGGAGACAAGTAATTTTCCAACTAACCAAATGTCATAGTTTATCAGTTGCTTGAAGTTTTGATAGAAGAAAATTGGCACATAAGTGAACCTAACAAAATACAAGAAGTTCAAATAGAAATCTGTTGGGCAAAACAAACTTTGTTCACTTTTAGAGGAAATACGAGCAAATGAAAGAATCAATATCTCTGAATGTCAGTGCAGTAAAATAAGTAGAATAAAACATTAGGAAATTATCCGTTTTATTCTGCCAAATGAAATACTGCATGCAAGAAAGGAAACCGTGAATTAAGATTTGAGAAGTTGACACGTTTAATGAAAACATACATACTTCCAGATTTCAATAAAGGTGATTAATCACTTCATTTGAAAGTAGAGACCTTTCATGTGAAAGCCTTCCCCCAGCTTCTTTAGCTGTACATAACTGTTGGCCCTTGTAGTTTCATTCCATTTAATTGTGACCCACCCTCAGTTTGGGGTTCACTAAGTGATAATGCCTCACAGCATAAAGCGGTCACACGTTTTAAGAAATCAGCAAATTAATGGGAGAGGGCGAAAGTATTAACCGCTGCACGGGCCCCTCTCGGACAAGGTGCCTAGCATATGGTTTGCAGGTGTAAGGGGGGAGAAAGGAGAAATCAACAGCTGAATGAGAGGGGGAGACAGTATTTGCAGCTCCAGGCACCCTTTTTCAGACTGTGTCCTGGGCCTTCCCCTAGGCTGCGCTGTGTCTAAGGCCTGCCCCGTCCATTCAGTTATTGACATTATTTCCAGACTCCTGCAGAATTATTCCATTGCCAGGCCAAGGATCAAATCTGTGTCCCATCTGTGGGACCTCCCTCTGGTACTCCAGCCTGCAAGGCCCTCCATTGGAGTATTTCAACAGGCTGACCCGGAATATCTGACTTTGAAAACTGCCTGTTTGATCGCTTCGGCTAAGAGAATAGGGAAGCACACAGCCATCATTTGCCCCCTTCCAGCTTCCAACTATCGCACCTTTCATTGAGACTCTCCTTTCCACCTGAAGGTTGTTTCCAGGGTTCATCTCTCTCGGGAGATGTGCACCCTGCCTTTCCAGCAGTTCTTTCTCGGGTAGACAATACCCAATTGTCATTATCTGATGTTAGTGAGGTCATCCTGAGTTATCTGGGCAGGACGTCTACTAAATTCTGTTAATCTAACCAACTTTTTTGTAACTTTTAGTGGCCCTTTTAGAAGTCATGAGGCCTCTGTGTTGTTTATTAGTTGTTGGCTAAAACAATTTCCCAGGCCTTCTACATGGCAGGCTCTCCCTTCCTCGCATCGTAGTCAGGATATCTACCAGAGGGGTGGCCCTATCATGGGAAGAGCCAGTATGCCTCCCTATTTGATGTTTTTAGGGCTGCCACTTGGGCTTCCCCGAACACGTTTGCTCATCACTACTGTCTGGGAGGTCGGATCATGGGTGTGCTTCGGCAGTCATGCTGTCGGCTCTTCCGTAAGGACCCTATTTGTTAATTGTCTGGGCATTAAATGGTCACTGGGTTTTTCCAGTAATCCTGCGTCTATCGTTTTTATCAGGCAATCAGATTATTCAGTATTTTGTATTAGTTAGGACTGGGCTAGGGAAAAGATGATGTTGGGGTAATGCTTGGATTACTTATGGCAATCTATATTACACCAGTCCTACCCTTCCTTGTAGCTGTCATGACACACCGTCTCTCCTTACCTAGGTGCTTGATTAGTTTACCGTTGGGTATTGGAACAGGACTTCCTGAGTGCCAGTGAACATTTTGTATACTCCAGGAGATGGGGCAGGGCTGACTGGAAAAACAAAAAGTGTTCTTTTTGGTGACGGAGGTCTGGCAGAAGGCAGACTGTCTTCATTAGTCAGGACTGCGATGAGGAGGAGCTGGACTGGGTGTAATAAAGATTACCTGTAAGTAATCGGAGCATCATGTTAGATTTTGCTAGTGATACAAGGAACGGATATATTTTATTTGAGTAATGGACACTAGGAGTGCATCTCATCAGTCATTGGTGGAAAGCGAGCAGATGAAGTGATATGTTAGAGTAAGGCTTTTTACAAGTATTTTATTTATGCAGTTTTTAAATAAACCGTTACTATCACCTTACAGCATTATAATTCGCAACTTCAGCGATCAGTATTGGATATTATTCAGCACAGGTGCACTGGGGAACAAGCATATGTTGAGTTTCGGAGTGAACAAGCGCAATCACTAGTAAAATGATGTCTTTTGCTTAAGCCTAATTGGTAACACAAGAGCGAGAGGTATCGTACGTACCGTATCCCATATGCATATGATCATCAACTATTTTGTTTATTCTACATTACGTTGACTAAACTGCCAGACGTATTTTAATTATCTAGTGTCTTCTTTGCGTATACAAACCAGGTATGTCGACCAGTAGTTTTGTTTTACTTGGATCCGCTCACCATCAGTTCTCTGTATGTGCCCCCTTGCTGTTAGCACCATGCCACATATTTGTACCATGCTTGTGCAGTATTTAAAAAGAGAAATACTTTCCAAGTCACCTCTATAGTGGTGTGACGGCTCCAAGGCTTGTCTCTAAAGTGGGTTAGTATGTCACCACCAGGGATGACCAGACCTTGGCCTGCTGGAGAATAGGAAAAGGCAGCAGAAGAAGGGGAAAGTGGGAGAAAGTCTAAATGCACATGTACAATTTGTACTAATAAGAAAGGGAAGGAGGAATAGAGCCACAGTTTGTGAGAGTTTGCTTGCATGTAGAGTCAGCGTAGAACCATCAAAGCATAGTTCTAATGAGAAAAGAGCCAATACTTAATGCTCATGGGAGCAGGGTTCTACCTGGGTGGGCATTTCCTAGTGTTTACAGGGAAGTACTGAAATTAATAAGTGGATCCATGATGGGTTTGATATGCCCTTAAGATTACTGTTGAAGCACAAAGGCTTGAGCCCAGAGAGATAAATCTGGGGTTGCTCAGAAGTGATGGAACTCAGACTGGTCTGTGTACAAGGCAGATGAGTAAGGTGGCACATGGGAAGAATAATAAGGTGTGTGGGCAGACTTCAGAGTCCCATACTTGCATAGCAATCTACTGAGGGACAGGAGCAATGAGTAGGAGCGACTTGTGTACCATCCTTATAATATGGTATGATATATTCTCCAGGAGTGCAGTCACACACAACCCACGGTTCCTATACAGGGAGCTATGATGAATTGCCATCTGGCAAGGGTGTGAAAGCGCTGGTCTTTTTGATTCTTGTTAAATAATATAATGACACAGGTAATTCCTTCTCCTGAAAGGGAAATCTGCTAATCATATTGATATTGCACACGTGTCAGCCCTGTGGGTCCAGTTCACCTGTGGAAGGGTTCTGTGTATTCCCCCAGACATGCTGGACCCTGCCCTACTGGCAGGAATGTAGGGTGGTGGGGTGCTTCTTTGTTCCTTTGTAAGGGCAGGTAAAACTCTTCTCCATGGGACAGCCACTCCACAAGACACTGACCTGGGAGCAGAAACCAAGAGGCACACCCATTCACAGAAAGCCAGGCCTCATACCAGGGTGCTGCATTTCTAAAAGCCTTTGATCCTATTGAGAAGGAAAGGGCGGAGAGAGATCTGTACAGTTTTGGGAAGGTTCTGCCATCTTGATTCTCTCTGTCTCTCTCTTTCTTGTCCCCCCCACTTCCTCTGGAGCAAAGAACTTTGGGTGTAACATCAAAAGGGCAAACTCCACACATTTCTAGAGCAACGATTGGACCACTAAAGCATGCTAGCTTTAGTCCAATCGCCTGGGGACTTTTGCCTATAAAAGTCCCCCACTACTTCTTTGAATCGTCTTGAAGCATTGTTGGATCATCACTTGAGAAGATTTCACTGGACCCTGCTGAGTGAGCAGTCTTTTCTAAAGTCCTCCAGTTGTGAGGTGAAGGCAGGTGTTCCAAGGCAGAGACTAGCTCTGTCCCCTAACCATCCCCAAGGACCATTGGGCGTGATCTGCTGCTGGAACAGGACCTGCTTCTTTGCCAGCCACAGTGGTACCTAGGACCTCACTGTGTTGGAGCACCCTTGTAGTTGTGTACCAGCCTCCTCCATGTTTGGGAGAATGAGAAAAGGCCTACTCCTGTCCCTGAGCCCCTGGATTTGGATTCGCAGCACCCTGAGAGCCAAGACAGCCGGGATCCTTGAGTTTGTCACTGTTGAACTGCTTGGAGCTTGTTTCAGGAACTGTTATTACATTTGAACCAGCAGGACACTCCGTTGCTGCCTTTTGCGCTCTCCAAATCGTCACACAGTGCCAAGAGGTCTGGTTTGGCGCTCCTGAACCACCAAGAACTGCAAAGAGGGTACTATTGACTGCTAACTGCCCCCATGGTCCATTTTTGGGTCCTTGCTGCTTTTGCATGCCTTTCACCCCTGATTCATTACCCAAAGTGCTGCATCTACTATCTTTGCTTATTATGTGTTCTTTCCTCAGGGGTAGGCTTTGTGTAGTGTTTTTCTAGTTAGCTATTATTGTACATATGGCGTGTTTAAAGTATATATACTTTTATAGAATCTTGATTGGACATTCTTTTATTTTGGACTGTTATACTTCACTGTCTGGAGCTGTTTAAATGTCATCTGTAAGGGTACAGAAGGGAGAGACTGACACACAGGTTGTATGCTTATTGGCATAGACTTTTATTTAGTAAAATAAAGAGGAAACCTATCCCTCCCTAACTCCAAGAGGGGTTTCCCTGCCTCAACTAAGGGACTAAGGATACTGTCAGAATATCCAATTAAATTGAAATATTCCACCATTGTGTGTCAAAATGCCTACTTCTATGCCTCACACTTTTAACTAAGAATAAAGATGAAATGCGTTTCCTTGGTCCAGAGGAATCACTTCCTTCCTCTGGACAATGTTCTATAGTTCCAACTGTAGGATCGGAGCTTCGCCTGCGAGCAACTCTCCCTTCCCCAGGTCTCGGTTCCTTTGTGGGATGCAAAACAAAAAGGTAAACGTTCCATCTCAAACAGCATTCCTTATTTATCATGGTTAATTCCACTTTTGGGTTCCTGGAGAATTCCTCCTTTCTCCAGGTGTGTTGGCCTCATTGCTTCTGCAGTGCCTAGGGAATTGCTCCCTTCCCTGGACCTTCTATGGCTTTGTTCCATGGGACACACGGTCAAAGGGGTATGGCTTCCTTCCCCTGGTCTCTTTTAGACTCTCTGCCACAGCTTGCGAAGGCCGGGGGATCAACTCTCTTCCCCATGCCCTTCTCCAGCTGTTCAATATAGTTTGTAACGCCATGGAGAATAACTCCCTTCCCCTGGCCTTTCTCATCTATTTGCACAGTTCACCGATACCAGTGGGAATGCCTCCCTTCCCCCCGGCTTCTCTCTTTGGATTGCACAGTTTTGTGGGTGAGGGTCCCAGACCCAAATGTTTCTCTTCTCCTTCTCAGGCAGACCTGGTTTACTCGCCTGCCAGTTACTGCAATGAATTATAGTGTTAGCAATCTCCTTCTCCCTTGGCTGTGGGTCCCAGACCCTTCTTGATTCCTCTCAGGTTGCCACTGATACCTGGTTCACTATCCTCCCAGGTATTTTCTTGGCTCCATTTACTTAAGGCAGTTTCTGTATTTCTAAACTGGTCCCAGACCCTGGTTCTTGGACTTCCTGTGCCCTTCTGGCTCACGCCAACAGCCCCGGTATCTCCGGGTTTGTTGCTGTTTCTTCTGTGCCTTACGGAGCCTCCTGCTGCTCCGTTCGGTCTTGCATGTTCGCCCCCCTCTCCTATTTTCCCCTGCCCCCTTCCTTCCTCTCTCCCTCACTCCTTCCCCCTCCTGGTGATGATGAACACACTTCCATGTTGGGGTGGCCTTCAGTATCTGGGCTCTGTGCTGAGAACACGCTGTTCGAGTAGTCTTTGAGCCCTTCCAGAAAGCCTATGGGGATTCCTTGTGAATTGCGGAGATTGGGCTCTACTTAGGGCTTTTCTGGGCTTATATATACACACCCCACTCCTTTTCAACCACTTCCTTTTGCTGTAAGAAGGTGACCACCAGTAAGAACAAGATGACATAAAACAATCTTTGAGTGGAGTGAAGGGGCATGATGGTGATCGGAAGAACTTTGGAGAGAGGCTCAAGGTGTTTCGTGGACACATTCATTTTGGTTCTTTGGAGGATGATACATCAGAGGGAATAAACTGGGAGATCCGAGGCTACACAAGGATTATGTATTATATACTGCTGCCTGCTGGATTCCGCCTCCTCTTAGACACTGCAATAACAGGTGTTATCACCCAAAATAATGGTACTCATTTATCAACCTCAGAAGGATGGAAAGTTGCAACGATCCTGCAGGGATTGATACCTTTTGATTGCAAGTTGAACACAGATGTTAACGGAGGCAGCTGTCTGAGTTAGCTTACCAGTGAAGGATGAGGAGGCGTGTATGGTAAGGGGTATGAGCACCTGCGAGCAAAGACATAGGTCATTTCTTGGAGGGAATGATTTGGGAAGGCAAGCAGCACTCAAGTCATCAACTGGGACATTTTGTGTCAGTCTTGTCTTTTGCATTGTACTTAATGTTTTATTTTTCCTACTCATAAGCATGGGGGAGGAGGACACCTGGAGACCAAGATGTTTGGCTACGGTACAGAGTGTTACATTGTGGCAGGGACTTGCCAGCTGAGGAGGGACCATGATGGAGGGGACCAAGTGAGTTAAAGTGCCTCAGTTCCTTAAGGTAGAGACACAGGGAACCTTAGAGGTGAGAGGTTGGGCATCTTTTTATTTTTTATTTGTACATGTTTTATTTGAACTGTATACAACAATATCAAAACATTAAATACATTAATACATACATCTGATAGAATGTATACAAATCAATGAGCAATTCATGATGTTAATCATTTCATTTGAGGTTCACATTATCACGGCCACACATCCACATTTTTCAAGAATGTACCAGTTCTGATCAAAAGTGGAGTCACTCTGCCTTCTAAGACCTAATGCCAAAATGGTTCTTCATTTAGCGAGGCCAATCGATATACAAAGTTGCCAAATACTTCCATTGTCAGGTTTTGCAATTCAGGACATCCAATCACCAGATGTTTTATTGACTCCACTTACTTCCCACAATATCGACAATCGGAGCTTTAAATGTTGCCTCTTTTAAACAATATTTCTTAGTTCATAACAGATTGAACCTCATTCTTATAATACTATCTCTTAATCGGTCATCTGGGCATTGTCTAAGATATTTCAATATGCTTGTCTCGGGAGGATAGCTCAGCGGCAACGTGCTCGCCATGGAAGCAAGACGACACGGAGCAACACTGGTTCGATCCCCGAGTCCACGCTTAGAAACCTCTGGGTATTAAGCGCGTTATAAATAACCTATCATATCATATCCATGTTTCTTTGGCTCTCGATATATATTTGCAAATGAGGAGTATGCTATTCTTGCATCACTAGTTATGGTCCAATATACCTCCAACATTTTGGCTTTATCATGATTCTCAATTAGGACGTCTGTTTATCCCATATTGTGCCATGATGTTGTTGCAATCATCCCTAAATGGGACAATTGGCCCCTTTGCTGACTGCAATATTTCTCCACATGAACACATATAATGAATTAATCTCACTGGTTAATAGCTTCCTGTACAGCATCAGTTTCTTTATATGTACTGCACACCTCAGGGAGCTTAGGCCTAGTTCAAAGCTCAGAATATTGACTGGCATGCAATTCGGGAGGCCCATTGCTCTTCTCCAAATCAACCCTTCTAGTTTGCTCAGATCGAGTCTTTCATTTTCAACCCCCATTTCCAGTCCATGTAGGAGGGCCAGCACTACTTTGCTCTTAAAGAATTTCACCAACGGGTAAATGCTAAAGCAGCAATATTTGTTCTTTAGATGTTTCATTTGTGCTGCAAAGTGGTTCCTCTAGCCCATAGCGCCTCTCTCCTGACCTTTAACTCTATAGGCCTTACTAAGGTTATGCCCAGATATTTTGTCAACCGAGCGACATTTAGCCCCGTTCGACTTAGTCTCCAGGTGAATTCTGGGGGATTTTTTCCCCCGCCATTGAAAGACATACCGTGGATTTGGAGGGATTGATCGCTTGCCTGTTTAGAGCCACATATGTATCAAATTGGGTCAGGAGTTTCTGGAGCCCCACAAGCATCCTGTCCAGAAGGATTACATCGTCTGCATAAACAACCCATGAACAGGGGTCGCCCTGTATCCTCGGGGTGACCAAACCAGAGGAGTTGGGCATCTTAGTGGGGCAGGAGAATTTAGGGCATAGTACTAACGCCCAGGCAACACCAGGGGTAGTGAATAGGCATAAGCCATTGCATTACATCCTAAAATGGGGGATCAGGGCTCAAAGAGATCTAGATGTAGGGGCAGGGCACTTGGGGATCTAGATGGCAGTGCCCGGTTACATGTACTTAAGATCAGGGTGACAGTGGGACCTAGTGGTTGAAGGGCATGCCAGTGGGGGCACATGGCAATGAGGAAAATTGATGGAGAAGCCAGCAGCAGGGTACAGAGGGACCAATTGGGCATGGTAGTGCAAAGGGGGAAATGGAGAGCAGTGAGAGGGCACATCATATGATGGAAACAAAAAAGCAAGGGCTTGGCATTTAGGAAATGCAGTGGACTCAAGCACAAACTCAAAGTATGTAAGAGGGCATAGTAACAAAGCCACAAGGAGACCTGTGGGTGGCAGGGGCATTGCGTCAATAGAATTTGGGTAGGGGGACGATGGTCCCAAGAAGATGGAGGAGCAGTGGGTGTCGGGCCTACAGAAGGATGTTGGGGCATACCTTGAGGCAGGAGGTGGAGCCTGCGACCAGGGATGGGGGGAGAAAGGTACAAGGTACAAGGGACATAGGGAGATATGGAGATATGGAGCTTTGGTCAGTGGCAGCTCACACAAGCCTTGGGGCAAGGCCTTGGGAAGGGGCATGTCGTGTAGGTTTCAACAGAGAACCTGAGTAAATGAAGATCCAGGAAGGAGAACAGGACCAGGGAATGTTTTGAGAGGGGTAAAGAACATGTTTTTTTTTGGGTGGGTGGGGCAGGCCTTGGTGGAACCATTTGCAGTTAAGGCACCAGGAGAGTATATGAAGGGACATGGCAGTAAGGGACCCAAGGACAGTGGGCTTAAGGACAAAGCGTGGGGGATCCTAGAGGGAGTGGCCGAGCATGGGTGGGAAATGTATGATGGGTGGCATCGACAGTGGGTATCTAGGGAGGATGGGCCAACTGCAGTGGGACCTGTGGGGCATGACACAGAACTAGTTGTGTGTACATGCCACAGACGATTCCGTGGGCTTGTAGGGGCACAAGGAGACCTAGAGGGAGTTTACTGCACTGGGGAAGAGGAAAAGGTAGGGTTTGCATAGACCCATAGGTGGAGGGGCAAGGACGTCTGGGTGGAGCTGCAAATCATGGGTCATGGGTCATGGGTTAGATAGACCTAAGAGTATAGAGAAGGCAAAGAAGCAGGGCACAAGCGGGGCCTACGGAACAAGGTATTTCCCATGGGGACATGTAGGTGAGGCATATTGTTCAGGGGTTCTTGGAAGAGCATGTAACTTAGGGGGAGGGGCAGAGCTTAGGCACCCCATAGGTGGAGAGGTATGACTGAGGGGGTGAATTGCAGTGGACAGTGGGACTTGGTGCAGGACTCGTGGAGTGTGAGGGGTAAGTGATGTAGCAGTGCAACTTTAGGTGGAGGAGCATGGTACATTAGAGACCTTGGGGGAAGACAAACTGGGACTTAATGGGTTTGTGGGGGACATCGGAGCTTAGTGTGGACCTTTGGATTGAAGTAGGACACCGGTCTGAGAGAAGCACATTTTTGACCGAAGAGAAAAGGGCATGCATATCAGACCTAGAGCAAAATGGGCACTAGGACCAGAGGGGACACATAGGGCAAAAGTGGAGCTGGGGGAGTGGCAGGCCTAATGGGATATTGGGAAAAATCAGTGCACGGGTGGAATGGGAAGGGCATGTGAGAATCTGGTGGTAGGGCAGAGCACAGGGGAAAGGAATTAAGTGGGAAAGGCAGGACGCAGGAGACTTGGATGGAAGGCCCAGTAAACTGGAGAAATAGAATACGGAGGACACTGAAGGCACTACGTGGTGGGATGAGGGGAGTCTTAGGGGCAAGGACAGAGCACATCATTTCTTATAGTGAAGAGTAGAAGCAAAATGTAAAGATATTCTATCATGCCTGGGAGAGACAGCTGACACTTTAATCAAGAACCCGGGGAAAATCAAGAAAAAACTCTTTGTCATGATTGGTTTAAAACAGAAGAGGAAAGATCTTTCTACAAAGCTTATGGAAAATCGCGGGAAGACAACAGGAAACCTAATTCAATACCACTCTACATACAGCTGTTTCCCCATTGGTTTTTCAGAGATCAATTTTTTAGGTTTCGCTTAAATTTACTAAAGACCAAAGAAACTACTTGGAGTAAGTCCTTGAATGATACATCGACTGGATGCGGACTGTGTAAAATACAAAATTCCATTGAGAACATGAAACATTTGGTGATGGACTGCCCCGCTTTATCAACGCAAAGAGAGCAGCTTATGTGCCCCATAATAAACAAATATGGTCGCAGATCAAAAGACCTCTGGTGGAAAATGCTGTTATCTGGTGAAAAAATACTGATAACATTGGCTTTAGTGAAACTGTTCATAATCATTCATCAAAAATTAGCAGGCAATACTTAAATGTTGATAGACTGCTTGCCCTTTAGTCTTGGAGGTTTGTTGGACATGGCGCTGCGGCTGGGATTTGTAGGTGGCCCCCCTGCTCGTGATTTTCAGCCCCTGCGGGGGCAGACTTCTGTCAGCGCCTGAGCCCAGTAGGACCGCCCCAATGGCGCCCCAAATCTACTTCTTAGCTGCAGGAGTGGGTTGTGCCCTCCCACATGACCACGTAATTCCCCTCTCCGACTCTGCTAGCAGCCTCCGGGCAGCGGGCGCATTAGCTGTGTCTATATATGCTCTATGCCGCTCCTCACTTACTGTTCTCACACAGGTCAGGTGCCTAGCTCCCTTTGTTATTGGATGAGCGCGGTCCCAGACACTTCGCCTATCACGCCTCCCAGCTGGCACTCTGTAAACTTCCACCGAGTGCACTCGCCCATCTCCTCTGGTCCTGCATGTTAGTTATTGTCCTCAGCTTGCTGTGCATCTGAGGGATGTCCAGAGGCTCATGTCTGGTTCACCAGCTGTGTGTTCTGGCTTACACTTGTCCACCTTGGTGATGTCGCATTTATCATGGAGAACTCTGGAGGCAGCTGTTACTGCTGGTCTTCGGGTTTTGAGTGTGCCAATGTCCCTCACTTGCCTTGCCCCCGGGTTTGCAACCGCCACATAATGTCTCCACCAGGGTGCTGGTCATGCGTGGGGCACACCCTCCGTCTTGATGCGGCTCCCCGTTTGCTTTTGCACACTGTCCCAGCGAACGGAGGCCCTATGTCCAGGTGCCCTCTGCACTCCACTGATATTAGATTGCCCTACGGGCCTTGTGTTCCATGACCATTCGGCCACGTATGGTCCCCAGCCTACCGCCGATTCTGCTGCAGCGGGCACCTTCTCAGGGCTCAGTTTCACAGTTTGTTCCCACACGCCCGCTTCATGCTTTGTCGCTATGTGGGTGCCTCCATGTGTATGCCGGATTCATTTCTCCCCCTGCAGCTCCGCTTCGCTTCTTTGTTTCGGGCCGCCAATGTCCGGTCCCACTTCCCCGCAGGACCAGCACCCGCCGCCAGTTCCTTTTCAAGTGCTCGGCGGGTCCCGTTACCGCCAAGTTATGCATGCGCTAGCCCCTTGGAGTGCGTGTCTTCGGCAGCCGCGTTAAAGCGACTGTTCTCACCGGCCCGCGAGACTCGTGGGCGGTCCGTTCAGCCCGCCACTCTCTCATCCGCTCCCCAGCATCCAGGCCCCTCTGAGTCTGTGTCTGAAGGCAGAGTGTCTCAATCCGTTGCAGCATCCTGCTGGGCTCTCGTTTTGTTACCGCTGCGATGCCATTGTGTATCCTAATGATTCCTTTGTTCTGGTCGCCATTTTGTATCCTACTTCTCCGGCGCTCGCAGCTTTCAAAACAATCATAACTTTGTATCAGTGCATCCCGCGGGCACCAAAAGTTCAGCGAGTGCGTTCTCCGCCTTCATAAGCAAGCATGCTGATTTTCAGTGCTAATAGGCATCCATGTATGCACTATTTTAAAGGATCATCACAGGATCGCAGGAGCAATTCCGGAACACGTCCTCTTACATGGCCGTCGTAGCCACGCCCCCATTATACAACCAAGTGCTTCACATTAATAAAAAATAAAAGAAATAGTGAAGAGTATTGGTACAAACGCCCTGAGTTGAGGTTTCACAGATGTGTATGGGTAGTGTGGAGAGGCAACATTTACACTCCCCACTAGCCACTGGCTAGTGATAATTGACCCTTGGCCAGTAAGAAATGGTGTACTGCGGATTCCAAGATGGCTGCCTGCTAAAGTGGACGCGCGTCCCTTGCGCTCCGCACCGGCTGACCAAACGAAAGTCAACGAAGGGGTAATTGAACTGCAATAGCCCCAAGCAACGGCGACCTACGAAGAGCGGCCACCCCTCCCCGGCGGACTACATGGCGGGCCGCGGTGGTCGCTGAGGATCCAGGCGGGGCCCCCCAGCCTCTTACAGCGGAGAGATAAGGGTCGGGCGGCGTATCCCCTGTACGCTTGAGGGGAAGCCACAAACACTCCCGACACCGAGTGCAGCAGTCGAGAGGTCTGAGGAGCTGCGCGGCTCTGTTAACCGCCGCCATCCGCGCGCAGCGGCTTTGGCGGGGCCCGAAGTCGCAGAGCCGCAGCAGCGTACTACGGAGGATAAGCCCGCACACTGCTCCCCCCCCGTACCCCCCCCGGGCAACCTGAAATAGGGGTAGCTGCAACGCCAAGGAGCGCTCCTTCCTCCGCCTCTGGACCCTGGAGGCTTGGGTCTCTGACACTGGGGCCGGGGGTGCTCACGGACTCGACCTGAAGCGGGTCCCTCCTGGAGCGGCGCCTGACGACGTTGCTCCGGCAGGCTCTCTGCGTGACCTGGGAGAGGCGGTGGGGCTGAGCGCCGGAGGAGAAGCCCGCTGTCACTGGAAGCCCATATACTGAAGCCATCTCATCTCCTAAGGTGAGGGGTCATCCTCCTGTTCCCCTCCCCACTCGCTTTCACGGGGGCCCCCACCAGCTGGACCACATGCGTTGGTGCTCTGCGTGACCTGGGAGAGGCGGTGGGGCTGAGCGCCGGAGGAGAAGCCCGCTGTCACTGGAAGCCCATATACTGAAGCCATCTCATCTCCTAAGGTGAGGGATCATCCTCCTGTTCCCCTCTCCACTCACTTTCACGGGGGCCCCCACCAGCTGGACCACATGCGTTGGGAAAGCACCAGGTCCATATATGCCCTCATGCAGAGGACAATCCATCTCCGGTGTTGGGGAGGCCGGCGTATAAAGCACCACAAGCCTGAGACATCAAGCTAGCCCCACGCACGCCGCAGAGTTCTGATATTGGGGGTCCGGAGTGAGCGGCTGGATCAACGGGCACAGCACACAAGGCATAACCTGCGCTGTACATCTCGAGCCATCGATAGCTGGTCCCAATAGAGGCACTCAGACGAGGTCTGCACAGGCTGGACACCTCGCGGGACAGGTGCCTTGAGGCGGCCCCCCACACACCCTCCCATCGGACTTTGAGAACAGGGGGTTGATGTGAGTACGGGAACGCAGACCTGGGACCATTCTGAACCCACTTCCCTCCAGCCTGACACCTCAGGGGGGTGTGTTGTCGGGATCTTGTCCAGTAGAGTACGCCTAGAAGAGTAAAGCACCTCACCCGAATCAGGTCCCCAGTTCAGATGCCAGGCACCAGAACCAGAGGCGCCCTGGCGAGGTTGAAAGGCTCGCCGACGAGACAAGAACAACAACTGGCCAAGTACTGGGGCAGGCAAAGCAGCGAGATCAGACTCCCCACCAAGCACAACCAGAATCATCTGGGTTAGCCTCCGAAACACAACAGAGAGGTATGGATACGGATAAAGAAGAACTGTTGGCTTGCCTGAAAGGTATGGAGGCTAGAATGACAACAGCTTTTCAGGCCCATATAGGTCAACTGAGAGAGGACATTTTAACCTCCCTGCAGGAAATCCAAAAAGAAGTGAACGAATTGCTAGACTGTGTCGACACAGTTGAAAGCGGCCTCTCTAACTTATCTGAGGAGTCCAAACAATCTAGCCTTCTGCTGGACCAAATAGCCGCTGCTACAAACAATCTTGAACTACAGGCGGAGGACCTCGAAAATAGGTCGAGGCGCTCTAACATACGGGTCAAAGGCCTACCGGAATCGATCTCGGACAGCGATCTACATGCGACACTCCAATCGGCCTTCAGTAATATACTAAGGGACACAGCGCCGGAATCTATAGGATTTGACAGGATACACAGAGTCGGGCTTAGGAGGAATGACCCCGGCGTTCGCCCACGGGATGTGCTGGTGGCTCTCGCCTCATTTACGACGAAAGAATGCATCCTGAAGGCTGCCAGATCTAGCACAAGCCTGACCATCAACGGCCACGAGGTTATATTGTTCCAGGACCTTGCTTTATCAACACTCCACAAGCGCAGACTCATGCGGCCTTCAGTAATATACTAAGGGACACAGCGCCGGAATCTATAGGATTTGACAGGATACACAGAGTCGGGCCTAGGAGGAATGACCCCGGCGTTCGCCCACGGGATGTGCTGGTGGCTCTCGCCTCATTTACGACGAAAGAATGCATCCTGAAGGCCGCCAGATCTAGCACAAGCCTGACCATCAACGGCCACGTGGTTATATTGTTCCAGGACCTTGCTTTATCAACACTCCACAAGCGCAGACTCATGCGCCTGGTGACCAAAGCCCTTCAGGAGAAACGAGTTCCCTACAGATGGGCACACCCCTTTGGCCTGATGTTTGAATGGGAGGGCAAACAAAGGCGAATAACTACATGTGAGGAGGGTCTGGCCCTATTAAATTTGGAGGAGGTCCCGAACGGTCTGGACAAAGACGGGTCACGAAAGCCGCAGGGCATGGGGCTCAACTCGTGGGAGTGGTCCAAGGTGCGCAGGAACAGACCGAGGAGAGATTCAAGACCAAGAGGTCCGCAAATGAACTGAGACCATTAGAGGATCTGGTGGTACCATACTATAATCGTATGCATGTTCTGGCCGCGGACTTGATACACATAAGCTTCTATAGGCAGTTGGTGCAGAGGCAGGTAATGCTGACTTATGGAATCCTTTCTGAGACCCGACAACTTCGGGATTCTCGCCCCTTGCGAAGTGTTGATCGACCCGACACCCCAAGTAGTTAATGGGGAGGATTCTATGGAAACCTGGGTTGGGGGGAACGCAAGGGAGGGAGTGGGGGGCGGGGGGTGGGAGGGAGGGGTGGGAAGGGGGAGGTGGGAGGGACAAGGAGGGGGGACAGCTATCAGGGATTGACACGAGGAGGCGAAACTACGGGCTCTTGGGAGGCCTTAAGGGATGGAGGAGGAGTGATGCCAGCGCAACCTAACGATGCAAAAGTGCAAATCTCCTTCTTCTAAATGGGTACGGCTGAGTCAAATATAGTTTCCCTGAACGTCCAGGGATTGAACTCTCCAATCAAGCGTCGGGTTATTCTCGATAGGCTGCTAAAGCTCTAGGCAGAAATAGGCATCCTACAAGAGACACATCTTCTCCCTAATGACGAAAAGCATATGGCACATCGAGCTTTTCCGCAACAATATTTTGCATCCAGTGGGGGGGAAAAAGAGAGGGGTGGCCGTTCTAATAGGCAGGTCCTTAGCATTCCGTAAAACTCAACTCTGTAGAGACAGGGAAGGTCGATATCTGGGTCTGATGGGGCGGATCAAAGGCAGGATGTATACAATTCTGGCAATATATGCTCCTAATGAACGCCAGGGTGTGTTTATAACAAATTTACTGGGCAAACTGGGTGGCTGGTGTGAGGGCCAACTGATTGTTGGAGGAGACTTCAACTGCGTTATGGATCCAGTCCTGGATAAAACGCTTCCCCCCCCATGAGTGTAGATCAGAGAAATAGACAGGCACTGGGCCGGTTTTTCAGGGAAATGGGGGTCATCGAGACCTGGTGGTTTTTTCAAGGGGGACAGTAGGGAGTATACCTACTACTCGGCAGTTCACCTGGGTTACTCTAGAATAGATATGATCCTTGTCTCTGCCACGCTAATTCCGCAAATAACCGGGATGGAAAATTGGGGTGGAATATCACTCGGACCATGCACCTGTGATTATGGGAATAGCCTGGAGAGAGGGAGGGAGAACATAAAAGTAGACCACCCTGGAGGCTAAATGAAATTCTACTTAGAGACATAGCACTCAGAGCGCAGATTGAGACCTCCATCAATAATTATTTTAAGGAAAGCGATAATGGGGAAACCAGTTGGGGGACAATATGGGATGCAGGAAAGGCGGTGATTAGAGGGGAATCCATGTCACAAGCAACTGCATACTATAAAGAAAGAGCAAGAATGACCCACCGCTTGGAAACTGAGGTGAAAAATGCGGAGATACAACACAAGGCTTGGCGCCCAAGGAAATCCCCGCGGATACTTCGGAAGATCAGAGCCCAGCTCGAGCACCATACAGCGGATCAGGTGGCTCTTTCAATGCTTCGCACGAAACAGTCCTATTACATTCATGGGGGTAAGGCTAACAGTTTCCTAGCGGCAAAACTGAGGAAACGCAAAGCTCGCAACTACATAGTTCAACTGAATGATGAGCCTGGGAAACCACACACAGCGGAGTCAGATAAAATAAAGATAATGAAACGTTTCCATGAGTCATTCGTAGGCAGTGGAAGACTTGACCCCAAGCAGCAACTCAAGTATATAAACTCTCTACCCTTGCCCCAAACAACAGAACAGGACAGAATCAGCCTTGGGAGCCCGATCTTGGCACAAGAGGTCAGCAACGCCGTCTCGGCCTTGCCAGCAAACAAAGCCCCGGGTCATGATGGCCTCAGCAACAGGTATTATAAAACCTTTCGTACCCAACTACTCGGCCCATTGACAAAGTTGTACAACACTATCAGAGAAGAGGGGAGAGTAACGCCTGACATTGAAAAGTCCACGACTATAATGCTCTTGAAGCCCGGAGAGACCCCCACAATTGTTCAAGCTACCGCCCTATTGCACTATTGAACACTGATGCAAAGATTTATGCGAAGATATTGGCTACCCGACTGATGAAAGTACTCCCACACATAATACATGAAGATCAAGCGGGTTTCAAAACGGACTGCCACACGCAGGATAACATCAGAAGGTCATTAGATGTTGTAGACGCAGGGCAAAGGACATGGCAAGAGTTTGCAGTAGCGGCACCTAACTCCGCCTCCACCCATGGCCTTCAGCACCGCGTGATCATTGCATGAGCGGGAACAGGAGCTGCAGCTAATGCCATGCTCAAGAGCTTTCGAGAGGACATTCTTACACTATTGCCGACGGCAGTGGCAACAAGTTAGGTGTGCTTGCTCATTATAGCACCCTTGGTGACTACTGACTCCATCTTTATTTACTGAAGACGGACGTGTTTTCCTTTCCACCTAACTCTTCGGACAAGTTCTACCCGGAGCATTTCACTACTAAGCATTTTCAGAAGCGTGACCCAGGTGCCCTCTACCTTTTTCTTTCTACTTGGCCGCATTGTTACACAGCGTACGAAGTTCGATAGGTTTGGAAAAGTAGCCTTCTACGGACTGCACTCCGTTCTTTAATCTATACTGGGGTGATACTATCAACTCACCTCCATCCTGCCCTGAGGAAGGCTCTGACTACTGATGCCAGTTTGGCATGCCGAAACGTGATTTATATATATGTTGTTCCCTTTAGGAGCTAACTTTTGATTCTTTCCCACACGTTGGCAGATTAAATATACAAACTCAGCTAAAATAATATTCTTTTTACATACCTATCAGGGTAATTTTTTATACACCCTGGTAGGCCTTATGCTGCTTGAATTATGGGTAGCCTGTAATAATTGTTTTATCTTGATGTGATTAATATGTTATCCCTTCTTTTGCACTTGATATATTTGTGATGAATGTTCTGTTTTTCTTTATTTTTTCAATTGCTCTATTCTACTTATTTTTTGCTTTAGAAATTGTGTAAAATCTCAAAAAAACTATGCTTTCAACAATAAATTTATGGTTAACATTTCTCAGACTGCTCCCTTGGTGTATCCCCAGTGATTTGCCTCGCAAACACTAGCCTTTAAATTACTATGGAGATTTAATTTGAATGTCGGACAGAATCTAGGACTGTCTCGAGTGTGAGTACCCCTTTGTCGGTTTTTGTAAATCCTGGATGCTACCCGGGCATTTGACAGTATGGACTGGAACTACCTGTCTCTAATCCTGGAGCGCTTTGGCTGTGGCCCAATCTTCAAGAAGATGGTGCTTGCTAATTATCAAACCCCTTCAGCAAGTTTCGTTAGCATGCCTTCTCACACGCAGGTTCCCGTTTCATTTGCATGCTGTTTTCCTGTCCGCGTGTAAGTTTCTGCTTTCAATCCCACGTGGACGCTGAAATTCTTCAAGCACGGCTGACCTGGCTGCGTGTACTTGGTTCGCGTGTATCCAGCACATGGTTGATTTGAACCTGTGAAGAAACAACAAGTGGACTCCTTTCAATTTTTGTTCTGTTCTTTGTGGGAAAGGAAGGTGTATCTACAACTTTTATTTGAAGGCGACTGTGCACAGAACTATGGACGCTATCCTGTGGTGCACCAACCCGGTATCTAGCGTGAGCCTCGTGCCGTTCGGGATAAGTCTCCCTTACTAACCTTGCCTCCTTTGTCGTTGGTTTGTTTCCTGGATTTCTTCATAGACTTTGGTGGATACTCCAATTCTAAGCATACAGGTTAGTGTTGGAATTGCGTTATTGCCATTCTATCAGAGAGGTTAGTTGAGATAGTTACTCATGATGCTTTATTTTTTCCTAGGCTGCCTTCCTATTACTCTCACATGCCCTTTCCAGTGATCCTTCTCTCTTCCTGTTTTACCAGTTAGAGAGTTGTATCATTTGGAAGGTCTAAATTGACATCACTAGTATCAAATCTGTGAATTCAAGGATCCGGAAGACCCCTATCAATTGTATCCTTTTGGTTACCATAACCTTTTCATAAGATACTTTGGGGATTTATGACAGAATCAGAAGCCGTGGAGGGTACGGATCCTTTAACGGTCCTGACTCAATTAATCGCAGATTTGAGAAATTAAATGATTACGGCACAGGACACATTGCTTCATCGCATGGATGTTATGCAAGACGCTAGTCGGACTGCTCCTCAGGGAACACTGGCTCCAGCTGCCTTTGCATCTGGATCCGGTACACCGGCACCGCAACAGGAAAACCTTCAAGTGGTTATGCCAACGCAGTTTCCTTTGGCTCCTCCAGAAAGGTTCACAGGAGATCCCAAAACCTATAGAACCTTTGTCAATCAGTGCCGACTCCATTTCCTGTGCCGGCCTAATTCATTTCCTGATTTAACTACAAAGGCGGTCTTCGTGCTTTCCCATTTGGGGGGCACAGCTGCTGCTTCGGCTAATCCTTTATTGGAGACAAACGGTCCTTTGTTGTACGATTGTGACGAGCTTCTATCTGCCATGAGCATGGTCTTTGATATGCGTTATTCTACTCAAGCCACAGATCTGGAATTGCTTAATCTACAACAAGGTAACCAAACACTATTAGCTTACATAGTCAGATTCAATCAATTAACCGCCGAGACCCAATGGCCTGAAGATAAGAAAACCGTGTTTTTTTTACAAAGGTCTATCAGAAGAACTAAAAGACGCCTTGTCTACGGTTCCTGTGGTCCCTACGGGGTTCATAGAATTGCTCTATCTGATTCTACAAATCGATGCTCGAAGAAATGCTCGCAAAGGAGAGAGAAAACCATTCTTGCAAGCATCAGTTCATTCTGAGGTACCAGCAGCCTCATCAAATGACCCTGAACCAATGCAAATCGGTGGTGAGAGGCCGATTATCTAATGCAGAAAGGGAAAACCGTAGAAAAAACAATCTTTGCATGTACTGCGGTTCATCTGAGCATTTACTGGCGGCATGTCCCAAAAAACCAGTTAAGCGTTGGGGAAACGCCAAAACTCGACACTAGAAGGAGTCCCTGTGTCGAGTGTTACATCAGACTCCTGTACCATTCCAGCTTACACACCTATAGCGGTAGAGGCGACGTTACATTTTGCTGATGAAGAGTTAGTTTCCAGGGCAATGGTTGATTCTGGAGCCACAAATAATTACATCGACATTATATATGCGAAAAAATGCTCTATACCCTTGATAACCAAAAACAAACCTGAAACAGTGAGCACTGTGGATGGGTCAGTCTTGACTTCAGGTATGGTCACTCAGGAGACTGTACCTATTCGAATGGCTTTATCTAATGGACATTCAGAGAAAATGGTTTTTGATGTCATTGCAGCTCCTCATTACAAATTATTGCTTGGTCTTGCCTGGCTGACTCTTCATAATCCAACCATTGACTGGGTTACGGGATTGATTCAATATCCTTCTGCCTATTGCAACGAACATTGCTTTACCAGTCAAGGGGTGTCATCCAAATCACATATTCTGGCATCTAAGGAGGGAGGTTTTTCTATCAGTGTCGTACATCAGAGCAGTACACATATACCATGTGAATATACTGAATATGCAGATGTCTTTGACAAGGGCCAGGCAGAACAGCTGCCTCCTCTTAGACAGTATGACTGTCCGATTGATCTAATTCCTGGGGCTAAAATACCTACTGGTCATGTTTATTCTTTAACTCCCAAAGAAGATGCTGTCTTAAAAGACTACATTGATAAGGCTCTAGATATGGGTTTTATATGGCCATCCCAATCGCCTGCTGCCTCTCCATTATTCTTTGTTCCTCAAAAAGAGGGAGACCTAAGGCCATGCATAGATTACAGGGCTCTTAACGACATCACCATAAATAACCAATATCCATTACCCCTGATAAATGTTTTGTTAGATCAACTTGGCACTTGTGTGTATTTTTCTAAATTAGATTTACGCGGAGCATACAATCTGGTTCGCATCCGTCAAGGCGATGAGTTGAAGACCGCTTTCCAGACGCGGTACGGCCTATACGAATATCTGGTGATGCCTTTTGGTCTCTGTAACGCTCCAGCCACGTTTCAGTTCTTCATGAACGAAATCTTCATGATGGACCAGTACGTGGTGATCTATTTGGATGATATATTGATATATTCATCATCTTTTTCAGAACATGTAAAACGTGTCCTCTGTTCTACAAAGGCTCAGAGAGAACAAACTCTTTGTTAAAGCAGAGAAATGTGTCTTTCATACACAGGAAGTTGAATTTCTGGGTTATGATATCACCAACCACGGTGTCCGAATGAGCGGTTCCAAAGTGAAAGCTATATTGAATTGGCCTATTCCACATAATGTCAAGTCTACAGTCATTCCTAGGTTTTGCGAATTTCTATCGCATATTTATTCGTTCCTTCTCCAAAATAGTGGCCCCATTGACAGCCTTGACTAGTTCCAAAGCACCATTCTGTTGGAATCCGAACGCCCAAGAATCATTTGAGACACTAAAAGAAGCATTTACCACTGCACCTGTACTCCAGCATCCCGACCCCGATTGTCAGTTTATTGTGGAAGCGGATGCTTCCAGTGTCGCTACGGGAGCAGTTCTTTCACAAATCTGTGCAGAAACCAAAGAGGAGCATCCAGTTGCTTTCTTTTCTCGTAAGCCAACACCTTATGAACAGAACTATACCATTACGGAACGGGAATTGCTTGCGATCAAGGATGCTTTTCGAGAATGGCGACATCATCTTCTTGTTGCCAAACATCAGGTATTGGTGTATTCAGATCATTGGAATCTTCAGGCATTCAAAACTATGAAATGTCTTACTGCTCGACAGGCTAGATGGCATATGTTTTTTGCTCAATTTGATTTCCAAATCACATATCGCCCTGCCAGACAACATATTAAATCAGATGCTTTATCCCGCATCAGTGAGGAGGTGAAGGAAGATCCTCCGGTTCAAAATACGTTGTTGGCAGATCATGTGATATGTAGTTGTTCTGCACAGTCTTCCCTCAAACATGAATTACAAGAATGGGTGAAACAAAATCCACGATTGGTTCAGGAGTTGAATCTAGACATCCACAACGATTTACCTTTCACACAAGGGGTGCTTGATCTACCGACAGAAACCACTCGGAATCGGGCTCTTACTTGGGGACACGATTTAATTGTGGCAGCCCATCCTGGACAAAAGAAAACCCTTGAGCTGCTCAAGAGATGGTGTTGGTGGCCTTCTATTACACGAGATGTAATTGATTATGTTTCTACATGTTTAGTATGCATCCAATGCAAGAACACTCCCGGCAAACCAGTGGGTTTACTACAATCTTTACCTGTGCCTCACAAACCTTGGTACATGATATCAATGGATTTTGTGGTGGAACTCCCAAGTAATAATGGTTACAATACCATCTGGGTTGTGGTGGACTACTTTACTAAATTGGCTCTTTTTGTTCCCTGTATTGGGTTACAAACAGCTGCGGTGCTGATGACTTATTCATCAGGCATATCTTCAGGTTTTTTGGTCTACCTTCAGTGATCATTACTGACAGGGGCTCACAGTTTGCCTCCCGTTTTTGGAAAGCACTAACCTCGGCATTGCTTATTGATGACAGGATGTCTAGTGCTTATCATCCCCAAACAGACAGACAGACTGAGAGGACCAATAGCACTATGGAACAATACCTGCGGTGTTTGTGTCTTCAGTTTCAGTCTGACTGGATCACGGTCCTGCCAGCAGCAGAATTTGCCTACAATAATTCCTACCATAGTGCCATAGGCACTTCTACTTTCTATGCTCTGTATGGGCAACACCCCAAATCCATTCCGTTGGATTCTGGTTTGTCTTTGGACACTCCTGCAGCCGTTCGTAATATCAGTGATCTAAAGACTATACAGGCGAAGGTCATACTGCAATTGGAGCGGGCTAGAAAACGAGATAAGTACTATGCTGATACTCACAGAGAACCTGCACCAGTCTACAAAGCAGGCATGAGAGTATGGCTTTCTACTAAGAACTTGAAGATACCGGGAAAAAAGAAACTGTTACCTAAGTACATAGGGCCATATGAGGTGCTAAAGGTGATTAACCTGGCTGCTGTCTGCCTGGCATTGCCACAATGATGTCGAGTGCATCCAGTATTTCACGTCTCACTCATTAAACCATGCTCCGATGCTACTAGACTGCCTATACGGCCTGTTGCTGTTTCTGTGAAAGGATCAGACGAATTTGAGGTACAAGAAATACTGGATATGAGATTACGTTCGGCAGGCCTTATTATCTGGTGGACTGTAAAGGTTATGGTCCAGAAGACAGATCTTGGGAACCTCTTTCCAATATTCATGCTCCCACTTTATTGAGAAAATTCCATTTGAAGAAGGTTGATGCTGCTCCTTTGGGGGGGTGGCACCGTCATGCATGCTGGACATTTTACCTCTGGATCTGGAACTCCGTCTGTACGCAGAACGGGTTATGCTCATAGAACTGCTAGACCGTTTTATTCGAGATGGAGGTTGTTTGATGTATTGCCAGGAAAACGACGTCTGCATTATTCACGTTGTTGAATTCACGCGATTCAAGATAGTCACGTGTGTTACGGCAGAACATTCTTAAGCAGCGTGGATACGTGGCTCGCCGCTTCTGATTGAACATTTTGGCGTCTTGGTAGCTGAACTCTTCATCTGCGTCCTTGCATCCCGTCAGTTGCTTCCTTGGCCTTCATCAACGTGTTTCCTTCACACGCGATCACTGTATCTGCCTTCAGCAAGTTTCGTTCTGCTTTCAATCCCACACAGACGCTGGAACCCTTCAAGCGCGGCTGACCTGGCTGCGTGTACTTGTTTTGTGCGTAAAATCACACGCGGACGCTGAAACTCTTCAAGCACGGCTGGCCTGGTTGCGTGTACTTGGTTCGCGTGTATCCAGCAAGCGGTTGATTTTAACCTGTGAAGAAATAACAGGTGGACTCCTTTCAATTTTTGTTCTGTTCTTTGTGGGAAAGGAAGGTGTAGCTACAATTTTTATTTGAAGGTGACTGTGCACAGAACTATGGACGCTATCCTGTGGTGCACCAACCCAGTATCTAGCGTGAGCCTCGTGCCGTTCGGGATAAGTCTCTCTTACTAACCTTCCCTCCTTTGTCGTTGGTTTGTTTCCTGGATTTCTTCATAGACTTTGGTGGATACTCCAGTTCTAAGCCTACAGGTTAGTGTTGGAATTGCGTTATTGCCATTCTATCAGAGAGGTTAGTTGAGATAGTTACTCATGATGATTTTTCCTAGGCTGCCTTCCTATTACTCTCCCACTTTCCAGTGATCCTTCTCTCTGCCTGTTTTACCAGTGAGAGAGTTGTATCATTTGTAAGGTCTAAATTGTCATCACTACTATCAAATCTGTAGGATGGGCCCCGTTTATGATTGAGTCAATTTAGAGAACAGAACTTGCAACTGTTCAAGAAGAGCTAGTATTTTAAGCAAATTAATATCCTTTAATTCACAGACTATGTAGATATGTCCACTAAGAAGTATTATAGATGCAACATAATCAGCAATAAAGCCAGGAAATTTGGGATCATACCTTGCCGGTCGATAAACAAATTGGCAGAACTTGCATTTAAGATTCAGAATGTCTCTCGTTATAGGCTATTGTTGGATTTTTGTCATCTGGATAGTATATTTATAAACCACTGCAATGCCACCCAATGTACTAAATTGGTGAATCTGGATTATACCTTTATATTGTGATTGTAGTAATTAGTTTAGAGTTATGACATGCTCATTTATCCATTTTTCAGAAACACAAAGACAGTCTAGGTTATGACAGACTCGGGTTTCTAATCAAGAAGCTGTTTTTAGGTACAGAATGTCTATTTACAAAAAAAAAGTAAAATCTTGGACTAGATAGAAGATGGTCTTTATGAGTTGCAGGGATATTAGAAGCAAATATGGATTCCTTGGTTTGAAATAATTTACATAAATCTTAAAAAATATAAGTTGGATTCCAAGATGGCTGCCGGCACCATGTAGACGTCCCGACGGCAGCTCCGGAATCTGAGGCCTGGTTCCGGCGGCCCCATCACCCCCCGCACCGAGGTCCACAGTGCAGGAGCTGGGAAGCACCAGAGAACCCAGCGGTGCAGCCTGTGGTGCTCCGGAACCCGTGAGGCCGTTGGAGACGCGGCTCGGAGGAGCGGGGATCCCTCCCCCACCCCCCAGAAGGCAGGACGCTCGCCGTGGGCTAGCGGGGGAGCCCACGAAGAGGCCCCGGCACCACACCAGAGCTACGCGGGAGGGAGGAGCGGGTAATCCCTGCCCTCGCCCCCGGGTGGATATCGAGCCGGGGGACCAGGTCACCGGGGGAAGCCCAGTGGCCATGGGCAAAGATGGTGGCGACGCGCCGGAGCACCGGTGTGCCTTTGGAGGAACGAGGACAGTGTGGACCCCCCCACGGACAAAGCACTCACAAAGTGGCCAGCAGTGGCCTGCCGGCGACTCTGCAGAGAGGGAGGAGGCCAGTAGAGGCCCAGAGGAGGGGCAGACGTGGGTGATCGGCAGACAGAGCTTTGGAGAGGAACAAAGTGATCAAAGGACAGGCACTGGGGCGCCTCCACCCGCATCAAGCCCACACCGGAGCAGAGGTGAGGAGTGTGGGAGGGGGAAAGAAGGGGAGAGAAGAGGACTGAGCAGCAAGTGAAGAGAGCAGGCCCCTGCGAAGGGAAGGAGTGCGGGGTGTGGAGGGCAGCCAGAGGAGCAGCTGGGATTGAGCGAGCACCAGCCGCCACTGAGGAGGTGAGTGGTGGCGGGGGCAAGAGTGTGGTCCTAGCTGGACAGAAGACCCCCCCACGCAGCGGGAGATATCAGGGGTCTGGAGGACAGGGAAGCTCCCAAACGAGGGAGGGGGCACCAGCAAAGTATACAATCTTGAAGGGGTGGTGTAAGCCCGCGGTCCCCACAGAGGCAGGTGGTAGTACAGGTTCCCGAGCCTGATCTGACGGGGAAACCGGTAGCTTGAAGGGAGCTGTGTGCCACAAACCGGTGTTAGGGGTCACCCTGACTCAGGAATGGCGAGAACCAGGTGGAAAGGGAGGAGTGGCCTGTAACGCTCACCTGATTCCCGCAGAGGCGCCGGTCTTGATTGGGTGAATGCCGTATCTTCAAAGGTGATGTGTAACACACGGTTGGCTCTTTGGGCTGGACCTCTGTGCACTGTATGTCTGACTTGAAGAGTAAGATGTCTGCAGATAGAAAATATGGGATTAATGAACTGGGGTTATTGGGTGCCTCTCTCCTCTTCCCTTTCTCTTCTCCTGTAGAACCCCCAAAGGTTAACGCCCTCACCTTAGGTAAGTGAACGCCGAGCTCTCCATCTGCTTCGGGGCAGGGTGCCGTAACCAGTTTCTTCACTGGATAGGGGTGCAGGCCTCTTCACCTCAGAGGACTGCTGTCCGTCGTTAACTGCACGAACGGTAAGTTCTGGGCACTTCAAATGTCTTAAGTCTTTTGTAATGATATCTCTTGTTTTGCAGGGTTCCGGCGATGGCGGATAGCGGGCTGATGAGAGTTGAGGATCGAACCCGCCTGAGGAAGCACGTAAGTAAGCGCTTGTAGCCTGCTTCACGATGCGCACTAACTGTCCCTTTTATCTTGCAGGTACAAGTTCGGAGCTTTAGAGAAGCTGAAGGGTGCTGGAATACCCACTGGATTCGGCGTGGGAAGGAGTAATGGCACGTGAGTAATAAAGTTGCCCAATGTCTTTAAACGCACCTTCTTTTGTCTTTCAGATGCGGGATGCAGCGCCGAAGGCCTCCGGAGCGTGCGAAGAGTAGGTAAGCCTTTGTCTTTCAGATGCCGGAATGCAGCGCGAGGCGTTGGTGACAGCCGTTGGACCAGGTAAGAGATGCGCTGCCACTGAAGACCGTAGTGCTAACCTGTTCTTTCTTTGTCTTTACAGGTGCTGCTGAAGACTGGATTCCAGGATGGTAAGCCTTTGTTCCCTTAGGCCCAGGATCAGAAGCAGAAGACACAATGAGCGTTCTGCTGCAGAGAATGCAGAATAACACAAAGCAAGATTCATCCATCGGGTGTGGTTTAAATAGCCTCCTGTAGTGCTTAGGTGTCTCTTTCCACAGCCACGCCTAGGTAAGAAAAGAGTTCCTGCTTTCCAGAAGAGTTCCAGTGTTCTGAACCTAGGGAGTGGCTCCTGCCCCACCCAACAGGAAAAGTAGTCCCAAACAGAAGAGGATCAGGGGTTCAACTGGCAGGTAAGTAAGCAGCATGGTCTGCTGCAGGTAAGTCCACCCAAGCATTATGAGCCCGGCGCTTCCAGCGCTGGGACTGGGCATCTTTATGAGCCTGGTGCCACTGGCGCCAGGACAGGGTCCAAAAGGTCCCAATTGGGACTGGCTGGCACTCGGAACCGGGGTTATGGGTCTGCTTCCAAGGGAGTCGGGCAAGTCCTGATCTTTTGGAAGCAGAGATCATGACATGGCCCACGAGCCTGAACGATGATAAAGCGGTGGTGAGTGGCAGTCCACCGGAAGAGACTGGGCAACACCACATAGCGATCGAAACGGCCATCTACAGGGAGAAGGGTTCACGCAGGGAGAAAGGTCGTCCAAGCAATCGAGGAGACAGCGGGGGTCTCGACCGCCTGTGAACGACTCAGCGGAGCCACGGAGGGGACCTACCATAGATGTGTTCCAGGTCCAAGGGGAGGACAGGGAAAGCTGTTCATCTCGTGAACGAGCCCCAGGGAACATTGACTGCGCTTTGGCCCCCAATGGAGGGCAGAGATCCGGGCAAAGGAGGGGGTGAACAGCCGAGGGAGTCACGGGATAAGGAAGGACCTGAGGTAACGATGCAGATGACGAGGCAGGACCTCAAAGGGGAAATCCAGAACCTGAGGGACTCCCTGGCCAAAACATTCCAAGAACAATTCCAATTGATGAGGAGCGACCTAAACGCGGCTTTGGGGGAACTGCGGCGGGAAACAGCCCAGCTGGGGGAGAGGATAGATCTATTGGAAAGGGGCCTCCAAGAGTGCGAAAGAGATACAACAGCAAACGGTGAGGCCATAGATCGATTGGATATTGCAACAAGGAACTTGGAGGCAACGATGGAGGACTTGGAGAATAGATCCCGAAGGGTCAACATCAGGATTAAATCGTTGCCGGAGTCTGTCACCGATAAACAATTGAAGGAGGAGGTCCAGGGGGTCTTTGCGGGGCTCCTGGGGAGGAATCCCCAGACGCGATTGAACTAGATAGGGTTGATAGGGTGGGCCGGACCCCGGGAGGACCAAACCCCAGACCACAAGATGTTCTGGCGGCTTTGGCCTGGTATAGCCAAAAGGAGGCGGTATTGAGGGCGGCGAGGCAGAGTGAACCGGTGCTTTATAAAGGCCAATAAAGCTCTTTGTTTCAGGACTTGGCTGCCACACGCTGGTGAAGAGAAGACACATGGGCTCAATTGTGAAGGAGCTGCCCAAGAAGGGGATAAAGTACAAATGGTCCTTCCCATTCGGGTTGGTGTTTGAGTGGGAGGGGAGCCAGAGGCGAGCAACTACCCTTCAGGAGGCAGCCGGTATAATCCGACTGGATCTGGAAAATGGGGAGTGCAGGAGAGTGGGGGCCCCCCAACCCGAGGCAAACAAAGGGAGAGAGGCAGACCATGGGAATGGTCTATGGTGGGAGAGGGGAATTGAGGTAGGAGGAGGATGGCGCTGCGGGGACCAACCACGCAGGAGTCAGGCGGTGCCAAAGAGGGGAAGGATAGTAGCAGCGCGGGGGAGCCTGGGTGCATAGACTCTCGGCAGAAGGCTTTTTTTTCTGGGGGTTGTGGGAACAGGGGCTTTCTATGGGGGCCTAGGAGGATGGAGTTGAAAACATCCTGGAACAAGTAAGGGCAGGAGTGTCCAAGGGGGTGGTGTGGACGGGTGGGGGAGCAAGGGGGAGGGGGGCGGTCTCACCCTAAATTGGGGATTCAGGGTGGGGAAGGGAGAAGGGGGGTGTATGGGGGCGGGCCATAGCAGCCGATGGAGCAGTGTGGATTTGGGTGAATGGGTGGATGGCGGTAGGAGGTGGAGTAGGAGGGAGAGGAGATCAGTGCCCCCACAGAAGGGGGGGGGGGCGCCCAGGGTAAACCCGGGGAAGGGATGGCAGGAGGGCATACCGGGCTTCAATTCAGCCTTCAGGTGGCTAACACATAATGTGAGGAGGCTAAACTCCCCCCTCAAACCAACAAAACTGGAGCAATTTACCAGGTCACACAAGCCGGATGTGCTGGCGCTACAAGAGACCCACTTACTAAGACAGGACCAGGGCCGCTTGTGACTGAAGGGCTTCCCACAGATATTGTTTGCATTGGGTCCTACGAAGAAAGGGGGGGTAGCCCTGGCTTTCGGGAGGGGGATAAACTTTAGAATCCAGGATATTCTTAGGGACACTAACGGGAGATACATTATGGTGCGGGGGGAAGATTATGGGTTCATCCTATACTATCGCATCGGTGTGTGGCCCAAATGCGGGTCAGGACCAGTTCATGCGCGAAACCCTGGGCATTCTAGAGAACTTTGCGAGGGGAAAAGTGATACTGAAGGGAGATTTGAATCTTGCCTCGGACAGGAGGCGTGACCGAACCCAGCATGAGGGGGGTGGGGACGGTGTGGGGGCTTCTCCCCAGCTGAAGGAAAGATGGGAGGAGGCCGGACTACGCAATGTATGGAGGGCAATACGGGGAGACGAGGAGGGGTCTAAGTTTCGCTCCGATGTCCACAGAACCCAGTCCAGAATTGATTACATCTGGGTATCCGCAAGCTTGGTCGGGGAGGTGGAGCTGTCCAGGTGGGACCTGTTGGGATAGCCGACCACAAGGTGGTGCAGATGAAAATGTGGCTGGGGAGGCGAAGGCCGGGGGTGTGGAGCTGGAAATTCCTGGGGGGAACTCCTGAGGGACCAGGCGCTGCGGGAGGCGATTGGAAGCAAGATCCGGGACTTTTTCGAAAGGAACAATAGTTCGGACACGAGTCAGGGCACAAGGTGGGATGCCTTAAAGGCGACTTTGAGGGGGGAACTCATTGGTATGAAGGCGCAGTGAAATAGGCTGATGAGAGGTCTAGAAACTCCGTTGGAAAGGGAAGTGGAGGCCGCTAGGGTGCGGGTACGGGAGACCCCTACAAGGTAGGTGTATAGGCAATATAGGTTAGCAGAGGGTCAACTGGGGATATATTTTTTTTTCCCCACTTTATTTTTATTAAAAGGTTTCAACAAAAGGAAAACAAGTTCCCCAAAAAACATTAAACAGACCAAAAACAGGATCCACCCAACAACTAAACCTCCCCATTATCCCCCCACCCTATCCCTCCCGCTACCCCCCCCCAAACTACGGGTTGACTAGGCCTCTGAAAATCCTCGATGCTGGAGACTACAAGCAAGGACTGAACACAGAACGCATCTATACTTTTAGGCCAAGATAGCGGCGGAGTCTCCGCGCACACTCAAGCACATTTCCACTGGTAAAAGCATCAACAATCCCTCCCTGGCGACATAATATATAAAACCACAAAACAGTTCATAATTTCAAGGCTTCACAGTCCGCACTGAGTATTAACCACAGTCGATTCCTGCAAAAAAGATGACATAGAATCATGGACAATAGCAGAGAGTTTCCCGTACTCAAAAATAGCGATTAACTTGGTAAACCATTCTGTCTTGGAGGGCGCTAGGGGACTCTTCCACTTCTGAGCCAGAGCCAATCTTCCCGCTCTCAACATGGCCCCCATTACCCTCGGGAAGAAACCCACCTCCTTATCGGGCAAGGAAGTGCCCAGAAAAACATCGAGTGGGTGCAGGGAGGGACATGTTCCCAGAATATCTTTAATCAGCTAAGAACCTCCGCCCAGTATGAGCGAATAACCGGGCACTCCCACCACATGTGAAACCAGGTACCTTTGTTGGAACACAATTTGGGACACCATGAGGACGCTTCCACAAACATCTTGGAAAGGGCCATCAGAGGACGATGCCAAGAGTGCAAAATCTTAAAATTATGCTCCATAGCCGCCGTATACAGCCCCCCAGGAAGCACTGACCTAAACCCCAACTCCCAAGTTCGGTCATCTAAGGACAAGCCCAACCGCTCCTCCCAGATACGTTTGAAAGACTGCCTTCCTGTTAAATTAGAAGAAAGAAGTACATTATAGATCTTAGAAAGGGATCCCTTCCTAGACTTGGCTTCTGCAAAAACCCTCTCAAACGGGGTTAGGGGGCGCGACAAGTCAGCCACCCACCGCGCCTGCTGTTGTTGATAGGCCGGGAAGATATTCTGCTGTGACTGAGATTCGATGCGCCAGACAGAAGTGCCAGAAGTCCTTGGCTAATTCTGCTAGAGGTCTTGATTTGGTGCCACCTAGATGGTTGATGTATCTTACCGCGGAAATGTTGTCCATTTTTAGCAAGATACAGCAACTCGCTCTGCCTCTGGCAAAGGAGCGTACTGCAAAGGAACCTGCCAGAAGTTCTAGGCAGCTGATATGCAGGCCTAGCTCCTGATAGGACCAGGTCCCTCCTGTGGCTATGGAGCCGCATCTCGCTCCCCATCCGGAGCGGCTGGCGTCTGACTCGATGATGATATCTGGAGCAGATCCGAAAATGGCTCTGCCGTTCCAGGCCTCCATGTGGGTGAGCCACCAGTTGAGTTCTGTCCTCGCTTGGGGAGATAATGTTAGGAGCTGAGAGTATGAAAGACTGTGTCTTAAGTGTTGGCCTTTCAGTCTTTGCAATTCGCGATAGTGAAGAGGGCCGGGAAATATCGCTTGAATGGAAGAGGATAGCAACCCTATTACTACTGCCCGCAGTGCCGCCCACTAGCCACCAGGGGAGCTCCTGCTCTTCCTGGTCCCTTCCTCTATCCGGCGCTCGAGTGCGCATGACCCGCATTTTATAACGGTCTCTGCGAACTCGAGCGCCGGAAATTTCTCCTCAGGCGGCAGCATTACATACTTCTTTCCATCGGACCGACAGGAATTCGCACGCGAGTGCGGGAAAATATATCGGAATACATAATTTGCATAAATTTAAAAAAAAAAAAAAAGAGGAGAGAAAATTCTCCCGTTCAGCATTCTATAAAGAAAGCTGAACTGATTTACTGGGCAGTGAGAGAAGGCGTTCAAGAGCCCAGAAGACAAGACAAAAAAAAAAAAAGTGAGTAAGCTGCTTAAACTTTATTATGGCAGCATCTATTGTGGTGAGTAAGCTTTAAACAAGCATAATGGGAGCCTCCGGTCTTGACATAGAATAAAGATTTTCCATAATAACTTACTAGAAAGTCTTGATTCTATTAAAGACACGGAGGCGAGCATTATCCCACCCAATGAGAAAATAATACTGTACATCTCTCCTAATTGTGACAATGTATTATTATAAGTTACTAAAACTCACAAAGAAATGATTGCATTTTATGAGAAATGCAAATCTCACTGCCCAGTAAATCAGTTCAGCTTTCTTTATAGAATGCTGAACGGGAGAATTTTCTCTCCTCTTTTTTTTTTTTATTTTTTAAATTTATGCAAATTATGTATTCCGATATATTTTCCCGCACTCGCGTGCGAATTCCTGTCGGTCCGATGGAAAGAAGTATGTAATGCTGCCGCCTGAGGAGAAATTTCCGGCGCTCGAGTTCGCAGAGACCGTTATAAAATGCGGGTCATGCGCACTCGAGCGCCGGATAGAGGAAGGGACCAGGAAGAGCAGGAGCTCCCCTGGTGGCTAGTGGGCGGCACTGCGGGCAGTAGTAATGCCGCGCCGGCCTCCCCGTGCCCGAGGAGATTACCGATGGGTCGGGGAAGCCGACGCGAGCCCGCCGAAAAGAAAAAACAGCTGACGGATTGTGTCAGTGCGAGCGCGAAGCGAGGCGAGGCCTCGAATTCCGCGGTCTCCGACGAAGGCAATTGACCAAAATGAAATCAATTTAAAGGCAAGGTACGCTCATAAACGATAATTAAACATATATATATAACAATGTCAATTATTATGTAAAATGAAATAGCGTGTCATAATCAGATGTAAACATGAAGGTACTTATCTCTTGCTGTGAGCAGCAAAGAAAGAGGAAGTCGCATCATGTTTAGGACTGTTTATGAAGGGATCAGGACACCCATTGGAGGACTAAGTCACATGTTGATGTTTCTTTGGTGACACTAGGGAACTCTGGGAAATGGAGTTTGTTTCTTCAGAACTCCGAAGATACTACTGTTATATTATGTTTTACTTGTTATATTATATATTTAAGTGCCCCCCCTTTTCTATGTTTACTCATATAACACTTGGTGCACAAAAATATCTTGCTGCTGAGCCTTTCTTTAAATATTTAAATAAAGAAAGAGAAGCATAATGCTCGCCTCCGTGTCTTTAATAGAATCAAGACTTTCTAGTAAGTTATTATGGAAAATCTTTATTCTGGCAATATATGCTCCTAATGAACGCCAGGGTGTGTTTATAACAAATTTACTGGGCAAACTGGGTGGCTGGTGTGAGGGCCAACTGATTGTTGGAGGAGACTTCAACTGCGTTATGGATCCAGTCCTGGATAAAACGCTTCCCCCCCCATGAGTGTAGATCAGAGAAATAGACAGGCACTGGGCCGGTTTTTCAGGGAAATGGGGGTCATCGAGACCTGGTGGTTTTTTCAAGGGGGACAGTAGGGAGTATACCTACTACTCGGCAGTTCACCTGGGTTACTCTAGAATAGATATGATCCTTGTCTCTGCCACGCTAATTCCGCAAATAACCGGGATGGAAAATTGGGGTGGAATATCACTCGGACCATGCACCTGTGATTATGGGAATAGCCTGGAGAGAGGGAGGGAGAACATAAAAGTAGACCACCCTGGAGGCTAAATGAAATTCTACTTAGAGACATAGCACTCAGAGCGCAGATTGAGACCTCCATCAATAATTATTTTAAGGAAAACGATAATGGGGAAACCAGTTGGGGGACAATATGGGATGCAGGAAAGGCGGTGATTAGAGGGGAATCCATGTCACAAGCAACTGCATACTATAAAGAAAGAGCAAGAATGACCCACCGCTTGGAAACTGAGGTGAAAAATGCAGAGATACAACACAAGGCTTGACGCCCAAGGAAATCCCTGCGGATACTTCGGAAGATCAGAGCCCAGCTCGAGCACCATACAGCGGATCAGGTGGCTCTTTCAATGCTTCGCACGAAACAGTCCTTTTACATTCATGGGGGTAAGGCTAACAGTTTCCTAGCGGCAAAACTGAGGAAACGCAAAGCTCGCAACTACATAGTTCAACTGAATGATGAGCCTGGGAAACCACACACAGCGGAGTCAGATAAAATAAAGATAATGAAACGTTTCCATGAGTCATTCGTAGGCAGTGGAAGACTTGACCCCAAGCAGCAACTCAAGTATATAAACTCTCTACCCTTGCCCCAAATAACAGAACAGGACAGAATCAGCCTTGGGAGCCCGATCTTGGCACAAGAGGTCAGCAACGCCGTCTCGGCCTTGCCAGCAAACAAAGCCCCGGGTCATGATGGCCTCAGCAACAGGTATTATAAAACCTTTCGTACCCAACTACTCGGCCCATTGACAAAGTTGTACAACACTATCAGAGAAGAGGGGAGAGTAACGCCTGACATTGAAAAGTCCACGACTATAATGCTCTTGAAGCCCGGAGAGACCCCCACAATTGTTCAAGCTACCGCCCTATTGCACTATTGAACACTGATGCAAAGATTTATGCGAAGATATTGGCTACCCGACTGATGAAAGTACTCCCACACATAATACATGAAGATCAAGCGGGTTTCATCACGGACTGCCACACGCAGGATAACATCAGAAGGTCATTAGATGTTGTAGACGCAGGGCAAAGGACATGGCAAGAGTTTGCAGTAGCGGCACCTAACTCCGCCTCCACCCATGGCCTTCAGCACCGCGTGATCATTGCATGAGCGGGAACAGGAGCTGCAGCTAATGCCATGCTCAAGAGCTTTCGAGAGGACATTCTTACACTATTGCCGACGGCAGTGGCAACAAGTTAGGTGTGCTTGCTCATTATAGCACCCTTGGTGACTACTGACTCCATCTTTATTTACTGAAGACGGACGTGTTTTCCTTTCCACCTAACTCTTCGGACAAGTTCTACCCGGAGCATTTCACTACTAAGCATTTTCAGAAGCGTGACCCAGGTGCCCTCTACCTTTTTCTTTCTACTTGGCCGCATTGTTACACAGCGTACGAAGTTCGATAGGTTTGGAAAAGTAGCCTTCTACGGACTGCACTCCGTTCTTTAATCTATACTGGGATGATACTATCAACTCACCTCCATCCTGCCCTGAGGAAGGCTCTGACTACTGATGCCAGTTTGGCATGCCGAAACGTGATTTATATATATGTTGTTCCCTTTAGGAACTAACTTTTGATTCTTTCCCACACGTTGGCAGATTAAATATACAAACTCAGCTAAAATAATATTCTTTTTACATACCTATCAGGGTAATTTTTTATACACCCTGGTAGGCCTTATGCTGCTTGAATTATGGGTAGCCTGTAATAATTGTTTTATCTTGATGTGATTAATATGTTATCCCTTCTTTTGCACTTGATATATTTGTGATGAATGTTCTGTTTTTCTTTATTTTTTCAATTGCTCTATTCTACTTATTTTTTGCTTTAGAAATTGTGTAAAATCTCAAAAAAACTATGCTTTCAACAATAAATTTATGGTTAACATTTCTCAGACTGCTCCCTTGGTGTATCCCCAGTGATTTGCCTCGCAAACACTAGCCTTTAAATTACTATGGAGATTTAATTTGAATGTCGGACAGAATCTAGGACTGTCTCGAGTGTGAGTACCCCTTTGTCGGTTTTTGTAAATCCTGGATGCTACCCGGGCATTTGACAGTATGGACTGGAACTACCTGTCTCTAATCCTGGAGCGCTTTGGCTGTGGCCCAATCTTCAAGAAGATGGTGCTTGCTAATTATCAAACCCCATCGACAACCCTCATAATCAATGGTCAGCAAACGGACCCGGTGGAGATCAGAAAAGGTACGAGACAGGGGTGCCCTCTTTCCCCGTTAGTATTCGCAATGGCGATGGGGCCGTGTGCCACACTGTTCAGACTAGATGCCGACATCAAAGGCATGACCCAAGGTTCTGAGACTCACAAAATCGCACTATATGCGGATGACATCATTCTATACATGGGAGATCCTGAGAACACAATGCCCAGAGCGATGGCTAGGGTAGAAGAATTCCGGCAAGTCTCGGGTTTCGCCATAAATTTCCTCAAATCAAAGGCAATGAACTTCACGGCAAAGAGGGCAACGATTGAAAGGCTAGAGCAACTATACCCATTGACATGGGTGAAAGACTCCCTCGAATACTTGGGGATAAGACTCACCAAGGAACCAAGCAAACTATTCCGGGCGAACATCACTCCCCTATGGAAGCAATTACAAGACGATCTGCTCAAATGGGAGTCCCAAGAATGATCGTGGTTTGCCCGCATCACGGCAGTCAAAATGACCATCCTTCCACGTCTTCTTTATGTGGTGAGCTCGATCCCGGTACCCATCCCACCAATCAAGATCAGAGAGCTGCAAAATGCCATTCTTAAATTCATTTGGCAAGGTAAGAGGCCTAGGGTCCAGAAGGGTATCTTAATGCGACCTCCACTCTTGGGAGGACTGGGAGTGCCAGACGAGGAGAGGTACATATCAGCGGCACGAATAGCCCCTATGTTACGCTGGGCCAGAGAACTACAAAGGATGGTGTAGAATAGAACAATCTGTTACATCGATCCCTCTGATCTCCCTATTGGGTCTGAAAGCTCAGCACAGAGGTGGTGGGGGTGCCCTCCTGGAATCCACATAAGGGTTCAGTGCAGAGTTGGGATATAGCCAGGAAGCAGAAACGTATCCCACAAGGGCTGAGCCCCTACTCACCTGTACTGCATAACCCAGATTTTGCCCCGGGCCTTCAAGGCAGAGACTGGGAGGGATGGAGCGGAGTGGAGACCCTGACTCTGGCTGAGATGTACAAAGATGGTTGCCCATTACTTTTCACAGACTATCAGCAGAAGTTTGGCATAGGGGAAAGAGAGAGGTATAGGTATGCTCAAATAAGACACTGGATAACCCATCCGTTGGTGAAAAGAGCGGGTACTCGACCACCGTCGGGCCTGGAACTAACCTTACAGGAGGGTCAGATTCCAAAAGGTATCACTAGACTTTACAAACTTCTCCCAAGCATCAGACCGCCTCTCATATCAAGGGAATTGGGAACGGGACCTGCAAGACCCCTTAACAGAAGACGAATGGTGTAAAATATGGGCACGTGCACATGGGGCCTCCAGATGCACCACGATTAAAGAATCTGCCAATAAAATGTGTCTACGGTGGTATATGCCCCCCCATAGCCTGCATAACATCACGAAGACCTATTCGCCACTCTGCTGGAGAAAGTGTGGAGAGAGGGGCGACTTAATTCATATGTGGTGGACATGTCCCAAAGCAGTGGTGTATTGGAAGGAGATTTTGGGCCACATTAAAGACATCACTGGTGTCGATCTTCCGATGTCCCCGAAGACTATTCTATTAGGTGCTCCGATAGAGGGCAAATATGCAATGTCAGGGGTGACAGCCACTCTCCTCACGCATCTGCTATCGGCAGCCAGGATGACTTTAGCGCAAAACTGGAAAAACGAAGAGGGCCCCATAGTAGCTTGGTGGTGGATCAAGGTCTGGGGAGTGATGGCCATGGAAGAAATATGCGCACTTATGGTGGGGAAATACCAAAAATTCCTGAGGACCTGGACCCCATTTCATGAGTGCGTGAGAGACAGAGAGGCCCACTTCTTTAAACCCTGTCTTCTCAGAAGCATACATGTCATATAACTGTTACCAACGGCAGGAGGGAAGGAGCACCAGACAAAACCTACCCAGAGCCCTTACACAGGTTGAACTCTGTACTGTATTATATCACTCCGAAATGTCAGTCAACGCAGGGTGGGGGGGTGGGAAAGGGGAGGGGGGTTAGTGGGGGAAGAGGGATGGGTATTGTTAAGTGAAAAATAAAAACTCTCAAAGGCTAAGAGATTTTGTTTTCTGTCGGACAATATCAGAAAGAGGGGGAGGTTGAACAAGTTTGTTAATTTACCATTTCTGATTCGTTGGTTATGTCTGTATGCCTTTGATTAAAAAATAAAGTGTTTAAAAAAAAGAAATGGTGTACTGCGTGTATGATAAGAATTGAGGTGGTGAGTGACTTTATATGGCTGGCTAGTAACTTGCAATTTTGTTTTAACCGTAACGGTGAAGTACCCTTGCTAACAATGAAAAAATCATCAAAAAGTTAGAAGAGGGCTTAGCCTGCAGAAGAGGGACATTGATGAGTAGTGTGTGTTGAAGCAAAGACCGTCTCATAAGCTTTAGACCTGAAAGAGTAACATAACGCGCCATCCGTCACTGAACACCTACAGAGGGGCTTGCTGTGGGATGTCAGACAATAAAGACTTAAGCATTGAATGGTAAGTAAAAGTGATGGGGGAAACGGTAAAATCCTGCTCCGGATGGTGTGTGGCATTGGGATGGCAGAGAGAGTAAGGAGACTGAGTGGTAACCCTGGAGATAAAGCACCTGAGTGATACATCGCTATGGTGGAGAGAGGGGTGGAAGCCAGAGAAGTGCAGAGGCGATCAGACGAGTGGTTACAAAGGAGGTGAAGCATATGATCAACACAGCACCTCTAAGTGGTGAATCAGGGTGACCCACGAAAGAAGGGGAGAAGTCTAATGGACTGAGTTTAAATTTCTGCCAAACAAGCCGCAAAATTAGATGTTGCAATCTACTAACCAGCCATAAAAAGTTACTTGCCACCTCAATTCTATACATAGACAAAATATCATGTCTTACCAAGAGTCAGTCGGCACTAGCTAATGGCTAGAGCAAATATTGCATCCTGCTGCAGAAGAAAGCGGAGTGAAAACAAGTCTTGCACTGCACCCTGGAACATGGAGTAAACCTTCCCAGAGGCATGACCAGCCAAAGTAAACATTGTGAATGAAAGAGAAATTGTGCGTTGCACACAAGCTCCTGGAACGATTGTTTCAAAGTGGGAGGAATTTAAGGAGAATAGTATGAAAGGCAGACCAGACCAGTCTCCTGGTACATCCTGGAACAGTGTCCGGGTTTGCATTGGTGATTCACAAAGTGCCTGTTCCCCTCCAAAGGACTTACCAGGGAGGGAGGGAGAGAGGGAGAGAGAGACACACACACAGCTCGGAGGTACCCAATTGCATAACAAGTCAAAAGGAATATTATGAGGACAAGCCAGTGAGTATTGAGAGGAAGGGCAATGTTGTGCTCAATACAAGAGCCTTAAGTAATGGTTCGCAAGCAGGTCACAAAAAATCCAACCATGGGAGTAATGTCCTTACTATACATTTAACACACAGACTAAAGTATTTAACTTTAAAATCCTGTGTCTTATGTTCTTATTTGGATAAGTACTCCACAGTAAATGCCTGGTACAGGCATATTTGGGAGGAAAGGTTTGTCTCAGGGAACCAATGGCGGGAAGGCATGGACATGAGATAGAAGTTGCAGCCTTACAAAAACTAATGGGGGTTTGTGGCAGGGCCCCGTAAAGGGACAAAGGCTACATGACCTTCTATGTGAGAGCCTGGTCACCTAAGTAAGGGCTGAGGGGCACATTGACCTATAGGTGTGCAACCAGGGACTGGGAGGCAATGTGGGAGGTGCTTATCACGGGAGAGCAGGAGCAGAGCACAGATGATAGTGGCATGCGGTGTTCAGATGACAGAGGGGGGTGGCACTTACATAGCACACTGAGATGTAGGGGGGGATATAGACCATGGTCACAAAGCAACCAACAAGAGTAGGGCAAGGGCAAATGACCACCTAAGGCAGTGAGCTGGGCTAGGGGCCTTGGAGAGAGTGTGATGAAATTACTTCTGCCCTGCAGGAGCACAAGCGTGAGTAGTGGATTAACCCCCTAAGCCCTTGCACTACTGCAAAACAAGAGTGCTCCCAATCAAAAAGGTGAAACAGTCACAGTTAAGAGAAATACCTCCTTTGCCTTTTGTTGTAATATGAGCCGAGGGAAGGCGATCCTCTCAAGAGGAGTGTGGAAGTGAACCATTAGCAACCCAAACAAAAAAGTACAACAATCCAAATAAAGGAAAGTCCAATCAAGGTTCTATATCGCCAAACTTTGCAAAAAAAGTATGGCCAGCACTGAACCTTCTTGCCAAGTTGGGTGAGGTTTCGTGCAGGGGAGGCAAAGTTATAGGGGGGTTCCCAATTTTTTTTTTCCATAGACTGAATGGGCAAAAACTTTGCTCAAGGCTACAGCCCGAACGGCTGGACGGATTTTCACCAAATTTGCGGCAGGAGCGGTGGCTTGGGTCAGAAAGCATGCTTTTGTGTGTTTGGTGGAAATCGGACCAGTACTTTTGTTGCAAAGAGCTGAAATGTAAGTACCAAAAAATGAGTGATCATGGGCCCGCTCCGCGGACCCATTCCCTTTTCGCTCCACAGACTGAAGTCTCATTGGCCTGCTGTCTGCGAACATTGGACGCGGCCGGTGGTTGGCTGGAAGGAAGCCTGCTGTGCGTCAGAGGTTTTGGGAAATGCTGCCATGATGTATCTGAGGACAGTGTTGTGGTGTATGTGTCATGCCTCTAATGCATTGTGTTCATGGCTGGGCCTCTTGTATGTAACTATGTGGCCACTTAAAGTAGTCATATCTGCCTCCACGGCGGCGTCCCTTTTCCCTGTTCGCCGCATGGTCAAAAATGTGATTGCACTGCAGTGTACAGTGACGTGTTGTGCCTGAATAATTTTTGATAACTCCAGCATGTTGTTTCCGAGGGTAGTGCGGCGGCGAAAGGGCCTGGAAAATATAGTTTACGGCATCTGGTGCTGGGAAGAAGGGATGGAAAGAGTGGGGGAGTGAGAAGTGCTGCAAGTGATACATCTCATTAGAAGAAGACAGTGGTGAGCCCGCGGTATCCGTGCATACTACGCCAATTTGCGGTTGCCTCAACAGGCAACAATCTTGTGTGGTCATTGCAGGCAGCCTTTGTTATGGCATGCCAGCTGCAGCGGCGATATTTTTCTGTGATGAGTGGTGGCAGGCACATTTACAGATAGGGTGTGCTATGGTGTGCTGTGTGTGGTAAGTCCGTAGCCCCTTTAATGCATGGCTGCACCCCTTACACAGAAAAGTATGTCCACTGGTTTGAAGTCGGTGCCACATTGACGCTTTGTGTGTGTGGTTTGGCTGCATTGCACATTGTTGGTTGCATGGGTGTGGTGATTGGTAGAACATTGTACAGTTGTCGGTGTATGGGTGGAGATGCTGCAGTGACCAGTCGTGTACTGTGTCCACTGGATGCACTAATGGGATAGTGTAAATATGGAAGAGGTTACGGTGCAACTGGTTCTTACATGTGCTTGCGTAGTGTGCATTGCGCAGATTAGTAAGTGTTGCAGTGCACTATGCAGTACTGCTTGTTTGCACGTAGTACAGTGTGGAGAACAGGACCAATGTTGCAACGATTGTGTTGTTTGGTTGCCATTATTACAATGGTTTCGGAATGGAAGTGGGTAGCGGTGCCAAACCCTGTGGTATGTTTGTGCATTACGGTAAGTGGAACATGTGTGTATGCATTCCTGCTTTAGGGTGCAGTGGTTGGGTAGAAGTACTGCTGCCTATGTTGCTTTTCTGAATTGTGGCACATGCCTACATGTTCGCCTGCATGGCTTTGTTCTATTGTGGTGGGTGTGGGCAAGGCCTAGACTGTTGGGTGCATGGGTAATGGCCATAGGCCATGCACCCAGCAGGCCAGCCCTTCCTCACAGCCACCACACTGTAATACAGTCATGCACTTGTCAGTCTGCATGCATGTCAGGTTGGTGACTTGTACGCAATGGTTGTGGAGGACATTGTAGACTTGGTAGAGCAGCAGAAGTGAGCTGCTATGCGTACAATAGGACACGGTCCACATCATTGCCCCTGTTGCACAATAGGGAGCCACATGTCACCATTTGCATTTGTAATGGTTAGGCCCTCAGAAGACCTTTGCTTTACGAAGTGCTGTAAGATATGGCAGCATGAAAGGATGTGCTCAGCAGCACACATGTAAAAACATGGCCATTGCACACAGCCTCCTACATACCGTTCACCACACCTCCACCCAACAGCCTAGGACTTCATAACAGCCACCACAACATATTGCAGCCATGCAGTTGTCACTCTGCATGCATTTGAAGTTGTTGACTTTTACACAATGGTTGTGGAGGACATTGTACAATTGGTAGACCAGCGGAAGGGAGCTGCTATGCGTAAATTAGCATATGGTGCACATCATTGCCCCTGTTGCACAATAGGGCGCCACATGCCACCATGTGCATTTCATGTGGTTTGCCCCTTATAAGCCCCTTGCTTTACGGAGTGCTTTAAAATATTGCAGCATGAAAGGATGTGTTCAGCAGCACACATGTAACCTATGGCTTATATACACGGCCTCCTACATACCGTTCAGCACACCCAACGGACCGCTATGCAGCCATGCATGCAAATATGTGCCTAGGGTGAAAGCTGGCAGGCTCAATTGAAGATGGGGAGTGCAGTGCACATGGCATGAGCATTTAAACATAGCGTGTACAATGGTGTCTGCATGCATTTGAAGTTGGTGACTTTTACACAATGGCTGTGGAGGACATTGTAGACTTGGTACAGCAGCAGAAGTGTGCTGGTATGCGTACATTAGCATACAGTGTACATCATTGCCCCTGTTGAACAATAGGGAGCCACATGCCACCATGTGCATTTCCTATGGTTTGGCCCTTATAATATCCTTGCTTTTGGGAGTGCTGTAAGATATTGCAGCATGAAAGGCCGTGCTCAGCAGCACACATGTAAACTATGGCTAATGTACACAGGCTCCTACGTACCGTTCAGCCCACCCAACACAACGTTGTGCAGCCATGCGTGCAAATATGTGCCCAGGGTGAAAACTGGCAGGCTCAATTGCAGGTGGGGAGTCCAGTGCAGTGCACATGACATGAGAATTTAACGATAGCCTTACTATGGTGTGTTTTCTGTGGGGAGGGCCTAGCGCCTTGCTAGTGCAGTGGTGGCGTGATTTATGGTTGCTTAGCTTACCATACCTGGCGGATTTCTGGGGGTTAGTGCAACTTAACCATAACGTCCCTTTAACAGCGTTTTTGTCAGTGTGTGTGTATGTGTGTGTGTGTATATGTATATGTATATATATATATATATATATATATATATATATATATATATATATATATATATATATACTAGAAAACACAGAATATAGCTGATGCAAGCACTCTTGTTAGTATGTAGCAAGGCAAGACATTGCAAAACATGTCACTTTAAAAGGCTATTTTCTTTTGAAGAAAAAGGTGCAATACAGTGGTTTTCTAATCTCTAGGGTCTCAAAAGTGGACCTTGATCTAGTTGTAAGGTTGCAATCATCGTTTCGGAGAAGAGTACGAAAGGTGCACTGCGGGTCCTGTGTTGTTTCAAAGGGCATTGGATGCTATTCGAATTCGGTTAAAACCTGTGTAAACGGGGATTCTGAATTGGTTCAAAGGGTGTTTTACATGGTTTGAACCTATGTAAACAGGGATTCTGCGTCATTTGAACAAGGTTCTAGGGCAGTTTCACAGCTGCTTTGTCTTCTCGGGTGCTATGAGTCCTAATCCAGGTGATCAATAACAAGATGGGTCCTTTTCTTCTTCACTCCCACTCCAGGGAGGCTAGTCGGCACCTGCAGGGGTCCTTCTCTTCCAGTGATGGTCCTGTGTACTGGTGCAGCTGGCAGTTTGCAGGTCCTGGTCCAACAGCATGCACCTCAAATTTTCCCTACGGATGGTTTAGGAACAAAGTTGTCCTCTGCCTTGGAACACCTGTCCTCGCCTCCAGCAGAGGGCTTTGGAAAGGACTGCTTGCCCAACAGGGTCCACACAAATTCTTTCTGATGTCCTTGAATGTCCAAAAGTGAATCCAAGAATCTGTGGCTGTGTCCCCCTCTTTTATAGGCAAAAGTCCACAAGTTATTGGACAAAAGCAAGGCTGCTGCAAGGGTCCAACCCCTGTTCGTGAGATGTTTTTTTTTTTTTGCCTTCCCATATCGTACCCAAAGTGTGCTGCGCTAATGGAAGTGGAGGGGACAGGAAGGAAACATTACAGAGTGAAACAAGATGTCAGAACCCTCTTTACTACACTAACTAAGCATCCTGCCCCTGCCAATAGTGTCAAAAGGCTTGTGGTATGCAACACCCTGGTGTGAGGTTAGTCCTTTTTTGTAGGCTGTGCCTTTTAATGCTGAGGTGCTGTCTCCCTGTAGAGAGGTGTTACACAACCTCACAAAGGATCAAAGAAGAGGGACAGCCGCCATTCAGTCTCTTTCCCCGCTTGTGGCTTTCCAGGCTGTCTGACCAGAATACACATAACCCTTCCACAGCTGAGATGAGCTCATAGTCCTGTATGATATAAATTCTGCATCACTTCTTATGGTTATGTGAATCCACCATACCTTAAATTCAGGTACGGATTTATTAAAGATTACACTGCCACTAGAATGGTAAGTTATTCCTCATGACTACGTGGTTTTGGAACAGAGGTACAGATTTTAACTGCAGCCATGTGTTCTGAAGTGACATGTTTGTCACAGCAGTTGTCAAAAGGGCACCTGCGACCTCTGGGTCGGCTCTGTGCCACTGGAGTGCAGGCGCTGCAGATCAGGAGATGATGCAGCAGGACGTATTCCACTATGGTTGGAGCCCATGAATAGGGAATCTTGTTAGCAGATCGCCCTTTCTGAGATGGAGTTACTGCATCGTTTTAATGAGAAAAATAGAGAATTGGGGCTTGTACACTCTTGCCAGATGGCAATTCCTCACAGAAAGAGCATGCCAGGAGTGATCTATTGCAAAAGACAGTCTATTAAGATCTCTGTTGCTAGGGGAGATGCATGTCATAGTGGGGCAAGGGAGAATGAGATGGGAACTGGGAATGTTCTAGGGTGAAGCGTGAAGAGTCTTGCAGGACTCATTGGGACCTGGAAAGTGATTCAGAAGATTAAAAAGGGACCAGGGGAAGCCACTCCCTTTGGGATTAGGGAGGTGATCCTGCTAAATTTAACACCCCCTAAGGGACAGAGCAAGCTGAATCCCGCCTGGGGTGACCCAACCCCTTACAGGACGGGCAATACCTAAACGGGCATATATGCTATCCTATAGGAATCTAGTAGTTCTGTTGGCTAAATGGGAGCTAAACTGTAGAATAACTTGCAATTTCCTACACAAATAGCTGGTTTGGATTTTGACCCTTTTCACGCACTCTCAGCACCCCCAGAGTCGCATTTAGGTACTATCTGTTAACCTCTCCGACCACCCACACAGCCTAACTCACCAGCTAGATCACTTTACCCTACCACAGGAAGAATCTAGCCTGCATGACTACTACCCACCTAACTAAGCGTTAGCTTTGCATAATGTCAAGCATATTTAGTATCTGTTGTATCATGGCCACTGCTACACTCCTTGTCACTAGTAATCAGGTCGGCCACACAGGGGTCCCCCCATATGGACCTGTACCCCTCTCACTTATATCAACAGACATAGTTACTAACACTCATGTCTACCCTGATTTAAAACACCAAGCTCTGCTAGGACCGTTAGCCTACGCCTCCCAGCCTAGCTCCACTCACGATAGAAACAACAAACTACGTGCTAGACTCAACAAACTTCACGAGATACCTAGACGACTCCTCCCTCCTACAAAACGTGAGATGAAACGCCAAAATGATAAGGAATGCAATGCTTCCAATATCACCCTAGCCTCAATGAACCTACAAACATCCAAAACTAAGACAAAATCTAGTGCTAAAAGTACTCCAAATCTTACACAACTTAAAGAGGAAACCAAGGAACACTCCTACAAAGGAGCGCTTCTTAATGCTAGGTCATTAGTTGACCATGCCCTTGATATAGCTGATCTAATCACTGAGGCGAATTTGGACTTTATTGCAATAACCGAGACCTGGCTACACAAGGCAGCAGGCCCTTCACTTATGTTAGCCATCCCTGACGGCTACACTATATGTAGGCAAGACCGAGAGGGCACCCGCGGAGGTGGAATTGCCATCATTTCCAAATCGATCTATCGCTAAGGATAGCCCCTACCGAAACCTTACAATCTTGCGAAGCCCTCACTGCCAAACTCCTTATAAACAACACTCAATCCTTAACCATTCACCTAATTTATAGACCTCCAGGCCCGCTTGGGACCTTTGAAGAGGATCTGCACAAGCTACTAACCAACAATGCTAAAACCACTTCACAACTGCTGGTACTAGGGGATTTTAACTTAGGATTTAATGACCAAGCGGACGCGCACGCCTTGACCATTGCCCACGCTATTAACTCCCTAGGATTCTCCCAAAAAGTTAACAATCCCACCCATACGAAAGGTAGAATATTAGACTGGGTCGCTGACTCAAACTGCACAGCAGCTATCTTGTCTATCTCGTCATTACCATGGACTGACCACTCACTAGTGTCCTTCAACCTCCTAACCTCCCGACCATCCACTACAGTCGTTCCCACGGCACCATCATGCCCGACGAGAAACAAGAAGAATATGACAATAGACTGTCATACCTGCCATCCTTCCAACATTAAATGCACTGCCTGACAACTTAGACCTTAGTATATTAGTTCATGAGTACAATAAAATCATGACTGATACCATGCACAAAATTGCCCCACTTAAAATGCGTACAAGTAAACCTAAAGCCCATTTAAATAAATGGTTTACACCTGAACATAAGGCCCTACGCCTCACCAAGAGAAAATGTGAATCTAATTGGAAACTATGCCCAACTGCTGAGAATAAGGCTAACCTAACATCTATCTCCCGCCAATACAAAAATGAAGTTTGCCTGGCAAAGAAGAATTCATACAATGATCGTATTGCCAACTCTAATTCAAGCATGAAGGAACTCTTCTCCATACTGAAGGAACTTGAATCACCCATTGCTATACCAGACACCTGCACTAAGGACCAGACCTTGTGCACAGATATCCAACATGCTTTAACTAATAAAATAAACACCCTCCAAAATAAAATTCAACTGAAAAAAGACTTGCTCAACCTTTCTAATCTGCTTAAGCCACCACCCAATGCCACCCGCAATCCCCAGTCTAGCAAATTTTCCTTCACCAAAATCATCACACTAGAGGTAGAGAAAATCATCCTCACCCTCAAACCATCTAACTGCAAAGGTGACATCTGCCCAGCACAGTTAATAAAAGACGCTGCCAGAGATTTATCACCTTTTATCTCCAAACTTGTCAACACATCCTTCGCCACAGGCATCATCCCTGCTAACTTAAAACAATCTTGGGTGCTCCCGTTGCTCAAAAAGCAAACACTAGACCCTCTTATCCCCACTAATTACCGTCCAATTACTACAGTTCCATTTCTTTTGAAGATCCTGGACAAAGTGGCCTATACACAGATTCAAAAACACCTTGAATTGCATAAACTACTAGGAACTAGACTATCTGGCTTCCGCCCACTACATGGAACGGAAACAGCCCTTATCGATTTAAAGACCCAAATAGACGAACTGAGAGATCAAGGCAAGACAGCTCTCCTCCTCCTCATACTAGATCTCTTAGCTGCATTCGACCTTGTGGACCACAAGGTCCTCTGCAGACATTTGGATTCTGCCGCTCACTTCTCCACCCAAGCCATCAGATGGATAGAATCCTTTCTGAGTGAGAGAACTATGAGAGTTTTTTCCCCATCGGCAGCAGCAGACCCTATACCCAACACATGTGGAGTCCCTCAGGGATCCTGCGTCAATATTTTCACCAAACCTCTGTTCGATGATCTGGACAATCTAGGTATCACCTACACTAACTATGCAGATGATACATAGATTCTCCTCCCGCTTTCTGGGGATCATAGCAGGGACAGGGAGTTGGTGAATAGAGTGTATCTTATCATTCAGGCATGGATGGCTACTCATGGTCTCTGCCTGAATGATGATAAGACAGAGTTGATTATTCTGGGTACACAAGCCAACATCAACAAATTGGGCCCGGACTACTCAGCTTTCAGCATAGATGAAATGTTATCAAAGTCTCGAGGGAAGTAAAAACACTTGGTTTTTACCTTGATTCTACCATGTCTTTCACCAAACAGGTCAACTCCCTAGCTTCCACCACTGCCTACACCTGTAAATTGATGAGAGCAGGCAAGCCCTTCCTATCCAATACTAGTTGTCTGATCCTGGCGAGAGCCTTAATACTTTCCCGACTTGACTATTGTAATGCCCTCTATAGTGGTGCCAACAAAGTCACTACCCAAAGACTCCAAACTTTTACAAAACAATGCTCTCAGAGCTGCACTTGGCATAAAGAAGAGGGAGCATATCTCCTCTATTAGGCGGCAACACAAATGGCTCTCCACTGATAAAAAAAATCCACCTAAAAATGTTCTCCTTGACCCATAAGGCTTTCAATAATGCTGCTCCTAGTTACCTGACAGACAAAATAAAAAGAAAAACATCTAATAGACCTATGAGACTTGCCAACTCTAACTGCCTGGTAGTACCCAGATTTAGACTTGCCAAAATCGGTGGCACTAGCTTCCCTGTGGGAGCTGCTAACTTGTGGAACGCTCTGCCACCCAACCTAAGAGTAGACCAACCTTTCTCACACTTCAGAAGGAACTTCATTAAACGCAGTAACGCTAACAATGCTTAGACACCTGTAACGACCCCCTTGCACGCTCAACCCTACTCAATGCACATAGTTGTTATTAGCTACCCCCCTTTTTTTGTTGAAAATTTGGTTTTATTAGAGTTTTACAATTATGACATAATTCAAAAAATAATGCAAACATTAATATATATCAAAGTGAGGTCACAACTTTCCCCAAATCTCCCACGCCCACCCACCCCCTATCCCATGCCATGGTTTAATGGTCGATAACAACAAGAGGGTCCAGCACATCGTCTGAAGATGCAATGCGAGCATAGGGTTGCTTCCGAAAGAGAGACGGTGCACAAAAAACAAGGTCCAACATATAAAAGTCACATTTCCTGTAACAATCGATCTCTTCCCACTCCAAAGGGGTTCCCCCCGATAGTATTGTTCCCATCAAGAGGACCATCTGAGATGGTTACTCATGCCTCAGGCTATTTTCCCGTATTTATCAAAAAATGGCAGCCATAGGGCCTCGATGTTAGATTTGGATTCATCGATCAGGTGAGTCAAATACTCCATATCGTAGATTGCCCGTGTTTTCGCTACCCACTCCCCCTCCCCAGGAGGTCGGGGTGATTTCCATTTTTGGGCCCAGCAGCATCTAGCCGCGACTAGCATGACCTGCAACGTGTGGTCGTGTTTCACCTTGGGGGCCCCCCTCAACCTCAATACCGAACACCACCAGCCAGGGGGACAGAGTTCTCACCATTCCGTCTACTCCTCTTATCCATGACAGGACCTCACTCCAGTAGGTTTGTGCCACCTGGCACTTCCACCACATATGGACATAGTCCCCCTTTTCAACCTGGCATTTCCAGCAGTGGGGGTCGTAACCTTTTCTCATTCTGGCTATCCTCTGTGGGGGGTAGTGCCATCTGTGTATCAACTTCAGGGCCTGGTGGCGGTATTGGGGTGCAGTTGTGGAACGGTGCATCTTTTTTCTGTCGTGGGGGTGCCTAGGTCCTTCCCCCATTGTACTTGGGAAGATGGGTGAGCGGGGGGTCCCGTGGGGTAGAGAACAGCATAAAGCTATAAAGCCGCGATATCGCCCCCTTGGTACCTTTGTGTGTTATGAGGAATTTCTCAAAATCGGTTAGGTCCCGCCTAAGTGTGTCTCCCCATCTGCTCTCGGTAAGGGCACCCTTGAGCTGTAGATATCGAAAGGGGGAGAGGTTAGGGAGGCCCAGGGCATCCTTCAAGTCACCAAGAGATATAAACACCCCATCCACCCAAAGCTGTCCGGCCCTACAAAGACCCACCTCGTACCATTGCTGGAAGGCTAGTGGTTCGTTGATCCCTTCCCAAAGTGGCGGAGCCCAGATGCAGCTCAAAGGTGAGGGCCACGTTGTGAACCATCTTAGGTAACCCCCTTCCTTCCAAATGGACCACAGCACTCCCAACACTGGATGTTTCAAAACCCTTCTCGGAATAGATGTCTTGGGGACCCGTAGCCACTCGTCCAATGTGACCGGCGAGAAGAGTGTGTTATCCAATGTTGCCCATTGTTTCTATGGGCCAGTCATCAAATGGTAAACAAGGATGCGCAATTGTGACGCCTTATAATAGGTGTTTAGATCGGGGAAATTAACTCCACCCTCATCTTTGGGTCTTATGAGAGTGTCGTAAGCAATTCTATGGGATTTACCGGCCCATAGATAACGGAGAAGGGCCCGCTTGATCTCCAGGAGAAATGGGTTCGGTATCTGGGTTGGCATCATTTGAAACAGATATAAGAATTTTGATGGAGTTGAGGCGAGCTGTCCATGAGAGGCCGGATTTTGACCAGCGTCCCAGGTCGTGTTTGATCGACCTCCACAGGGGCAGGTAGTTTACCTTAAAGAGATCCCCTAGGTCTGATGGAATTTGGATCCCCAGGTGAGAGAGTCCCTCTGTTTGTTTACAAAACGGAAGGTTATCAATGTATTGTCTCTCGGTCTCGTTGAGCTGGCCTGACGGGAAAGCCACTGATTTATCTACATTGACCTTGTAGCTTGCCAGGGAGCCATATCGCTCTAGACTATTCAACACCTCTGGGACAGATTGGGATAGTTTAGAGAGGTACAGGAGGACATCGTCGGCAAACAGGGTTATTTTGTAGTCGGTTCCCCCTATTTTAACACCCTGGATCTGATTGTTAGTCCTGATTGCTATAGCCCAAGGTTCCATCACCAGGGCGTATATGAGGGGAGACAATGGGCATCCATGTCTTGTGCCTCTCTCTAAAGGAAAGGACTCTGACTCTCTTCCATTGACCACCACTTTGGCGGAGGGGCGGGAGTAAAGGGTCGCCATCCATCCCCGCCACCTGTGTCCCATCCTCAAGGACGACAGAACCCCCTCCATGAAGGCCCAGCTCACCCTCTCAAACGCCTTCTCGTGTCTAGAGACAGGAGAAGGGCACCGTCAGATTTCACTCCATTTGAGCTCAGTATGTGCAGGGTTTTGCGCATGCTATCTGCTCCTTGTCTATTTACTACAAAGCCTACCTGATCGGGATGGATCAGCCTGGGGGGAGACACTTTTCTAGACGTGTCGCCAGGATCCTGGTGAAGATCTTGGCATCTGTGTTCAGGAGCGAGATGGGCCTATATGAGCCACACTCCGCTGGGTCTCTGCCCGGCTTAGGGATAACTGTGATTATGGCCTGCAGGAATGTCGGTGGAATGGTTTCTAAGGTTTTGATTTGGTTAAATAATTTGGTCAGTGGATGGGTTAGTTCGGACTGGAATTGTTTATAGAAATCCGCTGTGTACCCATCTTCCCCCGGGGTCTTGCCTATTTTAAGCTTTTTGATGGCCTCTTCCACCTCCTCCTCCGTTATCTCCTTATCCAGTGTCTCCCTTTCTAGGTCTGTGAGCTTGGGTAGGGGGTGGTCTTCAAGATATTTTCGAATTTCATCCAGTGATTCACCCTCTTGTTTAGTGTAGAGGGCCCTATAGAAGGCCGCGAATGATTCGGCTACGTGTTCAGTTTTTATCTGGGTGTTACCCGCCCCGTCCTTGACCTTTTCTATGTGTCTGCCCGCCCTGTTTCCCCTCAGCCTATGTGCCAGAAGAGTTCCAACCCTGTCGCCCCTCTCATACTATCTCTGCTTCGTGTATCTAATTTTTTTAACTACCTCTCCAATCAGGATTGTATGCAGAGCTTACCTCTTCTCTCTCATTTCACTCAGGAGGTTTTCGCGGTCTATGTTTCCCTTGGTGAGCTGTGCCCTCATGGCCCGCAGGTCTTCCCGGAGTCTGGATTCTATCAGGGCCATCTCTCGCTTCTTGCTCGAACCCTCTGCGATAAGGAGACCCCTGAAGGTGGCCTTCGCTGCCTCCCAGACTGAAACCATTGGGACTTCCCCTGTGTCGTTCGATAAGAAGGCTTTTATTTCGTTCCTAAGGAATTCCCTAAACACCTGGTCCCTGTTAGGGAGAATTCTCTCTTTAGGCTGAATTTCCTAACCTAGTGAGTCCCCCAGCAGCTTTGCTGGATTTCTGGAGTTTGTTTTTTTCTCCTGCCAAGAGTGAGACTCTCTTTCTCCCACTCTTGGACATTATTTATGGTGTTCCTTTGACTGTTAAAGTTTTATGGGCTATGGGGTCCTTTACTCCATAGGGTCTCATGTGTTTTTACCATGTGTGTTACACAGCACCCTCCCTGCAGTAACACAGGGGTGTCATAGTGGCACCCCACCATAGACTCCATACCCTGGGACTGACTACTGTCTCCCAGGGCATGTAAAGTCACCATTGGCTTTACTAGTCCCAAATTATTAACAGAAACAAGTACAAACCATCATATTGTGGACGTACTGGTCGGGGCAATTCGATTGCCCCGGGGTCTGTTAGTCGAGGGGGCACGTCTCCGTCCCCCCTGATCGAGTTTTGGCTGGTGGCAGTGGAAACTACTTTTTATATTCGACCGCGAATATATCCCTATGGGATTTTCCCATTGTTCGAGGATACCAACTTTAATTATTTAATTCTCATAGCCTCGAACATACCGCCGGTTTATTTGTTTAATATTAATTCGCTGATTAGTATTTTTTTGCCAGGACTCGATTCAAAAATGGCGTTTGTGTTCTCTTCTGTCACTCCAACCCAAGTCGAGCCCTTTGTTCCACTTTTTGGCGGGCTTCTCCACAGAAGCCTCCAAAAGTGGTGCCACTCTGTCTGGGTACCACAGGGAGTGTGGGAGGGGGGTTTAGGCACCCTGGACTGAGTTACCTTGGTAACTCAAGCCGCACTTTTGTGTGATTGACCCAAGTGGTGAGCCGGCCGGCTCGCCACTTAGCATGTTTGATTGACAGCTGGGCTGAGTGAATGGGGGTGTGCTGCATAAAAGCAGGGCTTTGGGGACTGGAACTTCAGAAGTCGCCACAGGACCTGAGAATCCGACGAGGGAGAAGCTGAGCCGACCTACCACAAAGACACCACCGGTGGAGCCCTGCTGAACCGACTCACCACTTCCCGACGACAGAGAAGATCTCCCGGATGGAGAGGCTTCTTCCCCTGACTGGTGGGCACAACCAGTTTACCCTCTTCTCTTCGCACCCCAGACCGTATTGTGGTCGAATTGGCCGTGGCAAGCATCCCGGAAACCGGATAGCCACTTACCACTGGACCGCGAATAAAAGGACCGCTCCTTTTACCTGAGAACTCCGCGGCTGGTTTCTTCCCTGGCAGTACAACGGACTCCTGTCTTCCTCCCCGACGAGATCCTCTCTTCCCCCGGACGGAGCACCGACTTGCATCCGCTGCAGGAACAACTGCCCCCGCTGGAGTATTCTCACCACTTTAAGGTACCGTGTCCGCCAGGCCTCCCTTTCTAAAGATTGCTACAAGGTAATAATAACCCCTTAACCTTCTGGACTGGGCTGGCTGCCTTGACCCTCTAACTGGTCCCTTTCTTTTGGTCCAACTCTTTTTAAACCTTTGCAAGACTCTTGTGCACTTCAACCGTGTGACCTTGGACACATTTCGTTCTGATCCTCTTAAAGTGGATCCGGCCTACTGAACTCTAACTTCACGGTTTTACTTGCCTCCCTCTCTTGTTTTGTTCTTGTGAAAGTGTTGGGATCTGTTTCAATTTATACTCTGCCTTTCTCTCCCTTTTAAACCGAATTATTGGAGTGCCATCTGCGTTAAGCGTTCACCGCTGTCTGAAAATAAGTGGGGCTTTACTTAAGACTTGTCTAGTATTCTTCTAAGGGAGTGTATATCTTTTAGTGACCGTGTTTTTTAATTGCTTACTATTAGTGCCTGTGTGTTTTTCTAGATGTGGTTTTAAATAAATAATTATATCTTTTTTACACCAAGCTCTGGTCAGTGTTCACTTGTTATACTGTGTTCTTTTGACCTATTGTGAATACTCTGTATACTGCCTAACTCTTCTTGAGGGAAGTCTGACTGCTCAGCCACAGCTACCAAGTGAATCTGTGTGGTACAGACTGCTACCAAGTGGGTTTACTGCCAAACACCTGTAGTCCTAAATCTTTTGCAGTGGTCGCAGAGGGAACTGCACAGGTTTCTGCCTAACAGTCCCTCATGAGGGTATCGTTACAGCGCCACCTATGTGATTTCACGGTGGCTTGCAACCGCCATTCCATAACGAGGAGCTCATGATCTGACCAGGTCACAGATTCAACCGTAGGGTTTCCAACCCCTCCCCCTCCCTCCTCCGAAACCAGCTGCAAGTCAATTCTAGTATATGTTTGGTGGGGAGGGGAGAAGAACGTGTAACCCCCAGGCGTTTGCCAGCATTTGCGCCATACATCAACCCAGTAGTACTCCTGTAAGAGGTCCCTCAAGGCGAGTGTATCTTTTGTGGGTGCTTTTGGTCCCGTCCCTTTGGCCGACCACCAGTCAAGATGGGGGTCTGTAATCAGGCCCAGGATTGTGGCTCCCTCGGCCCACCCGTCCATGACCCCAAGAACCTTGCGGATAAACTTGACTTGGCCGGCGTTGGGCGCTTATATTGTGGCTAGTGTGACTCGTGTGCCCTGGCCTGACCCCTTGATCGCAAGAAATCTGCCTCCAAAGCCCCTTTTCGTCTCTACATCGGTGAGATGCAGCGATTTACCCAAGAGGATACCCACTCCCTCCTTCTTAGAGGATTTGTGCGAGGCCCAGAAGTTTCTGCCTATCTCCTTTCCTTTGATCGTTAACTCGGTCCCCCTTCTATAGTGGGTTTCTTGTAGGAAGAGGGCCAGTAATTTCTGTTTGCGGAATAAGTTACTTGTGAGAGACCGCTTGTTTTGCGAGTTGAGACCCTTGACGTTGAGCTTACCGATCCGACCTTCAACCATGGTCATCGCTATCCTTGCCCTGTGAAGCCTCAGTGAGTGCCCCCGTTATCATCTGTTGACTTGAACCCCAGAACCATGGCATGGCGTTCCCTATTTCTTTCCCCTCCCCCCTCCCCTTCCCCTATTTCCCTTACCCATTTTGGTAGGCGTCCGTCTCCATCGCCCGACATACATCGGGTTTAGTCAACGAACCACCAGGGCCGCTGCCTGGGCCCGAGAGATAAATAGTGTGGATCGTACCCTCCAGGTTATACCTATAGGAACATTTTACAGGTTTAGTCGGAGTCCAATCCCTCTACAAGACCTCCCCCACCCCAGTCCTCTCTACTCCCGCTGCATGTCTCATAGGGGCTGGGTCCAACCGTGAACTAGCTTCCAGTGTGAGTTGGGGGGGGGGGTCTTCGAAGGTCTCGGGGGGGGGGGGGGGGGATGCACCTGGCCACCCTCCGACAACCGAGAACAACACCACTCTGTGTTTCAGACAGGTGGGACCCAAAACTTTCAACCCTCAATTTCGGCATAAGCCTCGCCAACCGTGGCAACATCACAATACAACATAACACGCCCCAAAACATGAAGGAGCCCATGAGGGCCCTGCGGTCAAATGCAATACAACACAACAACACCACATTTCTTAACTTCTCCCATTCCCTCTCGATCACTCGGATCCATTCGCCCGTGCCTTGGCATCTGCAAAAGTGGAACAAATGTTTCTCCTCAATTTGCCGGCGGTCGCGGGGGGCGAGTGAGCGAATGAACCACAACAGATGCATTCCTTTTCTTTTCTCCTCTGTCCCATAATCATGCAGGTCCTCCACGTCCCTCCGAGGGGTGCCTGGTTTTTCGGAATTTCCGGGTGCCCTTCACTTTGTGTTTCCCCTGGCTGAGGTCAGGGCCCCGTGGGGCCCAGCTCGGGCCTCTGTCAGATCTGCCGTTCTCCCCCGAGGGCCCCGGGGGGACCCCGATCAGTTCGTCAATGCCTCTTTGGATGTCTTCTTCTGTAACGAGCTGAAAGTTTTCCCCTTGCCACTCAAAGGATAGGTAGAATGGGTGTCCCCAGCGGTACCGGACCCCCTTCTCCTGCAGCCACATAGTGATCGGACTGCATTTTTTCCTCATTTGTACCGTGAGGGCGGATAGGTCCTGGTAGATTGCCACCCTGGATTTGTCGAATTGTATCTCTCTTAGGGTTCTAGCTCTTTCAAGTATTTTTGCTTTGTCTCTGTAATAGTGGAACTTCGCAAGCACGGAGCGTGGGCCCCTTCCGCCTCCACCAGCTCGATGAACCCTATCAATCGGGATGGTTTCTCCGGAGTCGGTTCCCAAGACAATCCTAATGATCTCCTGCACTTTGCCCTCCAGGCCGGTCTGGGTCTCCCCCTCCACCTCTGTCAGGCCGAAGAATCGCAGGTTACATCTCCGTTCACGATTTTCCATGTCGTCCACTTTGAAGCGGAGCTCCCCCTCGCGCTGCTGCATCTCTTTAAACCTTGCCTCCATCTGAGCCTCCAGGAAGACGGTGGACGCCTGGTTATTCTCAACCCCCTCCATTCTGTCCTCCAACGTGGAGACCTTGGCGGTGAGGTCGGCCAGCTTGGCTCCCATGTCTGTTCTCATCCCCCTGATTTCGTCTAGGATTGTCTGGATATTGTTCTACATGGTGTTCATGTCGGGGATTGGCGTGGGTGGGGGGTTGATCTCCATCTCTTGTTTTCGGGGAGTGAATTGGTATCTTGCCAGGGTTTCTTTCCAACTCATGGGGTGTCTCCCCCTCTAGATCTTCGTGGTTCCTTGAGGTCTCCCCCCGGGGCTCGGGGAGACGGTCCCCCGGTTCCGTGCCAACTCCGATGAGGTGTGGTGGTTAGAACGGGCGGGTCATGCCCCTACCCCCCCCTCCCCTGACAGCCACTACTCACAGTTGCTCTGACGAGGGCCGGTGGGTGCATTCAAAGGTCGCCGGGGTGGTAGTCGCTGTGGATGGCGAGTAGTAGGTCCATCAATGGGGTGGCGAACCCCACGATGGGCCCGGCGCTTCGCAGAGGGGCCCAGGCGCGCTACCGCGTCGGCCCGGGCCTGTTAGGTGTAGGCCTCTAAGGGTTGTGTCGCAGCAGCGGCCGGGGGGAGTCCTTATGGTAGTTGTTGCGAAGATGTTCCCCAACGCCTGGGGGGCGAGGAGAGGAAGGGGCCCGGGCGCGCTCCTGCGATGGCCCGAGTTGGGATACACAGACGTGTGTGCGGCAGGCCGGGGTCCGGCCGTGGAGGCCCGGGCGTACTGACGTCCAAAACCGCTGTAGCGGGAGCCGAAGGTGGGCTCGTCTGGGGAGGCCCCCGCGGATGAGGGCCCCTGTTTCCGAGGGGCTCCCACGGGCTTTCAGTGATGCCGGCAGAGGCGCAAGGTGTCGATTCCTCAGATTGATCCCGGCGCGGCGCTCATCTGCGGAGAGGAGGGGCTTCACCGCGTGCGCGGCACGGGCCTGGAGGGGGGAGGGGGAGCGCGGAAGCTCCAAGTCAAATATCTCCGGGACCAGGGCATCCCCAAAGCTCGGGAAGGTGTCTCCGGAGTCCCCAGGAGTTCCCCCACCGGGATTCAACCTTTATAGGAGGATAACGTTCCTTTTATCGCAGTTTACTCCACAAATCTCTCGGGGCTTCAGGGGAGCTGAACAATCAGGCAGCCGTCACGCCTGCGCCCCCTGGTGGCCTCAGCTACCCCCTTTATGTTTATAACTTCTAACACTGTATGTATACTCCTGTACATTATATAGTTTATCCTGGTAATCTCTCTAAATAGATTGTAAGTATGCAATTGTACATTCATGTAATATTGTAAATTTATTCATGTAACATTGTAAGTCTCGCATATACTTTCTTCTGCGCCCGGTAACCTCTGGGTCTGGAGCGCATTATAAATAAATAAACAAACAAACAGAAGGGAGCGCGTAGAATAAACCCACCCACTGGTTGTTTGGAGGATAAAGACCCAATCAGCATTTCTACACGGGAGGAGAGGGGCACCCAGAACTGCAGACAAGGATAGATGGCCTCCTGGGAGGTGTCGTAAGGAGAAGCCAGCACACACCCAGAGTGGCGGATCGAACCGCAGCCAAGCCTGCGGAATGCTCAGCAACCCTGCCGAGACACAGACTGAAGAAGCAGGGACTAAGAGTCTCAGGCAGAGGGTAATGCTTGAGCGGCGTCACCAGGAACTGATGCCGAAGCCCCACCAGAAGACAGTGGGAAGGGAGCGACAGAGCTCCGGAAAAGAGAAGTTGTGTTGGCCTATTGGAACACCAACCCAGAGGATACAGAAGGTACGTGGTTGCTCTAGGAATCCTGGAGGAGGGCGGAAAGGCCCAACCAGGCTCAAAGGTGGGGTGAGCAAAATCTGACCCAAAGGCAGGGTGAGAGACCTGAGACACCAGGGAGGGGTAAAAACCAGGTGATAACCAGGGAGAGTACCACAAAATTCCTTGGTGGGGAGCCCGATGACCGTAACCGGTGTGGTTTTACATACCAGGTTCTTCCCAAGGGAGGAATACTCTCTGAGACTGAGCCAAAGTGCCTGGTAAATACAAGGAGAAAGGGACTAATCAAAGACTGATCTGCAACCCAAGGATGGGGCTGGGTCACAGAGGTTTCATGGCCCGAGAGGCACAACTAAGACAAGACCGTCAAGAGGGCCTAACAGAGGTAGCAATAGCAGCTCGTAGCAACTGGCCCGGGAGATCTAGCCAGGCGTTCCGGGTGGTGGGGTTTGTATGGGTTTTCAGAGGGCCCGGGGAGCCAAGAAATAGATGAGCTGGGGGTCAGCCCTGGAGAAATTTGAGTTCAGACCCCCCCTGACAGGTGCATGCCCGACTGTACCCACCCCTGCAGGAAAAATGGAGGAGGCCCCGGTGTCCACCAAGGAGGACATAGCTGCCCTGATGGAGGAAATCGGGGGCATGTGCTCGGCAGTAGGCCTCCAACTGGACAAAATAGAGCAGGGTTTGGACTCAACAGATGAGAGTACAAGGCCTGGAAAACAATGAAACTTATCTGGACATGCTAGGAAGCAAATGGACATGAAGCTATTGGAATTGGAGAGAAGGGAGTCTGAAGTGAAGGTAAAAATTGATGACTTCGAGAATAAAGAACGAAGGAACAATCTGCATTTTTTCGGACTTCCGGAAAGAGAGGTTGAAACCGAGGGAGACATAAAGCGGACAATCATGGAGGTGTTGAGGCTCCTGTTCGGCTCAGATGTACTCGATGTACCTACAATCGATAGGGCCCTCCGTGCGGGGGGAGGGGCAGGGGGCCCTAGGATTGTGCTGATGAGGTTCCATTACTTCTCACAAAAGGTGAAGATACTGGAGAAGGCAAGGAAAGTAGGCCCAATTGTTGATGGCACTGCCAAAATAACAATCTATCAGGACATGTCGGCTTTCCCGCTAGCCTGAAAAAAAGAAGTGCGGGACCGCTGGGGCTTCTGCTTCTCCATTTCCTCTGAGCATGCGGGCTACTTGTACAGACTCGTTACGGAAGACGACGTACAGAGGGTGATTGTGGAACTGATGGGAGACTCCCAACCCCCGCCGCAGGGCCCTGGGGAGGTGATAGAGGGAGCAAGTAGCAGAGACTGGCTTAAAGATAGACAGAGGATACCTGGAGCACAAGAAACTTAAGACCCCCTCTGGGGCGAAGGGGAAATCGCTGATAGTGGTGAGGAATGGGTTGGTGGTGACAACGTTGGTGAAGGAGTGACTCCGGGAGAATAAAAGTGGCTGCACCCAACGGGGGCCGCTGACGGGTTGAGAACATGAGGGGAGAAGGAGGTGGTGAGGGGGGGGGGATGAGGATGCTCGAGATACTGTGCCAGGGAGCTCAGGGAAAGGAGCTTTAGTTTGGTTGGTCCCGAGTTTGGGGGGCACTGGTGATTTGATCCCGTACTAGGAGACTGATTTGGGCGGGGTTTAATGCCGAGCAGAAGGTGAGGGGGAGTCTGGGTGGTAAATTTTTTGCATAGTTCAGAGTGTGCTGATTCAAAGTTGGTTTAATATCTGGTGTGCCCCAGTGATGGAGGCCCATCTCTGGAACTGTCTCGGGGAAGGAGAAAGTATATATGGAGCTTTTACAGTGAAGTAATGTCCGGACTGGGTGAAATGTGCATCGGCTCCATCAGCGTACGAGGCCTCTACTCGCCAAACGAGAGGTCAAGGATGCTTCCCGAATTTAAAAGGGCCCAACAGGACTGATTGTGCCTTCAGGAGACGCACTGGCTGAGGGGTAAAGAACCCTGACTGCGATCTTGGGAGGTGGGGGAGATAATTGTGGCACCTGATGTGAGGAAAAGGAGGGTGGTGGCAATCCTGGTTTCAGCCCGAGTGGGTTTTTTGGTGGATCGGTTCTGTCTGACCCGAATGGGAGATGCGTGTTTGTTAGGGGCCAACTACAAGGATCTCGACTGACCTTGGGCTCCGTTTACACTCCAAATGTGGGCCAATGCGAATTTTGGGAGGAGGTGAGGACACTCTGATTACGTTTGTGGAGGGTCAACTGGTTTTGGGGACGATTTTAACATGGTGTTAGACTCAGTGAGGGTCTGTAAGAGGATGGGGGAGGGACCGGCCTCCAGGGTGGGGGCTGGAGACACTACGTTTTGGGCAAGTGAACACAATTTTGGGCTTGGTCAACTCCCTCATGGCCCTGGAGGGGGATAGGCCATTGACTTATATTTCAAATGTGCACGACTCATTCTCACGCATAGACCTGATCTTGGTGGACAAAACACTTAATGCGCAAGTTTTGGACATATAGGTCGCCCCAATCACGTGGTCGGACCACAACATGGTGAGGATTTCAGTGGGCATGAGACAGTCCCCGGTCCAGGGCAGGAGCTGGAGGTGTAATGATTTCCTGTTGAAGGAAAAGGAGGTCAACAGGAACTGATCTTGAGGAGCGAGGACTACTTCTTTTACAAGGACATCGGGGAGGTGGGAGTTCAATCCCTATGGGAGGTCTTTAAGGCAAAAATGTGGGGGTTACTGATTAAGATAGGCTCACTGAAAGGGGGGAAAAGGAAAACACCCTCCTCAGAAAAATAGAATAGCTACAGCCGGGCAGAACTCAGGGGAAAAATATGTCTCCAGGGAAAGTGAAAGAAATCCAGCTATATAAAACCCAATTAAAGCCCATCCTTACTCAGGATACAGAAAAGAAACTGAAATATCATGAAAAGGAGGATGGGGCTGACAAAATCCTTGCATGGAGACTGAGGGAGGAGAGAAAGGGGAGAACGATTTGTAGTATAGTGACTGGGGAGGGCGAGTTATGAAGTACTATAGCAACTTCTATGCATCAGAATGGAAGGGTGACGAGAGTCAGATAGAGAAATATTTGGGTGGGCTTCCCCTCCCGGGGCTTGCCCAGGAGATGGTCGTGAATCTTGAGCGCCCTATTAAGACAGATGATGATCTGCAGGCCATTTACTGCGGGCCGTAAATGGCATGAAGTCGGGGACAGCCCCAGGGGAGGATGGTTTCTCTGTCAAGTTCTATAAACTGTTTAGGTTGTGGCTTGCCCCATGCTTAGTAAGGGTGTTTAACGCCCGTCTACAGGGTAAGTCCTTGCCCCCCACAATGTTGCTTGCAACAATCGTAGCAATCCCAAAGGAGGGGAAAGACCCCATCAGGTGCTCTTCGTAAAGACCCATCTGCTTCTTAAACAGCAATGTAAAAATTCTGGTGAAAATCCTGGGGACGAGACTGGATGAGGTACTGCTCCGAGACGGTGTCCAGGTGGCTTACAAGTTGATTGGTCCCACCAACTCAAAGGGAGAAGTCATCCTTGCAGGGCTTCTCTGTCGAGATGAACTCAGCGATTCGGATCTGTAGCAGGGCTTCACCGGGCAAACCAACGGTCCAGGAGTTGCAGCAGCCGCCCTCTTCCAGCCCATCTTCGGTTCTTTTGTTCCAGGAGTCGACTCTGCCTTCCAAGTCTAGAGACTTGCCTTTTATCCAGATTCCTCCCATACTAAGGGTAATGCTTGAACACATGAGGGACGACCTGAGGACCTACTGGACCTACCTGGAAGATGTAACTGCCCATCCATTGAAAGTGAGGGACTACCTGTGGTCCCCCCTCAGGTCTGAACCTCAATGCCTCAGGTCGCACCCCACCCTCAGGTTGTTTTGGTTTGTTTGGCGTGACACGGAGGCTAACTGCACATTTTCGACATGGCCCTCCCCCTTGTCATCAGTATGGGGACACCCATTTGACTTTGCACTCCAGGGGCTGACCTTCTCGCAGAAATGGTCAGACATGGGTCTTGAGCGGGCGGGACAACTGTTCAACGATAGGGTTTTTCGGGTCCTGAAAGCCGTGCAGGGGGTGTTGGGGAGGGATTTGGTCTCAGTTTTCCAGTACCTTGGTGTCAATGGGGAGGAAAAGTGGCGAGGGAACTAACAATGGTAGAGATGGTTATTGAAGTTTCTATCACATGAAGGGGTATCTTGTCCAGATTGTATAAAGCTTTGAACGAGCTCTGCCTAGAGGGGAGACAGACATTTCAGAGGTACTGGGTGGATCTGGTGGGGGAAGAAGTGACACAGGAGGACTGGGCGCGTATTTATAAAGTCACGCTCCAAGGTAACCTGCTCACCTCCACGGTTAAATTATTGATAGGCTGGCATGTAGATCCCCTGAAGTTGTCCAGAATGTTTACGGGGGCCTCTCCAATGTGTTACAGGGCTTGTGGTCAGAGGGGGGTCCCTGTCCCATATGTGGTGGCGTTGCCCCAGAGTACAGGTGTTCTGGGCAAAAGTGCTGGGTTGGATGGAGGAAATGGGCAAAAGTGCTGGGTTGGATGAAGGAAATGACGGGAGTTAAACTAAGCCTGGACCCCTGGAGATACTCTTGGGGGTCCCAGATAAAACAGGGAGGAATATAGACTGCCCAAAATGTGGGAATCCATGCTGAGAGCACTGGAAAAGTGAAACTCTCCCGGCCAAAGAAATGTGGGAGAGGAAAGTGCACATTATGATGGTCATGGAAAGACTGACAGCATTGGTACACGATGGGCTGACTGGGTTTAATGAGGAGTGGGGTGCACTGCTTATGAGGTGGACTGGACAAGGGGTTTATATATATGACAGTAGACACTCTTTGAGGACTGATCCTTGGAGACATGATGAAAGGGGTATCGGCACACCAGAACTAGTTCTTGAGATAGGGGTAAGGGGGAAAGGTGAGGTGTTGTGTTTTCTTTTTTTGTTTTTTTTGTTTGTTATCAAGATGGGGTGAAGAGCTTCTCCAGAGCGCTTTGGGAGATGTTGATTGGGTGAAGCGGGAGGGGAGAAGAAAACTGGGAGACTAGGAATGTCTTTTTGTATTGTGAAGTTGAATGGATAGTATTTGAAATTGTATTGTTGTCTTAACAAATGGCAATAAAAAAAATGAAGTTTAAAAAAAGGTTAGGTAACATAGCGGTAGGGTTAGGTAGGAGTCGTTTTTGGACAGAGGACACTTTTTAGTTCGGACATCCTGACAACTGACGAGCACCTTTTTAGTAATCTATATAGGCAGGGAAACCCCTCTAGCAATAGGGTAAGTTAGGCATTATTATTAGTTAAATAAACTTAGACGAATCCCATGATGTCGTCCCTGAGGGTGGAGACCCTTTCCATGAGGCCAGGGAGGAGAGGCCGCTACCCGATAGTCCCCCTGGGGTTAGCACTAAGCGGATGGATCCTCCGGTGAGGGATTCCCCCTCTGGGATAGAGGAAGGACCTCAGGAGCCAACTCGGTACAACACACCTTAACCCACCATTCTTTCCTCATCTTCTTTGCCTTCCCCTGATCCCATAGGTTCCTCTTTGTATTTCTGTTACAGAAGTAGTATTGTTACTGGGATGAAGATTAGGGCTGACTCCACTGAGCCATCCCCTCAAAATACTGTGATGAAGAAGATTCACAGAGCCCTAGGCAACCTCGCAGAAAACCAGAGTGAACGGTCTAGTTATCCAGTCTCCAGTAGCTTAAAGATGGAAGAGGGACTAATGCTGTTGTCAGTCCATCTTCAGAGGCACTGCAAGCGGATGTCCTTGCACGCAACAGGAAGAGCGGAGCCTGCTGCTGCTGACCGGGGCGAAACGGGGAGAGTTCCCGGATCCCTACCTACTCTGCCGAAGTGCGACATGCCAAGAACAATCAAGACAGAAGGCCCAGGCACAGGAGAGCGCTGCACAACACAGGCGAGCAAGTACGCACTGCACGGCTTCACCGGAGAGTGGCAGAGCCTAGCAAACCAGCGTGGGTACAGGAAACAGCTTAGAAGAGCTGCAAGAAGACTGATGCAGATGAAGGACCGGGAGCCTCGAAAGAAAGTACAGGGCTGCCTCTGGGACATTTGAGAAACCATTGTAAAGGGGTCTTGGACCCACAGTATGAAGGGGGCCTGGGACCCACACTTAAGAAGCTGGAAAGAAGGGGCCGTGGACCTGCAGATAAGTCAATAGAAGGGGGTCTTGGAACCACATATGAGTAGCCTAAGACCCAGATTTGAAAAAAGGAAGACCCTGCCTGGAGAGTATACCATGGCTCCCTAGTGAACAATCGAGAGGAGCATAAGAAGGGGTCTGGGACTCACACACGAGAAAGACAGCCTATGGCGAGAGAGTACACTAGGGCTGTCCAGTGATCTGCCAAGAGAAGCCTGAGAAAGGCCTGGGGAAGGGAGAACTTCCCCCAACCATAGTGAATCGCCAAGAGAAGCCTGAGAAAGGCATGGGGAAGGGAGACATTCCCCCTACTTTGCAAACCATACTGTCCAGAAGAAAGGAGTCATTCTTCTGAACCCTGAAGAGACTAATCCATTTTAGTTTTGTTATAAGTGTGAGGGTTAGAAGTAGGTTTTTGACACAGGACAGTGGACTTTTTAGTTACAGACATTCTGACATTTCATTAGTTTTATTTAAGGCAGCAAACCTCTCTTGGTGTTGGGGCTAGATGAGTTTGTTTCTTTCTTTCTTTTAATATAAAATAAGTCGCCATTCAAAACCATTCCTCCTGTATGTCAGTCTCCTCCTTCCACACCCTCACAAAACCTAATAAATGTCCTCCAAGTGTCCACCTCCTTCTTCCGACCCACCACACTACCCACATGCTAAAATAGACAGATTCCTTAAATGGATGCACACGAGTATGGACTTCCCAAATGTAAGCACTGTTGCCAGCCGTTCTGATCTGTCAACCGGCTCAATATTTTCTGAATCATCTGCAAGGTTTTGCCTAAAGTTACTCCTTCACATCCAATGCAATGGGTTGCAGCTTGTGGGTCTTGGCTGTTATATGCCCTTTAGTATGATGCAATGACTAAAACCCTTTAAGACCACAGTGTTCTGTGAACCCTGTAAGATAGTCTTCCTTGAGAGAATCTGTGTGGCTTCTTTTTGGCTGAGAAATCTGTCTGCGCTTTCCTGGGTGGTTCTATGGACAACTTTTGGTTAGAACATCCCAATACAGCAGATCCCTTTGCGCTTTCCTGGGTGGTTCTATGGACACCTTTTGGTTAGCCCATCCCAATACAGCAGATCCCTTTTTTGTTTTTGTAAATATCATTTTTATTGCAGTTTTAAATGCATAACAAAATAAGAGCGATGCCCTGAACACGAGAGACAACTATCCTGAACACATGAAAATCACCAATTAAGGAGTCTCTCTGACAGTCCCCTTAAACGTTGGGGTCAGGGGGAATAAATGTAGAAATAGTAAACAGTACAGATATTCCAGATCTCTGTGGCAGGAGTCTCCAAATATTTTCTGTTGTGGGAGTAAAAGATATACAGCCTTACTTTCCACCGTTTCTAGCCCCCAGACTCCCATACACCTATATTCCCATACCTCAGTAACGACAAACACATACTTTAAAACCACAGGATCATGCTACTTAATTTCCGACTACACCCACTTGAAATAAACATTGACTGTTCTTGTGACTCCCTCTTCTGCAGATTTCCCAGGAATCTAGTTTAATGTGTCATCGGCTCTCTGTTTCTGAGAAAATGTATTGTGTCTTGCCATGTAACCTTCAGCCTAGCTGGTTTGAGCAACCCTGCCTTTACACCCCGGGCAATAACAGATTTTTAAGCATGTTAAGCTCCTCCTCTTTACTGTCGCTGGCGCCAGGTCAAGAAAAATGTGTATTCTTTGCTGCGGGTATCTGAGATTGACTTTTTTAAAGTTTTGTTGCTGTCTGTGTCAAGATCCTCTCTCTGTCCCTAATGTCTGACAGTTTACCAATGAGTGTTGGTCCTAATGTGGATTCTGAGGGCTTCATAAGGGGGCACATTTTGATTCTATAGCACTTCTCAATGTATATGGGGCTCTTCGTCTATCTCCAGATCTAATAGTTTCGTGAGCCATGTAGACAGAAAGGCGATTGGATCATACCCTTCTGCACCTGACGTAAGGCTGAGGATTCTGACTTGCTTAGCTCGCACAATATTTTCCAGGTATTCAAGCCTGGTTTCCAAAACTTTGTTCCTCTTAATGACTGCCTCCATCTCCTTTTCCATCTGTTTCCCCATTGGGGTTATTTGGGAGCATTGCTGGTCCAACGTAGTTCTCTGTTCCTGTGTGGAGGTTCTGGATTCCAGTTGCAGCACTTTCTCCTTCATTTGATCAAACCTATTTTCCAGCCTCGATACAGATTTCTCAATGCGCCTAAGGGGCGGTGAGGCTAGTCTGGATTCTTCCTGACTTGGTTGCCTATTACATGGTGCAAAGAAGTCTGCATCCGCCCCTTTATCCTTTTTTCTAGTCTTTACAGAAGCCATTTGACCCCTCTTTCTGCCCAAAATTCAAGATGCACTAGGGTAATTATGGGAAAATGGTCCTGTTTGATTCAGGAGAACTGATGAGTTGTAGGTCACTATCTGTAACACTGTGCCTCTGTGTTCAAACTGTAAATAATGTACTGGGAAAACAGCAGGATGTTGTAGAATGTGTTCAAGACCTTGGTCTGAGGATGGTTAAATTAGCCCTCAGTAAAGATGTCGGCTTCAATTTTAGGTTCCAGTTGTATGCTAGAACATGGGATCTTGCCCACATCAAAGATGGCTGACATGAACTGGATTGATTTGTGGAAACGCCTTCCACGGGATCCCCTGATCTCTCCTCATAGCCCGGACCGTGGTTTTGTGTTGAGGGTGGGTCGGGAGGGGAGAGGTAACTTTCATTGTCTTATTCCCAAGCACTCAACTCGACTCCTCGTTGATCGTGACGTTCCCCTGCTTGAGTCGCCAGCACAGGGCACCGTGCTCAGCACATTCTCCTGGGCCATCGCTGCCCCTCGCTCGGCAGCACCTCTGCAGTCGGCTGGAACCTTTCCCCTTTCTCTCAGCAGGCTTGCAGTGCCAGGTAGCTAACACAGGCCGGCGCACCATGGTCCATGGACACAGAGCCTAACTGAGATGCTCCTGTACTGCCGCCATCTTAGCCACTCCCCCAGCAGATCCCTTTTCTATCACATAGATCTTGCATATGCTTCAACCACTTGTATCCTATGATTTTAATCAAATTTCTTTTTGGAAGCACGTGGTTTAATCAAAGCTCCATTGAATGACTTTTCTCCACTGCCAGAATTACTTCCCTGTCAGAATCCTCGTCATCTCTTGGCCTATCATCCACTGGCTGCATCCTTAATCCTGCATTTTCTCCATACTTATGAGGTGTCCATCCTTGAGGACGGGACCGGAACACTTTTTGCTAAGCACAAAAATTAGTTTCCCTTTTAAAAAATTGTGTTGTGAGGGAGGTGCAGCAGCATGGGCATGGCCAGCCCCACCGACTCCACCTACCGGCAACACACGTTGGTCCTTTTTTCTGCATCAACGGGACTGTATGCGTGGCATAGCGCACATAATTCTTTGCTGCGCAATGGGTTGCCATAGGTTTTTTCTTTTTTGGCACTTTCAATCTATTCCTTCACCCTCGGCAACAACAGTAATTTTTTTATGACGGGTGTTAAAGATTTTACAGCCTGCGCTTCATGCAGCTGGCATTTTGCTGCAGCAGATACCCACGCATGATGCCTGGAGTGTTCAGGCCCTGAACACAGGTGGGAGGCCTGCTCATTCTGTCACACGCTTTCAGGGCTCTTCGTCAAAGATTGTTACGGTAGAGAGAGGTCTTCAGCGCATTGCCGTCAGGTCACATAAAGGAATTCATCACTTCACAGGTGTCGGGATATTGGTTAATTTGGGCACCCTGGGCAACGGGAGGGACGCTAGCCCTATAGCAGTTAGCCAATGCAATACCGGGGGCTGCTTCAATGCCAAGTTGGCTTCTACCCGTGTAAGCACTGAGGTTCCTTCGGGGACTTTAACTACAGCGGTCACCAAGGTCTCTCAGGGTCGTACCGGTACAAGCACTGAGGACCTCTCGAAGTCTAGTTCCTGGTCTTCGATACCCGATTTGACGCTTCAGCAGTGATTGCCTTCCTACAATAATTAAGGGCGTTTGTGTGTAGATGGAAGGATGCCAGAATCATCTAGCTTAGGCCCTGCTACCAGCTCGGGTATTCGGCCTGAATACCTCTCCACATTGAGACACAATTTGTCGTTGGATGCTGAGCGCCATTTCAAAGGGGTTGCAAATGCACATCATGATACATATGGTGTGGAGAATTGGTCCAGTCACATGAGCATTCCAAAATGTTTCTCCTGCTTTGTGGTAGTTTGCCTTTGCAAACAACTTCGGTAATCTTGTTCTGAATCTGTCAAAGGATAGGAATTTGGAGTTTGAGTGGAAGAGCCTGTAGCACATAAAGAACTTTGGGAATCAAGTTCACTTTCAAGCTTGAAATCGTTCCAAATAGGGGCATTTCGAGGGGATTGGGTCCTCCGACGTATTCCATATCTATGACATGTAATCACCACAGCTGTGCTGCTTCGGAAACTTTTTTCTGCGTCCTGCGTCGATGACGTCGATGCGCCGTCATCGAGGACCTCCTCCGACGTCATCCGATGTGATAAGTAGGACGCACGACGCCCGTAGCCTCAGTTCCGTTTTTTCCGCGAACGTGTTGCTTCGTGAATCTCGGTTAACGCCTCGACTCTTTGGAGTTCTGTTCTTCTCGGTTCTTCGAACCTGTTCGTTTTTATAAATCCGTGTGAAGATGTGTTCCACTTCGTCTTCGACCCCGCGTCCGGGCTTCAAGAAGTGCGGGGAGTGTGGGTCCAAGATGTCGGTGACGGACTCGCACGACGCCTGCCTCTGGTGCCTCGGGGAGGCCCACGACACGGATTACTGTATCGACTGCCAGTCGCTCACGTCCAAAGCCTTACGCGAACGTAAGAAGAAGTTGTCGGTAGGTCGGGTGTCCAAGCCCCGGAAGTCGAAGTCTGCCGGGCTTTCGACGGATGATTCGAGGGGTGACTCTCCGCGTCATCGTCGGAAGTCTCGTGGGTCTCCTTCTAGGAGTCGGTCTCGCCACTCCTCAGCCTCTTCGAGGCATTCTCAGAAGCGCCGACACCGGTCGTCTTCCAGGTCCTCTTCGGAGGACTCTGCCCGGCACGTCGCTTATCCCACCAGCCGTGCGACGCCGGAGGAATGGGCTTGCTTCGGGAAGAAAATGCTGGCGATTCTTGAGTCGCAGGGTACTAAGCCGTCCGCGCCCCCGAGTGGGGTTGGTCGTGAGAGGTCGAGAGACACCGCTCGCAAGAGTGGTCGGCACGAGTCACGGGAGAGGTCCCGTTCGGACAAGGAGACTCGTTCTCGACGTACCCATTCCAGGTCCAGGTCCAGGTCCCGGTCCTCGACGCGTTCGAGACGGTGTGCACCTGTGAGGTCTTCGAGGAAGACATGGACGTCTGAGGCGTCGAGGGCGTCGACAGGCTTTCTCGAGGCTCCGGCTCCGAGGAAGTCGTCGAAGCCGTCGACGCTCAGGTCGTCGAAGGACACGCTCGGGGCTCCGGCTTCGAGGGCTGTGTTGACGCCGCCGATGCTGGCGGCGCTGCATCTGACGTCGACGCCGATTTCCTCGACGCCGATCCTTTCGGCGCTGATGCCTGTTCTCTCGATGCAGGCGCCGATTCGCTCGACGCCATCGATGCCTTTCGTGTCGGAGGTACCCCGTGGCACGGGAGAACCCCCTAGGAAGGCTCTGGTTAAGAGCAAGCACTCTCAGGTGCCTTCTTTTCGACACCTGGAATATATTTCAGAGGCGGATGAGGATTCTGATGGCCTGGTTCCTAGTCAGGTTCCAGATGAAATTGTCTCGGGCCATAGTCAGTTTGACGATTTGAGGCAGTCACTTCATAATGCCAGTGGACTGGACACCTCTCCGGAGGTGGAGTTTTGTAGGCCTGAGCTTGGCTCTCATGCCGATTCCTCGTACCGGCGCCTTATGGCTAGGGTTTCTGAGTACTTGGGATGGTCTGCTCCCTCAGGGGAGTTTGTGCAGGATGATCTAACAGACATCCTTGATGTTGGTCCCCCAACTGACCCGGTACTGCCGTTCCATATGGCTTTACAGAGAAGGGTGGCAGCGGCTTGGACTGCTCCGGAGAGTCTCCCGGCGGTGGGCAGATCCTTGTCGCGAAAATACCGTCCAGCCGGTAGCGACCCCTGCTACTTGACCAGGCACCCCACTCCGGAGAGTTTGGTGGTGCAGGCGGCCACGGCCCCGGCGAAGCAGGCGTCGTACCCTACCATCCCTCCTGATAGGGACGACAAACGTTTTGATGGCTGGGCGAAGAAAGTGTTTTCTTCTGGTGGTATGGCGCTTCAGGCGGCCAACTCCATTTGTGCCTTGTCTCGTTTCACACACTCTGTGGAACTGTGTTGCGTTACCGGCTGAACATATTCCCGAAGGGGACGAACGGGATGGTTTCCTTGCTATGGTCCAGGATGGTAAGGATGCCATGTGTGAGTCCGTTCAGTCGGGTATGGACTTAGCTGAATGCGTCAGTAGGTCCATGGCGGCGAGCACCGTGATACGCAGGTTTGCGTGGTTGCGGAAGTCGGGGTTTGCTCCTGATGTGCAGTCCCAGCTCCTCAACATGCCCTTTGATGGTGAACACCTTTTTGGCAGCAAGGCTGACGAGAGCCTTGAGAGGTTGCAGACCTCAAATGCTGCAGCGAAGTCGTTGGGCGCTGCAGTTCACCAACCTCCGCCTTTTCGTCCTAGGGGACAGCAGTGGAGGGGTGGTTCCTTTCGCTATTACTCGTCCTTCGGTAAAGCGAGAGGAGCTGGCAGTCAAAGAGGCCAATGCAGGGGTACCAGAGGTGGACGACAGGGTACCCGTGGTGCCAAGGCCGCTCGGGCAGTTGCCTCTTTGCCCTCAGGTAACGCCGCAGCCGCTCCCACTCAGTCATGAGGCCATGTCCCATGGTTCGCCGGTTGGGGGAAGGCTGGCGCAGCATCTTGTAGAGTGGCAAGCCATTACTTCAGATGTGTGGGTTCTGGAGATCATAACCCACGGCTACTGTCTTCCCTTTCGGCACAGGCCTCGCGACAATCCACCGGGGAACTTCTCTTTGCAGAGTCTGGATCCGCTCCTTGCGCAGGAAATTCAAGCCCTGCTGGAGAAAGGCGCCATAGAACTGGTGCCTGTAGCGGAGAGGAACAAGGGATGGTATTCCCCTTATTTTTTGATTTCGAAGAAAGACGGGGGATTGAGACCCATCATGGACTTGCGCAGTTTGAACAAACTCATCAGGAAGGACAAGTTCAAGATGGTTACTCTCTCTCAAGTCCTCCAGGCCCTTCAGCTTCAGGACTGGTTGGTGTCACTCGGCCTCAAGGATGCTTACTTCCATGTGCCGATCCATCCCAAGCACAAGAAGTACCTGAGGTTCGCGGTTGGCGACTCGCACTTTCAGTTTCGGGTCCTGCCGTTCGGATTGACCTCCGCCCGAGAGTTTTCACCGAGCTCATGGTGGTGGTGGCAGCGCATCTCAGGCAAGGGGGGATTCACGTCTACCCCTACCTGGACGATTGGTTGATCCGGGGGAGCTCTCCCGAGCAAGTCCTGGATCATCTGTCCGTCACCTGCCACTCCCTTCACAGGCTGGGCTTCTCCCTCAATTTAAAGAAGTTCCATTTGACGCCAACACAGCGGCTCCAGTACATCGGAGCAGTGCTCGACACTTCCCTGGGGCAATGTTTTCCTCCCCAGGTGACGGCTCTTCACATTCAGCAGATGGTGCACAAGTTTCAGCATGCCCAGACGCTCCCTGCGTTCGAGTTCTTGAGGTTGCTTGGCCTCATGGCATCCTGCATTCTTCTGGTGCCAGAGGCTCGCCTGCGGATGAGATCTTTGCAGTGGGCACTCAAGACGCAATGGTCGCAGTCCTCCGGCAGGATGTCGGACCCGGTTGAGGTGCCGCCCTTGTTCGCCCGGGACCTTCTGTGGTGGGCCGTCAAAGGCAACTTGATGAAGGGGGCTCCATTTTGGCTTCCCTGGCCGGAGGTGACTATCGTGACGGATGCATCCAACGGGCTCATGCCAACGGGCTGACAGTCAGTGGTCGTTGGTCTCCGTCGGAGTCCAGACTCCATATCAATCTGTTGGAGCTGAGGGCCGTCAGGCTAGCCCTGGAGGCTTTTCTGCCGACTGTGCGAGGAAAGAGTGTCCTGATCCTGACGGACAACACAGTGGCCATGCACTACCTCAACAAAAAGGGGGGGGCAGGGTCACTTCCTCTGTGCAGGGAGGCGATGCAGCTCGAGTTCTGGGCCATCCAGCAGGAAGTTTCGATCTCGGCAGTTCATCTGGCCGGAGACGAAAACGTGACGGCGGACGCTCTGAGCAGGCAGAGCGCGATCTCTCACGAGTGGGAGTTGGCTCAGGAGATTCTCCTGGAGATCTTCGCCCTTTGGACGACCCCTCAAGTGGATCTCTTCGCCTCCAGTGTCAACCGGAAGTGCGAAAGGCTTTGCTCGCAGGAATTTCCTCCAAAAGGAGCCTTAGGAGACGCGTTCTTGGTGGAGTGGTCATTCCCGCTGCTGTACGCGTTTCCTCCAGTCCCCGTCATCCCGCAAGTGCTGCGGAGGTTACGGAAGTTCGGTTCCCGGATGATCCTCATTGCTCCGGCGTGGGCTCGGAGGACGTGGTACCTGGACCTTCTCGACTTGTCCATCTGTCCTCCACGTCGTCTTCCCTACCGAGACGATCTGCTCTCACGGGAGGGGGGTCAGGTTCTCCATCCAGAGGTCAGATCCCTCAACCTTCACGCTTGGCTTCTGAAAGGTTGAGGTATAAGGATTGGGACCTCCCTGAAGACGTGATGGAGGTTTTGCTTTCGGCCCGAAGGCCAGCAACAAAGTCTCTGTACCGTTGGCGTAAGTTCTGCGACTGGTGCAGAGTTCAGAATGTGGATCCTTTTGCATGTGACATCCCCATGGTTCTGTCCTTTTTACTTTCTTTGGCCCACAGGGGCTTGCAAGTGGTCCATCTTTAAGCGCTCGTCTGAGGAGTGTTCTTACTTTAAAATCCCTTTAATTTCACAGTTTCTGAAAGGGCTCACTAATGTGTTCCCTCCGTCACCTTTCCTGGTGCCCGGTTGGGATTTAAACCTTGTTCTTAAGTTTCTTATGGGTGCTCCGTTTGAGCCTTTACATTCTTGCCCTTTGAGGCTGTTAACTCTGAAAACTGTGTTTTTAGTTGCGGTTACTTCCGCTCGCAGAGTGAGTGAGTTACAGGCACTTTCAGTTAAGCCACCCTTCACTGTATTTCACAAGGACAGGGTTGTCCTTAGAGTTCGTCCTTCTTTTCTTCCGAAGGTAGTGACGGAATTTCATTTGGCCCAGAAGGTTGTTCTTCCGGCATTCTATCCTCCTCCGCATCCTGGTAAAGAAGAGGAGAGGCTCCATAGGCTTGATCCTAGGAGAGCTTTAAGCTTTTATGTTTCACGCATGTCCCGGGTCAGAGTGGACGATCAACTCTTTATTGGTTACGCTGGAAAGCGTTTGGGGCAAGCTGTGCCGAAACAGACTTTGTCTCGCTGGATTATTTTGGCCATCTCGGAGTGTTATCGCTTGGCGGGTAAGGACCCACCGGCTGGCTTGCGGGCCCATTCTACCAGGGGTATGGCTGCATCTACTGCCCTGCAGAGGGGTGTTCCTATTCGCAACATCTGTGATGCAGCCACCTGGGCTTCAGTACATACATTTGTATGTCACTATTCCCTCGATTCTATCCGAGCACAGGATCTGGCCTTTGGCAAGGCGGTCCTTTGCTCTGCTATTTGATTGGCTATTCTAAATTTTGATTCTAAATTCTTTCCCTCCTCCTTGCTCTGGTACTGCTTTGGGAGTCTGTCATAGATATGGAATACGTCGGAGGACCCACTCCCCTCGAAGAACAAGTTACTTTCTTACCTGGTAACGTTCTTTCGATGGGATGGTCCGACGACGTATTCCATATCGCTCCCGCCCTGCCTTCCCCGCTGCAGAATTTCTTTTGCGATTGCAGCTTACGTTCCGCAAGGTTTTGTGTCTGACTGGCAGTTTACTAATGTCACACGTTCTGGGGGAAAAAACTACAACTGAGGCTACGGGCGTCGTGCGTCCTACTTATCACATCGGATGACGTCGGACGTCGGAGGAGGTCCTCGACGACGGCGCATCGACGTCATCGACGCAGGACGCAGACGCCGAAAAAAGTTTCCGAAGCAGCACAGCTGTGGTGATTACATGTCATAGATATGGAATACGTCGTCGGACCATCCCATCGAAAGAACGTTACCAGGTAAGAAAGTAACTTGTTCTTCTAAATGTTTGCATCTATTGGAAAAGACCAGACAATAGGTTAGTGATCCGTTTATAGAAATGGCCATTAATTGGGGTGAAGCTAAACTGAGATATCTGATGTATTTTTGTTCCACTAAAACTGAGTCTCGTGATTGTGTCAAATCTGGGGCTTTATACTAATATTGGAAAATTGTATACCCTGAAATTGCTTGAAAGCAGCGTTACTTGATATGATATGATAGTTTATTTATATAGCGCCTATATACAATGTGTTTCAAAGCGCTTCAAGGCAAGGGAGGGAACAAGGGAAAATACAATGACATTCTTACAGGCCATGAACAGTAAGGATGTGAAATTAACTATCGTACTCAGCCTGACGACATTTCAGATAGTGCAAGAGCTAAGACATAGATAAGGAAGGGAGGGGGAGAGTGGGAAGAAAATGTAAACGGGCGACTACCGTACTAGGCCTGACGACATTTCAGATAGTGCTGGGGGTGAGACAAGCAAGAGGAGGGGGGAGGAGACAGGCGAGGTTGCTATCATACTAGGTCCAGGGACAATTCTAATAGAGTAAGTGCATAGAACAAAGTAAGGGGAGGAGATGGGGGAAAGGGAGAGGAGGAGATAACAGAGTAAGCAGTCATGAAGAGTGGAAAGCAAGAGGGGAGAGCAAATACAATTGCAGAAGTCAGTAGTAACACATAATGTTGCAAGCCTGCATACAAGATGAAGCTGGGAACAGGATGATTCATGGCCACCATGAGAAAGGGCGACGCACCGTGAATCAATGAAGTACATAAAAGTAAAATCCAGCATTGGCCACAAGACCGTGATGGTGAAACCAGAATGTATCAGGACAGACTCCTGCAGAAGTAGGCTGGAGGGGGGCAGGGGTAGCAGGGTAGAAGAATCAAACAAAACAGGCAACACCTGTGTGCGAGAAGGGGGGGGCACAAGGAAACATGACTGGGGGAACGGAGGGTGGGGATGGTCTTTGGGGACATCGGGAGTAAACACATGTTGGTGCAAGCTTACCTGCTGTCTGAGCAGGGGTTCGGGCTCTGGATCCTCTTGGTCCGAACAGGTCCAAACAGAAATTGCCCTTTTCTTTGACTGCCCTTCGCTTCGGACGCCCGGGTAAAATACACCCTTGATCTAAGAGTTAAGAGCAGGAAGGAAGAGGCAGGGCTGAGAAGGTGCATGGTGCTTAGGCCAGGTGACCAAGATCCACTTGCACCTGCTCCCCATCTGCAAAGGAAAAAAGGCTGGAGGGATCCTTATAGGGAAAAAGAGCGGCAACCAGGAAGGCACCAGGTGGGCGTGGATTAGGCCAGGTGACCAAGATTCACTTGCACCTGCTCCCCATCTGCAAAGGAAAAAAGGCTGGAGGGCTCCTTGTAGGGGAAAAAGAGCGGCAACCAGGAAGACAACAGGTGGGCGGGGCTTGCTAAGTGGGGAAAAAGAGCGGCAACCAGGAAGACACCAGGTGGACATGGTCACTACTAGCAGATAGTGTGAGCCACATTTATGATTAATTATATCCATAGATTTGAAACGTACGCTTTAACTATAGCAAAGCACTAACTAACCGTTGCTGGTGGAGGTAGACATGCCTTAGCGTTTCAACGAAGATAAATAGCCATCACTAAAACGGCACACACTGCATTTTGTAGCGATGGAAAGTAAAGTATTAAGAGTTGGTTGGCAGAGCATTATGGAAATGGGTTTGTTAGTACATATAAGAGAATAAATAAAAGCGACCAACAGATGCCATGTATTTTGTTTCTTTATATGTCTCTCTACATGGTGTGCGTTTCTCCCTTGTCGGTACCCTGTCGTTATGTTAACACATGGACTCAAGTAATACTAATTGTGATCATGTTGCATATGATGTATAGTGGAAAAAAGGATTAGATAATGCCCTGATGAAGGATTAGCAGCACCCCACAAAATATACCTAAATTGAAGTCTATGGTTACTTGGAACTACTAGAAAATATTTAAAGAAAGCAGTGCCCACTCACCCCTCATTAACTCTGTACTTCCCACTTTATCTAAAGAATCATGAATCTGGGAGCAGGTTAAACACATAGGGACTCATTGTCATTACATTAGTAATTTATGTTACGTTTACACTTTCACATAAGCGGGTCCCCGCTGCCAAATTTTGATAATTTGCACTGCAGGGTGGAAATGTAAAGAGCAAAAGACAGCATACAAACATGTATGCCGCTTTTTTCCCTTCACATTGGCACTGCGCAGTCCAAAGTGAGTAAACGCTGCCTGGCATGCTGGTATGCCAGGCAGCGTTTTCTTGTGATTGTGAGCACAGCACACAGTTACAAATAAACCCTGCCCAACATGCTCGCATTTTGGACAGCGTTTATTTGTATTGTATTTTTACAATGGATCCCTATGGGGTCTGTCTGCTTTATGCTTGTGCATAAAGCAGACAGCCCCCATAGGGATCTCCAGTATTTGTGCTGGCATGAAAATCCATGCCTTAGCAAATGCTGGAGCATTTGTATGGCAGAGAGGAATGAGATGGCTGAAACGCAAGTTGCATTCCTCCCCTATACTCAGCCATACAAATGATCGAAAATGGGAGGTAACATTAATGGAAGGTGTAAAAGCCATATGAACGGCTTTTACTCCTTCCATTAACTTTAACTTTAAGACCCCATTGAGCATGAGCCCCATAATGTGCAAGTTTCGATCAGTGTTGAGAAATGCATTTTTAGAAAGCACACCTAGTTATTAGGTTAACTAATATCCTTGAGGTAATCAAAGTACAACTATTATTAGACACTATATGAATGACGAAAATCTATTGAGTCTATGTTGCAATTCTGAGAGAATGTGAAATAATTCTGTATTATTTTGAGGAAATGCTTGTTTTGCTTTGATCAAAAACTTAATTTTATGCTATGCTTCTCCATAAATAGTTTTTTTTATAGAATAATTGGGTTTATAAAGAAATCTGTATATGTTTAATTCGGTTTTATGGAAAAAACTGTAAACTGAATGTGATATTATATTTTCTTAATTTTATGTACTTACATTGTAAAGGTTATTTGATAAACCAAATGCAATAAAAAAAAAAATAAAGCACACCTTGTGCACACATAACTGTTGTACGTTATATGCTCTTGAATTTGGGGAAAAAACTGTCTGAAATTGTGCCCCAGTAAGTTTGAAAAAATGTTTCATGTTATTTTAGCAACTAATTGAAAGCCAGATTTATGGTTCATTGGACAAAGTCGCCATCCAAGGCCTGCATTCCATGCAAACTATTCCGCAGGCCAATTTATTTTAAACTGAATATATTTTTTTTGTAATACAGCTTAAAATCACTTAGCACACTTAACTGTAATGAGCCCTTGAATTATTAGAATTTTTTTTATGTGTTACAACTGAAAAGTGGATATTTTTTACACAAAGATCATGTAAAAAACATAAATATAAGAGAAAAAAAGAAAAGAAATAAAACCAATCTATACCTAGTAATAAAAAATACATACTTTTAGAAAATTCCTAAAACAACCTAATCATTTCATAAAAGCAATTCCTTTGATAAAAAACTTAGGAAGGAAAGGGAAGAAGATCTAAGGACGGAAAATAACGGGGAAAAAAGCATTCCTCAACTCAATGTACAATATAGTGAAAAACCCTTTAACACAAATTGTTTTGCAAGAAGAGTGCTCCATTTCAGATCCCCGCAGTACATTAACGGTAAGAGCTGTTTCCTGACCCGTTATGAGCCTATCCCAAAACATTTCAGAGAGTAGGCGATCCTCAGTTTCAACCAATTGACGAAAGCACCTTTTTCTTACTTCCCCAGGTGCCCTCGCATTCCATCATACGATGTTTGAGGGACTGCTTTTGAGGATCTTCACAGATTTTACACAGTTGTTTTGCTTCGTTACCACATGCCCAACAAGACAATACCTCTCCCGTGTATATCAGGTTCAATCGGAATCTTAGAAATGTGTATCTTCCTTTGGGATCCAGGAACTTTCTCAGATATCTCAGGAGAAACCCCCTTTTCTTTTATCAAAGGAGCAAAGTGATCTTGCCAAAGTGAGTTTCTGCATCAGGTCTATGGTATGGATCCAGTCCATCCGCATTAAGTCCCCTTTGGTCTTCATTGGGTTAGCAATGAGGGTCGCCACATCACTGTTAACGTCTGTAAGAGCTCCCAATACTAATTTCTGTAAATGACTTAAAAGGGGCGATTGTGGTAGGTTCAAATGAACTTGCAGATCTTCATATAGCAAATCCGCCTGAGGGGCCACTATCTGACAATACAAAACAATGAGCTTCCAATTGACCTGTGTTTTTAGGGACCTGAGACCCAGCTAGTAGCGTATGCTTACTATAAGGAGGCTCTGAGGAAAACCCAAAACCTTTTTCCATATGATACCCTCCAATCGTTGCCAATAAAATTCCCAGGCCAATGGTTTCGCCTCCAGCCCTTGAATTCTAGTTAAATGACTATTTTTATTGCCTAACTTGGAAGGCACTGTGTTATCGCTATGCAGCATTTTCTCCTGCCATAATGTTAGCAAATTGTATTTCAGGCACATGTTACTTAACCGTTTCATTGGTTAACATTACTGATTGCTATGTTGAAGATTTAAGGGTTTTTGTGGTAAGGGGGTAAAGGATTGTGGGCGCAGGAAGAAAGGAATAGGGGAAAAAACAGGTTTGTGGGTGAGAAACTCCCTTGTTGGACAAGTAAGTAGAGGGATCGTTATCCTAACCTATATTTGTGAAAAATGCAGGTTGGGATGAGGTACAAGCCAGCTGCTTTCATTCATGTTATCAGCTGAAGTATATGCTGGGATCACTTATTTGAAATTGAATCCACGAAACCAAGTTTAATATGTAACTTGCTCTGTTCTTGTTTAGCCACAATGTCGCGGCCTAGCAGTGTTTCCCCCAGGCCGAGCAGTACCCAGGCAGGTCCTTCTGGTTCTGGAAGAGCTAAAGGATTGAAGGACATCCGGGTGGATGAAGAAGTTAAAATAGCCGTTAATATTGCCTTGGAGAGATTTAGATATAGCGATCAAAAAGGTAAGTTTGATGTGCTCATAAGATGCTGAACTTTATAAATGGTTGATATTATTTGAATATTTTGTGTCTGTTACCAGTGTGATGAGGGGTTTGGTACTAAGCACAGTTTCCCCTGAGCAAAATTCACCTAAATCTAGCCCCAGATAATAAAATGTTGCTTCCGACCATATTGAAGGCAGTAGCGAGAGAGCTTATAGGACTTGGAAGCACAGTGTCTTCTGCATCGGTGGTAAACAAAAATACAACTTACTCTGCCAGAGAAGCTGGCTCATTCCCTTTTCCTCTTCTCATTCCATACTTAATAAGTGGAAATGCCAATGGTTTTAGAGTTCTATGATCAATACCTTTTCTAAAATATTGGTAGTCAACAAAGGAAAATGGTAATTGTTTTTCAGTTCGTCAGCAAAGAAGGCTCATGATTTGCTTCTATAGCCGGTTTAATAACCGTGGTCTTGTAAGCAGCAGGAACCACACCATCGTAGGGAGCATTGGGGATACTTTTGACGAAGGGGGCTAAGGTTTACACACGGTTTAATGGCACTGGCAGGGATAGATACATTTCCAGGTTCAGTGTTTTTTTTAACATGTCAGTTAAGAAACCATGATAAACAGTGATAACCTAGAAAACATTGGTGCAGAATTATAGCCTAGAAACCCTTGGTATGTGAACTAAGTTTTGAATCAGATGGCTCTTGGCCAGCACGTTTGAGATAGGTTTGTCAGTTTGTATACCTATATTTTATCACTGATGTTTTAATAAAGAAATTGGCAAAAATTCCTAACATGAGACGTACAATCTGCAGTTTTGCAAAAACTCTGCCCTTCTTTGGGATTCAGCAGTACATCGCCTGCTGTAAACATTGATATAGATTTACCTGTGCCATCAAAGCATTGGGACAGAAGCACAGCTTTGAAGGCTGCAAGTGTCTGCGGATGATCAAGATGTCAAAGCAGTGGTATATCTCTCTGGGCAACCAGGTAGCAAGGGAGAATTTGCTATTTATCAGAATGTGAAGATGTGTAATGCCCTAGGCTAGGTTTGGGCATAGAGAAAGTGCAAAAGGCTGTACGTTTGGCATACTCTCAAACTGGTTTGCAAATGTTATAACGCATTTAGTTTTTGGAAATGTTTACACCATCTGTTAAGGACCAGTATTCTTACAATGAAGGCTATGTACTTGTTAGTTGGAAAAAAGAGATTTTTTCTAGTATGATTTGTATATTATTTGCATAATTCATGAATGTAAAGATGAATGATCGAATGAAGGAACAAAGAGATCAACAGTGGAGATGGGGGGCGTGGCCAAATGGAGGCTGAATAACAGGGAGACTTGCGTGTTTACTCACTGAAAAGCAATTTTTTCACATTCTGCCACCTTGTACCTCACACTGACTTTCCTGTTCTTCAGGGAGTATGTAGATGTGCTTTGTGAGACTGGCCAGCTGTTTGGTGCCAGGACTTGCCCTGTGTTATGAGCTGGTTCTGGCCAGAGCCCTGAGCATGCTCACTTTTCTGGTAGGAGCCCAGTGTCTTCAGTGGCTGCTCTGGTGGCGCACATAGGGTTTTCTTCCCTGGCTGTTGCTTAGGGCACTATATTTTAAAGTCTGTCACAGATGGCTCAAAGAATACTCCAACTTCCAGAGATGGTTCAATCGTTTTTATTAATTGATTCAGCAGGGTGGTAGGGCTGTCTCCCCTCTCGCTCTCTGGCCACCCTAACCCAGGCATCCCTAGCCCCAGGTTAGCTGACTGGGAAAACCTAAAAGGCAGTCACCTTGTGTATCTATACTCCTTCAGGGACTTTCTAATTTAGCGCTACACTACCATTTTGTTAGTAGCTACCAGAGGATCTGGGCATGTGCCTTTCCGACACTCTGCTTGACGCTGTCTTTTTCCTATCACACCCACATTTTCCACTCCCTGTCTGTGTCCTATTCACCTCTCTACTCCCATCCTCCCAACTTTACCCACCTTCACTCCTCCCTGCATCTTTCCTCCTCTCTACCCCTGTCTGTCTGTATCTCCTTCTACTGCTTCCTCAACCCTTCAATGTTACTAATACTTTCTTGACACTACTACTTCCTCCCCCCCACACTACTACTCCTTCCTCCACACTACCACTAATACTAGTACTACTCCACCCACCTTGTACTTAAAACACACCTTTCACTCTCACAACCACACTTCTGGTTCTTTACTTCCTGCACGATTTTCCTAACTTCTTCTGGTGGATCGTAGGCCTCCAGAGATGCAGAGTTTCTCAGTGAGGCTGCTTGGGAACTTCAGGGCCATATAGATGATGCAGCAGTATTTGAAGATGATACCGGCTTGCAGTGGGAGCCCGTGCAGTTTGATGTTCGTGGTGATATGTTTGAATTAGCAGAATCCTTTGAGTTGTGCTGCAGCATGTTACACACATCTCAGGGGGGTGCCAGTATAGTCGCTGGAAGGCCTTCGAGAAGGGCATTGCTGCTGTCCGCTTGGGAGAAGACCAAGGTGTGGAGAGCAGATCAGAAGTGGTTTTCTGGGAGGAAGGGCTTGATTTTCTGCAAGCGAGAAAGCTGGTACCAGGCCGTTTGTGTCTTCCTTATTTATTTATAATGTGCCAAAAACCTGCAGGGTTCAGGGCGTGCATGCAGACTCAAGGCATAAAACATAAAGGACAGGACAACAAGAAGAAAGGAACAGCTAAGCTAAGAGCTTATTCAAAAAGGGAGGATTCCAACCGCTCCGGATAATTGAAGCGAGTTGTTTTCCTGCCAATGCTTTAAAGGCAGGGAATTCCAAGCCCTAGGAGCCAGAGTGGAAAAGTATCTTCCGTTACCCATCGCTGGTCTTGTTCTTGGGCATGTGAGCAACCATGTGCCTGTGGACCTTCACACTCTTTTAGGCTCATGTTTGATCAACCACGGAGTGTGGTGGGTCAGAAGGAGGACGTGGACAAGATGACATTTTCAAAAATTATTTATTAAAGAATAAAGCCTAGCTTTCCTTATTGCTTTGTGGGATTACCCTACCTATGTAAATAACCAAGGTGCTTGTCAGTCATCGGGGAAAGTCCAAATGAATAAGTCTGCTGTCCAAAACGAATACTAACTGACCCGACCACTATTTTTGTTTTCGTTTTTTTAAATGTAGCATTTTATTGGGTTTTCATTATCTTGACACATTCCGGCTAGACACCAGGAAATCAAACCAGTCATTTCCATGAAAGTATTTTAAACCCCCGCAGGAGCACTATCTTAACATTAGTCATGTTCTACTAAAGGTCTTGAATAACATATACATTCTAGCGTAAACAACCTATTCAGGGTAAGTCCACCAGGTTCAAAGCTCTGTCGCACTGGGCTAGTTAATGCGTTTAAGTCTTTTTGCATATAGTTCAAAATAAGATGTCCAGATGGTCATGAAGGGAAGCAGAGTGTCCCTCATATTGGCAGTGATTTTTTCCATTGCTAAAAAAGACCAAACTTTATCCAGCCTTATGTTTATAGAAGGTGGTGTCAATCTCCTCCAGAACTGGAGAATGGAAAGCTTGGCTGCCAATAAAATATGAGTCAGTAGTTTAAGGTCAGTTTATGTGCAACCTTGTTCCAAGCAGAAATTATGACCTAGGATGCACAACAAAGCATTACTTGGTATTTTTACCCCAATTATCTCCTTAAGCTTAAACCTAATCTCCAGTCTGAAGTCGTGTATCTCTGGGCAGATTGTGTAAAGACCACATCCTCGCCAACACAATTTAGAGTTATTAGGGTGGCTACGGTCAAGTTGGGTGGGGAATTAATACCACTTGGTCAATATTTTAGATTGCGTTTCTGCTAGGCAAGGGTGGATGCAGTGCCCCTGTAGATCTTGTCCCAATCCTCTGGGGAAACTGCCTGGCCCAACTTTCTCTCCCATCCTCCACAGTATGATCTGCGTTCAGTCGTGACATGGGAGTTAATGAATTTATATAGGCTGGAAATTAATCCCTTGGATTCAGCTGCCTCTCGAAAAAGCATCTCAAAAGGAGTAACTCCCTGGTTACCAAGGTCACATTAGTAGGGTGAAGGACCCATTGTCTGTCCTGCAAGTAGCTGAAACAGTCAGGCTTCTCTAAGCCAAGTGTGGCTTTACAGTCATCAAATGTTCTGATCTTTCCTTTAAAAAAAACCTTCCCCACCTTGATCACCCCCTTATCCAGCCACTGGGTGAATCCCTTGTCAGCTTTAGCCAGACTAAAGTCATTGTTCTGTATGACTGGAGTAAAGGGGGGAGGAAAGCATATGAAACCCCATAACCGCTCGCACTATACCAGGCCTCCAGGGATGCTCTAGTTATAGGGTTCACGTAGAGACTCTGTTCCCTGGGTTGGCTCCACAGATTGTGCCCTGCCACTGCCTGTTCCGTCGTTGCCCAAATCTTTCTGGAGGCCCTTTGCACCCAGTTGATGATTGGTCTAATCTGAAATGTCTATAGTAATTCACTCCCCCAACCCTTGAACCTTGGCAGTGTATAGGGTGTGTTTGTTGACTCTCAGCGATCCTCCCTTCCAAAGGAAGTGTAGTAGCATTGAGTCCCACCTCCCAATGGTGTTATTGGGGTCCGGAATGGGGACCGCCTGAAAAAGATATGTCGAGGTTGGATGTTCATCAAAACAACTGCCATTTTTCCAAACCAGGAGAGATGAAGGGCATTCCACCGATCGAGGTCTTTTCTAATGTCCCTCAAGAGAACAGGATAATTGGCTCCTGCTGTGCTTCTTCCCCATATAAATCCTGATTGATCTGGATCTATAAGAGACAGCATAAGTCTTTCGAGTCTGGATGTGAGGATTTAGATTCAATGGGGCTTTGGGCCTGTAGGAGGAACACTGTTTGGGATCCTTTTCTGGCTTCGGTATTAAAATCACTTGTGCCTCTTTCATTGAGGCTTTCCCCAGTCATAATTGAATTGAAAACATCCGCCAGGATTGGATTAAGTGATTTTTAAAAGGCAGTCTTGAAGCTGTCCTGAAGATTTGTTTGTCTTCAAAGATTGTATAGCCTGGAGCACTTCCAAAGGGTCTATCGGGGTGTCCAGGCGATCTCTATCAATATCCGATATTCGTTGCATCTCTTCCTCGTTTAGATAAGAGATTTGGTCCGTCTGACAGGGTTCGCTTGATGTATACAATTTTTAAATAAAATGGGTAGCATAATTCCCCTTTTTTTCCCTTCCTCATCCCATTCCTTACCATGGCTGTGACACTATATGTATGGATGAGCAATCAGTCTATTGTCTGACAAGGCGAGCCAACAGCCTTCCCGGAACGTTCCCCTGCTCATAGAATTGATGTCGCAGCCTGAGCAGGGTACGTTCCGCCCTTTGTGTCCTAAGTAATTTTAATTGGTTCTTTGTCATGGTAAGTGTTCTAACGTGGCGCCTGGAAGGTGTTTCGCTATAAGTCCTATCTGCCAGTTTAACGTACTGTATAAACCGTTGTTCCTCTTGTCGTCTTACGTTTCATTGCTGCTGCGTTTGCTATAATATTCCCCCTGGCCACCGCCTTGAGAGCATCCCAGATGGTATTAAAGGACATGTCGGCAGGTTTGGTATTCCTTAAATAACCGCAGATCACCTTTTTCAGCCCTTCCAAGCATACCGGGTCTCTCAAAAGTCCTGGGGCAGCCTCCATTTAGTATTTTTTGGGGTGACCCACCCAATCTCTGAGCCCCACCAGCGCCGCCCTGATCGGTCAGGGCCATGGGTTCTATATCTGTCGACTTTACGAGTTGGGCCACATTGGAAGTCATAAATATATAGTCGATCCGTGAGGCCGACATAAACATGAGAGGTATATGTGTAGGCAGTGACGGTGGGATGGTAGTTCGCCATATATGAATTAAGTTGAAGTCATGTATTCGGTGCCTCAATTTTTGTGAGGTTGCCCCGTAGTGGAATTGGTGGTATGTGCCGACGTGTCTAATGATCCATCCACGACCAGGTTCATATCTCCTAAAAAAAATGATATCCCCTTGCGCTTTCTTTCCCAGTAGTTCTAGGACCTGAAGCATGAATGATTCTTGCAATGTGTTTGGTGCATAGAATGAGAGACTAGTTAGCTGCCTGCCCTGTATTTCTCCCACCACCATGACATATGTACTGTCTTGATATGTGAGAAGCCTAGATATTTGTGTAACAGAAGAGCCACTCCTTCTTGTTTACCATTTGCCGACGAGTGGAATTGGTGCGGGTTGTTTCTGTTACAGGGTCTACAATAATATTTACAAAGCCGGGGTGTTTCCTGAAGAGCTACTATGTAAAGTTGTATACGTTTGAGTTCTCCAAATAGCCAGGTAAGTTTGTTTGGGGGTTTTAAGGCCTTGTGCATTTAATGTTCCTACATTAATCCCCATCTTGGTGGAGCTGCTTCCCTCTACCCCTAGTGTTATATTCTACCGTCAGGGTATCCCCCTTATCCCTGCTGACTTGCCCCATCAACTCAACAGATCCATACAGAACCTTCCCTCCAGACTGCATCAGTTGAACATATCTATCAGTCACATAAATAAAGCAACATGTTACTCCTGGTTATACCCCAATATAGCTTCTATGCCGCTGAATACTTGCTATGAAGTCAATCCCCTCTCCCTCAGGCCGACCCATCTTAAGTCGAAGATACAAACTCAACAGCGAGCTTACATATCAATAACCAGAACTCGGAGAAACCAACAAATAGAACCACGGTAAACTTAATTAGTACCTTGGGGGATCCTCCTCATAGATCCTTCCCAAAGGATGTATGAGAATAAAGGGTCTGGCAGATGATGTGTCAATGGTCCACCCTTTTTTTAACGTTTTGAACCGTACTCGAGGGTCTCGAACTTGAGCACCTTTCTTCAGAAGGATCAGGCCGGGACACTGCTTCCTCTATTTCTGATTGTTCAACAACTTTGCTCCCTCTTCCAGTGTGAAGATCATGTGTACCTTATCTTTCAGTTTCAATTGGAGACCAGAGGGGTATGCCATTTGCATCTCGTGTCCTGGCATCGAAGCTCCTCCATGACTGGTTTCAGCAATCTCCTCTTTAACAGCGTGGGTTGGGAGACATCTTCAAAGATTTGGACCTCAGTTATGGGATTGAATGTGACCGGCCCTCCTTGCTACGCCCAGGATTGTTTCTTTGATCTTGTAGTCCTGGAATTTAAGGACATCTCCTCTGGGGGGTGACCTATCAATCTTGATGCTATCCTGGGGGCATTCGATCATAATTTGCGTAAACAGTTGGCAGAAACAATCTTCAATGTTATCTCCCTTCCGCCCCTCTAGGAAAAATGTGATACGCCTATTCTCCCTCCTTTCCTCGTTATCCAGGTGATCACATTTGGTTTTCAATGATTCCTTGTTGCCTCGGAGGACAGCCACTGTACCATGTACCTCTCTACTCCGAGGACGGTAAGGGAGCATTTGTTGAGATAAACTCTGTCTTCCAATGCCCCTACCTCCTTTCTGATTTCACCGACAGATTCTACCATCTCTTTGAGGAGTTCTGCTATTTCAGAGTGTAGAGAATCCTTAATGTCCCGTTTCATAGAGTCTAATGAGCGGGTGAGAAATTCAGTAGTGAGAAATGGTGGGCCTGATGGATGTTGTGTGGCCTGTGTCATGTTGTCCTCCCTAACATCAGGTTGCAGGGGCCTTTTAGTTGGAGGTGACAGGTATGATTGTATTTTGGAGTAGCATAGCTCCACCGCTCCAAGGGGGGTGGCGAGAGGGGCTTGAAAGATACCTGAGAGAGACACTTGCCTCACTGCTTGTCCTCATTTACGTGCTCGGAACTGCTGGGTCCAGAACCAGCCCCTCTCTCAATATAAGTGCCATTGTGCCCAGGTCTATTGTGTAATGTTCTCTGGGGTCCACCAGCCCATGAAATGTTAGGGCTTCAGAGTGTTGGGACGATGAGATTACGGGCCCTCCACTGATCCAACTCTAATTGAGTTATCTATGTGAGGGAGACTCGTTGGTATTGCCCAGGCCGTCAGCCACTGAAATGCAGATCGCCAGGCGGTCTTGTAATCGCTGAGCTTTCAGCCACCTTTCACCAAAGTCGAGGGTTGCAGGGGCGCACTACATGGGCTGGCTCTGTGGCTCTCTCCCTGGCTGAATCCTCTGCCTCCCCCGCCGGGCAGTCCCTAAGCAGCACTGGTGTCCGGGTGCCAGGCGACAGACAAGACGGTCCAGCCCAGCCGCAACGCACTTTCCTCTACAGGCCTTTCGGCTCTCCCCTCTTAAGGATTTCACATGGGAGCCACCCAATGGTTTTCTATATCGCACAGCGGCACGTTCTTGACTTAATACCTGGACACTGTAAGGAAGTTGTGTTATCAACAGAAAGACAGACACAAGTGATCACAGTTCAAGGGTGTTTATTGTACTTCAAAAAGGGTTAGAAAAACTCCTATCTAATTCTAAATCTACAGATGGGAGTAAGCTATGACCATCAAAATAATAATAATAATGCAGTCCTCGTAGTGTCTCGACAAAGTAAAAGGACATATACTAATAAACCTATTGCCAATCCCTACCCCTAAATACAAATTCAAATAGTGTGGGAAACAATGTTACGAAAAAGAAAGAAGTGTTCACAAAATGATATGTCAGGATGTTTAGACCGTTGGCCACCCTTCCCCACGTTTTCAGTACGGGACAAGGTGGTACACTTGAGCTTAACACAGCCTATGCCTTCTCTGGCATGAGGATACAGTTCAAGCATTAGCATCAGGGCCTTCTGTGCAGAAGTCTTTTTGCCTTTCAAAGTGTCTTCATTCAGAGTGCCTGATGCGAAAAACAAACAACCAGTTCCTTTCTTCTTTCAGAGTATCACAAGTACTCAAGTTTGCTATTCACCTTGGATCCCCCTCAGGCGGGCTCAGATCCTTTCACCACAATGTTTGTACATTAGTTATCGTACATTAGTTATGTGTCTAATTCCTTGTAGGTTACTCTTTCCCGGGTGACTCGCGGTTCACCCCGGATCCCCCTCGGTTAGGCTCAGATCTGGCATCCTCCCTCGGACGGGCTCAGATCTCGGATCACCCTCAGTCAGGCTCAGATCACTTTTAACACAATGTTCATAACTTTTAAACAAACTTGCTTTACCCAAAAAAGCTTTTAGCTGATCTCCCTCTGCTAGGCTCGGACCAACTTCGTTTACGATTTCATCAACTATCGAAGACTTTTGAATGTGCACTGGGTTTTGCTTGACCGGTTGCAGGACGACTTTGTTTTCACAATTCTCTATCACTCTTCAGATTTGCCACCTCTCAGCTGGATACCTAACTGAGACTTTCGAAAGAGCACTCACGTGGTGCCGGACTACTCTGTCTACGGTATCGTATCTTGGCTTCAAAGTTCAATCACTCATCCGCTGATTAATTGTGTTTGCGTCGCTTGCCACATATGCTTCATACACTGTTCTCTATAGATTTGATTATACAATGTTGCTGCTTGCAACCTTGGCTTAAACACAGACCGGTCTATTATCAGTCTCCCCAACTCACCAGCTGTGCAGGACTTCACTAGCTATGCTTTCTGTTTTGCCGTCTTTAGCCTCGTGTTAAACTGCCACCTTGGAACCACTGCTTCCTCTTGTGCTTTGTCTTGCTCAGATTGTGCTCTCGTGCTCCGCCTTTTATCCGTGTGGGGAAGTGTGATGGAAGTCAGGTGTGTGTAATGATCAGTAATTGCCTCACCCTGCCTGACAATTGTATTGGGACAGGTCAGGTATACGGCTCGGGTATTAGTCCGTTTTCTCTCACTGTGAGTTGTCTGTGAGAAAGTGTTCGTGTTGGGAAAGGGGAGGGGTTTGAATTCCTAAGTATCCTGCCTGGTAGGATGGGGTAAAGGTGTTACAGGGAAGAAATACCACATCTCGCCATCCAGTGTCCCACTTCCACTCCCTGAGGACCCCTCACCCAGGTGATCCTCCCGCACTGGTCCACCCCCAGGAACTGGATCCAAAAGCAAAGGCTGTGTCCTGGCCACCGGGATGACAGATCCCCGGGGACTAGCGGGTGAGACACCTTCAGGTTTCTCACAACACCGACCAGCTGCTGTGATGGGTCGAGCGCGCGAGATCCCCAGTGACTGACATCTTGTCTTGCTAGGCCTTTCTGGTTTCCCAACCGGATCAGCGTCTCATCTCTCAGCATCGAGTCTCAGTATGCAGCTTAATGGTCCCCATAGCCTTCTCGAGTTCTGCGGATGAGCTTCACCTAGAAGGGAAGGTGTATGATCCCCTTAATTGACATCAGTTGGGCCAATCGACGGAAAGGGTCAGGAACCGCACGTATTAGATCTGCGCCATCTTGGCCACACCTCCATCCTACCATTATTTTAACAAACTAAGGTGAGGAGAATGACTCCCTTCTCCTGATGGTTACTTCCTGTGTTAGTTTTCTTTTACTTTCTTGGTAATATACAATTTTCAGATGCTCTCTACTCTCTGGGCACCTTCTGTATCAATTCTTCTAACTCTCTTTCAAGGCTTTTGTCTTTTCCGTCTTACTTAGGGATTGCTTTCCATTATTCTTTTCTTGATCTGTCGTTTCCTTTGATCCAGGTAAAGGGGCCCTGGGTAGTGTTGTTTGTACTTTGCTTCCTATGTAATTATAGTTTACCCTTTTCTGCTTTGGTGGTTCTTGTGTCTCTTATCCTATAAACTTCTCTTGTCTTTGTTTCATAGTATTCTCTCTCTGAAATGTTCTGCTGTGTGCTTCTTGAATGACAGGGTACCTTCCCCTCTTTTGTTTTAACCGACTTTTACTGATCTCTCTCTGTGTTGGTTGTGGAATGAATTTTGCTTTCAATCCTACAGTTCAAGTTCATCAACCTTTCTGTTAAGGTTTCGTCATTTATACTGGGACGGGTCTCTTGGATTATATAACCAGTCCTTGGTGGCCTCCCGGTCCTCCTATTCTCCCAGTTGCCTCCAATATTGCATAGGAACATCCCCAGGGCCTGTAGTTGCCTGGGACCTTGTTTCTCTCTTGGTTTGCTCTCAGTAGCACCTTTTTCTTTCCACTCTATCTCGCTCTCTCTGTGTCTCGGTATCCCTTCTGGCAACCGGACCCTTAGCTGACTTTTCAGTGTTGTGGTATCGCCATCATTATTCGGGCATCACGGCCACTACAACTTTCCCGTGGTCACGCCACCACCGGATATTGTCTTCCTGTTTCCTCTGCTTCTCAGATCTGCACCCGCCGACTCTTCAGTGTTTGCTTCTCACGTTGAGAGCAGTTCTGAACGTTGCGGCCTCCGCGTCTCTCTCTAGCTCCGCCTCCTTGGAATGGGAGTCCTTGTCCCCTAAGGGATGAGTCTCTCCCAGTAAGGTCCCACTTGCCCAATCCTCCAGAGGGTCTTGCAAAGGGGGCTCACCGCCCTAGCCTCAAAGGGTGAGCCTCCCCCTTGGGGAGGAGGGACACATTCCTTCTATTTGTCACAGGAGACCAAGTGAATGTTGTCCATGTACGATGTGTCCTTGAGGGATTCTAGGATAGAAGTAAGGTTTTGCATAGTGATTGTCTTGAAAGTTGTGGTGCTTTTGCCAGATGGGATGTGTAGTGTGCTGTCAGTTGTGGCATTGGTGTCTATGTGCTGGTGGATCATGCTGATAATGCAGATAGCAGCATGGAGCCCTACAAACATGCAACACAGCATTCTTTATTATTGACAGGTTTTGAAGTGACTGGTTGACCCTCAATGATGTTGTGGTCTTTTTAATTGAATTTTCTTTCACTTAAAAGGTGCTATAAATTGCTTTTTATATCCCATGGGAAATCTGGTGATTGGAGCTGGCCTAAATCTAAAAACAGAGGCTATGTTTTCTGGACCCAAAGAACATCATCCGGTCTGGTGCCTTTGGCTACTGCTCCAAATTAGTGCATCTCTCACTTCCAACCAATGTTAAGCTTTAAAAAATGATTTTGGAATGCTGCACAAGCATAGGTGAAAAAATACGCCCTCTTTCAAAACATTGGGCTAATATGTCAAAAATTGAGAAAATGAGTGGGAGGATGTAGAAAGTTGAGCTATCTTCTGTCAGCACTTCAGGATACAGAAGCCTCATACTCCAGGGACTTCCAGCATCTCCAAGCTACATTTTCTAGTTTCCTCAAAGCTTAAAAATGTGCAAGGCCAATTGTTATGCAATAATGTACTCCTGCCTGGCTTTTGCAGGTATTCTGCCTGCTGGCTTTACAAAACTAGGCTTGATGCATGTTTTCGTTTTAGATACATGCTTTTAAATTGATTGTAAGGACTTTAGATTTGTTTATTCGATTAGATTCATGCAACTTCTTTTTGTTTTTGGACATTTTTGCATAGAAATTAAGCCTTGTGAAAAACTGTTAAACCTGTTCAGTAAGTTGATATTCATATGGATATCTTTGTGCTGGGGGTTGGTAGGTGCTAGTGTTCTGTTATTACTCCACTTCCTTTTTTTCTAGACACCTCATTCCACTTGAGTTTATTTTAAAACCTAGTCTTTCTGAAATTAATATGGCTGTCGCTGTGTATGGGGGAACACTAAATGGTTCTCGCATGTTCCGGGTCTGATCATCTGAATCTCTGTCTTCCTCATATATCACACTTCGCCTTAATTACGGCAGTGGGCACACATACTCTGTGCCGGAGTCACGCCAACGTTAAGTCCATATGCATCCGTTCATATATTTGGCTGCTTCAGAGGCACCATGGATGTTGGTGGTTGGCACAACTTATACTTTTTTATTTTTAATTTCTTTTTATTATTTTCATCATAAGAAAAAAAGGTATCAGGTAATAATATCGCCATATATATGGTCGCCGTAAATAATATCGCCGGGAAAATGTCATGGCGATATTATTTGGGTGACCATATATATGGGGACAGGGGCAAAAAAAAAGTTTGGGGGTTGCGGGGGTGTCCCCCGCATGTTCCATGCAATAATGTCGCCACAAAAAATGGCCATTTTTCGGCAATATTTTTGCATGGCGATATTTTTGTGGCGACATTATTACATGGAACCGAAAAAAAACAGATCAAGACAACATCAAACTAAGAACCCCCCTGCATCCCCCCCACAGCTTCTACCAAAGCGCCAATGGTCCTTCCCTCCCGTACTTTCCCCTTCCAGCAGCTTACCCGTGGATGTCCAACAGCTTGAGTCTTTGAGGGAACCACTGTTCCCTAAATTCCCCTTTCAAATAGGCCAATGTCTCTCCGCAGTCCGCTGAGAAATTCTCCAACTTATTGTTGGCCGCATACGTTGCCCATTCCATTGAGACTATGGGCCTCATTACGAGTATGGAGGTAGCCATGCCCTTAATAAGGCATGGCTGCCTCCATACCGGGTTCCAGTACCTGGTTCCTCCAATGAGGACTTACCGGGCTATTCCAACCTTAGAGGACCCGGTAAGTCCTCATTGGAAAAACCCATCCCCATTCCCATTTGAGCCCCCATAGGGCTCAATAGGAATGGGGAGGGAGCTAATAACGGGCCCGTTAATAACAGACCCGTTATTAGCTCCCTGGTTCTCTCGCGGGACCCGCTAAGGACGCTTGGTTTTACCAGGCATCCTCACCGGGTCCCGCAAAGGGAACCTCGTAATAGGGCGTCCCTTAATGAAGGGTGCCAGGCCCGTACAGGCACCCTTCATTACGGGAGCGCCTGCCTCGCAATGAGGCCCTATATCCCACATTTTCCTTAACCAGTCTTGCTCGGTCAGGATCGTTGGACTCTTCCACCTCTGCGCAATAAGGGCCATCGCAGCCAGAGTGAAAATCACTTTCGCCTTAATACTCCCTCGCCTCTCCCCTTTGCCCCCCTGTGCTCTCTTCCCCAATAGAATCTCCCGGGGATCCTGGCTGGCTCCCTCCCCCAATGCCTGAGACAGGGCCCGTGTGATATCGCGCTAGAAAGGCCGGATAATAGGGCAGTCCCACCAAATAAAATATGAGTTGCTGTACCTTCTGCCCCACAGCCCCTCCAACACTCCCCCGAGGTTGCCGGGTACATCGCATGTAGGCGGGCTGGGGTGTAGTGCCAGCCGTAAATATACTTATACAAGGCCTCCTGCAACTGGGTTGCTTTTGCCACCTTCGGTACCAACTTCCATAACCTCTCCCAGTCCTCTCTTTCCATTCTAGCCCCCGGTGGTTGTTCCCATTCCCTCATGTACGCCCAGGTGATTTCCAGGCCGGCACTCTCTGGCTGCCTGTAGAGGTCTGAAATTAACCCTTTCGATCCTTCGTGTGTTAGAAGAAACCGTTGAAACTGCGTTAGGTCATGTGTAGCTGCCTTCCTTACCTCCACTGACATAATCCAGTGCCTAATCTGGAAGTATCGGTGCCTCTCTCCCTCGCCCACCATGTTTTCACCTCCACGAAACATGTCTCTCAGTGTCCTACATCCCCCCCCCCTCTCCCACTTCAGGAACGCCCCTTTTTCCATCCCCGGGTTGAAGTTCCCGTTATTGAATATGGGGGTAAACGGCGATGGGAAGGTCATGATCCCCCGCTTCTCCACCGCCCTGTCCCAGCTGTCCACAGCTCCCTACAGCTCCCTTCGTAATAGCACTCAAGTAAAGGTGAGGCGGTCTCAGCCTTCGTGGAAGCCACAGTACTTCCCCCAGATGATGTCGAGCTACTGCTCTGTCCATTTTCACCCAATGCTTAAGGTAATCCTCCGAGAACCATTCCTTAATTACCCTAAGCTGTGCAGCTTCATAGTAACGGCAGAAGTCGGGTAAAGCCAGAACGCCCTTCTCCCAGACGCTGTAAGTAGTCGCCTAGACAGGCGCGGCCTCTTGCCCTCGCAGACAAACTCCTTGACCGCCCGATCTAGTTCCTTAAAAAAGCTCGCCGGAACAGGTAGAAGAATAGCCGGAAATAAAGTACACGGGGGAGAACCACCATTTTAAGAACTGCCCCTCTTCCCAAGCAGGATATCCTTAGGGCGCCCCAATTCCTTAGATCTTTTTCAATTGACGATAACATGGGCTCATAGTTCGCTTCGTACCAGCCTGCCAGCAAGGGGGTTATCCTGACCCCCAAATATCGCAACCCAGCCGAACTCCACTTGAACGGGGAAATTGCCTTCGTCCCCTCTACTTCATGCTCCCCTAGGGACAGGTTCATTAATTCTGATTTCTGAAAGTTAACTCGGAAACCCGATAGTTCCCCAAATTTGGTCAGTAATTTTATGCTTGCCTTGATGGACTCCATTGGGTTTGTCAATGTGAGCAGCATGTCATCGGCAAATGCCGCCACTTTATGCTGGCTCCGCCCAAATGGTATACCCTGAATGTTGTCTGCCTCTCGTATTGCCAGGAGAAGGGGCTCCAAGTATATTGCATAAAGCAACGGTGAAAGGGGCACCACTGTTTCGTCCCCCGCTTCAGACTGAATGGGTGAGACATTTGTCCATTAAAATACGCGATGTGGGATTCTTATAGTTTGCAGTGACCATATTTATGAAACCCGTCCCCAGGCCCATCTTTTCCATAACCTGAAATAAAAACAACCACTCCACCCGATCGACCGCCTTTTCGGTGTCAATCGCTAGAAGGATCGCCGAAGTGGTCGTTTTCCGTGACTTCACCAAATGAGCCACCCGCCTGATATTGTCGGCAGTCTGCCTTCCCATCACAAACCCTTCCTTGTCTTGGTGGATCAGCGAGAGTAGATGCTTTTCTAGGCGCTTCGCCCAGTATTTTAGTGAAAATGTTTGCCTCTGTTTATAAGGGCGATAGGACGATAGGAAGTACATTCTTCCGGGTCTTTTCCCACTTTATGGATAAGCGTAATTTTGGCTTCCTCCATAGAAGGGGTCATTCTGCTCCCAGCCCCAAACGTATTGAATAATTCTGTTAAGTGCAGGACCAATAAGTGGGAGTAGGTTTTATAAAAGGCAGCTGCGTAACCATTCGGTCCCGGAGCTTTGTTACAGGGGAGTGACGTAATGGTGGCTCTCACCTCGTCCTCCGTAATCGGTCGGCCCAGATCCTCACCTTCCTCCCGAGATAGTAATGTTAGAGGCAGGGCCCACAAGAACTCTCTCTGCGGACGAAGCTGTGGGCCCGGTGAAGTATACAGCGCTTCATAGAATTCAACTAGTCTCCCCTTTATCTCTTCGGTCCGGGTGATTCTCTCTCCCCTCTCGTCCTTGATGGCTGTTATAACATTCTGCTCCCTTTGTCCCCTCAGAAGGCGAGCTAGGAGTGAGTCTGCTCTATTGGCCTTCGCATAAAACTTTTGCCTCACCCGGAGCATTGCTGCTTCCGCCTTTTTGGTCCTTAAAATCCCCATTTGGGGAGCCACCAGGGGGCGCCGAGATGTGCAGACTTCTCTCGGTGGGTCTCCGTCCCGGGGCGCTAAAACTTTGGGATTTGAGCACCCCAGCCCCGTTGAAGTTGGACTCCGACCCCCATGAAGGCAGGCTGAACCTGGGGCGAGTCGGCGGAGTGCGGCTCCGGAGTTCCGAGGCCTTAGACTGTGTTTCAGCAGTATTCGTGCTCGAGACGTGTGTGGCCTGCTGTCTTCCCATGCGGGCCCTGCCGCGCGGGAGACGTTGGCCCTGCGGTGGGGGAGGGGCAGCTTCGGGGGTGTGCTCTTGGGCCGGACTGCAGGACAAGAGCTTTGTTGTCGGAGCGGAGGCTGCCTCCCTGCACCCCCCAGGAAGTGTGTGAGGCAGGATGGTAGAGCTGCCTCTCGAGCCCAGGTGAGAGCTCCAGTGCGGCTGGTGCTCGGCAGGAGCTGTGCCCGCGGCCAGGACCAGATCGGAGGAACCCGCAACGGCGATTCCCTCCCCGTTCCCTTGGGGCTCGGGAGCGGTGAAGGTTGGAGCGGGCCGCTGGGCCTGGGTGAGGGCTCGGGTGCGGCGAACCCCCTAGAGAGTTCGGGGAGGCTCCCTGTGATTTTTGGCAGTGTCCTGTTGGAGCGGGCGGAGGCGTCCTGGAGGCTCGATCCGGGCCGTGGCGGTGAGTTGAGCCTTGGTATGATCATCATTATTGCCCGGTGAGTTGGCTCGGCGAGTCGGCTAGCCGCTCTTGGTGGAGGCTGGAGAGGGGGTGCGTATTCCCCCTTACCCCCGGAGAGTTTTTTTGGACTGTACAGCTGTTGGACCCTGGTGTGGATACGCGTTGTGGAGGTGCGCTGAGCTGCGTGCGCCTTTGTCCCAGGGGCCTGAACCTCGTTCCTGGCGTGACTGAGTAGGTGGTGGGGAGAGGCCTGCCAGGCCGGGGACCCTAGCACAACAGCCCCAGGAGGCCCCCCCCTTTTTATTTATTTATTTATTTTTTCCCTTCCTTTTCCCCTTCTCCTTTGTTGCCTGGGGTACTCCCTTGATCCCCCCCCCCCCTGGATGGACTGGGCGTGGGCCCTACAAAAATATCGGAGAGTAGTGGCAGAGAAGGGGGAGGAGGCCGCCATGCAGGCTGGGGCCCAGTTGGAGGCGTCGGAGGCCCTGTCAGTGGGCCGCAACATGGCAGCCCTCCTGGAGGAGATACGAGGCTTTAGAGCGGATGTCAACAAACGCCTGGACTCTCAGGATAAGAAGGTTGACGCAGTGGAAGATCGTGTTCAGGCACTTGAGGCCAACCAGTCCAAGGCAGACCTTTTTTAGACGCAATTTGATATGAGGTTGGCTGAGCTTGAGAGGTGGGAGGAGAAGGTCACCCTCAAGCTGGACGACTTAGAAAATAGGGAACAGCGCTCAAATCTGAGGTTTTTTGGTATGCCGGAACTAGAGGGGGAGTCTCAGGCGGACATTGTGAAAGGGGTCAAGGCGATTGTGAGTAGCCTCTTTGATGGTGAAAATACTAGCAAACCCACAATTGACGGGGCCCATAGAGCTGGGGGACGTGCGGGTGAGCCCCGTACAGTCATTTTGAAATTTCACTATTATGCTGAAAAAGCCAAGATCTTGGATTTAGCACGCAGGAAGGGTCCCATCGACTGGAAAGGCGCTTAAATTAAAATCTATCAGGATCTTTCGGCACTCACCCTTGCTCGACGGCGCCTTTGTGGACCTCTGACGGGGTGGTTGCAGTCAAAGGGGGTCCGCTATTAATGGGGACATCCGTTTTCACTTGCCTTTGAACTGGATGGCTACAAATAGTCCCTCCTCAGAAACTGACATTCAGTGAGTCTCTCATGAGCTGTTGGGAGACCCCCCTCTTCTAAGGACGATGCAGGGAGGGGGAGGGGGAAGGGGTTGGATGGAGATCGCCATGGCCCTTTGGAATTTGTGGGTCGGCGCTGGGTGCGGGGACACAGGAGGTTCAGGAAGGTGGCGCCTCCTTCCCCGAAACAGCCGATGCCCTGACTTTGTTGGTGTAGTCTTTTGTGCTGGTTGTTGAGGGGGGATTTGTGGGGCCATCTGGTTGGTCTTGCTCTGGTCATAGCTGCCCCCTGGACTGATTGTTCTTTGCTTTGTTCCAAGCTTATGTGGAGGTCATGGGGTCGGGAGGGTGGTGAGTACAGGCGGGGGTGTTTGGGGCTTGTTTCCAGTTTAGGGATGGGGGTGCAAATTCTCCTACGAAAAGGTCCCTGGTGGCGAGGGAACTCTCCAGGCTTAAGCTGCACTTCTTTTTTGTCCAGGAAACACACTGGGTGAGAGGGAAGGAACCGCTGCTTCGATCTAAAGCTATCCAGTATTTGTTCCACTCCCCATATGTGGCGCAGAAGCGGGGTGTTGCTGTGTTGGTCTCCCCCAAGGCTCTTTTTGTCACAAAGGCTCATAAGTCCGACCCTGAGGGGCGCTACATTATCGTTAAGGGGTCAGTCAAAGGCAGGTTGTTTACCCTGGTAGGGGTTTATGCCCCAAATGAGGCGCAGGATCTCTTTTGGGAAAAGGTGGAGGAGACTATTTGGGCTTTGCGGAGGGTGTACTGATAGTGGGCGGGGATTTTAACATGGTTCTCTCGCCGGATAGGAAGTCCCTTTCTCCTTGCTCCGACCAGCGGGTTCAGAGGAAGTTGGCGGACTCATTTTCGGCGGTCTAATGAGGTGCTGGGTTTGGTGGATGTGCATTCCGTCGAGGGGACCCACGACCCCTTCTTCACTTTTTACTCAGCGGTACACAGGGCTTTCTTGAGGATAGATCTTGTCTTGGTGGACTCTACGCTTCGGGATAGTATCTCGAACTTTGGTGTGGAGGTTGTCCCGTGGTCCGACCATGATCTAGTTTGGGCCACGTTGGGGATTCCCCCGATGACGCCGGCTAGGTCTCGGTGGATATGCAATGATACGCTGCTGCAAGATAAGGAGCTTAAGGAATCTCTGTTGGGTTCAATTAATGAATATTTCCAGCTTAATGACACAGGGGAGGTGAATGTCCAGGGAGTGTGGGATGCATTTAAGGCCACGATCAGAGGCGTGCTCATAGAGATGGGCGCAAGAAGAAAGAAAGAGGGAGCGGGGCAGGGAGGAATTGAAGTTGAGGGAGCGAATTGAAGTTGAGAGAGCGAATTGCTGCCATTCAGCCGGGAGGAAAGCTGAAGTCTCAGATGGCTCTGGGAAACTGGGAGGAGCTTCAGAATCTTAAGGCTAAATTGTCAGCCTTACTTGTGGGACAAACGGAGAGAAAGCTGCCATTTTTGAAACAGCGGTATATGGAGCGGGGGAAAAGGCAGACAGGATCCTGGCGTGGCGCCTGAGGGAGCTTTAAATCAGCAGGAGGGTGAATCGGATTGTGGGTCGGGCGGGGGAGGGAGTTCTGCAGGATGATACGATAGCATCAGAGTTTGGGCATTATTACGAGGGTCTTTACTCGTCGGAATATTCTGGGGACGGGGCTGATGTGGACCTATTTTTAGAGTCACTGCACATCCCTTGCCTTGCCGCTGAGGGTGTCGACGTGCTGGAGTTCCCAGTTTCTCCCCAGGAGGTGGTGGACACTATCGCCTCCTTAAAGAGCGGCACAGCTCCGGTAGACGATGGCTTCACGGTCCGGTTTTATAAGACGTTTCGCTCTGTGGTAGCCCCATTTCTGGCTTAGGTGTTTAATGCCGCTTTGGACTCTGGTTCCCTATCCCCCTCCATGATGTGAACTCTCATTGTAGTGTTACCGAAAGATGGAAAGGATCCCGAGCGATGTCAGTCCTATAGACCCACTTCTCTTCTTAATGTAGATGTTAAGATTTTGGCTAAACTTTTGGCGAATAGGCTGTCTAGGTTTCTTCCTTCCCTGGTCCATGGCGACCAGGTCGGATTCATTCCTGGTCGGATAATGTAAGAAAGACTATGGGGCTTATGTATGAGGCATCAAAGCGAGATTTGGAGGCCTATCTCCTGTCGTTGGACTCTGAGAAGGCCTTCGACCGTGTTGAATGGCTTTACATGGGGAGGGTATTGGGGAAAATGGGTTTTGGGGACAATTTTTGTAAGTGGATTGCTGCGTTGTACAATGGTCCCTCGGCTAGGGTGTTAGTTAATGGCTGCATGTCCATGGAGTTCTCGCTCTCCCGGGGCACTCGGCAGGGGTGTCCCCTCTCTCCTTTGTTATATGCGTTGGCAATGGACCCTTTTGCCATTGCAATTAGGGCTGATGGGGGACTTACGGGGGTACATTGTGGAGACCATGAATTCAAATTGTCCTTGTTTGCAGATGATATTTTAGTGTATCTGACAAATCTCTGCGTGGCTCTCCCAGGCTGTTGGGTCTTATTCCTCGTTTTGGGTCTTTCTCCGGGTTAAAGGTTAATTTGTCTAAGTCGTAATGGGGGGGGGGGTTGGATCTTGAAATTGAGGGAAGAAAGGAAGTATATGGGGTGCGTGTGGAGCGGGAATCTACCAGATATTTGGGCGTTGGCATTCCCAGGGACCTAGGCAGGGTGCTTGAGCTAAACTTCCTGCCCCTTCAGGCAAAAATCCAGGGCGATCTCTTAAGGTGGGCCCCCTTGACCCTTTCTTGGTTTGTGCAAATGGTGGTGGTTAATATGAATATTCTCCCGCGGCTCCTCTATCTTTTTATGTCCCTTCCCTGTCTGGTGCCGGAATCCTTCTTTGCCTCTTTGCAATCTCATGTCCTTTGTCTTATTTGGGATGCGAAGAGACCCAGAGTAAGCTTGACTACCTTGACCCTCCCCAAGTCCTTTGGGGGTTTTGGTTTCCCGGACTCTAGAGGGTATTTTAAAGCAGCTCAGCTGCAAGTTATTTTGGAGCATTTGAGGGACGCGCTATGAACACACTGGACGTATGTGGAGGATGTTCAAGTTCATCCAAGAAAAGTTAGGGACCTTTTGTGGGCTCCCCCGTACTCTGTTCCAGGGCCTGTTAAGTCACACCCGGTTCTTTCTGTCTTGTGGTCAGTTTGGAAACCCTCTAAAGACAATAGGCTTCTTTCTTCCTGGCCTTCTCCCCTGTCATCCTTGTGGGGTCTCCCGATTGACCTGGGCAGGAAGGGATTCCGGTAAACGCAGTCCTGGTCTGATCAGGAGTTGGAGAGGGCCACTCAGCTGTTTAACAAAGGGTCCTTCTTGGAATATGACCAAATGGCGGAGGTGTTCAAGAGCAAGCCTCTCACAGTATTTGAGGCTAAAGGGTATCCTCACCCAGGCGCGGTGGGTGGCTGACTTGTCGCGCCCCCTAACCCCGTTTGAGAGGGTTTTTGCAGAAGCCAAGTCTAGGAAGGGATCCCTTTCTAAGATCTATAATGTACTTCTTTCTTCTAATTTAACAGGAAGGCAGTCTTTCAAACGTATCTGGGAGGAGCGGTTGGGCTTGTCCTTAGATGACCGAACTTGGGAGTTGGGGTTTAGGTCAGTGCTTCCTGGGGGGCTGTATACGGCGGCTATGGAGCATAATTTTAAGATTTTGCACTCTTGGCATCGTCCTCTGATGGCCCTTTCCAAGATGTTTGTGGAAGCGTCCTCATGGTGTCCCAAATTGTGTTCCAACAAAGGTACCTGGTTTCACATGTGGTGGGAGTGCCCGGTTATTCGCTCATACTGGGCGGAGGTTCTTAGCTGATTAAAGATATTCTGGGAACATGTCCCTCCCTGCACCCACTCGAAGTTTTTCTGGGCACTTCCTTGCCCGATAAGGAGGTGGGTTTCTTCCCGAGGGTAATGGGGGCCATGTTGAGAGCGGGAAGATTGGCTCTGGCTCAGAAGTGGAAGAGTCCCCTAGCGCCCTCCAAGACAGAATGGTTTACCAAGTTAATCGCTATTTTTGAGTACGGGAAACTCTCTGCTATTGTCCATGATTCTATGTCATCTTTTTTGCAGGAATCGACTGTGGTTAATACTCAGTGCGGACTGTGAAGCCTTGAAATTATGAACTGTTTTGTGGTTTTATATATTATGTCGCCAGGGAGGGATTGTTGATGCTTTTACCAGTGGAAATGTGCTTGAGTGTGCGCGGAGACTCCGCCGCTATCTTGGCCTAAAAGTATAGATGCGTTCTGTGTTCAGTCTTTGCTTGTAGTCTCCAGCATCGAGGATTTTCAGAGGCCTAGTCAACCCGTAGTTTGGGGGGGGTAGCGGGAGGGATAGGGTGGGGGGGATAATGGGGAGGTTTAGTTGTTGGGTGGATCCTGTTTTTGGTCTGTTTAATGTTTTTTGGGGAACTTGTTTTCCTTTTGTTGAAACCTTTTAATAAAAATAAAGTGGGGAAAAAAAAATATATCCCCAGTTGACCCTCTGCTAACCTATATTGCCTATACACCTACCTTGTAGGGGTCTCCCGTACCCGCACCCTAGCGGCCTCCACTTCCCTTTCCAACGGAGTTTCTAGACCTCTCATCAGCCTATTTCTCTGCGCCTTCATACCAATGAGTTCCCCCCTCAAAGTCGCCTTTAAGGCATCCCACCTTGTGCCCTGACTCGTGTCCGAACTATTGTTCCTTTCGAAAAAGTCCCAGATCTTGCTTCCAATCGCCTCCCGCAGCGCCTGGTCCCTCAGGAGTTCCCCCCAGGAATTTCCAGCTCCACACCCCCGGCCTTCGCCTCCCCAGCCACATTTTCATCTGCACCACCTTGTGGTTGGCTATCCCAACAGGTCCCACCTGGACAGCTCCACCTCCCCGACCAAGCTTGCGGATACCCAGATGTAATCAATTCTGGACTGGGTTCTGTGGACATCGGAGCGAAACTTAGATCCCTCCTCGTCTCCCCGTATTGCCCTCCATACATTGCGTAGTCCGGCCTCCTCCCATCTTTCCTTCAGCTGGGGAGAAGCCCCCACACCGTCCCCACCCCCCTCATGCTGGGTTCGGTCACGCCTCCTGTCCGAGGCAAGATTCAAATCTCCCATCAGTATCACTTTTCCCCTCTAGAATTCCCAGGCCCCTAGTTCTCTAGAATGCCCAGGGTTTCGCGCATGAACTGGTCCTGACCCGCATTTGGGCCACACACCGATGCGATAGTATAGGATGAACCCATAATCTTCCCCCCGCACCATAATGTATCTCCCGTTAGTGTCCCTAAGAATATCCTGGATTCTAAAGTTTATCCCCCTCCCGAAAGCCAGGGCTACCCCCCCTTTCTTCGTAGGACCCAATGCAAACAATATCTGTGGGAAGCCCTTCAGTCACAAGCGGCCCTGGTCCTGTCTTAGTAAGTGGGTCTCTTGTAGCGCCAGCACATCCGGCTTGTGTGACCTGGTAAATTGCTCCAGTTTTGTTGGTTTGAGGGGGGAGTTTAGCCTCCTCACATTATGTGTTAGCCACCTGAAGACTGAATTGAAGCCCGGTATGCCCTCCTGCCATCCCTTCCCCGGGTTTACCCTGGGCGTCCCCCCCCTTCTGTGGGGGCACTGATCTCCTCTCCCTCCTACTCCACCTCCTACCGCCATCCACCCATTCACCCAAATCCACACTGCTCCATCGGCTGCTATGGCCCGCCCCCATACACCCCCCTTCTCCCTTCCCCACCCTGAATCCCCAATTTAGGGTGAGACCGCCCCCCTCCCCCTTTGTCCCCCACGCGTCCACACCACCCCCTTGGACACTCCTGCCCTTACTTGTTCCAGGATGTTTTCAACTCCATCCTCCTAGGCCCCCATAGAAAGCCCCTGTTCCCACAACCCCCAGAAAAAAAAGCCTTCTGCCGAGAGTCTATGCACCCAGGCTCCCCCGCGCTGCTACTATCCTTCCCCTCTTTGGCACCGCCTGACTCCTGCGTGGTTGGTCCCCGCAGCGCCATCCTCCTCCTACCTCAATTCCCCTCTCCCACCATAGACCATTCCCATGGTCTGCCTCTCTCCCTTTGTTTGCCTCGGGTTGAGGGGCCCCCACTCTCCTGCACTCCCCATTTTCCAGATCCAGTCGGATTATACCGGCTGCCTCCTGAAGGGTAGTTGCTCGCCTCTGGCTCCCCTCCCACTCAAACACCAACCCGAATGGGAAGGACCATTTGTACTTTATCCCCTTCTTGGGCAGCTCCTTCACAATTGAGCCCATGTGTCTTCTCTTCACCAGCGTGTGGCAGCCAAGTCCTGAAACAAAGAGCTTTATTGGCCTTTATAAAGCACCGGTTCACTCTGCCTCGCCGCCCTCAATACCGCCTCCTTTTGGCTATACCAGGCCAAAGCCGCCAGAACATCTTGTGGTCTGGGGTTTGGTCCTCCCGGGGTCCGGCCCACCCTATCAACCCTATCTAGTTCAATCGCGTCTGGGGATTCCTCCCCAGGAGCCCCGCAAAGACCCCCTGGACCTCCTCCTTCAATTGTTTATCGGTGACAGACTCCGGCAACGATTTAATCCTGATGTTGACCCTTCGGGATCTATTCTCCAAGTCCTCCATCGTTGCCTCCAAGTTCCTTGTTGCAATATCCAATCGATCTATGGCCTCACCGTTTGCTGTTGTATCTCTTTCGCACTCTTGGGGGCCCCTTTCCAATAGATCTATCCTCTCCCCCAGCTGGGCTGTTTCCCGCCGCAGTTCCCCCAAAGCCGCGTTTAGGTCGCTCCTCCTCAATTGGAATTGTTCTTGGAATGTTTTGGCCAGGGAGTCCCTCAGGTTCTGGATTTCCCCTTTGAGGTCCTGCCTCGTCATCTGCATCGTTACCTCAGGTCCTTCCTTATCCCGTGACTCCCTCGGCTGTTCACCCCCTCCTTTGCCCGGATCTCTGCCCTCCATTGGGGGCCAAAGCGCAGTCAATGTTCCCTGGGGCTCGTTCACGAGATGAACAGCTTTCCCTGTCCTCCCCTTGGACCTGGAACACATCTATGGTAGGTCCCCTCCGTGGCTCCGCTGAGTCGTTCACAGGCGGTCGAGACCCCCGCTGTCTCCTCGATTGCTTGGAGGACCTTTCTCCCTGCGTGAACCCTTCTCCCTGTAGATGGCCGTTTCGATCGCTATGTGGTGTTGCCCAGTCTCTTCCGGTGGACTGCCACTCACCACCGCTTTATCATCGTTCAGGCTCGTGGGCCATGTCATGATCTCTGCTTCCAAAAGATCAGGACTTGCCCGACTCCCTTGGAAGCAGACCCATAACCCCGGTTCCGAGTGCCAGCCAGTCCCAATTGGGACCTTTTGGACCCTGTCCTGGCGCCAGTGGCACCAGGCTCATAAAGATGCCCAGTCCCAGCGCTGGAAGCGCCGGGCTCATAATGCTTGGGTGGACTTACCTGCAGCAGACCATGCTGCTTACTTACCTGCCAGTTGAACCCCTGATCCTCTTCTGTTTGGGACTACTTTTCCTGTTGGGTGGGGCAGGAGCCACTCCCTAGGTTCAGAACACTGGAACTCTTCTGGAAAGCAGGAACTCTTTTCTTACCTAGGCGTGGCTGTGGAAAGAGACACCTAAGCACTACAGGAGGCTATTTAAACCACACCCGATGGATGAATCTTGCTTTGTGTTATTCTGCATTCTCTGCAGCAGAACGCTCATCGTGTCTTCTGCTTCTGATCCTGGGCCTAAGGAAACAAAGGCTTACCATCCTGGAATCCAGTCTTCAGCAGCACCTGTAAAGACAAAGAAAGAACAGGTTAGCACTACGGTCTTCAGTGGCAGCGCATCTCTTACCTGGTCCATCGGCTGTCACCAACGCCTCGCGCTGCATTCCGGCATCTGAAAGACAAAGGCTTACCTACTCTTCGCACGCTCCGGAGGCCTTCGGCGCTGCATCCCGCATCTGATAGACAAAAGAAGGTGCGTTTAAAGACATTGGGCAACTTTATTACTCACGTGCCATTACTCCTTCCCACGCCAAATCCAGTGGGTATTCCAGCACCCTTCAGCTTCTCTAAAGCTCCGAACTTGTACCTGCAAGATAAAAGGGACAGTTAGTGCGCATCGTGAAGCAGGCTACAAGCGCTTACTTACGTGCTTCCTCAGGCGGGTTCGATCCTCAACTCTCATCAGCCCGCCATCCGCCATCGCCGGAACCCTGCAAAACAAGAGATATCATTGCAAAAGACTTTTAAGACATTTGAAGTGCCCAGAACTTACCGTTCGTGCAGTTAACGACGGACAGCAGTCCTCTGAGGTCAAGAGGCCTGCACCCTTATCCAGTGAAGAAACTGGTTACGGCACCCTGCCCCGAAGCAGATGGAGAGCTCGGCGTTCACTTACCTAAGGTGAGGGCGTTAACCTTTGGGGGTTCTACAGGAGAAGAGAAAGGGAAGAGGAGAGAGGCACCCAATAACCCCAGTTCATTAATCCCATATTTTCTATCTGCAGACATCTTACTCTTCAAGTCAGACATACAGTGCACAGAGGTCCAGCCCAAAGAGCCAACCGTGTGTTACACATCACCTTTGAAGATACGGCATTCACCCAGTCAAGACCGGCGCCTCTGTGGGAATCAGGTGAGCGTTACAGGCCACTCCTCCCTTTCCACCTGGTTCTCGCCATTCCTGAGTCAGGGTGCCCCCTAACACCTGTTTGTGGCACACAGCTCCCTTCAAGCTACCGGTTTCCCCGTCAGATCAGGCTCGGGAACCTGTACTACCACCTGCCTCTGTGGGGACCGCGGGCTTACACCACCCCTTCAAGATTGTATACTTTGCTGGTGCCCCCTCCCTCGTTTGGGAGCTTCCCTGTCCTCCAGACCCCTGATATCTCCCGCTGCGTGGGGGGGTCTTCTGTCCAGCTAGGACCACACTCTTGCCCCCGCCACCACTCACCTCCTCAGTGGCGGCTGGTGCTCGCTCAATCCCAGCTGCTCCTCTGGCTGCCCTCCACACCCCGCACTCCTTCCCTTCGCAGGGGCCTGCTCTCTTCACTTGCTGCTCAGTCCTCTTCTCTCCCCTTCTTTCCCCCTCCCACACTCCTCACCTCTGCTCCGGTGTGGGCTTGATGCGGGTGGAGGCGCCCCAGTGCCTGTCCTTTGATCACTTTGTTCCTCTCCAAAGCTCTGTCTGCCGATCACCCACGTCTGCCCCTCCTCTGGGCCTCCACTGGCCTCCTCCCTCTCTGCAGAGTCGCCGGCAGGCCACTGCTGGCCACTTTGTGAGTGCTTTGTCCGTGGGGGGGTCCACACTGTCCTCGTTCCTCCAAAGGCACACCGGTGCTCCGGCGCGTCGCCACCATCTTTGCCCATGGCCACTGGGCTTCCCCCGGTGACCTGGTCCCCCGGCTCGATATCCACCCGGGGGCGAGGGCAGGGATTATCCGCTCCTCCCTCCCGCGTAGCTCTGGTGTGGTGCCGGGGCCTCTTCGTGGGCTCCCCCGCTAGCCCACAGCGAGCGTCCTGCCTTCTGGGGGGTGGGGGCGGGACCCCGCTCCTCCGAGCCGCGTCTCCAACGGCCTCACGGGTTCCGGAGCACCACAGGCTGCACCGCTGGGTTCTCTGGTGCTTCCCAGCTCCTGCACTGTGGACCTCGGTGCGGGGGGTGATGGGGCCGCCGGAACCAGGCCTCAGATTCCGGAGCTGCCGTCGGGACGTCTACATGGTGCCGGCAGCCATCTTGGAATCCAACTTATATTTTTTAAGATTTATGTAAATTATTTCAAACCAAGGAATCCATATTTGCTTCTAATATCCCTGCAACTCATAAAGACCATCTTCTATCTAGTCCAAGATTTTACTTTTTTTTTGTAAATAGACATTCTGTACCTAAAAACAGCTTCTTGATTAGAAACCTGAGTCTGTCATAACCTAGACTGTCTTTGTGTTTCTGAAAAATGGATAAATGAGCATGTCATAACTCTAAACTAATTACTACAATCACAATATAAAGGTATAATCCAGATTCACCAATTTAGTACATGGGGTGGCATTGCAGTGGTTTATAAATATACTATCCAGATGACAAAAATCCAACAATAGCCTATAACGAGAGACATTCTGAATCTTAAATGCAAGTTCTGCCAATTTGTTTATCGACCGGCAAGGTATGATCCCAAATTTCCTGGCTTTATTGCTGATTATGTTGCATCTATAATACTTCTTAGTGGACATATCTACATAGTCTGTGAATTAAAGGATATTAATTTGCTTAAAATACTAGCTCTTCTTGAACAGTTGCAAGTTCTGTTCTCTAAATTGACTCAATCATAAACGGGGCCCATCCTACAGATTTGATGACAATTTAGACCTTACAAATGATACAACTCTCTCACTGGTAAAACAGGCAGAGAGAAGGATCACTGGAAAGTGGGAGAGTAATAGGAAGGCAGCCTAGGAAAAATCATCATGAGTAACTATCTCAACTAACCTCTCTGATAGAATGGCAATAACGCAATTCCAACACTAACCTGTAGGCTTAGAACTGGAGTATCCACCAAAGTCTATGAAGAAATCCAGGAAACAAACCAACGACAAAGGAGGGAAGGTTAGTAAGAGAGACTTATCCCGAACGGCACGAGGCTCACGCTAGATACTGGGTTGGTGCACCACAGGATAGCGTCCATAGTTCTGTGCACAGTCACCTTCAAATAAAAATTGTAGCTACACCTTCCTTTCCCACAAAGAACAGAACAAAAATTGAAAGGAGTCCACCTGTTATTTCTTCACAGGTTAAAATCAACCGCTTGCTGGATACACGCGAACCAAGTACACGCAACCAGGCCAGCCGTGCTTGAAGAGTTTCGGCGTCCGCGTGTGATTTTACGCACAAAACAAGTACACGCAGCCAGGTCAGCCGCGCTTGAAGGGTTCCAGCGTCAGTGTGGGATTGAAAGCAGAACGAAACTTGCTGAAGGCAGATACAGGAGATCGCGTGTGAAGGAAACACGTTGATGAAGGCCAAGGAAGCAACTGACGGGATGCAAGGACGCAGATGAAGAGTTCAGCTACCAAGACGCCAAAATGTTCAATCAGAAGCGGCGAGCCACGTATCCACGCTGCTTAAGAATGTTCTGCCGTAACACACGTGACTATCTTGAATCGCGTGAATTCAACAACGTGAATAATGCAGACGTCGTTTTCCTGGCAATACATCAAACAACCTCCATCTCGAATAAAACGGTCTAGCAGTTCTATGAGCATAACCCGTTCTGCGTACAGACGGAGTTCCAGATCCAGAGGTAAAATGTCCAGCATGCATGACGGTGCCACCCCCCCAAAGGAGCAGCATCTCCCTTCTTCAAATGGAATTTTCTCAATAAAGTGGGAGCATGAATATTGGAAAGAGGTTCCCAAGATCTGTCTTCTGGACCATAACCTTTCCAGTCCACCAGATAATAAGGCCTGCCGAACGTAATCTCATATCCAGTATTTCTTGTACCTCAAATTCGTCTGATCCTTTCACAGAAACAGCAACAGGCCGTATAGGCAGTCTAGTAGCATCGGAGCATGGTTTAATGAGTGAGACGTGAAATACTGGATGCACTCGACATCATTGTGGCAATGCCAGGCAGACAGCAGCCAGGTTAATCACCTTTAGCACCTCATATGGCCCTATGTACTTAGGTAACAGTTTCTTTTTTCCCGGTATCTTCAAGTTCTTAGTAGAAAGCCATACTCTCATGCCTGCTTTGTAGACTGGTGCAGGTTCTCTGTGAGTATCAGCATAGTACTTATCTCGTTTTCTAGCCCGCTCCAATTGCAGTATGACCTTCGCCTGTATAGTCTTTAGATCACTGATATTACGAACGGCTGCAGGAGTGTCCAAAGACAAACCAGAATCCAACGGAATGGATTTGGGGTGTTGCCCATACAGAGCATAGAAAGGAGAAGTGCCTATGGCACTATGGTAGGAATTATTGTAGGCAAATTCTGCTGCTGGCAGGACCGTGATCCAGTCAGACTGAAACTGAAGACACAAACACTGCAGGTATTGTTCCATAGTGCTATTGGTCCTCTCAGTCTGTCTGTCTGTTTGGGGATGATAAGCACTAGACATCCTGTCATCAATAAGCAATGCCGAGGTTAGTGCTTTCCAAAAACGGGAGGCAAACTGTGACCCCCTGTCAGTAATGATCACTGAAGGTAGACCAAAAAACCTGAAGATATGCCTGATGAATAAGTCATCAGCACCGCAGCTGTTTGTAACCCAATACAGGGAACAAAAAGAGCCAATTTAGTAAAGTAGTCCACCACAACCCAGATGGTATTGTAACCATTATTACTTGGGAGTTCCACCACAAAATCCATTGATATCATGTACCAAGGTTTGTGAGGCACAGGTAAAGATTGTAGTAAACCCACTGGTTTGCCGGGAGTGTTCTTGCATTGGATGCATACTAAACATGTAGAAACATAATCAATTACATCTCGTGTAATAGAAGGCCACCAACACCATCTCTTGAGCAGCTCAAGGGTTTTCTTTTGTCCAGGATGGGCTGCCACAATTAAATCGTGTCCCCAAGTAAGAGCCCGATTCCGAGTGGTTTCTGTCGGTAGATCAAGCACCCCTTGTGTGAAAGGTAAATCGTTGTGGATGTCTAGATTCAACTCCTGAACCAATCGTGGATTTTGTTTCACCCATTCTTGTAATTCATGTTTGAGGGAAGACTGTGCAGAACAACTACATATCACATGATCTGCCAACAACGTATTTTGAACCGGAGGATCTTTCTTCACCTCCTCACTGATGCGGGATAAAGCATCTGATTTAATATGTTGTCTGGCAGGGCGATATGTGATTTGGAAATCAAATTGAGCAAAAAACATATGCCATCTAGCCTGTCGAGCAGTAAGACATTTCATAGTTTTGAATGCCTGAAGATTCCAATGATCTGAATACACCAATACCTGATGTTTGGCAACAAGAAGATGATGTCGCCATTCTCGAAAAGCATCCTTGATCGCAAGCAATTCCCGTTCCGTAATGGTTTAGTTCTGTTCATAAGGTGTTGGCTTACGAGAAAAGAAAGCAACTGGATGCTCCTCTTTGGTTTCTGCACAGATTTGTGAAAGAACTGCTCCCGTAGCGACACTGGAAGCATCCGCTTCCACAATAAACTGACAATCGGGGTCGGGATGCTGGAGTACAGGTGCAGTGGTAAATGCTTCTTTTAGTGTCTCAAATGATTCTTGGGCGTTCGGATTCCAACAGAATGGTGCTTTGGAACTAGTCAAGGCTGTCAATGGGGCCACTATTTTGGAGAAGGAACGAATAAATATGCGATAGAAATTCGCAAAACCTAGGAATGACTGTAGACTTGACATTATGTGGAATAGGCCAATTCAATATAGCTTTCACTTTGGAACCGCTCATTCGGACACCGTGGTTGGTGATATCATAACCCAGAAATTCAACTTCCTGTGTATGAAAGACACATTTCTCTGCTTTAACAAAGAGTTTGTTCTCTCTGAGCCTTTGTAGAACAGAGGACACATGTTTTACATGTTCTGAAAAAGATGATGAATATATCAATATATCATCCAAATAGATCACCACGTACTGGTCCATCATGAAGATTTCGTTCATGAAGAACTGAAACGTGGCTGGAGCGTTACAGAGACCAAAAGGCATCACCAGATATTCGTATAGGCCGTACCGCGTCTGGAAAGCGGTCTTCAACTCATCGCCTTGACGGATGCGAACCAGATTGTATGCTCCGCGTAAATCTAATTTAGAAAAATACACACAAGTGCCAAGTTGATCTAACAAAACATTTATCAGGGGTAATGGATATTGGTTATTTATGGTGATGTCGTTAAGAGCCCTGTAATCTATGCATGGCCTTAGGTCTCCCTCTTTTTGAGGAACAAAGAATAATGGAGAGGCAGCAGGCGATTGGGATGGCCATATGAAACCCATATCTAGAGCCTTATCAATGTAGTCTTTTAAGACAGCATCTTCTTTGGGAGTTAAAGAATAAACATGACCAGTAGGTATTTTAGCCCCAGGAATTAGATCAATCGGACAGTCATACTGTCTAAGAGGAGGCAGCTGTTCTGCCTGGCCCTTGTCAAAGACATCTGCATATTCAGTATATTCACATGGTATATGTGTACTGCTCTGATGTACGACACTGATAGAAAAACCTCCCTCCTTAGATGCCAGAATATGTGATTTGGATGACACCCCTTGACTGGTAAAGCAATGTTCGTTGCAATAGGCAGAAGGATATTGAATCAATCCCGTAACCCAGTCAATGGTTGGATTATGAAGAGTCAGCCAGGCAAGACCAAGCAATAATTTGTAATGAGGAGCTGCAATGACATCAAAAACCATTTTCTCTGAATGTCCATTAGATAAAGTCATTCGAATAGGTACAGTCTCCTGAGTGACCATACCTGAAGTCAAGACTGACCCATCCACAGTGCTCACTGTTTCAGGTTTGTTTTTGGTTATCAAGGGTATAGAGCATTTTTTCGCATATATAATGTCGATGTAATTATTTGTGGCTCCAGAATCAACCATTGCCCTGGAAACTAACTCTTCATCAGCAAAATGTAACGTCGCCTCTACCGCTATAGGTGTGTAAGCTGGAATGGTACAGGAGTCTGATGTAACACTCGACACAGGGACTCCTTCTAGTGTCGAGTTTTGGCGTTTCCCCAACGCTTAACTGGTTTTTTGGGACATGCCGCCAGTAAATGCTCAGATGAACCGCAGTACATGCAAAGATTGTTTTTTCTACGGGTTTCCCTTTCTGCATTAGATAATCGGCCTCTCACCACCGATTTGCATTGGTTCAGGGTCATTTGATGAGGCTGCTGGTACCTCAGAATGAACTGATGCTTGCAAGAATGGTTTTCTCTCTCCTTTGCGAGCATTTCTTCGAGCATCGATTTGTAGAATCAGATAGAGCAATTCTATGAACCCCGTAGGGACCACAGGAACCGTAGACAAGGCGTCTTTTAGTTCTTCTGATAGACCTTTGTAAAAAAAACACGGTTTTCTTATCTTCAGGCCATTGGGTCTCGGCGGTTAATTGATTGAATCTGACTATGTAAGCTAATAGTGTTTGGTTACCTTGTTGTAGATTAAGCAATTCCAGATCTGTGGCTTGAGTAGAATAACGCATATCAAAGACCATGCTCATGGCAGATAGAAGCTCGTCACAATCGTACAACAAAGGACTGTTTGTCTCCAATAAAGGATTAGCCGAAGCAGCAGCTGTGCCCCCCAAATGGGAAAGCACGAAGACCGCCTTTGTAGTTAAATCAGGAAATGAATTAGGCCGGCACAGGAAATGGAGTCGGCACTGATTGACAAAGGTTCTATAGGTTTTGGGATCTCCTGTGAACCTTTCTGGAGGAGCCAAAGGAAACTGCGTTGGCATAACCACTTGAAGGTTTTCCTGTTGTGGTGCCGGTGTACCGGATCCAGATGCAAAGGCAGCTGGAGCCAGTGTTCCCTGAGGAGCAGTCCGACTAGCGTCTTGCATAACATCCATGCGATGAAGCAATGTGTCCTGTGCCGTAATCATTTAATTTCTCAAATCTGCGATTAATTGAGTCAGGACCGTTAAAGGATCCGTACCCTCCATGGCTTCTGATTCTGTCATAAATCCCCAAAGTATCTTATGAAAAGGTTATGGTAACCAAAAGGATACAATTGATAGGGGTCTTCCGGATCCTTGAATTCACAGATTTGATACTAGTGATGTCAATTTAGACCTTCCAAATGATACAACTCTCTAACTGGTAAAACAGGAAGAGAGAAGGATCACTGGAAAGGGCATGTGAGAGTAATAGGAAGGCAGCCTAGGAAAAAATAAAGCATCATGAGTAACTATCTCAACTAACCTCTCTGATAGAATGGCAATAACGCAATTCCAACACTAACCTGTATGCTTAGAATTGGAGTATCCACCAAAGTCTATGAAGAAATCCAGGAAACAAACCAACGACAAAGGAGGCAAGGTTAGTAAGGGAGACTTATCCCGAACGGCACGAGGCTCACGCTAGATACCGGGTTGGTGCACCACAGGATAGCGTCCATAGTTCTGTGCACAGTCGCCTTCAAATAAAAGTTGTAGATACACCTTCCTTTCCCACAAAGAACAGAACAAAAATTGAAAGGAGTCCACTTGTTGTTTCTTCACAGGTTCAAATCAACCATGTGCTGGATACACGCGAACCAAGTACACGCAGCCAGGTCAGCCGTGCTTGAAGAATTTCAGCGTCCACGTGGGATTGAAAGCAGAAACTTACACGCGGACAGGAAAACAGCATGCAAATGAAACGGGAACCTGCGTGTGAGAAGGCATGCTAACGAAACTTGCTGAAGGCAGATACAGGAGATCGCGTGTGAAGGAAACACGTCGATGAAGGCCAAGGAAGCAACTGATGGGATGCGAGGACGCAGATGAAGAGTTCAGCTACCAAGACACCAAAATGTTCAATCGGAAGCAGCGAGCCACGTATCCACGCTGCTTAAGAACGTTCTGCCCTAACACACGTGACTATCTTGAATCACGTGAATTCAACGACGTGAATAATGCAGACGTCGTTTTCCTGGCAATACATCAAACAACCTCCATCTCGAATAAAACCGTCTAGCAGTTCTATGAGCATAACCCGTTCTGCGTACAGACTGAGTTCTGGATCCAGAGGTAAAATGTCCAGCATGCATGACACCAATCAACTCTTCTGCTTGAATTCATTTAAATTCCATGCAAATGCTTGGTATGATAAAGTTCCATTCATATCCCACCTTACATCTTTTGCCACCATTAAATATTATTGAAAATACATTTTCCAAAATCAAACAGCATAGCTACTCTGATTTCAAAACATTTTATTAGGTTTAAAATGAAGATAGTAAACATGAGCACCTACATAGAGTATAAGTGAACAACAGATTGATAATAATATATTGGTGATCGATCGAGTCACAGAATTGTCACTTTGGTTTAAATGAAATTGAGCAAAAAAAGTATGTGGAAGGAAGAGGGTGGAAAGAGCAGATGAATTGGGCAGAGAGTGAGATAGAAAGAGATTTTTTGAAAAATAACATAAACATCAGACTCAAGCAAGTCTGGTTTATAATGGGACGGGAGGCGAGTTTGGGATTGAGTGGCCATTATACAGAGCAAATTAATTGTAGTATATGGATCCAAGTATCTTAACACGATCATAGTTGAGAGTGGAATGGCTTAATGTCATACGTGAAGTAGCATATTGGAAGAATATTCATCAGGTTACACCATAAAAACACATTGTTAATGTTCATGTTAGATCAGTTTGTTTTTTTCCAAAGGCAATTTCAACCAAATATGGTGGTAAAGGAGGAAGAGGTTTTTCCAATTGGATTACAAAATATTACTAATCTCTCTTGGTTTCCAGCCAGTAAAGTAAGTAGGGTTGCATACCAGACAAGCATATGAATGAGGTCACCTGCCTCCTCAGAACAATGCCAGCATAGGTTGCTTTTCTCTGCCTGCAGATTTACGCCATTTATCTGGTGTTGAAGCTGTACCATCTAGCATGTGGAATCTGGTTTGGGAGACGACTATGGAGAATTTGGATACATGCATAGATTTCCAGATTCAAGGTCATCTATGACAATCAATGGGAGACAGTTTGTGTGTGATCAGAATATCATCCCATTTTTTTTGCTCCAATTTTCTGGGTCGCACTAGTCTTATTTGTCATATTTTGGACGCTGTGTAGCTGATAACCTCATTGTTGTGTAGTGTTGAAATAATGTCCTGAACGGCATTTCACAGATGTGTTTTGAAAATATCTGCCCTTAACTTTTAAAAATGAAGGAATGCCATGTGATGGAGGTTGCTTGGGGTTAGGCAATTGATAATTGCCCTCCTAACCATAACTCTTTAATCATTGTTATCCCTCAGAGTTGCCATTCCCTTCAGTCTATCATTTTATTGCTACTTGAGTTTTTTGGGCTGAAGTATGAATTGAGTAGAGCCTTTGATTTTAAAAATGAGAATTTGTTCTCGACTAAACATAGGGATAGGATTGTATCTATGATGACTGGATTGTCTGTTGATCTATTTCATGTAGATCTAGATAGCAAGGCAAGAGGATTCGGGGGATATAATTGTTCACATTCTGCTAAAAGCCAAAGGGGGACATATTGATTATTTGCAATGGGAGTTAGCCAGTTAGAACCGTGAGCTGCTAAGAATGCATTTGGATAGTTAAAATTATTGCCAATGTTACTGCGATTGTCTTATGTTTATGGAGTGCAATCTTTTTATTTTTTATTTCACTGGCCCATATGAATTTAGGTAACAGGGTGTCTAGTGACCTCAAAAAGTATTCTGGGAATCTCAAAGGGAGCATAATGATAGTATTGTTAATGAACAGTGATAATAACATCTTTATCAATTCTGTTCTGCCCCACGAGATATTAATTTTGGTGACCATTTGTTGGGTAATGTAGTGATTGTCAATTAAATATATCACAAAGTGACATCATTAGTGGATTGTAAAGCTGTATCAAAGAGTAAGCACAAATATTTTATTTGTTTGGACTGCCATGTTGTGCCAGGACCCTTGATCACCTTCAATCAGTGAATATATGTATAATGAGATAAAATAGTGTTCTTTGATCGTTTTGAGGAGGGATGTGAGAGAAGAAACATTGATGAAAATACAATATTGTCATCCGTTTATGCCGTGGTTTTGAAAGATGTGTTGCCCATTACTATTCCTTTGATTAGAGAGCTGTGCCCGATTGAATGCTGTAGAGGATCTTATGCCATAATCAGTGACAAAGGAGTACATGGGCAGCTCTACCTGGATCCTCGTTTCAGGCCAAAGAAGGCAAAATTGCATCCATTAACTTGGTTGCAAGCTTTAGAATGGCTAAATAAAGCCATTGTTTGTTTGAGTGCCCGAAATTAAGCTTTTTGAGAGTAGCATTCAGGAAAGGCCATAAAACATTGCTGAATGATTTTTCAGCACCTAATGCTACGATAACCGCAATATATATAATTTTGATGCAATATATGGTAGAACAACTTGGTGTTATTACTGACTATGCATCTTCAGATAAATTTCAATTGGGAATGTTGAATGATAGTTTGAATGACTTTGAACAGTCTGTTAGCCATGATCTGTAAAGTTTACAATCCAGATTGTAAGTCGCCCTCTCGCCAACTATTACTAAAGATGAGGCATGGTGCACAAATATATAAAAGGCCTTGCTTGACAAAATTGACACTTTACATAAACAAATCCTCCTCAAAACGTCTCAACAGCCCAACCCTACCATACCTCCACCTGCTGCCACCTGTCGAGAGTGCCCCTTGTTCCGCTACAATGACGTCTCAGAAATGGAAGTCTCTGCCATCTTAGTCTGAAACCTTTGAGGTGCAAAGGTGACATATGCCCTGCCTCCATCATTAAGTACTCTTCGAAGTCTTGAAACCCTTCATCACCACATCCATTAATGCCTCCTTCTCCTCAGGAATAGTCCCCACTACCCTTAAGGAAGCCTGGATACTCCCATTGATTTAAAAAAAAAAACCTCTGTAGACCCGACGATCTCAAATGACTACCGGCCGATGACTACTGTCCCCTTTCTTCTGAAAATTCAGCACTACCTGGAGGCCAACCACATCCTTGGAATATGTCCGTCCGGTTTCCGTCTACGTCATTGGTACCAAATCAGACCTTCTTGACTTGAAAAACCAGCTCGGTGAGTTCAGGGACGATGGGAAGCCTGCCTCCTCCTCCTCCTCCTCCTCCTCCTCCTCCTCCTCCTCCTCCTAGACGTATCAGCAGCGTCCAATCTGGTTGACCATGAAATCCTCTTTCATCGACTCACCACGGCAGCCAACTTTTTGTCAGAAGAACCGACTTGGATTGCCTCCTTTCTAAAAGACAGATCAGAGTGTTTGCTGAGAACGCTAGTGCCACCCCTCCTCCCCCCACCATTACCCATCTTCTGCAGTGTGCCTCAAGGATCCCTTGTATCCGCCACCCTCTATAATATCTTTACTAAATCGCTATTTGACTTATAAGATTCCATCAGCATATTTTACCAACTATGCTGACGACACAAATCCTCCTCCCTGGAAGACTACCGGAACTACCTGGAAGACACTAACACCCTAAACTCTGTGTATTTGACCATCCAGGCTTGGATGGCCACCCGCTGCCTTTGCCCTATTGATGCAAAGAAGGAGATACTTCTTGTAGGGCCATCGGCAGTGCGCAAGAAGTTCAATGCCCAATATGCCTCTTTCACCATTGACGTCCTTCAGATCCCAGTCTCTTCCTCAGTGAAGACTTTGGGAGTTTATCTTGATGCCACTCTTTCGCTTACTCGCCAATTGAATGCCATTGCTTCCTCCGCTGCCTACATGACAAAACTGATCAATGCATCGAAACCATTCTTATTCCAGGACAGTTGCCTAATAGTTGTACGAGCAGTCATTGGTTCAATGCTTGACTACTGTAATGGTTCTTTGCAGGCACTTCGTCACACAGCATCCGAAAGATGCAGCTTTTTCAGAATAACACTCTTTGAGCAGCACTTAACATTTCCAAATGCAAACGCATCTCGGCGGCAAGAAGAGATGTGCACTGGCTCCCAGTCCGAGAAAGGATCCTGTTCAAAACCTTGTAGATCACACACAGATCCCTCACCAATGTCACACCACCTTACCTCTCACGGAAAATGATCAAAGCACAGTCTTCCAGGCCCACCAGATCGACTTAAACACACTGGCTCAACCAGCCGAAATTCAAACCCACAATAGCTGGAGGCACTAGCTGTTAGGGAGAATTCCCTGTTAAGGCTAATTTCCCAAACCTAGTGAGTCCCCCAGCAGCTTTGCTGGATTTTTGGGGTTTATTTTTTTCTCCTGCTAAGAGTGAGACTCTTTTTCTCCCACTCTTGGGCATGATTTGAGTATGTCCTTTGACTGTGAATGTGTTTTATGGGCTATGGGGTATTTTACTCCATAGGGCTTCATGTGTTTTTGGTATGTGTGTTACACAGCACCCTCAGTGCAGTAACACAGGGGTGTCATAGTGACCCCCAAACATAGACTCCATACCCTGGGACTGACTACTGTCTCCCAGGGCATGTAAAGTCACCATTGGCTTTACTAGTCTCAAATTGTGAACAGAAGCAGTACAAACCATCATATTGTGGAAGTACTGGTAGGGGTATTTCGATTGCCCCCGTGTCTGTTTTCCAAGGGGGCACTGTCCAGTCCCCCCTTGTCGAGTTTCTGGCTGGTGGCAGTGGATACCACGCGAAATATTCCACCGGAATATTTCCTATGGGATTTTCCCATTCATTTTAAACGCACCACTTTTTGGTGCAATGTTAAAGATGCCGCCGGGTTATTTATTTAATATTTATTCCCCGGTTAGGTCTTTTTGCCAGGACTCTGTTTTAAAATGGCGTTTGTGTTCGCCTCTGAAACTCTATCCTAAGTCGAGCCCTTTGTTCCACTTTTTGGCGGGCTTCTCCACAGAAGCCCTCCCAATGGTGCCACTCTGTCTGGGGTCAACAGGATGTGTGGGAGGGGGATTAGGCACCCTGGACTGAGTTGCTTTGGCAACTCAAGTCGCACTCTTGTGTGATTGGCCCAGTGGTGAGCCGCCCGGCTCCCCACTTGGCATGTTTGAGTGACAGCTAGGCTGATGAATGGGGGTTTTGCTGCATAAAATCAGGGCTTTGGGGACTGGAACTTCAGAAGTCGCCACAGGACCTAAAGAATCCGAAGAGGGGAGAAGCTGAGCCATCTACAACGACGACACCACCGGTGGAGCCCTGCTGTACGAACTCACCACTTTCCCCCTGACAGAGGAGATCTTCTTCCAGGAGAGTCGTCTTCCCTTTGAGCTGGTGGGACCAACCAGTTCGCCTTTTTCACCTTCCTGGATCGTCTCGCGGTCGAATCGCCCGTGCCAAGCACCCCGGCGGCCGGATAGCCACGCTTCACCACTACCGGGAATAAAAGGGTCGTACCTTTTTAATCGGGAAACTCCACGGCTGGTTTCTTCCCTGGCAGTGCAACGACCTCCAGCTTTCTTCCTCGTCGAGATCATCTGTTCCTCTGGTTGAAGCCACGACTTGCACCTGCTGCCAAGAACAACTGCCCCCGCTGGAGCTTTCTCACCATTTCAGGTACTGTGTCCCGCCTGGTCTCCCTTGCAACAGATTGTCCAAGGTGTACCGTAAATCCTTGACTTTCTAACTGGGTTGACTTCAGACCTGCTAACTTTGCCTTTCTGAACTGATCCAACCTCTTTTTGACTTTTCTGCAAAGACTTTGAGTGCATTTCCACTGTGTGATCTTGGGCACATTCTGCCTTGCTCTCCCCAAGAGTGGGCCTGGCCTATGAACTTTTTGCTCTATAGTACACTCTGCCTTTCTTGACTTGCTGTGGTTTCTTAAAAGTGTTGGTCCTGTGTTATTTTCCTACTCTTCCTTTTCTCTCCCTTTTTAAACAAATTATTGGAGTGCCATCTACGGTTATGCACTCACCTCTGTTTTTCTAAATAAGTGGCGACTTAACCTAGTCTTGTCGAATAATTAACTAGGGAGGTGTATAAACTTATAGTGACTGTGTTTGAACTTGCTTGACATATTAGTGCCAGTGTATTTTCATAAGTATGTTTTTAAAGAAATAATTATGTACTTTTATACCAAAGCTCTGGTCAGTGTTTGCTTGTTCTACTGTATTTTTAGCCCTATTGTGCCTAACTCTTCTTGAGAGAAGTCGGACTGCTCAGCCACAGCTACCAGGTAAATCTGGGTGGTGCAGACTGCTACCAATTGGGTTTACTGCTTACTCCTGTAGTCTTAAACTTTTTGCAGTGTTCCCTAAGGGAACTGCACAGGTTTCTGCCTAACACTAGCTTCCCCTATAATGCGGCAAAACAAATGGAACGCACTTCCGCCCACCTTGAGAGCGGAACAATCCTACTTGGCCTTCCGCAGAGCCCTTACAACTTGGCTGTTTGCATGCCCCTCGAACTTGGACTCCCAAATGTACCGACATTTGAACTCTTCCTGTGACCCTTGAACACTTCTTGTGAGTAACTGGTTTTGTAACAATGCATCTATGCCCCTGAGTTGGAGCGCTTTATAAATGAAAAAATAAATAAGGACAACGCTTGGTCTGCATTTCTCTGGGTATTGGGGGGGTCTTTATTTTCTTTCAGAATGACGATTAAGGCATGTGCAGTAGTAGTAGTATATTCCCTGTATTTACAAAATAGTGAAATAGATGTAAGATTTGCAGTTTATATTGCTGGGTAGTGTGACAAGTGCGTTGAGGATCTCTTGTAGTTCAATTCGAGAGTCTAAATATTCCTTATTTGATGAGGAGCTGGTTGTAAGGTTTAGATCCTGAAGATGTATTTGTTTATTAAATCCGCCTCAAGCTTGTTTTTGGGGATATACAGTTTAGAATAAAATGCACTAAAAACCCCTGCTATATTGTGCGGTTGTGATGGGCCGTCCTCTCTTTTTTTTGATTGATGCTGTATGTTTGCGAGTACATTTCTTTTTTAAATAGTTTAAAAGGGGGCGCAGACTTATTTTGGAGCATATAATTCGTTTTTTTGAGTTTATGTTCAGTGATGTGCTCAAGATCTGACCATTTTATTATACTAATTTTAGACTTGAAACAATACTTTTTCGTTTCTTTAGGAGGTGTAGATGGAATCAAATTACTTTTTGACACAGATTTCTAAATCTCTTTGCTCTCTATTAGCTTTTTTTGTTATTGTGGAATGACATACTAATTAGAGAACCTCTATTTGACGCTTTCATCGCATCCCGCTTGACTGCGTCTTTATAATGGATTGTCAGGTTATTTGCAGAGTAGAATTCAGTGTCACTTTTGATTCTCTTATTTGTGACTCTAACTGAATACTATTATTATTTAGTCACCAATGGTTTTTCCTATTTCAGGGGTTGGTGCAGATCAGTTTTTCTCAGATGCAAGGGTGGTCTGCAACTATTATCGGTTCAATTTTTTTTATATGAAGTCAAAGGGGAAAAATGGGTTGTTAATCATAATGAAGTCTATACAGAAGACAAAAAAGTCCTCTGTGATAGTAGTTTAGTGGTCTTTCCAAACAATGTAATGCAAGTGGCCTTTCTGCCACTATTAGTGGCATGGCTGCACTTGGGTCTGTAAGAAAAAGGGGGCGAGGGGTTCATTGGTGGGACAGTGGGAGAGGCAGATGCCAAACTCGTGGTGTTGATGGGTGCAAGTCTGAAGTACCCAGCTTCTGTGTGCCAACTTGCTTTCTTTGGGTTTGGCAGAGGATCATTGAGAGTATGTTATCTATGGGGAAGATCGCAAGGTCTTATAGACTACAGCAATTTGAGTCTGGTTTTCCACTGATGTGAGTGTAATAGGATTTAAGAGGAGAGCTTAGTTGTGGTCCGGTTAGTGTTCATTTGCTAATGGGTAGGCTTGTGTTGCAGTCTGTGGGTGGGTATTTGTGGGTAGTATAAGGCGCCAGAATATCTTTCAGTGGAGTTGGTTAGTCGAGGGAAGGGGGAGTAGGCTTTAACCGACAAAGCAACCTGCAACATTGCATTACCACAACAGGCCACGGTTCACTAGCTCACGTTGACGCTGTCAGAATTAATCTCTCGCACGTATATACTTTGCATCCCATGTGCAACAAAACAAGCATCTGAGTGCTGACGGATGAGGGCAAAGGGCATTCTGGAAACTCCACTGATTACAATAAGTTACTTACTAAGGTTTATGTGAGGCAGAACCTTTTGTTGAGAGAATAGGCTAATTGAAATTTGAAGGCTGCAGTCACCCATTTTACCCTCTTTATTACGCTGCTTGGCATGCTCAGAGATGCCTCATGCCTCAAACCTCACTCTAGTTTGCTCAGTGGCCTGCTGGGAATTCTGCCGGTCAAGGGCATGGCCTGTCGTGGGAAGATTAAGAAAGCATTTGTCAGGCGTTTGGGGCAGGGGCCATAATCCCTGCTCATTCCTTATAGGGGTCTACCCTACTGTCTCCCACAAGCCCAAAAAACTCTTCTCACACACGCCAAAATGCAAATGCTATTCCCTCTGCTCCCAACACACCAGGTTTTGATGTGGCACCAGGACTTTAGTATCAAAGGGATGCTGCCACCCTGCAGGAGTTTCGTAACAATGAAACAAGGAGCAGAAAAGATAGGTGGTGTGTAGAGTCCTCGAAAGTATACCACCTTTCCCTTAAGACGGTGCAGCGGCTTCAGGAAGGTGAAGAACTGCATGCTTACAGTGACAGAAAGAGGGTTTGTGGAGGCAGATAGGATGGACATTCCAATAATACTGCAATCTTATGTTTGCAGTCTCTCTGTCACTTTACTATTTAAGTGTCTCGGATCAATGTTCCTGCAGTGTCCCTGCTGGGCTTTGTGCCACAGCTAAATGATGAAACCTGGGCAAAACCATCCATGCTTTACATCCAGGTATTAAGGGTTGTCCTTCCCAGGGTAGGCAGAGGCTGTCTGGGATTAGCATATGTACAAGGGGTGAGCTGCTCCCCCACAGGGGGTCTCCAAAGGTACCCATTGACTGCAATTTACAATACAAAAGAAATGCTGCCTTCCTGCAGAAAGTGCAGGGCTGACTGAATTATGCTCTTGCATTGACATCTTTTACACAAATTGGTATGTTGTCTGGCGAAGCATATCAGAGCATTGTGCTTGCATAGTTTGTGGCTGGTTCCAAAAGCTCAGTAAAATAGCCATGTTTTGACTATGTGGGTTCCTTTTGGTTGCCTGGTCATTTTCAACTTTCATTGTGGTGCTTGGGCTCTTCATTTAGGGGTATAGCTTTTCTGTCTAAAGATTGGGCAGGTTCAGTATATGCAGTTTAGGGACATAGTTTTGTTGCTAATGACTGACCATGTACAGTGCTCGACGCGAAATTTAGTGGGTTATCCCTGCTGTCTACATTTTGGGCGTATGCAATATATGCAATTTATAGGGGGGTAGAGCTCTGCTGTCTAAAGCCTGACCATGTACGGTTCTGGAGATGTGTTTTAGTGCCAAAACTCTGATTTCGATTGGATTGTGTCCTCGAACGTATTGCACATCTTTGACATGTAATGTCCACAGCTGTGTACTTCGGCAATTTTTCCGCAGAGGGCGTCCTGCGTCGATGGCGCCGGGTCGATGTCCCTCGAAGACCTGCGTCGAGGTCGACGTCATCCGCAGAGGGCGTCCTGCGTCGATGGCGCCGGGTCGATGTCCCTCGAAGACCTGCGTCGAGGTCGACGTCACCGGATATTATAAATGGGACGCCCAGCGCCCTTAGCCTCAGTTCTGTTTTTTCCGCAAACGTGTTTGCTTCGGAGACTTGTCGCGCCTCGTGTATTCCTCGTGAATGTCTTCTTCGACCCCTCTGACTCTGCGGTCTGGCTTCAAGATTTACCGGGACTGCAAGTATAAGATGTCGATTATGGACCTGCATCGCATATGTTTCTGGTGCCTGGGCGAGAGTCATGACAACGATGACTGTTCCAAATGCCAGCCGCTGACTGCTAAGGCCTTGCGGGAGCGTAAGGGGAAGTTACAGGTAGGTGGAGGTTCCAAACCCAGTAAGTCCCATAAAGCTGCTAAGGGGATGTCCACCGATGATCTGGGGGACGACTCTCCTCGTTGGAAGGAGTCCCGGGATCTTGGTCCCAGAGTGGTTCCTGCCATTCGTCGCCCTCGTGTCGGAATTCCAGGAAGCACCATCACCAGTTGCCTTCCCCGTCCTCTTCGGAGGATGGCGCAGCAAGAAAAGTTGCTTGTCCTATGAAGTCCTCAACTCCGGAGGAATGGGCAGCCTTCAGGGAGCAGATGCTGGTGATTTTTCAATCCCAGGGCCCAGTTCCGTCCGTGCCTTCGGAAGAAGCCGGCAGTGAACGGTCTCGGTCCGTGGCTCGTGCACCTTGGGGCTCGGGTCCTCGACGCGATTCTCATCGGGAACCTTCAAGGTCCCGTTCAGACAAGGTTCAGGTTGATCGCCAGAGACGTGCTTCCAGATCTCGGTCCTCATCTCCGGCTAGACTGCAGAAATCTAGTAAGGGCTCGAGGTTGGCGTCCACTCCGTCGCCTCTGTGTCCATTGGATGCCTTCGGGGCCTTTTGGCTGGAATTTGCTGATGGAGGTCCCTGGTACTGTGGATTTTCCAAGGAAGCCTACTTCCAAGTCAGTCAGGCCTGGTAAGAATTTCTGAACCTCTTCTGTCCTGAGCAGGAGTTTTTTCTTCCTCTGGATGATATCTGTGAGGATGAGGAGAGGTCAGATTTGTAATTTGACCCTGTTGAGCCTGATGTGGCTTCTTTCTTTTCTGGCGACAGTCAGTTGGAAGAGTTACGTCAATCTCTTCATGATGCCAGTGGCTTGGACACTTCTCCTCAGGTGGAATTTGGCAGACCTGAGCCTGGGGCTCATGCAGAGTCATCCTACAGTAGACTGATGGCTAGGGTCACTGAGTATCTTGGTTTGTCTAGTCCTTGTTCAGAATGGCTTAACTTATATTTTGGATCAAGGTCCGTCCTCTGACCTGGTGTTACCTTTTCATTTGACGTTGCAGAAAAGGGTGGCGGCTGCTTGGCAGACACCGGAATCTCTACCGGCGCTTAACAAATCGTTTATTAAAAAATACTGCCCTTCCAGTAGCTACCCCAGCTACCTTTCCTCTCACCCCACTCCCGAGTTTCTGGTGGTTCAGGCGGCTACGGCCACCTCGAAGCAGGCGGCTTACCCTACCATCCCTCCTGATAGGGATGAAAAACACTTTGATGGTTGGGCACGCAAGGTGTTTTCTGCAGGGAGTATGGCGCTGAAGTCAGCCAACTCCACTTGTGCCTTAGCAAGATTTTCACACACTCTGTGGAATTGTTTCTCTAGCGGCTGAGCATATTCCTGAAGGGGAAGAAAGGGATGGGTTCCTTGCTCTCGTGCAAGATGGCAAGGATGCCATGTGTGAATCCCTTCTTTCGGGATTGGACACAGCCGACAGTGTTAGCCGGTCCATGGCTGTGAGCACCGTTCTACGCAGATTTGCTTGGTTGCGGAAGTCAGGTTTTTGCTCCGGATGTGCAAGCCCATCTTTTGAACATGCCCTTTGATGGCGCGCATTTGTTTGGCAGCAAGGCTGACGAGAGACTTGAGAAGTTGCAGACCTCAAAAGCTGCGGCTAAATCTTTGAGCGCAGCTGTGCGTCAACCTCCACCTTTTTATCCTAGGGGACAGCAATGGAGGGGTGGTTCCTTTCGCTACTGCTCCTCTTTTGGTAGGTCGAGAGGAGCCACCAGTCAAAGGGGCCAGCGTAAAAGTACCCGTGGTGGTCGGGGAAATAGGGGTACCAAAGCTGCTCAGGCAGCTTCCTCTTGGCCTTCAAGCACTGCCACAGCCGCTCCAAAAGAAGCACGAGGCCATGTTCCATTGTGCTCCGGTTGGGGGCAGACTGTCTCAGCATCTCGAAGAATGGCGAACTATTACCTTGGATGCGCGGGTTCTGGATACAATAGCCCACGGCTACTGCCTTCCCATCCTAAAGCGGCCTCACGACAATCCACCAGGGAATCTCTTTGAAGCTTCCAGATCTGCTCCTTTTGCAAGAAATCTTGACCCTGCTGGAGAAAGGCGCTATAGAACTGGTGCCTGTAGCGGAGAGGAACAAGGGATGGTGTTCCCCATATTTTTTGATTTCCAAAGAAAGACGGGGGATTGAGACCCATCTTAGACTTGTGTTGGTTGAACAAACTTCACAGGAAGGAAAAGTTCAAGATGATCAATCTTTCTCAGGTCTTCCAGGCCCTTCGACTTCAGGATTGGTTGGTGTCTCTGGACCTACAGGATGCTTACTTTCATGTGCCGATTCATCCAAAGCACAGAAAGTACCTGAGGTTTGCGGCTGGCAGCTCGCACTTTCAGTTTCGGGTCCTGCCATTCGGATTGACCTCCGCCCTGAGGGTCTTCACCAAGCTAATGGTGGTGGTGGCAGCGTATCTCAGGCGAGGATTCACATCTACCCCTAACTGGACGATTGGCTGATCCGTGCGCGTTCTCCCGAGCAAGCGACAGATCATCTCAGTCTCACCTGCCGCTCCCTCCACAAGCTGGGCTTCTCCCTCAATTTCAAGAAGTCGCATCTGACACCTTCCCAACAGGTCCAGTACATCGGGGCTGTGTTGGATACGTCCTTGGGGAAGTGCTCGCCTCCCAAGATGAGGGCTCATCACATTGTGCAGATGGTGGACAAGTTTCAACATGCCCAGCGTCTCCCAGCTTTCGAATTCTTAAGGTTGCTCGGCCTCATGGCGTCCTTTATTTTTCTGGTGCCAGAGGCCAGGCTGAGGATGAGATCCCTGCAATGGATCCTCAAGATGCAGTGGTCACAATTCTCAGGCAAGATGTCGGATCCCGTTCATATTCCACTCTCGGTCTCACAGGATCTTCTGTGTTGGGCCAGTGAGGGGAACCTGAAGAAGGGGGAGCTGTTTTGGCAACCGTGGCCGGAGGTGACTGTACCGACGGACGCTACCCTCACAGGATGGGGAGCTCATGCCGACGATTTGACAGCTAGCGGTCGTTGGTCTCTGTCAGAGTCCAAACTCCACATCAACCTGTTAGAGCTGAGGGCCAATCAGGTTAGCGCTGAAGGCTTTTCTGCCGTTTATGCAGGGCAAGAGTGTCCTGATCATGACGGACAATACAGTGGCCACGCATTACCTCAACAAAAAAGGGGGAGGCGTTAGGGTCATTCCCGTTGTGCAGAGAGGCGATGCAGCTCTGGTTCTGGGCAATCCAGCAGGGAATATCACTCGGCAGTTCATCTGGCTGGAGAGGAGAATGCGGCTGCAGACGCTCTGAGCAGGCAGAGCATGGTCTCTCGCGAGTGGGAGTTGGCTCAGGAAGACCTTCTGGAGATCTTCACCCTTTGGGGAACCCCACAAGTGGATCTCTTCGCGACCAGTACCAACCGGAAGTACGAGAGATTCTGCTCAAGGGAATTTCCTCCGAGAGGAGCCTTAGGAGACGCATTTGTCGTGAATTGGTCATTCCCACTTCTGTACGCGTTTCATCCGGTCCCCGTCATTCCTCAAGTGTTGGGGAGGTTGCGGAGGTTCGGATCCCACATGATCCTCATTGCTCCGGATTGGGCCAGGAGAGCGTGGTACCCAGACCTTCTAGAAATGTCCATCTGCCCTCCATGCCGTCTTCCCTACTGAGAGGATCTTCTCTCGCGTGAGGCGAGTTGGTTTCCCCATCCAGAGGTCAAGACTCTTAACCTTCACGCTTGGTATCTGAAAGGTTGAGCTATAAGGATTGGGACCTCCCGGATGACGTGATGGAGGTGTTGCTTTCGGCCAGGTGGCCGGCAACCAAATCCCTGTACCGTTGCCGGTGGTGTACGTTTTGCGACTGGTGCAAAGGACTAGTTGTTGATCCTTTTCAGTGTTCTGTTCCCATGGTTCTGTCTTTTTTGCTTTCTTTGGCCCACAGGGGCCTTCAAGTAGGTACCATTAAAGGTTACCAGGCGGCGCTGTCTATCTTCAAGTGCTCGTCTGAAGAATGTTCTTATTTTAAGATTCCTTTGATTTCCCAATTTCTAAAAGGGCTCACTAGTTTGTTCCCGCCGTCCCTGTTTCAGGTGCTGGTTTGGGATCTGAATTTGGTCTTGAAATTCCTGACGGGGGCTCCATTTGAACCTTTGCACTCTTGTCCTTTAAAACTGTTGTCTTTCAAGACGGTGTTCTTGGTGGCGGTGACATCAGCTCGCAGAGTGAGTGAATTGCAGGCACTTTCATCCAAACCGCCCTTTACTGTGTTCCACATGGCTAGGGTTGTACTGAGGGTACGTCCTTCCTTTCTACCTAAGGTAGTGTCTGAGTTTCATTTAAGCCAGAAGGTGGTACTTCCTTTTCTACCCTCCTCCTAATCCTGGTAAGGAAGAGGAGCGACTCCATAGGTTGGACCGTAGGAGAGCGCTGAGCTTTTAAATTTCTAGGATGTCCAGGGTCAGAGTGGACGATCAACTCTTTGTGGGGTATGCTGGACACCGATTGGGCCAGGCTTTTACCAAACAGACCTTGTTCAGGTGGATTATCCTCACCGTTACTGAATGTTACAGATTGGCGGGCAAGGGCCCTCCTGAAGGGTTGCAAGCTCATTCCACTAGGGGCGTGGCTACTTCCAGAGCCCTGCTGCGGGGAGTTCCTATTAGGAATATTTGTGACGCAGTGACATGGGCTTCTATCCACACCTTTGTCAAACATTACTCCCTGGATACGCTCCATGGTCAAGATATGGTCTTTGGTAAGGCAGTTCTTTATTTTCCATCTGATTGGTTAATCTAAATTCTTTTCCCCTCCTCATTTTCTGGTACTGCTTTGGGAGTCTGTCAAAGATGTGGAATACGTTGGAGGACACAATCCATTCGAAGAACAAGTTACTTACCAACTGGTAGCGTTCTTTCGACTGGATGTTCCTCCAATGTATTCCACATCGCCCTCCCAACTTGCCCCTCTGGAGAAATTCCTATGCTATTGCAGCTTACGTTCCCGCAAGGCTATGTGCAGTCATGCAGGCATGGTGTACGAGCATGTCGCACGTTATGGAGGAAAAAATATAAACGGAGGCTAAGGGCGCCGTGTACCCTTTTTATAACATCAGGTGACGTCACCCTCGACGGAGGGCTTTGAGGGACATCGACCCGACGCCATCGACGCATGACACCCTCTGCCTAAAAATATAATAAGTACACAGCTGTGGACATTACATGTCAAAGATGTGGAATACGTTGGAGGAACATCCAGTCGAAAGAAAGTTACCAGGTGGTAAGTAACTTGTTCGTCTAAGCTTTGGCATATAAGTGAAGGTATATATGCATTTTGGAGGTTAGTTCTGCTGTTTGCGGGCTGACCATGGACAAAGCAGGGCGTGCAATTTAGAGAGGTATCTCTGCTGGCTACACCATGGCCATGTACGGTGCAGGGCACAATGGGGATAGTTCCCCATTAGTACTCTATTGAATGATGCCACCTTCCTCTTCACTTTCACTGTACCCATTAATAACCCACTGCATTACCCCGGCTCCTCTTACTCGTATCCCATTAGTAATCCACTGCAGTACCTCTGCCACCCTCTTCCTCGTCCCAGTATCCCATTCGTAATCCATAACATTATCCCTGACTCCCTCTTCCTAGTCACAGTTCCCCATTCTCTAGCATTGGACCTTTCATGGATTCACATGCTCATGAATATTCCCCGTCGTCCGGCTGGGAATTCACGATAATATTAAAGCAGTTTGTTTTTAAGCTTAAACTGCTTTGCAGTTATATAGCCTATTGCTGTCACTTTGGATTATACTGCCCCACCCAATGATATCAGTCTTCCTTAACTCGACCCCTGGAGGCTATATTCAGATCTTTACTGCATGTTTACGTGTTGGGAGTCCTCGTTTTGCTCCTCGAAATATCGCCTTTGTCCTATTTTTTTTTTTAGATACCTTTTTTCCATCGTGTCTTCATCTTCACTAACTTTAGTAACTACCGGTAATGGGGACCTGTTTCTGGTGAAAATCCAGACCATCTACAGATCGTCTTTACGTGTGAGGCCCAGGTCTCCAGTTTGAGGCCTTCAACACGCTGTGATGGCGGACGCCAAAAAGAAAAGCCTCTTCAATGCCTGTTCAAAGTGTAGCCTCACAAATGTTTTTGTGGAAGACCTGCATGAAAAATGCTTGTATTGCTTGCACCTGGATCATGAAATGGAAAACTGTTCTATTTGCCAGCCCTTTTTTATCGAAAACTAGAAAGGATATTCATCTAAGGTTGGTGACTTGGCTAGAGGAGGCTTCTGACACAGCTTTGGTTCATTGTCATGCCTTTGCCAGTGTCAGCAGGCCCGTGCAATGAACTCCCTCTTCCAAGAGGTCGAAGTCGCATGAGAAAACTTCCCTGGGGAAGAAACCTAAAAGGGGACATAAGGCGCACACTTTGACTACTCGCCCATCAGCACCAGTGCCGACCATTCCGTCCACGTTTGGCTCTGTCCATGTCTGCTTTGTCCACGACTACATCCGTGACTAGTCTTCATCTCACTCTTCGGAGAAACTAAGACTTTCTACGTCCTCCCGACGATCCCATCAATGAACCACACTCCATCGACGAGCCACAAGCACAAATCTCAACAACCTTGTCGATGACTACAGCATCGGCGAGTGCGAAGACCCAAATCAATCACCTCTTAGGCGACGGTTGCACCGTCCACAATCACTTCGTCTACGGCTTCATCTACAGCGAAGAATGCTGTATCCAGGATTGCTTTGCCTCCCAGACCGGCTTCAGCACTGTTGACGTCTCCGGCACTGTTGACAACTCTGCAAGCCCCGGTGCTTGCTTCATTTCCCAGAGCTGCAAGTGTGGACATTGAGATGCCTCTAGCACTGTTGTTTCTGCCACAGCCCACGAAGGCCAAGCCACTTTTTACCCTAGTGCCTACTGTCAGCTGTGGCGACACCAGCCCAACTGTTGCAAGATGGCTACATTTGACCAAGAGGAAGTCCAGCCCAACTGTTGCTGGATGGCTGCATCTGACCAGGAGGAAGTCCAGGAAGACCCAGACGCAATTCTTCCACTGCCTCGTTAGCCAGTTCAACCAGCTCAGTCAATCCAACAGGCTGTTCCTGTTCCCTTGGGAATTCCACCAGCACTAATTCCACAGGCACCCAGGGACTTGTCTCTGAATATCCTCTATACATTACAGATGCTGGTCACGGACCTGCAGCATTGTCTATCTCCTCCGGCCCCTCAGGGTGCCCCTAGTAGGCGTCCTCAGGCTTTGCCTTCACAAGAGCATTTGATTCCGCCACGTGCACCTCGGCCAACACCTCAGTTCTCTGTCCCGGTGGCCACCCTAACGGACACTGATACTTGTCCTGACAAAGACACATCCGGACAGGCATACTACTGATGAGTATGAAGACCTGGTGCCTGCTATTGGGGAGACCCCAGATCTACCTTCCTGAGATTCACCACCAGACGAGATAAGTTTGTTTCAAACACTCTTAACATGTACAGTTAAACTCTTTGATCTGGTTCCAGAAGAGCAGAGGAAGGAAGGTTTCCCGTTTCAAAGGCATCACGCCTCCAGAAACTACGTATATGTTTTGGCCGTGGTACAATTGTTCGTGGCTGAATTGACTGTGTGTCAATTCGGCGCGAAGCCAATTTTGCTGTGGCCAAAACGACCAAAATTAAAGCAGTTTTGGCCGCATCAAAATTGGCTTTGTTGCCCAATTGACCACAGTCAATTCGGCCAAGAACAATTGTGCCACGGCCAACATGCATACATCATTTTCGGAGCAGTACTGAGACGCCAGGGAAGGTTAAAGGCCACCAATTTATGTCCGGAGGTACTGTCCAAGGTCATAGACATGCCCTTTGATGGAGTTGACATCTTTGGTAAGAAGGTAGACAAGACACTCCAAGCCATCAATGATGACAAGGATACCGCTGGCTCCTTGGGCAACTTACAACACTAAAGGCAGTTCTTTAATTCCAGTAGGGGCCATTTCTTCAGAACCTCCAAAGACTACCACCCATCTCTCACCAGCTCACATGAGGCATACAGGAGGAGGTTGCAGGCGTACAGGGGTACTCAGTGGCGACACTGAGCTTCCACAATGACACAAACTCCCAAGCGGGTCTGACCAGCACCAGGACCTGTGCCTCCACTTAAGCAATCCAGTGGGAGGCTGGTTGTTGCAGTTTGTCGATCAGTGCTGCAGCATCTCCACTGACAAATGGGTGGTCAACATCGTTCAACAGGGTCACACCCTCGAATGCCCTTCCATTTCACCAATAAAGAAAAAGCAACAACATCTGACCCGCCCCCTTCTTACAGGAAATTCGGTCCCTGCTAGAAAAAGGGTGCTGTAGAAGCTGTACCATTGCACCTCTGGGGATGCGGGGTGTACTCTAGGGGGTAAACTAGGGGGTACACTAGTGTGTACACTAGGGGGCGCAGAAGCTCGGATGCCTGATCCGATGTCTCCCTGATCTCGGGCTGAATTAAACCTTTTAAATAAGTATCTACAACAATTGCATACTACTCCACTCTACGTTCTCGAGCTCTTTCCTTGAGGTATCACTGGATCAAGTTTCTCTGAAGTTCGGACCCTCCAACCAGTCCAGCAGCCGTCTCTTGACTGTTGGGCCCTCCTGCTCCCGCCTCTGTTTGAGCACCCTTGGGCCTCTCCCAGCTCCGACACCGAGGCTCCTTTGGTGTTTGCCAGCTGCTGCTTCCCACTGTAATCAGCGTAACTCCCGCTCCCACTGCACTGCCCTTATTGCTGCCACTGCTGCCTCTCATCAGCCTCCTCGACTTGCTTCTGTACTGAGAGCCCCGGGGGCCTCTTCACTGTGTGTGCCCCCTTTCAACCTGGGCCTCAACTGGACCTCTCCCAGCCCCGAGCCTCCTTGGTGTCTGCCGGGGGATGTTTTCCTGTTGTGAACGGCGGGGTCTCTACGGTGATCCGCTCCCATCCGGCCTCCTGCAAGTCCTCTCTTCGCGGTCTCAACCGGTCATCCCCTCCAGCCTGCAGGGACATCTCACACCTGCGACCGCCGTGGACCTCTGCCGCTTCTGGACCCTGCTTCCTCCAGGCCGTCCCTACAGCCTGCAGTTGTAGCCCTCGCCTGCGCCCACCATCTGTCTCCTGCTGCTTCGGTCGGCTGGCTGGAGTGATTTCCTCTGGATCCCGCTTTCTGCAGGCCACCCCTCCTCCACCAAGGCCCCTCTTTGAGGTCCTGCTGTGGCGGAGCTCGTCTCCTAAGCACGGCTCTTGTGGTGGTGGTGTCCCGTGCCTCCACTGCACCATCCGGTGTGCCGCTGCAGCTCCTATCTTGCGTCCTACTGTTGAGCTTGGCCACCACTGAGTCCCGCTTCTTCCTGACCATCCCTCCAGCCTACAGGTACAGCTCATGCCTGGGACCTCCATTGGACTCTTGCTGCTTCAGGGTCCCGCTTCCTCCTGACCATCCCTCCAGCCTGCAGTTTCATCTCCCACCTGCAGACACCATCTGTCTCCTGCTACTTCAGTTGGCTGGCTGGTGTGATCTCCTCTGGGTCCTGCTCGCTCCTGTCCCCCCCCCCCCCCCTCCACCAAGGCCCCTCTTTGAGGTCCTGCTGCGACGGCCCCCATCTCCTGAGCACGGCTCTTGGGTGGTGAGATCCAGCGCCTCCTCTGCACCATCTGTAGTGCTGCTGCAGCTTCTATCTTGAGTCCTGCTGTGGCGGAGCTCGGGACCTCCCGCCTGTGGAGAATTTATGGACTCCTTTTCTTGTTGTTACCGTGACTCCCTGCTCTGACTCCTAACTCATACCTCCCATAGTGGCACCCTACTGACACCCTGCAGGTCTCGCCCTCTTCTTCCAGCCTACTGGGACAGCCCTCATCTTCTGAGCGTGGCTCTTGGGTGATGAGCGCCAGCGCCTCCTCTGCACCATCTGGAGTGCCACTGCAGCTTCTATCTTGAGTCCTGCTGTCGGAGCTCAGGACCTCCTGCCTGTGGAGACTTTATGGACACCCCTTTTCTTGTTGTTACCGTGACTCCCTGCTCTGACTCCTAACTCATAAACCTCCCAAGAGTGGGACCCTCGGACACCCTGCTGCCATCTCCACCCTTATATTTTTCCTACTGATTTGCTTTAGTCCACGATCAGGCAACCTTTAACGGCATTTCCTATGCCCCCCTCAGCCCTTTCTCTGAGCCCTTACCACCGCCTGATCCACGCTACCACTAAGCACCCTCCATCACCTGACCTTCAATCCCAATCCCTTTAACATTGCATTCTATCCTTGTCATTCGCATTACCAAAATCCTCCCTTTTCACCCTCCTTGCTCTTCCCCCTCCGTCCCATCCTCCCCTCCTACCTCTCCTCCTTGTCCTTCCCCTATTTCTCATTTCTATTCCCTTGCTCAACTCCCTTCCCCATACACTCCCTTCCTCTTCCTCCCTTCCATATCACCGTAACCTCATCTACCCCCCAATCCATCCTCCAGCCTAATCAACATTGCCCTTTGGAATGTCAGATCTCTTTGCAATAAGACTGCAGCTGTTTTGGATATGTTCCTTCGCTTTAACCTTCACTTCCTCTGCCTGACTGAAACTTGGATCCCTTATCACAACTCTACGGTCCCTGCCTCCCTTACTACCCCCTCTTCTTCCTTTTATCATCTCTCGTCCCACTGGTCGTGGCACAGGCGTAGGACTCCTCTTCCACCCTAATTACCTTTCATCTACCTCCTCACTGTCCCTTCCTACCCTCCCTTCTTTTGAAAACTTATTTAAATCCTTCACCTCCCCTCACCCCATCTCCCTCCTAATTATTTATAGACCTCCTGGTCCCCTTTCCTCCTTCTACAACGATCTTGACCACCTCCTTTCTCTTATCTCCCCCTCCTCCCCTCCCCTCACTGTACTCGGCGACTTCAACATTCACCTTCCCACTCCCCCTCAACCCTCACCTCTTCTCTCTATCCTGGACTCCTACCTTCTCTCCCCTCTCCCCTCCTCCCCTACTCACTCTTCTGGCTCCACTCTTGACCTCATTTTTAATTCAACCTACTCCTCCTCACTACCCACCTTTCTATCTGATCATGCTCTTCTCTCTTTCTCCCTTACCCCCTGCTCTTCACCTCCCATTCCCTTACCTTCTGACAACTTTTTTACTCGACGTGACCTCCGGAACTTTAACTCCTCTCTCTTTTTTGAAACCTGCTCTTCCTTTCTTCCTCCTCTCTCTGAATTCTCCACTCTCCCACCTGACCATGCCCTATCCTCTCCATCTTCCTCCATCTCCTCTAGTCTTGATCAACTCTACCCCCTCTCCTCTTTCCATCCCACCCGTAAGCCTTCCCAACCCTGGCTCTCCCCTCACCTTTTGTCCATGCGTTGTCTCCTTCGTCAACTTGAGCGACGCTGGCTCAAATCCCCTAATCATTCCCACCAAACCTCCTACTTCTCTTATTCTCTCTGATTCCTGTCTTAACTCTGCTAAACGCTCCTACTTTTCTAACCTCCTTCACTTACAAGCCTCTAAGCCTTGTCGTATCTTTTGAACTCTGGCTCGTCTGCTCCCCCCTCCTACCCCTGACCCCTCCCTTTCCTCTCTTCTCTCTCCTTCTGACTTTGCTGAATTCTTCTCTGCTAAATTTCTTTCTCTTCGCCCAAAAATTAACTCTTCTCCTCCCTGCTCCCCTCCCCCTCCTTCCTTCCTTCCACTTCCCCTCTGCTTGCATGTCTGAATTCTCTCTTATCACTCCCTCTGACGTCTCCCTCCTCCTTGCTAAATTCCACCCCGCTACTGCCCCTTCTGATTCCATCCCTACCCTCCTTATTCCAAAGATGTACCCCTCTCTTATCCCTTATCTTACTTCCTTCTTCAATATCTGTCTCTCCGCAGCCTCCTTTCCTACTGTCTTTAAGCACGCCACTATTATCCCTATTCTGAAGAAACTTTCTGCTAATCCCCTTCTTGCTTCCAACTTTCGTCCAATCTCACATCTACCTTTCCTCTTTAAAATACTCGAACACTTAGCCTACTCTCAGCTCTTGACCATTGTCACTAACCTCTCTCTCCTTCCCCCTTCTCAATCTGGTTTCCACCCTAAACACTCCACTGAGTCCGCTCTCACCTATGTCCTTAACTCCCTTCTCCCTTGACCTCTCTGCTGCCTTCGATACTGTCGATCACCCTTTACTTATCAATACTCTTTCCTCCTTTGGCTTCAAAGGCTCTGTCATTAACTGGCTCTCCTCTTACCTCTCCCAACGTTCCTTTGCTGTCTCTTGGGGTGGTCCTTCCTCCCCTACCTTCCCTTTGGACCATGGCGTTCCCCCGGGCTCTGTCCTATTCTCTCTTTACACTTCACTCCTTGCCCCTATCATCTCCTCCTTCGGGATCTTTCACCATTTCTATGCTGCCGACACCCAGCTATATCTCTCCTTTTCTTCCTTTACCCCTGATCTCCATCTAAAGCTCTCTTCTTGTCTTACCGCCATTAAAAACTGGATGTCACCTCACTATCTTTCTTTTTTTAACACTGATAAAACTGAAGTACTATTCTTTCCCGCTAACACACTTACTTCCCCCTCCTTCCATTCATTTTCCCCCTTCTAACCTTCCTATTTCCACCCATGCTCGTAATCTAGGCATTTACTTCGATCCTTCCCTCCCTTTTTCCCCATCATATCTCCCTTACTTCTCGTGCATGTCGCTACCATGGCTTTAACATCCGTAAAGTCCGTTCCTCTCTTACCTTTCATGCTACCAAACTTTTAATCTCCTCCCTCATCTTTTCCTGCCTCTTCTACTGTTCTTCCCTCTTCCTTGGTCTCCCTGCCTCCCACTTGCCCCCCTCAAATCCATCTACCACTCTGCTATCCACACCCTCTGCCTTCTCTCTCCCCATCTCGAACTCACTTTGCAACCTAGGTTGGCTTCCTTTCCACTCCCCAACTTAAATTTCACTTACTTTGTCTTGTCTTTAAATCTCTCCATGACCTTGCCCCTCCATATCTCTCCTCTCTTCTCTCATTCCACACTCCCTCTCGCTACCTTCGCTCTGCTGACCTCTTCCTACTTTCTGATCCCCCACCCTCTTGTGCCTCTTCTCGTTTCCGCTCCTTTCAGCTCCTTTCCCCTTTACACTGGAACTCCCTGCCTCTTTCCGCTCCATCCCCACCTATTCTTCATTCCGTTCCTCCTTGAAATCACTCCTTCATTCCCCTCCTGACACCCTATTCTCTCTCTCCCTTTCTTTCTATCTCTCTCTCCCTCTCGCACCCCATCTCAGCTCTATTCACTCTCCCGCTTCCTTCCTATGACCTCTCTTCCTACTATGTAATTTACTCCCTAATCTCTCTCCCTCTTCCTTCCACATCCTTATCCTCCTTCTCATATGCAAATTGTTCTACTTACTGTTTTTTGGTCTAATTCATGTATATTGCTTGCTTCTACTGTTCTATGTTTTGTGTATTCTTGTTAAACTGTAAAGCGACCTTGGATTAAGGCGCTATATAAATACAAAATACAAATACTCCAGATACTTCCTGGTGAGAAAGGAGGACTGTGGGAGGAGACCCATCCTTGACACCAGGCACCTCGACAAGTTCCTAACATCGCAAAAGTTCTGCATGGTCACGCTACAACCCGTTATCGACCAGCTAGAACACGGAGACTTCCTCTCCTGTCTGGACTTGGAGGATACCTACTTCCTCATACATCGCAAGCACAGATGCTTCCTTTGCGGTGCAAGGCAAGCATTACCAGTTCAAGGCTCTACCTTTTGGCCTAAAATTAGCGGCAAGAGTCTTAACAAAATGCCTAGCTGCGGTGGCTGTCCATCTCCGCCGCACAGGCATTTACATTTAGCCCTACCTAGACAATTGGATTATACATGCCCGCTCACGGCTGCTAGGCTTGCAGCACACCAGAAACCACCCAATGCCTCACTTCTCTGGGATTCCCCATCAACTTTCCAGAGTCATGCGTATCGCCGTCTCGAAATGCTTAGTTCCTAGGTTCACGATTCAACACACTGTCGTGTCTAGCTACCATCTCGAATGAGAGGGTCAGCTCCATACTCTGCAACATTCAGCAGCTGTCCATGCTACAGGTGACGACAGTCGGCTCCATCAAGTCGCTGTTAAGGATGATGTCTTCCTGCATCCCCTTTTTTCCTCACTGCAGACTTCAAATGAGGCCTTTCCAGGAGTTTCTGGATGCCAGGTGACAGCAGGTGTCGGGCTCCTGGGACGACAAGATCACCCTCACTCCAGGGTTCCGCAAACTCTCCATTGGTGGAATCATCGCGAGCACCTCTCACAGGGCGCTCCCTTTCGCCACCAGACACATGAAGCCACTGTAACAACCAAAGCCTCCCTGGAGGGTTGGGGAGCTCACGCAGGCCAATACCAAGTCAGAGGCCTGTAGCAGCTGGAAGAAAAGCCACTAAACATAAATGTCTTGGACCTCTGAGCTGTGTTCTGGGCCCTTAAGTCCTTCAAACCCCAACTCCAGGGCAAGGTGGTTTGCATCTTCACGGACCAAACGACCACCCTGTTCTATATCAGGAAGCAGAGCGGGACCCACTCTCCCATGCTGCCCAAGTAAGTGCTAGCGCTTTGGAACTGGGCGATATCACATAACATGTTTCTCGTTCCATTTGATCTGGCAGGGATTCACAATAACATTGCGGATTCCCTCAGCAAGGAGCTATGATCCTGCCATGAATCAAAGTGGGGTCATCCACAGATCGACTTGTTCGCCACAGAAACCAACTCCCAAGTGCCCCCAGTTTGCCAGCCGATGCCCTCAAGCAAGGAGCCTAGGGGGACACCTTCACGATCCCCTTGCCGGGCCTGTCGCTCCTATGAATTAATTCTGCTTCTGCTAAGAGTGCTAAATACACTCAAACTGAGTCAATGCAAGATGATCCTCATTGCTTCGGCATGGCCCTGTCAGATTTGGTACTCCGACCTCCTTCATCTTTCGGTGGCCCCTTGCGTCAAACTACCTCCTCTCCCAGACATGCTCTCTAGAGACGGGAGGTCCGTTCTGCATCACCACCCAGCCTCCCTGAACTTGATGGCTTGGCTTCTGCAGCCCTATAATTTGGACTGGTTGCGTTACCTTTAGAATGCAGACAGATACTGGCAAATGCTACAGCTCCATCTACTCTGTCCTGCTACAAGCACAGGTGGAAGCGCTGTATGGTGTCATTCACAATGCCTCGACCCTCTTTGCATCAAGGCTAATCAGATCCTGCCATATCTTCTGTCATTGGCTAAAGCAGGGCTTGCCCGAGCTTTGGCAACTCTAAGATGGCCGCCCGCATGATGCGAGATCTACCCTCTTCCCTTTCTGTTTGCTGAATCCACCCGTGCCTCTGATTGGTTTGCCTGGTGCTTTTCTGCACCTATCGTGAGCCGGCAGGCGATTTTGAGCCGGCCCACAATCACAAAGGCTCACCAATACAAAGGCTCCAATCCTGCCTGTCCCGAGCCTGTCCAGAGTCTACAGAGGCCAGGGCATGAAACTCTCTTCATCGCGCTCTAGACACTACTACAATTACGCTCAGGTCGCATTCTATGCTACTAATTAGTAAGCTACACTGGGGCTGCCCCTCTTAGCTGCACTTGTTCCTTGTTCATAGCTATACATCATGTGGTTTGTTGGTACGCTCTACAATGTGTTCTATACTTGCTTGCCTAACTGAGTGCCACAGCATGGCATTATCCGTTAATACTGACCTACTGTGCACTGATGTTTACTCTGCCAATTCCACCTGCCTGATAAGTCATGCCACCGCTATTGCTTGCTCCGATTTATATCATTTAGGCATTACTGTATTTAACATTGCATATAGCGCAAGCCGTGCTGTATTGGGCTGTGCCACATTAGCCAAACTTGCCCAGAGCCCACTAATTAATTTGCAGCACTAGTGTGCGCGTGCGTTCCCGCCTCTGAATCGATTCACGGGTACTTGTTCACCTGTTGCAGGTTGGCGCGCGTGCTTTATTGTGAATTCCAGGCGTCATTATCATGCCCCTTAGGACCATCCAGGCCACTTATTATTATATGGCCTTACCGGTAGCGATCTCTGTCCAGTTACTCACTGTGAAATCATTGACACACTGTACCAGACTGTAGGATACACTATATCCTAGTTACCAGTGTTTCTGGCCCCTTGTACTAAAATCGAATCTAGATGCCAGCACACCTAGGTCTAGCATGTTAGAATCTTTTCTATGCATTTTATACAATATCTGTACTAAATGTTAGCACACTGTATATCCTAGTCACCAGTGTTTCTGGCCCCCTGCACTAAATCAAATCTAAATACCAGTAAACAGCACCTTATAGGTACAGAACTGAAATTTACCTTGCTAGTCATACTGAATGACACCCTGATGTTAATACATAGTATGCTGCTGGCATAGACAGAAAATATCCCCTGCCTGTTCCACTAAAGTCGCTCAGACCCTACTACCTACTACCTACCTCTGCTATCCTTACTATGATGGCCATGACTATCAAAACAAATCCCCCTAAGGATAGAAACCTGAGACTCAGGTCTAGGTTGCCTAGCATCTACGAACCTATAAGAAACCACCCAAATAATGCCACCATACGTACTATCACCCAGCCTAAGAACGCTCCTCCGACAGCCACGCAGTCCACCCATACCTGTGCTCAAACCCCTACTAAGATTCACACAATCCAAAATACCTTATCACCCAAAACCCCTCTAATAGCCAAACCCAACAGTTCTTTAATGCTAACAAGATCCCTCATCAACGCTAGATCAGCGGTAGCCCATGCTACTGAAATCGCAGACATCCTAAATAATGATAACCTGGACTTATTGGCCATAACTGAGACTTGGTTACACGAGGCTGCAGGACCAACTCTAATGTTAGCAGTGCCTGACAGTTACCAAATCCTCAGATCTGACCGGCCTAATGCCAGAGGTGGTGGCCTAGCTATCATCTTCAAATCTACCCATCCCATTAGACCTGCCGCGTCAGCTTCCTACTCCTCCTGTGAAGTCCTCTGAGTTAAATTGCCCCTCTCTAATAACCGTACACTATCAATCCACCTGCTATACAGACCTCCTGGGCCACTAGGCACATTTGAAGATGACCTAACTAGCCTTATAGCCAATAATACCAAAGACTACTCTCAAACAATGCTGATGGGAGATTTCAATCTCGGCTTTAATGATACCGATAACAAACACGCAGAGCCAGTTGCAGCTTTGCTAAATGACCACGGTCTTAACCAGAAAGTCCTTTCCCCTACCCACATTAAAGGAAGGACCCTCGACTTGGTATCCAAACTGAACTGCAACATCAATATTACCGACATTGTCCCACAAACATGGACAGATCATTATCTAATAACCTTCTCTGCCACACTAGGTCTTCTCAGTCCTAAGACTAACAATATGGTACCCCCCCTCCTGACCAGAAGTAAGAAGGATATTACTGTTGAAAAACGTATCCCTCTTCTCCTTCCTGCTATCTCTGGATCAGAAAGCAACAACCCTGACACCTTGGTAAATACCTTCAATGATGCAATGACCAATGCACTGAACGTAATTGCTCCTGCCAAACTGCGCAAAGCTAAACAGGAAGCCCATTTAAATGCCTGGTTCACTCCCCATCTCAAATCTCTAAGATTACAAAAAAGAAAGCTCCAATCTATTTGGCGTCACTCCCCCCCTGAAAACAATAAAAATAATTTAACTGATTTTCCTAAATTCTACAAAAAAGAAATAACCAAAACTAAGAAGAACTCCTTCAATGACAGGATTGCGAAAGCTAACTCTAATACTAAAGAGCTATTCTCCATCCTTCGCGAACTGGAATCCCCAATTCAACCAATAGACAATGCTCCTAAAAACAAAGTATGGTGCATCAACATACACAAAGCCCTATCGAACAAAATCTCCTCTCTCCAATGCAAAATTGCAAAAAAAAGACACATTATCATCTTCTGATCAACAAATATCTCAACCTCCGGAGACTAGGACAACTACACCCTCTAGATTCAAGACTATCTCCATAATTGACACAGAGAAAATAATACTCTCCCTCAAACCTTCAAATTGTAAGGGTGACACCTGCCCAGCACAAATAATAAAGGATACAGCTAGGGACCTGGCTCCCTTTATCTCCAAGCTCCAAGCTCCAAATTCCTCCTTTAAATCAAACATGGTACCTGCCAATCTCAAAGAATCCTGGGTCCTCCCATTACTTAAAAAACAAACCCTGGACCCCTCCATCCCCACCAACTACAGACCGATCACCACAGTGCCATTTTTACTTAAAATCCTAGATAAAGCCGCCTACATACAAATCCAGGACTACCTGGAAGCCAACTACCTACTTGTCTCACGGCAATCTGGCTTCCGCCTCCTCCATGGCACGGAAACAGCTTTACTAGACCTTAAGACATAAATTGAGGAACTAAAGGATAAGGGAAAAACAGCTTTGCTCCTCTTACTAGACTTGTCGGCGACCTTCGACTTGGTGGATCATGAAGTCCTATGCAATCACCTCAGATCTGCCGCCAACCTCACCGGAGATACTATAGCCTGGGTCCAATCCTTCTTAGCCAATCACACTATGCGAGTCTTCTCCACTTCCGCCTGACCTTATCAAAATAACTTGCGGTGACCCACAGGGATCCTGTGTCTCCCATACCATGTACAATATCTTCACCAAACTTTTGTTTGACAAATTGGACAGACTGGGTGTCACCTACACGAAATTATGCAGATGGCACCCAGATCCTCATACCCCTCTCCGGCAACTTCGAGGCAGACTCAGCCTTGGTGAACAAAATCTACACCCTCATTCAGGCATGGATGGCATCCCATGGCCTCTGCCTGAATGACGATAAAACACAGTTACTAATCTTAGGCTCTGAAGCTAACATCCAAAAACTAAGCCCAAACTACGCATCTTTTAACATTGATAACAATCCTATCAAGGTGATGTCTGTGGTTAAAACTCTTGGATTCTACTTGGACTCCTCCCTGACACTTAAAAAGCAAGTCAACTCCCTTGCCTCCTCCAACCTACACTTGCAAACTTATCCGAGCATCCAGACCGTACCTCTCTAGTGCTAGCTGTATCACTCTAGCCAATGCCCTGATCATGTCTAGATTAGATTATTGCAATGCCCTGTACTCGGGAGCCAATAAATACATCACAGATAAAATTCAAAGACTGCAGAATAACGCCCTGAGAGCAGCATTGGATATCCCTTATAGAGAGCATATTACCAAATTCAGAATAGAGGTTAACTGGCTGAATATAACGGATAGAATCCTCCTCAAAACAGCCTCCCTTACATCCAAATGCTTGAACAACCTAGCTCCCCCTTACCTAATGGAAAAAATCACTAGGAGAATAGCTACCCGCCCTACAAGATCTGCTAACACATTCATGATAGAGACTCCTAGGTTCAAACGATCGACAGCGGGAGGAACCAGCTTTCCTGTTAAAGCTGCGCAATGTTGTAATAAGTTACCACTTGACCTCAGACTCGAACAACCTTGCCCTAAATTTAGACCTAAGGCCGCGCCAACGGCACATAACCAGATCCACACCATTCCTACTACACCCGGCCCCTACCTAACCTTCGTATCCGTTAACTATTCCGTACTCTAGGCAACTGTGCATGCATGATCACCTAGAAGGCTGTGCATGCTATATAATTATATAATTATATGATGTAAAATTATAATTATGATTTGTATATATGTCTATATAGATAAACATGTTAGTGTCCATTGACATTCTAAGCTATGCTCTGTATTTTGTATGTATTTTTGCATCTGTGTTGTATATAGTTGTGCCAAGTACTGTAACTAAGCTTAAGACTTCTTGTGTATATTGCTGCGCCCGGCTAACCAAGGGTTTGGTGCGCATTACTAAATAAATAAAAAAAACATCCATTAAAGTCCATCTTGCAGTTACCTCTCGCTATACTTGCACAGCTGGAAAGCTTTCGCCTCTGGTCTCACAGATTGGTTAAGGAGTTACTCAAGGGTCTGTTCCATGCATTCCCTCCGGTACAGGCCCAAGTGCCACTGTGGGAGCTTAATGTGGTTCTCTCCAAGTTAATGAAGACTCCATTTGAGCTCCTCCACAGGGCTCTGTTAAAGTTTCTATTATGGAAGACTGCTTTTCTGGTGGCCATTACATCGTCCACTCCAGGGTCTGCAAGGAACAGCTGAGAAGTTCACTTTGCCCCATCATCCATTTTCTTTTAATGCCCTTAAGAACATGTTTCTTATCTTTGATTAGTTATTGATAGGTGGCAAAGAACATTTTCAGGGATTTGCAGCCAGTTTTACAAGCAAGACTTAATTTCGGTGGCAGTGTTTAGATCAGATAGCTGGTGCTAAACATAGTTGGTGTGTTGTTGCGTGATAGACCTGATTGGTGCTCAAGCGGGACATAGTAGTGGGGAGGATTTCAGCAGTTTAGTTTGTAAAAACAAACACTCCATGTCACAAGGGAGAGAACTGGAGTTGCCAAGCTACAGATGGAAGTGTCGACACTAAGAGTTGGACATGTATAGATGAATGTGTGTGAAGAGGGAATTGATAAAAGAGGGATGAAGGAAATTAACTAGAATCAAATATGTTCCTAAACTGTAAGCCTGGTATAATTCACCACACCATAAATCTAAGGTGGATGATCTGACTATTGTATTGTCCTGGTAGTGCGGGATTGCCTTAAGGTCTGAATGTTTTTTGGGCTCCTGAGCGGTAGGAGAGATTATCGTTGGACACTAATTGAAATGTCCACCTTTTGAGTGAAGGTAAGGTGTAATGGTGATCTGTTACGGCCTAAGTCACATGCCTTTTGAATTCGCAGCCGCTTCCCTCAACCAATTTCTCAGATAACTTCTTTCAAAGAGTACCCTAAACCGCTTGAGTAGCGTTATTAATGTGTTTTCTACTTGCTCTTGGAAAAATTGGTAGCATTCAAATCTTATTTTTAAGCAAGGGAGAAATGTTGACATGTTTAATGGGGTTATTTCAGGGCAGAGGTGGTGGGGGTATGTTGACTGTGTCGCAAACATTCAGACTCATGGCCAAACTCCTCCTTGGAGACTTAGGGTTGTGTGATTTCAGAAAACAGGCCACCACCTCTGGTTATAGTAGTGAGAAAACCCAAAACTGAAACACTTCCATAGAAAGAAAAATGGACTTCTATGTACATGAGCATCTGTAGATTCACTTTCAGCCAAACAGCCAGGCATGTTGTTTTGCCTCAAATATGTGCACACTGAAATTGGTATACTGGGAAATAATTTTCTTAAACTTATTAGAGAAAAATCTCTCTTTTTAGCATTTAAAAGTTTTTTCTTTTCTCAACTTTCTACTGTGTACTGGTATCCTCTGGATAATAAGTGCCTAAAGCATGTGTATGAAGCCAGTCACGTAAGGAATGAGTGTGACTCGATGCAGTGCATGAAGCGAGTCCCATGCAAATGAAAGAGTTGCTCTGTAATTATATACATGAATGGAGGAGCGTTGTAGGTAAGTGGGAGGATAGCTCAGGGGCAACCATGTGTCTTGCAAACAAGACAAGGCAGAGCAGCACGTGATCTAAAAAAGCTATTTAATGTGTTTAAGAAACATTTTTTTAAGTGTATTCGGCTAGTCATGTAACAATGAATGAGAGTTCATGGGAATATCTGAGGAATAACATGTAGGAATGACAGAATACGGAATCCAGGACGCAGCGCCCAATTAGTTGCAAAAAAAAAAGTTTCTTTTATTTGACTAATTCATTAAAGCAAGATGGTCCTTGGTGTGACACGTGTTTCGGCCAGGATGGCCTTCTTCAAAATAGGGCTAAATATATTCCTTACAAAATGATAAAAATTATAAAAGTTGCGTGTGTATAAACAAAAAATTACAAATATGATAATAAAGACCAAATGAGTATCCAATACCATGTCAACCAATAAATAAGTATAACTCGCACAATATCATTAACACAAAACCATTGTAGGAATCGCATGTTCATAGGTTAGGGCAAAAAGCACAGAAACCCATTGATAATGTATATCAAACGGAGAAAAAGGATTGGCAATGGGAAGGATACAAAGGGATTAGTGAGAAACAAAATATTGGGTGTGTCCCAAACGTAAATCCATGAATGCAATTATAAATGTAAATTATATACAATACAAACCACAATTCAAGGAGAAGGGATGGGGAGAGAAAACATACACACGAGAACACAAGACAAAAAGAGAGATAGGTCCCATTAGTATTGTTAATTTCCTACAATCTCATTAGTTGAAGCAGTGTTTCAAACTGAAAGGCTTACCCTTTTCAGGAGTTAGGCTACTCTTCACAAAATGTTCCTGGGTTTGATCCCATAGATTTTGCAGCTGTTATTGTAATAATTGAAATAGAGCAATCATTAGTCATACTTAATTCCTAAAACCATGCATAAAGAATGTTTTTGTATTCACAAATGGTCGAATAATTCTAAAAAATAGTTAAGATCACCCCTTCCGTCCCTTATCTCGATGGCTGTTCTAGTCTCCGCCGAAGACCTGCGAGAACTTCGACAGATGGTGATCCTGTCGGCGTTGCCGACCACGTGTCCAGGCCTTCCGCAGGCCTATACAGTAGGGAGAGTGAGGTCGGGGTGAACATTTCTTTTCAAACTGAAAATGCCTTTCCGTTTCCGTCCCCTTTCCCGTTTGGTCTTAGTCACTCTGTGTACCCTCAGCTATGGAGAGGACTCCATCTAGATTTTGCCCTATTTGTATGCGCAAATTCCCATGGAAGGATAAGCACAGACGGTGTAACCGGTGCTTGCCCCTCGATCACAAAGAGGAAGGGTGTGCGGCTTGTAAGCTCCTCTGCCCCAAGACCTCAAAGGAGCGTAGGGTAAAATGGTGGGCGGCCTACGGTATGTCCAAGGCTGGGGTTTCTCCCACTGCCGCTACCACTGAATATGACGACAGCGAGAGTGACTATCAGACCTCCGAACCGGAGGTTGTTGACTTTTCAACGGAACACTCGCGTTCCGCATAGTCTGTCCCCAGCCCTGATAAGCACGGCGTAAGCTCTTCTATGGGGAAGTCACACCACAGCGACAAACACGGACACATGCACGGCACTAAGCACACAGCCCCAAGCCTTACTTCGACGACTTTGGCGCTAACGGGTACACCGGTAACGCCGGTAATACCCTCTTTAGAAGAGGATATATATAATTATGACCTTACTGAAGAAAACATTCCACCAATTACTGTAGAGGAAAATCCTTTCGAGGGGATTGGGTCCTCCGACGTATTCCATATCTATGACTGTAATCACCACAGCTGTGCTGCTTCGGAAAATCTTTCGGCTCCTGCGTCGATGATGTCGATAGGCCGTCCTCGAGGACCTCCTCCGACGGCTGACGTCACCGGATGTTATAAGTAGGACGCACGATGCCCGTAGCCTCAGTTCCATTTTTTCCGTGAACGTGTTCGCTTAGGAGATCTCGGTGCACCTCGACTCTCTGGAGTTCCTGTTCTTTCGGTTCTTCGAACCTGTTTGTTTGTGAAGTCTTATCGGGATGTCTTCCTCTTCTTCCACCCTGCGTCCGGGCTTCAAGAAGTGTGGGGACTGCGGGTCCGAGATCTCGGTGACAGACTCGCACGACGCCTGCCTCTGGTGCCTCGGGGAAGCCCACGACACGGATGATTGTGTCAACTGCCAGTCGCTTACGTCCAAGGCCTTGCGGGAACGTAAGAAGAAGCTGTCGGTCGGTAAGGTGTCCAAGCCCCGGAAGGCGAGGTCCACTGGGCTTTCGACGGACGATTCGAGGGGCGACTCTCCGCATCGTAGTCGTAGGTCTAGGGGGTCTCGTCCCGGAGTGGGTCCCGCCACTCCTCTGCGTCTTCGAGGCACTCCCGGAAGCGCTGTCATCGGTTGCCTTCCCCGTCCTCATCTGAGGACTCCGCCCATCGGCGGGTTTCTTATCCCACCAAGCGTTCCTTTCCGGAGGAATGGGCTTCCTTCGGGAAGAAAATGTTGGCGATTCTTGAATCGCAGGGCTCTGGTCCGTCCGCGCCTCTGTGTGGGGTCGGCCGTGACTGTACTAGAGACACCGCTCGTACGCCTTCGGGCTCGGGTGGTTGGCACGATTCGCGGGAAAGGTCCCGCTCGAACAAGGGGAATCGTTCTAGTCATGCCGGTTCCAGGTCCTCGATGCGCTCGAGCCCGTGTGCACCTGTGAAGTCTTCGAAGAAGACGTCGACGTCGTCGACGGACTCTCTCGAGGCTCCGCCTCTGAGGAAGTCGTCTACGCCATCGGCGCCCAGGCTGTCGAAGGACACGCTCGGGGCTCCTCCCTCGAGGCCTGTGTCGAAGCCGTCGATGCTGTCGGCGCCACGCTCAACCTCGACACCGATTCACTCGACGACGATGCCGTTTAACTCAACGCCCTCAACGCCTTTCGAGGCTGTGGTGTCGGAGGTACCCCGTGGCACGGGGGAACCCCCTAGAAAGGCTCTGGCCAAGGCAAAACATGTCTTTCTCCCTTATTCAATTCCCACTTTCCAGCCTATGGAGTATATTTCCGAGGTGGAAGAGGGTTCTGAAGATGGTTTGGTTCCTGACACGGTACCAGATAAGAAAGATTCTTTCTGGTCATAGCCAGATTGAGGACCTGCGTCAGTCACTGCATGACGCCAGTGGTCTGGACACCTCTCCGGAGGTGGAGTTCTGTAGGTGAGCCTGGCACCCATGCCGAGTCATTGTACCAGCGCCTTATGTCGAGGGTCACGGACTACTTGGGGTGGTCCTCGACCACGGTCCACCCACTGACCTGATACTGCCATTCCATATGGCTCTGCAAAGAAGGGTGGCAGCGGCTTGGACTGCTCCGGAGAGTCTCCCGGCATTGGGCAAGTCTTTGTAGCGAAAATACCACCCAGCCAGTAGTGACCCCTGCTACTTGACCATGCACCCCACTCCGGAGAGTTTGGTGGTGCAGGCGGCTACGGCCCAGCAAAGCAGGCGTCGTATCCTACCATCCCTCCTGATAGGGACGACAAGCGTTTTGATGGCTGGGTGAAGAAAGTGTTTTCTTCAGGGGGTGTGGCTCTTCAGGCGGCCAACTCCGTATGTGCCTTGTCAGGTTTCACGCACACTCTGTGGAACTGTATTTCCTTAGCGGCTGAACATATTCCCGAAGGGGACGAACGGGATGGTTTACTTGCTATTATTCAGGATGGCAAGGATGCCATGTGTGAGTCCGTTCAGTCGGGTTTGGACATGGCAGACTGTGTCAGCCGGTCCATGGCGGCGAGCACCGTAATACGCAGGTTTGCGTGGTTGAGGAAGTCAGGATTTGCTCCTGATGTGCAAGCCAGGCTCCTCAACATGCCCTTTGATGGTGAACGTCTTTTTGGCAGCAAGGCTGACGAGAGCCTTGAGAGGTTGCAGACCTCCAAAGCTGCAGCAAAGTCGTTGGGCGCTGCAGTCCGGCAACCTCCGCCTTTCCGTCCTAGGGGACCGCAATGGAGGGGAGGTTCCTTTCGTTATTACTCATCCTTTAGTAAAGCGAGAGGAGCTGCAAGTCAAAGGGGCACCCGTAGGAGTGCCAGAGGTGGAAAACAAGGTACTCGAGGTGCCAAGGCTGCGCGAGCAATTGCCTCTTTGCCCTCAGGCAACGCCGCAGCCGCTTCTGCTCAGTCATGAGGCCCATGATTCGCCGGTTGGGGGAAGGCTGGCGCAGCATCTTGTAGAATGGCGTGCCATTACTTCAGATGTGTGGGTTCTGGAGATCATAGCCCACGGCTACTGTCTTCCTTTCCGGCAGAGGCCACGCGACAATCCACCAGGGAATCTCTCTTTGAAGAATCCGGATCTGCTCCTTGCGCAGAAATTCAATCCCTGCTGGAGAAAGGCGCCATAGAACTGGTGCCTGTAGCGGAGAGGAACACGGGATGGTATTCCCCTTATTTTTTGATTTAGAAGAAAGACGGGGGATTGAGAACCATCATGGACTTGCGCGGTTTGAACAAACTCCTCAGGAAGGACAAGTTCAAGATGGTTACTCTCTCTCAAGTCCTCCAGGCCCTTCAACTTCAGGACTGGTTGGTGTTTCTCGACCTCAAGGACGCTTATTTTCATGTGCCGATCCATCCCAAGCACAAGAAGTACCTGAGGTTCGCGGTTGGTGACTCGCACTTTCAGTTTTGGGTCCTGCCGTTCAGATTGACCTCCGCCCGAGGGTTTTCACCAAGCTCATGGTGGTGGTGGCAGCGTATCTCAGGAAAGGGGGGATTCACGTCTACCCCTACCTGGACGATTGGTTGATCAGGGCGCGCTCTCCTGAGCAAGTCCTGGATCATCTGTCCGTCACCTGCCACTCCCTTCACAGGCTGGGTGTTAGGCAGAAACCTGTGCAGTTCCCTTAGGGACCACTGCAAAAGATTTAAGACTACAGGTGTTTGGCAGTAAACCCACTTGGTAGCAGTCTGTACCACACAGATTCACTTGGTAGCTGTGGCTGAGCAGTCAGACTTCCCTCAAGAAGAGTTAGGCAGTACGCAGAGTATACACAATAGGTACAGAGACACAGTAGCGCAAACAAAAACACTGACCAAAGCTTTGGTGTAAAAGTATATAATTATTTATTTTAAAAACACACTTGGATTTACACTAGCAAAAACGAGGTGAGTAAATTCAGCACACAGTCACTATCATATATATACAACCCTATTCACTTATTAGACCAGTCTTAGTGAGAAACGCCACTTATTTTCAGACAGAGGTTAGCGCTTAACATAAGATGACACTCTAATAAGTTGTAAAGAAAAGGGAGGAAAAAGGCAGGGTTAAGGAAGCACACAAGTTTCAATACTTTTACAAAGAACCACAGTAAGGCAGGATAGGCAGAGTTCTACTGGAGAGCAAGGAAGTCAATTGCAAGGCCCACTCTTGGAGAGAGCAAGCAGAAGGGGTCCATGTTCACACAGTGGGGTTATGCCCAAAGAGTCTTGTAGATAGTTCGCACAAAAAGGATGAAATTCAAGTCAGGAAAAGTTAGCTAGGTTGTCCCAGGCTAGCCCAGGTTAGAAAGTCGAGGCTTTACTGTCACCCCGAACGATCTGACGCAAGGGAAGCCAGGCGGGACACAGTACCTTAAGTGTGAAGGAAGCTCCAGCGGGGGCAGTTGTTCCCGGCAGCAGGTGCAAGTCGGTGTTTCGTCCAGAGGAAGAAGAGGTCTCGCCGTGGAGGAAAGATGAAGGTTGTTGCACTGCCTGGGAAGAAACCAACCGCGGATTTCTCCGGTTAAAAGGCACTACCCTTCTCTTTGCGGTAGTGGTAAACCGTGGTATTCCGGTTACCGGGGTGCTTGGCACGGGCAAGGCGGCCACGAGATGCTCCAGGAAGGTGAAAAGGCAGCAAAACTGGTTATCCCCACCAGTCAAAGGAAGAAGACTCTCCGGACTGGAGATCTCCTCTGTCGTCGGGAAAAGTGGTGAGACGGTTCAGCAGGGCTCCACCGGTGGCGTCGTCGTTGCAGGTCGGCTCAGCTTCTCCCTCCTCGGATTCTTAGGTCCTGTGGCGACTTCTGAAGTTCCAGTCCCCAAAGCCCTGCTTTTATGCAGCACACCTCCATTCACTCAGCCTAGCTGTCAATCAAACATGCTAAGTGGTGAGCCGGCCAGCTCACCACTTGGGCCAATCACACAAGAGTGCGATTTGAGTTGCCAAGGTAACTCAGTCCAGGGTGCCTAAACCCCCTCCCACACCCCCCGTGGTACCCAGACAGAGTGGCACCACTTTTGGAGGCTTCTGTGGAGAAGCCTGCCAAAAAGTGGAACAAAGGGCTCGACTTGGGTTGGAGTCACAGAAGAGAACACAAACGCCATTTTAGAATCGAGTTCTGGCAAAAAATACCAACCGGTGAATTAATATTAAATAAATAAACCGGCAGTATGTTCGAGGCTATAAGAATTAAATAATTAAAGTTGATAGCCTCGAACAATGGGAAAATCCCATAGAGATATATTCGCGGTCGAATATAAAAAGTAGTATCCACTGCCACCAGCCAAAACTCGGATCAGAGGGGACGGAGACGTGCCCCCTCGAACAACAGACCCTGGGGCAATCGAATTGCCCCGACCAGTACGTCCACAATATGATGGTTTGTACTGGTTTCTGTTCATAATTTGGGACTAGCAAAGCCAATGGTGACTTTACATGCCCTGGGAGACAGTAGTCAGTCCCAGGGTATGGAGTCTATGTTGGGGGGTCGCTATGACACCCCTGGGTTACGGCACGGAGGGTGCTGTGTAACCCACATCAAAAAACACATGAGACCCTATGGAGTAAAAGACCGCATAGCCCATAAAACACATGAAAAGTTAAAGGAACACCTCAAATCATGTCTAAGAGTGGGAGCAAAAGAATCTCACTCTTAGCAGGAGAGAAAAAAATAAACAACAATCCAGCAAAGCTGCTGGGGGACTCACTAGGTTTGGGAAATTAGCCTTACAGAGAATTCTCCCTAACACTGGGCTTCTCCCTCAATTTAAAGAAGTCCCACTTGACGCCAACTCAGCGGCTCCAGTACATCGGAGCGGTGCTCGACACATCCCTGGGGCAGTGTTTTCCTCCCCAGGTGAGGACTCCCCACATTCAGCAGATGGTGTACAAGTTTCAACGTGCCCATAGTCTCCCAGCGTTCGAGTTCTTGAGGTTGCTCGGCCTCATGGCATCCTGCATTCTTCTGGTGCCGGAGGCCAGGTTGCGGATGAGATCGCTGCAATGGGCTCTCAAGCTCCAGTGGTCTCAGTCCTCCGGTAGGATGTTGCACCCCGTTCAGGTGCCGGCCTCGGTCGCCCGGGACCTTCTGTGGTGGGCCGACAAAGGCAATCTGAGGAGGGGGGCTCCATTTTGGCTACCCTGGCCGGAGGTGACGATCGTGACGGACGCATCCCTCACGGGATGGAGTGCTCATGCCAACAAGTTGACAGTCAGCGGTCGTTGGTCTCCGTCGGAGTCCAGACTCCATATCAATCTGTTGGAGCTGAGGGCCGTCAGGCTTGCCCTGAAGGCTTTTCTGCCGACTGTGCGAAGAAAGAATGTCCTGATTCTGACCGACAACACGATGGCCATGCACTACCTCAACAAAAAGGGGGGGGGCAGGGTCACTTCCTCTGTGCAGGGAGGTGATGCAGCTCTGGTTCTGGGCAATCAAGCAGGAAATTTCGGTCTCGGTAGTTCATCTGGCCAGAGACGAAAACGAGACGGCGGACGCTCTGAGCAGGCAGAGAACAATCTCTCATGAGTGGGAGTTGGCTCAGGAGATTCTCCTGGAGATCTTCGCCCTTTGGGGGACCCCTCAAGTGGATCTCTTCGCCTCCAGAGTCAACCGGAAGTGCGAAAGGTTCTGCTCGCGGGAATTTCCTCCAAGAGGAGTCTTAGGAGACGCGTTTGTAGTGGAGTGGTCCTTCCCACTGCTGAACGCGTTTCCTCCAGTCCCCGTCATTCCGCAAGTGCTGCGGAGGTTACGGAGGTTCAGATCCCGGATGATCCTCATTGCTCCGGCTTGTGCCAGGAGGACATGGTAACCGGACCTTCTCGACTTGTCCATCTGCCCTCCACATTGTCTTCCCTACCGAGACGATCTGCTCTCACGGGAGGGGGGTCAGGTTCTCCATCCAGAGGTCAGATCCCTCAACCTTCATGCTTGGCTTCTGAAAGGTCGAGGTTTAAGGATTGGGACCTCCCTGAAGACGTGATGGAGGTGTTGCTTTCGGCCAGACGGCCGGCAACAAAGTCCCTATACCGTTGCCGTTGGAGAAAGGTCTGCGACTGGTGCAGGGTTAAGAATGTGGATCCTTTTTCATGCGACATGCCTGTGATTGTCTTTTTTGCTTTCTTTGGCCCACAAGGGCCTGCAAGTGGGTACCGTTAAAGGTTACCTGGCGGCGCTGTCCATATTTAAGCGCTCATCTGAAGTGACTTTATTTTAAAATTTCTTTAATTTCTCAGTTTCTAAAAGGGCTCACTAATGTGTTCCCTCCGTCACCTTTCCAGGTGCCCGGTTGGGATTTGAACCTTGTTCTCAAGTTTCTAATGGGTGCTCCGTTTGAGCCTTTGCATTCCTGCCCTTTGAGACTGTTAACTCTTAAAACTGTATTTTTAGTTGCGGTCACTTCCGCTCGCAGAGTGAGTGAGTTACAGGCTCTTTCAGTTAAGCCACCCTTCACTGTGTTTCACAAGGACAGGGTTGTCCTTAGAGTTTGTCCTTCCTTTCTTCCGAAGGTGGTGTCGGAATTTCATTTAAGCCAGAAGGTTATTCTTCCGGCGTTTTATCCTCCTCCGCATCCTGGTAAGGAAGAGGAGAGGCTCCATAGGCTGGATCCTAGGAGAGCTTTAAGCTTTTATATTTCACGCATGTCCCGGGTCAGAGTGGACGATCAACTCTTTATTGGTTATGCTGGAAGGCATTTGGGACAAACTGTTACTAAGCAGGCTTTATCTCGATGGTTCATCTTGGCAATTTCCAAATGTTACCCCTTGGCGGGTAAGGACCCTCCGGTAGGCTTACGGGCCCATTCTACCAGGGGTATGGCTGCCTCTACTGCCCTGCAGAGGAGCGTTCCTATTCGTAACATCTGTGATGCAGCCACCTGGGCTTCGGTCCATACTTTTGTACGTCGCTTCTCCCTCGATTCTATCCGGGGGCAGGATCTGGCCTTTGGCAAGGCGGTCCTTTACTCTGCAATTTGATTGGGCATTCTAAATTTGTATATTCTAAATTCTTTTCCCACCTCCTTACGTTGGTACTGCATTGGGAGTCTGTCATAGATATGGAATACGTCGGAGGACCCAATCCCCGCGAAGAACAAGTTACTCTCTTACCTGGTAACGTTCTTTCGATGGGATGGTCCGACGACATATTCCATATTGCTCCCTCCCTGCCTACCCCGCTACAGAATTTCTTATGCGATTGCAGCTTACGTTTCCGCAAGGCTTTCTGTGGTCATACTGGCAGAAGATTGGTGCCACACGTTCTGGGAAAAAACTACAACTGAGACTACGGGCGTCGTGCGTCCTACTTGTAACATCAGGTGACGTCGGCCGTCGGAAGAGGTCCTCGAGGACGTCGTATCGACGTCATCGACGCAGGACGCAGAAAGATTTTCCGAAGCAGCACAGCTGTGGTGATTACTGTCATAGATATGGGATACGTTGTCGGACCATCCCATCGAAAGAACGTTACCAGGTAAGACATGAGCCCATTGAGGGCTGGCGGAGGACCCAGATATGGGTGACCCTCAACCATGGCAGTCCCCAGATCCACCAGATCCAGATATTCTGGCTTTGGACTCCCCTCAAAACACCCCTACAAGAAACCCCTCTCCAATTGATGATCAGTTGGCGTTTAACGTAATGTTACGTAAGGCAGCTGAACACTTTAAAATTGCCACTGAAGAGGCAGCCCCTGAAGCCGACTTCGTTGAAGATATACTCAAAGAGAAGCTGCCAACCAGCCAAGCTATCCCTCTCCTCAATTCAATCAAAAAACGCCTGGCTCCCTCCTTAGCAACACCTGCTCTCACAAGAGGTGTAAATCCAAGAGTTGAAAAACTCTTTCGCCCTTTTCCCTCAGATCCTCTATATATTAGAGGTCATTCCACCCCAGAATCTTTGGTAGTCACTACCACAAGAAAAAGAGCAGGGGTCCCTTTGTCAACCGGCGAGGCACTCCCTGACAAAGAAGGGAAAAGACTTTACGCCCTTGGGAAGAGGGTTACCACAGCAGCAGCGTACTCTACGCGTATATCCAATAACACTACTTTATTGACCAGTTACGGCGATGCGCAATGGGCTTTAATACAAGAAGGCCTACAAGAGGCTCCAGAACCTCTACAAACCCGTCTCCTCACCACAGTCTCTGAGGGTAGGCAAGTTAACCAAAGCATTTTAAAGAACACTTTGGATTCTGCCGAGACGGCCAGTCGCGCCCTGGCTCAGGGCATACTCCCCAAAAGACACACATGTCTTCGAAACTGAGGTTTTAAACTTGAGACACAAGCGTCGCTTATAAACAAACCTGTGGAGGAATCCAACTTGTTTGGGAAGGAGGTCGACGAGGCCCTAGAGACGGCAAAAAAGGAACATGACTCCCTAAAGAGTCTGGACCAAATTACTCAAAGACCCTCCATAAGACGAGGATTTGGAAACGGAAGGTTTTTTTTCGTGGCTAACGCTTCACTCATCAACAATACTCTTCAGGAAAAAACTGGAACTCTTCACAGGGAAACAACACTTACACCACCCTGTACCCCCAAAGGGGACAGCGCCGTGGTAAAGGAAGGGGCAGGAACCTTACGCCCAGAAGTTCTCCAACCTCAGATTCCAAATGACTCGAGGATTTGGGTCCCCTCCCATGCCTCCCATGCCTCCCATGCCTCCCCGGTCGTGGGCCGACTTACATCGTTCCTTCAGGCATAGGAGGGAATAACCACGGACCAGTGGGTGCTAAAAATCATAGCCCACGGGTACTGTGTAGAGTTCAATCGGTCCCCAAAATTCAGACCTCCACGACAACGAAGACTAACACCAGAACATCTTTTCGCATACTTCTTCAAGAAGTCGAGATACTGGAACAAAAAGGAGCCATAGAAATCGTACCTCTGTCACAGGTAAAAGGAGCTATTTATTCAGTGTACTTCCTTATACCCAAAAAGGATCTAACCATGCGTCCTGTTCTAGATCTGCACCCAGCGAACAAATTTGTAAAACCACAAAAGTTCTGCATGGTCACCCTGCAGGAAGTAATTTCCCTGCTCACACAGGGGGATTACATGGCAACTCTGGACATGAAAGATGCATACTTTCATATTTCGATGTTGCCAGCGCACAGAAAGTACCTCAGATGTATGATGGGGAACAAACACTATCAGTTCAAGGTACTACCCTTCGGCATAGCATCTGCACCAAGGATATTTACAAAGGTACTAGCAGTAGCGGCAGCACACCTGTGCAGACAATCCATTCCAGTATATCCTTACCTTGACGACTGGTTCATACCAGGGGACTCTTACGAGACGTGTCTGTCAAATACTCAAAAGACGATATATCTTTTATTCGTTCTGGGATTCTCTATCAACGAGAAAAAATCCAGCTTACACCCCAGTCAAGTCAAACAATTCCTAGGGGCTCTAATTTGAACAAAGGACGGCCTTGTCTTCCCCTCCAACAAGAGGGTTCAAAACATGTTATTTCAAATCACTCACTATGTAGCCAGTCGAGAGGTAACAGTATGCAAGGCTATGCGTCTGCTAGGAATGATGGCATCATGTATCTACTTAGTTCCTCACGCGCGCCTGCGCATGCACCCAATGCAAGAGTGGCTAAGCACCCAGTGGTGTCAGGCCAACGGACAGTGGGAGGATTTAGTAATGGTCCCGCCGGCCCTAGTTCTCTCGCTGCGGTGGTGGTTGAGGGAAAACCTCTTGAAAGGGAAATCCTTCACCACACCAGCAGTGGAAGCCACTCTAACTACAGACGCCTCCCTTACAGGGTGGGGAGCACACGTGCTTCAGTAAGCAGAGTTTGGTCGTCAGACATAGCGTCCAACCACATAAACCTGCTGGAACTGCTGGCAGTGTTCAAAGCACTTGAAGCTTTCGAAACACAATTGCAGGGAAAGACGATCCTAATTCTCACAGACAGCACCACGGCCATGTACTATCTAAAAAAACAAGGGGGCACTCATTCTCCAGTGCTGTCCAAACTGTCACAGAACATTTGGAAGTGGGCCTTCAAACACAACATGTTCCTGTTATCACAACATGTTCCAGGGGAACTCAATCTTCTGGCAGATGTACTCAGCAGAGAATTTCCGCTGCCCAGGGAGTACGAATGGCGATTACACAGAGACATCGTCACCAATGTTTCGCACAATGGGGCTTTCCAGAGATCGATTTGTTTGCAACTCTGAAAACGCTCAATGCCAAGATTACGCCTCCAGGTACCCCCAGTACCGCTTCAAGGGGAACGGACTCTGGATAACATGGTCAGGGAAATTTGTCTACGCTTTTCCCCCCCGAATCCCCTTCTCAACAAGATAGTGCACAAGATGCACTAGGAACCGTTCACAATGATATTGGTGGCCCACATGTGGGCCCGACAACCCTGGTTCGCTCATCTGATGGAGATGTCCCTATCTCCTCCAGTCAAACTTCCTTGCCCGTACAACATGTTGTCACAAGACAGAGGGCAGACACTTCACCCATGCCCCAAGACACTGAATTTAGCGGCCTGGCTCCGGAGGTCATAGAATGTGGACACCTGCAGCTCCCTCAAAGATGTATGGACATTCTCAGGGAAGCAAGAAAACCTAATACTAGATATTGCTATTCTAGTAAATGGAAACTGTTTGTCATCTGGTGTAACTCAAAGAGCATCAACCCAAACGACTGCTCTGCCACTCGCATTGTTTTATAACTAATTTACTCACTTGATTCAGGCCTAGTCTTCAACTCCATAAAGGTGCACCTAGCTGCACTTTCAGCATACACAACATCACAACAGAAGGTGTCCTGGTGGAAGATATCGGTGATTAATACTTTCATGGAAGGAGTAAAAAGATTTCACCCTCCCATTTCTAACCCGGCTCCCGGATGGGACCTAAATGTGGTGTTAACTAGGCTTATGGCAGCTCCTTTCGAGCCCATGCACAAGCAAATCTTAAAAACCTCTCCTTCAAGACTGCTTTTTTAATAGCGATGACCTCCATTAGGAGGGTAAGTGAACTACAGGCAATCTCTATTCTAGATCCCTTTGTAACAGTTCACAAAGATAAGGTGGTTTTGCGCACTCACCCTAGATTTGCGCCTAAATTCATTTCCAAGTTCCATGTGAACCAGTCAATAGAGCTACCAACGTTCTTTCAAAATCCTTCAAGCCTGGGGGAAAGAACCTGCACACACTGGATGTACGCAGACCTGTCATGTTCTATATGGAAAGAACTCGTCCACTAAGGAAAACTAATCAGTTTTCCGTTTCAGTGGCCACAGGAAAAGGAGACGCAGTCTCCAAATCCACTATTTCTAGATGGATTGTCAATTGCATTACACTCTGCTACAATCTTGCTAAGAGAGAACTGCCCTTCAAGCCTAGAGCACATTCGACTCGAGGCACTGGGGCATCCATAGTATCCATTGCAAATGTTCCCCTTGAGTCCATTTGCAAAGCGGCAACCTGGAGTTGTGTACACACCTTTACAAAACACTATTGCCTCGACACTCATTCTAGATCTGATTCTCAGGTGGGACAGGCAGTATTAAGACATCTTTTCACTACTGTTCCTTCTCACAACCCACCTCCAACTCGGGGTACTGCTCGCTAGTCTATGCACAGCAGGTGATTCTAAGCATATTGACAAACCTCAGAAGACATGCATTACTTACCGTAAAAGCATTTCCGATGGTTGTATCTGCTTAGATTCACATGCGCCCACCCTTTCTACCTGCTCGGATGGAAGGAACATAGACGTCTTACTACTTCTCTCTCTTTTCTGTACTCACTCACGATAGTCATAAGGTTGCCTCTTGGCAGAAAAAAAAGTACAATCGGAGGGACCTCGACACGTGAGGTATCTTGGGTACACTACACGTCACGTAGGGATAGTGTTACAGGCACGCCCATGTCGACGTCCCCTTTCGATTCTCGAAAGACAAGATGTAATACTCTGTGGTTACCACTGGATGTCAGACTACGCACAGCATGAGATTCTAAGCAGATACAACCATCAGAAATGCTTTTACGGTAAGTAATGCATGTCATAGAAAATAATGTATCATGAAAATAATTATAATAGATAACATAGTTGTATGAAGAATAATGCATTTAAAAAGGTCTATTTATCTCGCGCTTCAATCAGGCCTTTAGTTATTTTTTAATTTTTCTCGATGTAATCTTTCTATTGCATTACATCAAAGAAAACATGAGCAGAAAGACATTTACATGGAGTAAGCCTCCAGCAAATGACCCCAACTTTCCCCCCACCCCAATACCCTCTTCCCGTCAATTCCCAACCCCCCAATCCCACTGTCAGGTTGCAACCGCCGGTACTTTTCCGTAGCTTACCTGGTAATAATAAACTAACGATTTCTCATATGGGCATGCGGTTGCACAAAGGACTATTTCGGAGGCATTGGGGGTTGCCGTGGCGACACTGCCACTTGACACGGCTGCAGTCACGTGTCCCGTCTGCTTTCCGCTCACGTGACTCCCCCGCTGCTGCGACGCCGATATAGTCACGCCCCTGTCCTTCCTCTAGCGCTTCTGATTGTTTTTCTTCGGACATCAACAGCAGCGCTTTATGTATTATTGAACTCCCGGTTTCTGACCCTTGCCTGCTTTTTGGACTTCGCTTGCCTTGCCTTCTGTCCATGCCTTGTTGAACTGCTACGACCCAGACTGTATTATTGGCTGTGCTTTTTGTCTCGTGAATTCACTTCTTGTTGCTCGTGGATTGATGACCTGGACTGCTTATGGAATGCATTGCTTTATGGGCATTGTTTAATCTCCTCTACAAGGAACTGCGCTGGAATTAACATCTCCTAGGCGTACTCGTGCCGGCTGGAATAGGGTGTTTTTCTGTGCTGTTCTAGAGACTGCCTGCAGCACTTTGGAACTCGACTGTGCTGGACTAGACTGCCTTCAGCACTTGTGATACTTTAGGCGTCCTCGTTTCGGCGGTATAGGTGGAGTTCTTGCTTCTTTGTGGAATTTTGGAACTATTTGCTTTTTAAGATTACGTCTTGCTGTGCTGGTGCTACAAAAGAGGTTCTGCTTTTGGACACATAGGTAAGCAAAGGATACTAGTGCCTGGTATTATTATCCGATTCCATTCCATTCCTCAGCTTACCTGTGGTGTGTTGTGTTTACTGTAGATTTCATATCCGATTCCATTTGCTGGCCATTTCTTACCTGCTATCCAGGATCATCTTGGTTATATTCAGGTGGGTTACCAATTATCATTTGTGCTACTAGTACCGTTCATCAATCAGTTGTTAACCCAGTGTTTTCTTTGCAGCCATTTGGGGTCCAGCGTGTCCATCCATCGTCAAATACTCTTTCAACCAATTAAACGCTCAACCTGTTCTTAAGTACGCCTGAGTATTGCATTGGTGGGAAGAACTCATTACTGCACTACGAGTCCAAGAGTACCCTGTGCCCTTCAGGCCCTTGGTTCTGACACCCCCTTCCCTGAGTCCCATATCCAAAAAAGCAACATAGTATAAAATATCAAGGACCGTATAAGCAACAATGGGGAGCGGGGGGACTCCCGAAATGGCAAAAGAAAATGTACCAGTCTTACTATGTGCATCAAAAGCAGCAAGCCTTCCCCATCCTAGTCCATGCACAATAGAATTTGGGGACTAAATGAACAAGTCAACCAGGTTTAAGACCTTGTCTGCCTGCACAGGGCCTGCTGACCCTCAGAAACAATTCTGCTCAGCAGAGCAGATTTTGGACAGAAGTGTATGCCATTGCTGATATGTCGGTGGGTTTGGCTTTTTCCAGTCCAGCAGAATGGTTTTGCGGGTGGTAAACGGTACAATATGGATCAGCCTGCAGGTAAGTGCATCCCCATGCCAGTTTGCGAGGCCTTGTCCAAACAACGTCACCGGGGTTGACTCGCCCGCTATCCCTTGAATTCGCCGGAGCTTGTGAACAACCTTAGACCATAGTTGTTTGAGCATGGAGCACTGCCAAAACACATGCCCCATAGTCCCCACTCTGCCACAGCCTCGCCAGTAATAGGGTACCCTCGCAATGCCTATGCTATAGAGTCTAGCTGGGGTGTAGTAGGCCCTTTGTATGAGTTTTAATTGGATCTCCCTTTGTCAGAGATTGCAAGACACTTGTGCAATCATGGAAAATGAGTCGTATATGTCACCCACTGTTGTTTCCGCCCCCAAGTCTTCACTCCACATGGCCACATTGGGGCAGATTTCTTTTATGATTATTGTGCGTAGCGAGAGCCTATATGGTTTAAAGCCTAGGGTGTTCTTTGGGTATCCCTCATTACCTCCTTCTCGCACAAAGAGCTTTTTGTCAGTCTGCCGTCCCTGGTAGTGTATGCAGCTATGAGCCCGGTCTTGTAGCCAATTTGCATATTTCAGCCCCAGTCTGGCACTGACTTCGAGGAAGGTGATGGGTCTGTCATCCTCAAAGAGATCCATAAGGCTAACATTGCCCCAGTGAGCCCAACGCTTCGTAGTGAGCTGTGCAGCAGTGCTGTATGAGAGTAGGTTGTGGAGCGGGATCCACTGCAGGGCTATATGTTTGTTCATACTAGTGATTCTACGCAGGGCCTTTAGTTATTTTCTAAGTGCTCCCAAGTTTTTACAGCTATGGGAAGTGAAGCACAAGGAGATAAAGTGACTTTCCGAGGATCACACAAATTGGTAAAAATGTAGAACATACTTTTGGAATCCTTTTTTCATTGTGCAAGGAAGGCATGGTATCAAGCAGTAGACACAGACACAATGAATACAAGTTTGACACCCTTTATTTATGAATTTGGTTGGGAAGGTGAAACTCCTAACTTGCCCTAAAATGAGAGTAATCTCGGCCAAGTCAGTCTGGTCAAAATAAAAAGGCCTATTCTAAGAAGACCTAACCTTGCACTACTGCTCAGTATGATATATGATATTTTATATATATTGAGTCCCTACACAAGTGTTTCAGGGCGCAATGAGGCAAGGGAGGGGGTACAAGAGAGGACAAAAAAACAGCGATCTTACTAGGCCCAGTGACATTGAGAACATGCTAGTTCAGGGGAGAGGGAAGGGGAAGGTGCGTGGGATAGGAGAGGAGTGAGAAGTGCATAACACAGGAACAAACAATAGTAGTGGGGCCCTCGGTTGGCGGTGCATGACTTAAGCGCAGACAGCGGGTGTCAATAAGTGCAAGTGAGGGGACTGTAGGCTTGCCAATACAGACCCAAGTGCAAGGGTTGCCAGAGGCAATGCGTGTGAGTTGCAGTGTGGGCAAGGGAACTGGGCCCGAAATCGGAGGGTAGCCAGATGCCCAATGCAGAACAGAAAGATCAGCAGGAATGAGAGAAGAGAGAAGACGGAAGCAAAGAGGAACCTCTTGATGTACTTCCGGAGATGGTTCTCCTCATGTTTCAGAGGGGCAGTGTGGCTGTTCCAGAGGGAGGCCCCAGCCGAACAAAGAGATCTACCACCAGCTCATCGCTTGGAGAAGCGACTGACCCTGAGGGAGTTGGAGGTGAAGGAGCGAAGAGCTTGAGTGGGAAGGTATTTACGAAAGAGAGAGTTGGAGGTAGTGAGGACCCAGACCCCAGAAGGCCTTGTGGACAATGCAGAGGGTCTTGAACGTAATCCTCTCAGCCACTGGGAGCCAGTGAAGAGATTTCAGTGCTGGAGAGAGACGATCCCTGGACTTGAGGCCAAGGACAGGTCTCGATGTCCTGTTCTGGATGAGTTGCAGAGGGCGGAGAGTAGAAGCAGGAAGATTTAGAAAGAGGCTGTTGCAGTAGTCGGGCCTAGAGAGAACCAGAGCTCTGGAGACAGTGAGCTTCTGTGGGAAGGAGAGGAAAGGAAGGATACCTTTGAGGAGGAACAGTTGGTACTTTGACTTCTTAGAGACATCAGAGATGTAAGGAGAAACGGAGAGTGTGGAGTCGAAGAGGACCCAGAGGTTCTTAGCCTCGCAGGTAGGAGCAGGAAGAGGGCTGAGGGTGGCCAGGCAGAGAGTGACAGGAAAGGAGGGTGCAGGTGTGCCGATGAGGAGAATCTCTGTGTTACTAGCATTATGGCACAGATCGTTGGTGGCACACCCCTCCTGGATAGCAGACATAGTCAGAGATGAGAGGAGAAGAGGCGGCAGAGGGGAGCCTGAAAATTATCTGAGTGTCATCCGCATTGCACTGAAAGTTGGAGCAGAGAGCGGCAATGCGGTGGGCGAGAGGTGACAGGTATATAACAAATCTGTTAAGGGAATACAAAAAGGAAAATAGTGCGTCAAAAATAAATAATGGCTTCAGCACCAACTCCCTTCCTCACGTTCAACCCCACGGTGACTAGAAAGTCTCTCAATAAACAAAGGATAGGTGGATGGCACAGTTCTATCAGTCTTGTACACTTTGGCTTACTGGTCAACAGTTCAATCTCAGGCTTTGAAATCTTGGTAGTTCATTCACTTCCTTAGGCTTCAGCCGCCTTGCCATCAATACTTGGTTCAAATAGATATGCTTTCAATTTCTCACCGTTGTGCACAGGCTTCCCTCTGCCAGGCTCGATCCTGTCTTTTCGTCTTCGCCACGTTTTATCCACGATATCTTTCACTGTCAAAGATTTTCAAAATTGCAAGGAATTTACTTAGACCTCTGCATGACCACTGCGACCTCTCTTTCCGCATTCCTTCAATTCACAATCTTTTCTTGCAACATCAATGCACCTTGGTACTTGTTCTTATTCTCCACCACATGCCTTCCTGGCCCTTTCCAAAGTTCTCTTACTCGACTTTTGCCCTCTAGGCATATTCCACAATTCACATTTTTAATTTTCCTCTTATTCAACTTTCTTTCGTTTGATCTCTGTTTGTAATAGGTTTCAAAACAAAGTTCCGAACATTTCCAGGACCTTTCGAAAGTATGCCTCTTTTGCGCAGGACCACTCTGCTACTTTGTTTCCTTTCCCTTTAACAATTGTCCTCTTCATGCGCATTTTATCAGCACACGCTCAACCTTCACCTTTCAAATCACAGGCACTTTCTCATTAACATCAACCAGAATTTTGTTGCTCTCGATAACTCGCTGGTTGTGCTAAATGACTTGCTTTCATCTTTTCCTTGCACTTCAAGACAGTTACAAGTGTCTCCTCTGCTCCTCGCCAACACTGCCGTTCACCCAGGAGGGTCGCGGGCTGTGTCCTGGCACATGGAACGTTCCTTGACTCTGCTTGCTCGGCTGTACTTTTTTCGAACACTCACAGCTTCCTGAAAGCTTGGAAATATTGCCTGCCTTATTCTCGATCTTCTCAATTGCTGATCAGCCCGTTGACCTTCCAACTGCCACCGCCTGGTTCGCATCAGCCTGGGAAGAGCTGATCCTGCAAGTATACCCTACCTCGTTCAAAGTGTGCTTGTGCGCGTGCCACTTTTTATTTTCACAGGGAGTCCTAATAAGTGGGTGGTGTCCATTATTAGAGCTACATGCCTGACACTGCCTGGCCTCTATTACAGATACAAGGCCAATGCAAGTCAGGGGAGGTAATCCTTCTGACCTCATTCCTCATATTTCTTGGTGCAGTACTTTTGTCAAAACAAAGTGGGGAGGAATTATGAAAGTTGTAGTTTCCCACAAAATACACAGGGATATGGGTTAGATGGGTTGTGGAACTAGGGGGATACCATGTCTCGCCAATGGGTGTTTCTCCCCCACTGCCAGAGGACCCCCCTACCAAGGTGATCCTCCCTCACTCGTCCACCCCCAGGGTCGGACTCCAAAAGCGATGGCCTTTCTCTGGCCACCTGAATATGGGATCCCCGGGGACTAGGTTGTGAAATATCCTCTGGTTTTTCACACTGGTTATGAATACATGGCTATGCAAACCGATCGTTGTTAAAGCATAAATATTATTGGAATAAATATTATTTGTTAACACAAGCAAAGATGGGCCTCGTAAACAAGCAATCAAATATTTTAAAAGGCGATCAATATTCTCTTTCTTAAAATATTAAGAGCAGATATCGGTAGCATTTTTAAAATGAAAATAAACATAAATGCTAGTTTTAAGAAGATTACCTGAAGATGGAACCACATTGGGATCATGGTGCATTTTCCAATTGAAATACCCGGCGATCGCTACGTGGCGTGGAAAATGATGGCCACGTAACAAACAGCTCCACATTCCTCCACGCTGTGCTGTGTCTAATTGGGATGTCTTCCCTGACTTTGAGGCAACAGAAGCGGTGCGGCCAGCGGGGAACCCCAGACGCCTTTCCACACAGGGGGGAGCTGCAGTGACCGGCTGGCTGAGGCAGTGGCGAGGCAGGCATTGGCCGCAAGTCAATCCAGGACAGACGAGATTCCAGGGGGGCTGGATCAGGCTGCAACCCACTGAATATAGGGGTGGGAGCGGAGGAGGAGCCCGAGAAGTGGAGCAGCATCTACGGATCAGGTGCCTGTGGAGGGGCTGGAAGAGGGAGACGGAGCTGTGAGGTCCTTGCTGGGTCTGGGTGCCATCAGGAGAGTGCAGCTGACCCAGGGGGGAGTGCAGAATGCTCTCTGACCTGCTGGGGCCCAGTGACGTCAACAAAGGGAGAGGCGGCCATGGGCTGCAGGGCAACCTGTGCGCTGAGGGAGGTGCACCCAACCACCGGGAGAGTGCGAACCCGATGGGGTGGGCATTCTGGCCTGGGGTTGCTCCCCTGGTGATGTGAGTGGATCAAGTGCAAGGGCTGAGGCACGGGAGTGTCCTAGGACATGCTCTGACCCCGGAGGTACAGCCCACGGTGTTGTAGGGGAGGCATGGTATCACAAGTATTACACTGACACAGTGGGTACAATTTGTAAAACCTTTATTGAAATGTTTGGGGGTTAGAGAAACTCCTAGTCTGCCCTATAACTAAGATGGGAGTAGTCCGACCATCCAATAATAAATAACGCAGTCCTAGTTGAGTCTGTCAAATCAAAATGGCCTAACGCCTGCCCTATCTCTTTTACAAACAAGTGTAAAAAGGAGAAATGTATGCAAAAATAAAGATCTGTGTTCAAATGAATAAAAGTGGTTGAACCAGCTCTCCTACCAGCGTTAGACCTCACAGAGTAAGGCTGTTCCTGTAGGCAGGATGACACACTCTGGCTCGGCTTCCAAAATAATAAAGTTTCCGGAATGTGGATCGAGGCCCGTCTGGCCTTCCACATTTTAAGTCTCTTTTCTCGACTTCCAAAAAATAATGTTTCAACCAAAAAGTTCACAAAGTTCCACCTTTGTCGGGCTCAGACTTTCCACCACACAGTTCTCGTAGGTCCCCCTCTGCCGGGCTCAAGCCTCTCACGAGAAAGTTCAACACAAACTTGAAGGGGGAGGGGGTCTCCCTTCCCCAAGCTTACTTCACTTCGGGTCTCCCTCTGTCGGGCTCGGACCACTTTCGGATGTCGAAGGCTTTCGAATGTGCATGGCTTTCTTTTCAGGCCACTGCAGAACCACTTCAATTCAAAATGTATAGTTCAACTTTGACTAAGGAGTTAAACTTTTCCATATCACTTTTGCTGTATATTTGCTTCCTCGCTTCGAACAATTGACCATTCACAGAGACTTTCGAGTGGGCTACTTCCTTTCGCCGGACCACTCTGTTACTTAGTATCGCTGAACTCACAGCCACCTTTTACTTCAAAGTTCATTCACAGGTTTGCCTTTCCTTCGCGTCTCATTCACACGCGTGCAGCCTTCACTTGTGATAAAATGTTGCTATTTCAAACTTTAACACTCACCGGTCTTTCGCCAACTGACCGGCTGTGTGCATTTCTTCTTTGCTTTACGATTTCCAATTCATGAGTCAAGGTTAGTACCACAGGTGTGGCCTCACCTCCCCAACCGTTCACCCGGGAGGGTCGGTGGCGTCCATGAAAAACAATGCAGTTTTCACTTTCCGGGATCTGGTCTTCTCCACGTGTTTCTCGCGGCCTGTGGGAGGCAACAACCTCCAGTAGGGCACTCCAGGGTTTTCTGACCCGCTGCTCTCACCCCTTGGTCCGTCGCTCTGCTCCCACCCCTTGGTCCGTCGCTCTGCTCCAATAGGTTTGCCTTGGTCCCGCAAGCCCTGCTCGTTCTCGTGTTCCGCCTTGCTCAGACTGTGTCCTTGGGTTCTGCCTTTTATTGGTGTGAAGAGAGCTAATTGGTATCAGGTGTATGCACTTAGAATTAAGTGCCTGACCCGATTAGCGGGACGTGGCCAGTACGAAGTGTGGTTAATTAAATGTGTTTTTTTTTTTTGGGAAAAATGTTATTAATTTTATTCAAACCAACCAACAATACAAACCAAACACGCCGTACAAGTTACAATCGTTACATTAAACATCATTTAGTGTCTAACCACTGCTCCCTCAATCCCACCCCCCTTTATGAGCCTATTTGTTCTTCGCATTCAGTAACTGCTACATGTGGCAGGGTTTCACTTCCCTCGGATTCCGCTGGATCCAATATTGTTCCAAACAGTTCTGCTATTAATGATTTCCATGCCATCAGGGTACCCGCTTCTTCTTCCCCACTCATATTACTTGCCTCTTGCCACACCACCGTTTCAGCCTTTGCCCATTTTTGCAACTCCCTCCACCACATCTCCACCCGTGGCTTGTGACACTTTTTCCATCCCATGGAAATCCTCTGCTTTGCAAGCACATATGCTAAATCTTTCTGTTTCCCAACATGTTTAAGCTTCCGCGATCTGGGAAACCCTCCCAACATGCAGGCCCAGGCCGTGTCTATAACAAGCGTGACCCCCTTCTCTGCTAGTTTTTGTGCTACTTCTCCCCAGAAACACTCAATTACTGGGCATGACCAAAACATATGTGCCATGTCAGCGTTTTCCTTGTCGCACTTGGGACACGCCTGTCGCCCAGCATTTCCGAACTTGGATATCCTCAGAGGAGTCATATATGCTCTATGCGTTATATACAGCTGTATTTGTTTTAGTCTGGCATTTCTTGACACTTTCTTATGATATCCCAGGGCACGCTCCCACATCCCATCCTCCATCTGGGCTCCCGCTTCTGCTTCCCAGTCCAGTCTCAAATGTGTCAATTCTTTCCCAACCTTAGCCATCACCATCTCATACAATCTAGAAATCTCATGCCCCCCTCCCGATATGTCATATATTGTCCCCATAATAGCGTCTGGTTCCTCTGTCAACACTGTTCCGAATTGTCTGCACCAACCTATGATACGTAACATATTGGCCCATATGCAATCCCACCTCCTCCCCCAGTCCTTCAAAATCCCTGATGGTCCCCTCTTGCCAAATATCCCCTAACGTTACCAACCCAACCGATTCCCAATAGGTTCTAATAATCGCCCTCAGCTGCCTATCTCTCCCTGCTAAAGCAACCAGCGGCACCTGCGGGGAGCACTGGAATGGGTCTTCCATCATCCGGCATGCTCGACGCCACATTTTCCACCCAAGCACCATCATCCCAGGGCGCTGCTTCATTTTTGTCTCAGGCAACCAAATCATTTCCCTTAAGTAAAACGGGGCACAGTCCTGCCCAAAAAACCTAAGTTCAGGGGTCGCTTCATCAGAGAGCCATTTGGCCACATATTGTAGTTGACTCGCTACATAATAAACCTCAAAATTAGGCTGTTTGATACCCCCCCTCTTCATAGCGGTTCTGTAACTTCCATAGCACCACTCTATTCCGGGTACCATGCCACAGGAAGTCCCTACATAAACTGTTCAGTTTAGCAAAAAACTTCTTGGGTATCATATGTGGAATATTACTAAAATAATGCAGAAGCCTAGGCCGGACCACCATCTTAAGCATTTCCCCTCGTCCCATCATTGCTAAGGGCAACTTCTCCCAAAACTTCATACATTTACGGATTTTCTCAAGGGCTATCTCAGTATTGTGCCTATGTTCCTCTTCTGCCTTGTGATGCACCTCTATTCCAAGGTAACAGAAAGAACCAACCACCCATGGTATTTGCAACACCGGTAACCTTTCTACAGGGGTTCCCTTATAGCTACCTAGCTACCTAGCTGGAATATGCTAGATTTTTGGGGGTTCACCGCTATACCGGACAGCCCCGCATATCTCTCCATCACTTTCAGAATATATTGGAGATTTTCTTCCGGATATTTCAAATATAGTAACAAATCGTCTGCATATAGGGATATTGGGTGTCCCTGTCATGATGCCTGCCCCCGGAAAGCCAGACCAGGCCCAGCAATCCCGGAAGCAGGCATCATGCCACTTGAAGCATGCCCAAAAACCCCAGTTAGGGGCTATTTGGCTACAGTCCTGGCGCCTATGGCGCCAGGCTCATAAGAATAAAGTCAGTCCTGGCGCCATGGGCGCCAGGCTCATTACAGAAAAACTTACCTACCTGATGCAGACCATGCTGCACAAAGCCACAAGCCAAATGAGGCTTAGAGGGACTATTTTACCTCAGGGACTCCTTTCCTCTCGGGTGGGGCTGTGGAAGAATACTTACCTGGAACTTCTTCCAAGGCTATTTAAGCCACACCCGGACAGCCACACGTGCTTCGCGTTATTCTGCGTGCTGCAGCGTAACAGCGCAGAGATCAGAACAAAACCCTTACCTGAATCCTTGATCCAGCACATCGTCGATCTGGAAGAGAGAAGCCTTCACAGGTGCGTTGCCACACACCTCGCAGCGCCGCGCTGAACTCACCATCCGGGGCTGCATTCCTTTACTCCATCGCGAACCCACTATCTCCAGGCCATTCTTCAACACCTGGGAGAGACAAGAACAAATAGGTGAGCAAGGGCAATACAAACCACCCCCAAAGACTTACCTGATTACCACAGAGGGGTACTCGCCTCATCTCGGGTCGGCGCAGTCAATCCTGCATCACCGCCGCACCCCGGCCCCTAAGGGGAAAACAAGGACAATACAACCTACCCCCAAAGACTTACCTGATTACCACAGGGGGGTACTCACCTCATCTCGGGTCGGCGCAGTTAATTCTGCATCATCGCTGTACCCCGGCCCCAAAGGGGAGAACCACAATAGACTTACCAGGATCTTACCAACTGCCACTTGGAACTCTTCTAGTGGTTTAAATCTGAAAACCTGCAAGGAATCTGGTAGAGTGAAGATCAGACTTTTGAACTCTTACGAACGATTGGACTTTAGAGTCAATACTGGAACTCGCCGATTCCTCCACGCCAGTGAAGTAACTGGTCGTCTACGTGCCCCTGCGCTCGACGCTGGATGGAGAGCTCATCTTTCCAAATCATCAGGTGAGATTAAGAGGGGACTTCAGGAGTGTTCTGTGGGCAGACAAGGGGAGTGGGAAGGCGGGTTAACGCTCAGATTACGGGAGGTTAATTCCCCTTCTCCATTGCAGAAAGATATTCTTACGAGTCCAACAAACGAAGCTAAGTGGATCTGTCCAGTCTGTCATCTCGGCTCTACCTGTTACTCTGGTGGAAGCAACAGCGGGCCAGTCCAGATTGACGCCCCCGTGGGAATCAGGTGAGCGTAACAGTCCCTCTCCCCCTACCTCAATACCTATCGTCTCGTATTGTTGCCTGAGGTATATTGCCAGAGGCTCTAACGCCAAAATATACAACATCGGGGACCAGGGGCACCCCTGCCTGGTGCCTCTACTAAGTTGCCATCTCTCAGATATCACTGCTCCTGTTCGAACTCTGGCTAGCGGTTCACTGTATAGCATCTTTGCCCACCTGATGTAACCTGGCCCCATTCCGTACCCTCCCAGGGCCACCAACAGCCATGGCCACCTAACCGAGTCGAAAGCTTTAACCGCGTCTAAGGACACAATCGCCATTTCGCCTTCGTTTTTACCCCCCCATTCGACCACCCGGTGGAGTCGCCTGTGGTTGTGAGTTATATTCCTATTCGGGACATAGCCTGTTTGGTCTGGATGTATTAATTTGCTAATTACCTTCCGCAATCTGTTTGCTAGGACAGCTGTCAATATCTTGCTGTCCTGGTTCAGCATCGACAAAGGCCTGTAGGAACCACAGCTATGCCGTGGTTTGTTGAGTTTGGGGAGCGGTATTATGATCGCTTCTCTGAGCGAATCCGGCAACCGTCCCACTTCAAACGCTTCATTAAGCATTTCTAACATTGGGGGGAGCACTTCCTCTCTATATACTTCATAAAATTCACTAGGGAACCCATCTGCACCTGGGGTTTTACTGGTAGGCAACTGCCTCACAACCTCTTCCAACTCCTCCAAGGTAATTGGTGCATCAAGCTCTTCTCTTTCCTCTTCGCTTATTTTGGGCAATCCTATATCTTCTAGCGTTTGAATTATCTCCTCTTGGCTGTCCCCTTCCTTGTCCTCGTATAGCACCCTGTAATAATCCACAAACTCCTTGTTAACTCCTTCTTGGGTATCCGCTACCTCACCATCTTCTCTGGTTATTGTCCTAATCGGCGGCCTAGGGGTTTCGCTCTTATAAAGCCACACTAAGAGGTGGCCCGTTTTATCCCCTCCCGCATGCTGTCTTTCTACATACTTTCTATAATTGAGGTTGCAGAGCCTCTCCCAGTACTCCGTACACCGCTACTGTAATTTGAGCACTAGCTCCGTATCCGTCCCACCACGTCCTAATACTCTTTCTAGTTCATCTTCTGCTCTTTGTAGGACAGCCAGGACCCCGCCCTGCAGACCCTTTGATTTAGCTCTAGCGACCCCCCGCATCACAACTTTAAAGGCTTCCCATTGTACCCCTGCCGAGTCAACACTTCCAGTGTTCACCTCGAAATAGTTAGTAATCTCATCTCTCATATCCTCTCTAAAAACTGGATCTTTAAGAGCCTCTGCTCGGAGGCGCCATGTCGGAATCCGCGCCCTTGGGTGGCAGTATTGCCATCCCAGGACCAGGGGCGAGCGATCCGACAGGACCCTCGCCTTATATTCTATTTGAGTAGTCTCTATCACTACCTCTGGCGTGGGGAAGACATAATCAAGTCTTGTGTGCAGCTGCTGCCGGGCTGAGTAGTGAGAATATTGCTTCCCATTAGGATGTTTAGTTCGCCACACATCTACCAAGCCAAAATCATCTAGCAGCATCTGCAATGCTTTAGCGGCTGGGGTGGGCCTATCAATCCTATCATCAGATCTATCTACCTTGGGGTTCAGTACATAATTGAAATCCCCTCCCCGGATTACCGCACCACCCACACACATACCAAGGTTGGCACACAGAGTCCTGAAGTATGCTGCCGTGTTCTGATTGGGGGCATACGTGTTTACAATACATACCTCTTTATTCTCCACCAGCCCTCTCACTATAACCATCCTCCCATCAGTTTCCACCACTTCCTGTATTAGCTGGAACGGAACGTGCGGCTCCACCCAAACCAGTACTCCTCTAGCATAGGCAGAGTACGAAGAACCCACTACAATCCCTTTCCATTTTTTCCCAACCAGCTCCATCTTTTCCCGTGTCAGATACGTCTCCTGTAGCAGTGCAGTATCTATCTTTTGCCTTTTCAAATACAGTATGACCTTCTTCCTCTTCAAATAACTGTTAAGTGCCCTGACATTCCATGTTACTATCTTAAGATCTCCCATGGCTTGTTAGTACTCACCTCCCTTACCTCAAACCGATCCCACCCGCTCACACAACAGATACAACCCTCTAGCTCTTCCATATAGGCTCATATTTAAACTCAAACTCCCCATAATTATGTACACACCCAACTCCCCACCTCCCTCCCCTCCCTCCCCCCATCCCTTCCCCAACAACACCCTCCCCAACTGTTTCCCAGCTCCATTCCTGGATCTCAGGCACCCCCACATCTAGCCCTGTCTAGCACGACCTATGCTAAGGACTCAGTAGGTTGAAGCCGCCCTAATGGCCACTTAACTATTAATATCTCGGGGTGGATTGCTTCCATTCCGTTGCTACTGTTTCTAAATCTATTACGCTTTATGTTAATGCTAAGCAGCCACAAAGTACATTTTACCCACTATATTCCAGTCCATGCCGAGCACAAGGCCCGAATGCTACCCAGTGTTCAACTGGTCTCACTTTCCCAGTATACCAGGATCACCCTCCCACTTACCCCCTCCATGTGAATGGTGCAAGCTCTTCAGTTATCACCCTCTTGTCGGTCTCGGTCCGCTTCTTGTTCCGAGCAACCCTGCAGGTCCAGCCATCTCACCACCTCCTCCGGAGTATCAAAGAAAAGGGCTCTGCTCTTATGTAACACCTTAAACTTTGCCGGATATAGAAGCATGTACTTGATGCCTGATGAACGTAGTCTCCTCTTGACAGCCACATAGCTGCATCTCTGCCTTTGCACCAGTATCGTGTAATCCGGGTATGCCGTGACGTTGGTGGATGCTCTCTCTATTGTTCCGCCTTTACGAAAAAATATCATCTCTCTGTCTCTATAGTTCAAAATCCTCGCGATGATCGGTCTCGGTGGAGCCCCAGGCCGTGGTTTTCTCATTAGGGCGCGATGCGCCTGTTCCACCGTGAACCCCTGCGAAAGCTTGTCCGCTCCTATCTCTTGGAGGATCATGTTCTCAACGTAGTTTGTGGGGCCCTGGCCTTCCTCCCCCTCCGGCAGGCCAACCACCCATATGTTATTTCTTCTCGCCCTTCCTTCCACTTCTTCCACCCGATTTTCCATATTGGCCACCTGCTGTTTTAGCACATGAACTTCCTTTGCATTATTCGTGCTAACATCTGTATTGGTCTTTACTGCACTTTCCAGACCACTCCGTTCTCTCTGCCAGCGCCCTGACATCCTGCCGTAACAGGGTAAGTTCAGTTCCTACCGCATCAATTTTGTTCTCCAGGGCTGTTCGTAGGTCCGCCATTGCCAAGCCCCATTTGGTGCTCCACTCCGTTTTAGCCTCCAGGAACTGATGTTTGTCTCCTTCTGGGGCTACTTCCGTAGGAGTTGCGCCTGTGTTCTGCGCCGACGCTGTAGGGGTCCTCTGCGTTTTCGCAAAGACCTCCATTGTGGATTGTTTGGTCTCGGTTCTCGATCCTTTCACAGACATAGTGCCACCCTTCACACCTGTATGGCTCCGGCTCAGTGCCGCTGTTGACTTCTCAAGTACTTCAGTCGTTGGGGTCTCTATCCTTCGACTTACATTTTACTATGACACGTGAGATTGCTATTCAGGTGGATTGTAGCCTCCCACGTATCACTTTCTGCGCATAATTCTCGTTGGCACTCTTATTCATTGACACATTCCCTGTAGTCGGATTGCCTGGGTACATGTGGTGTACACCCGGTTAGGCGTCCCTTTTAAGATTATGATAATCACTTTCACTTGTGAGTACCTGGTCTGCTCTCAGAGTCACCTTGTGCCTTATAAGAAGAGCGTAGGTGGTGCACTCCGCTGGCCTCCCTGGCCTCACAGGCTATTTTCTGTAAACTTTAATTGCCTCCTCATCAGATTCCAATGACGGTCTTTATGTATCACTCTCTTCACATCTGCCGGCTTAACCATTTATTAGTGTGCATATGTGGGCCTTGTGTGTAAGATCGCTTGGCAGCAGCTTCCCGTGTGCAATACTTTCCAGTGGGCCCTGTACCACTGCCACCGCTATTCACAGCCCTTTCCTTAAGCCCCTCCGGCCTGCTCCTCAGCTCGCAGTGTGTATTTGAGTGCGGCGACTCTGTACTTCGGGCCCAGCAGTTCCTAATGCCTCTAGCACAGCCCGACGCCTGCCCAGTCAACGCCACTGGTAGCCTTCGCCGTCAGTGTCGTTCCAGCCTTCACCAATGCCCCTGTCCGTTTTTCAGCTCTCACCTCACACACGTGGCTCCTCCGCATACAGCTAGGTGCCGCGTTTGCCCATCGCTGCCATTTGCTTCATTGTGTCCGTTGAGCAGCGTTCCCCACAGCCGGTCCCGGGAGCGCCGCCTCGTCGGTGCAAGACCAATGCCACACCCCTGATATCGTCTGTCAGCAGTCGATGCACAAGCGGCGAGGTCCGGCCGTCCCGCATACGCTTGCAAGCCGCTTCAGTTCCTGAGCTTGTTCCAGCGATCTCGCAACGCTATTCGATCGCTACTGCCTTGGGGTTATAATCCTGCAACACAGTTGCACCAGGGCACGCAATACTCTTCATTAGGCAGGCGCCTGCAGCCGCTCGATGTAATCCGAGGAGTCCGTTTCGTTTCACGACTCCGCCATCTTGGCAACAAAATATCCCACGGCTGCACTTAATACAATCCATTTATCTCATGTTCTGCAGGCACGACTGACTCTTCCTTCCAAATTCCAATGGCGCATGTGTTCCAACGCTTGATCCTATGATTTCAGGGCACTTGTGACCATTTCCAAAGCGTTAATAAGCAAAATGTTGTTGGATCGGCAGGAGCCCAGCACGGAGCACTTCCTATTCCATGGCTGGTTAGCCACGCCCCCTGTGTGAAGGTTAGTTACTCTGTCACCCTGTTCCTCGGCCCAGTGTTTGTGTAAAAAGTGGGTGAGGGGTTGGGACCTCGGAGCATCCTAAAACAAAGGATGGGTTGGATAAATAAAATGATGGGAATATAGCGTCTCACCATCGCGCTCCTCAGCCTCCGCTGTTTCCTGAGCACATAGTTTGCGATGGGCCGTCACCAGGGAAAGAGCCTCTCCTCGGAGCACCGCCTTGTACCCCTCCCACAGCGTTATTGAGCTGTCCACCGATCCTTCATTGAGGGAGAAATATGCCTCTGTTTTTTTATAAGTCTCTCCGCTTCTTCCGGCAGCCCGAATTAATGTGTGCTGAGGCTCCAGGTGGGGCTCAGAGCTTTCCTGCCATGCTTCATTGGCAAAATCAGGGGGCAATGGTCTGAGATGCCCCTGGCTAGGTATGTGGCCGTTAACAGTGTGTGCGTCATATCCTGCGGAACAAAGAAGTAGTCTATGCGAGATAGGGACTTGTGTGCGCTCGAGAGGAAGGAGAATCCGGGGTCTGAGGGATGTAGTGTTCGCCACACGTCTACTTACCCAAGTTACCCGGCAAAGGAATGCAGCTTGGTCGGGTGATCAGGGTTTCTGGTTCCCACATGTGTTCTGTCTGTGACCACATCCATCACTTCATTAAAGTCCCTGCCTAGCACCCAGTAGTCTGCTTTTCTAGCAATACTGTTTGGAGGTCCGTCAGGAGTTCCTGCGTGAGGCGGAGGTGGGAGGGGAGTACACCGCTGCGATTCCCCCTGGTGTTCCCCTGTATATCCCCAGTCACCAAGGCAAAATGACCCCTCTGGTCAGCATGAACCCCCCAACTGGAATGGAACCCTTTTGTGTATAAAAATCATTGTTCCTCGTGGCCCACTAGTGAATCTTGCATGGTAGGCGGTAGCATAATTGGATCTGTGAAAGAATTTGCATTCTGTGCATCAGAGGTGTGTCTCGTGAGCAGTGTAATGTCAGGTGAGTGTCTGTTCAGGTATTGGAGCAACAGCCTGCTCTTGATGCTGGTGCCCAGCCCATTAACATTCCACGTGAATAGGGTTAATCACCCCTCATGTGTCATTGTAGTCTCAGGGTGCATGGATCCTGCGTGTGTGGGTGCAATTTTTACCCCGTATCCCACCCTCACATTCGTGTGACCTTTCAATTAAGACCATGACTTTGTGACCAAGGAAGCAAAACAACAAAAGAACTAAGACAACTGCGGTATAAGCCCTTATTTCCTGCTTGTCTGGGCCCCTTCCTGGTAATAGGTTGTGGGTTCTGGTGAATGCTTCGGGGTCTCTTGCGTTAAAACATGGCCCAACCTGGGCCTTCCCGCTTTGTGGCTTCATAACAGGCCAACTGCCCCCATCTCCCACCCTGTACTTCCCCCAAACCAGAAGCAGCTGTAGCCAGAACTGTGCGCCAACTGGACGCCAAACATCGACCGCCGCTGCGTAATCCCCAGGATTCTTCTTTATCTTCCCTTTGTCAAAGTTCATAGTTGTGTTCCTCAGCCGTTCTCCTACGTATTCACTCCATCTTGTGGAGGTGCAGGACGGTCGGGGTCTCGTGGGTTTGGTTGTGGTGGAGAGGGGTCTGTCCTTGGCTTCCGAGTTGGAGGTTCTCTCGGGGATCGTTGCTGCTCTGTTCCATTCAAGATTTGGATCTCCATCCATTCCCAGGCCTCTTTAGGCAAATAGAACAGGTGGGTGACGCCTTCATGGTGCACTTTCAGTAACGCCGGGAAGAACAGTGCATATTTTATTGACAGGGAGTGTAGTTTCTTCTTAACAGAATGAAAAGATTGCCGGGCCTTCTGCACTTCCCTGGTATAATCTGGATAGAAGCCAATGCGGTAGCCATTATAAGTGATGGGGCCGGTGGCCCGGGCCATCTGGAGAATGGCGTCTCTGTCCCGAAAGTTCATAAGTTTGGCGATATTTCGTGGTGGTGTGCCAGGGACTGGGTGTCCACTCGGGACCCTGTGGGCTCGCTCGATGGAGAAAAACTTGCAGAGTTTCTTGGGTCGAATACTTCAGTGAGCCAGTCCTCAAGAAATAACTCGACACTGAGACCCTCCTCCTTTTCAGGGATTCCAAGGATCCGGATGTTATTTCTTCTCGACTGTCCCTCATTGTCTTCTGCTCCATTCTCAAGTTGGGACACCCTCTGTGTGATGGCAGCCAGTTGCTTCTCCATCTGCCTCACAGTGTCTTCCGAGTTTGAGATCCTCTGCTCTGTTTCTCCCACTCTCAAAGGCAGGTTTCGGAGATCTTGTCGAAGGAACGACACTTCCGTGGACAGGCCCCCTATTTTCCCCTCAAGGGATGTCTGCGACTCCCCAATAGCTTTCATAATGCCAGTGAGAGAGATGTGGGGATCATCCGCCACTGTTTCCCCACTCTCGGGAGTCATGATTGGGGGCCGCTGGAGAGGTCCGACTGTATAGAGGGAGTCATGATTAGGGGCCCCTGGAGGGGTCTGACCGTATAGAGGTCCATCTAGCTTTGGAGAGTCAGCCTTTTGGCTTTATCTCTGCCCATTATTCCTCTGGTCCGGTGGGGCAGTGCGGTTGAACTGCAGATCCTTTGCTGTGCGGGCCCCTCTGACCCAGTGGCGGCCCTATGCAGAGCGGTCGTTCGCAGGACAGTTTGTGGGGTTGTCCGGGTGCCTGCGAGTGGGTCGTTCTCCTAGGAGGAGGGGAGTCAGATATGTTGGAATCCTGGGTGGGTGCCTTCCTTCGTCTTCGAGTATGTCTCCTTTGACAGGGGGGTTTCTACTGTGGTGGCTTGTTATTCCTTGTGGTGTGCGGGGAGAGTGTGAAACCAGGGCTTCCTACGGTTTGACTCTTGTTTAGTTCCTCCCTTTGCCTACCGGGTCCGCTTTCTCGTCCCGCTGCGCTGGTGACTGCTACTGTAGTAATAATGCTTGTGTCATGATCTCTGCTTCCAAAAGATCAGGACTTGCCCGACTCCCTTGGAAGCAGACCCATAACCCCGGTTCCGAGTGCCAGCCAATCCCAATTGGGACCTTTTGGACCCTGTCCTGGCGCCAGTGGCACCAGGCTCATAAAGATGCCCAGTCCCAGCGCTGGAAGCGCCGGACTCATAATGCTTGGGTGGACTTACCTGCAGCAGACCATGCTGCTTACTTACCTGCCAGTTGAACCCCTGATCCTCTTCTGTTTGGGACTACTTTTCCTGTTGGGTGGGGCAGGAGCCACTCCCTAGGTTCAGAACACTGGAACTCTTCTGGAAAGCAGGAACTCTTTTCTTACCTAGGCGTGGCTGTGGAAGGAGACACCTAAGCACTACAGGAGGCTATTTAAGCCACACCCGATGGATGAATCTTGCTTTGTGTTATTCTGCATTCTCTGCAGCAGAACGCTCATCGTGTCTTTTGCTTCTGATCCTGGGCCTAAGGGAACAAAGGCTTATCATCCTGGAATCCAGTCTTCAGCAGCACCTGTAAAGACAAAGAAAGAACAGGTTAGCACTACGGTCTTCAGTGGCAGCGCATCTCTTACCTGGTCCATCGGCTGTCACCAACGCCTCGCACTGCATTCCGGCATCTGAAAGACAAAAGCTTACCAGCTCTTTGCACGCTCCGGAGGCCTTCGGCGCTGCATCCCGCATCTGAAAGACAAAAGAAGGTGCGTTTAAAGACATTGGGCAACTTTATTACTCACGTGCCATTATTCCTTCACACGCCGAATCCAGTGGGTATTCCAGCACCCTTCAGCTTCTCTAAAGCTCCGAACTTGTACCTGCAAGATAAAAGGGACAGTTAGTGCGCATCGTGAAGCAGGCTACAAGCGCTTACTTACGTGCTTCCAGGCGCTTCTATTCCTCACGCGGGTTAGATCCTCAACTCTCATCAGCCCGCCATCCGCCATCGCCGGAACCCTGCAAAACAAGAGATATCATTACAAAAGACTTTTAAGACATTTGAAGTGCCCAGAACTTACCGTTCGTGCAGTTAACGACGGACAGCAGTCCTCTGAGGTCAAGAGGCCTGCAAACTTATCCAGTGAAGAAACTGGTTACGGCACCCTGCCCCGAGGCAGATGGAGAGCTCGGCGTTCACTTACCTAAGACATCTTACTCTTCAAGTCAGACATACAGTGCACAGAGGTCCAGCCCAAAGAGCCAACCGTGTGTTACACATCACCTTTGAAGATACGGCATTCACCCAGTCAAGACTGGCGCCTCTGCGGGAATCAGGTGAGCGTTACAGAACACAAAGCCTACCGCAAAACTCCCACCCAGGCGCTATGGAAACCTCGGATACCGACCAGCTAGCCCAGTTACTTGGGGAACTAAGAGCAGAAGTGCATGCAGCCCGTCAGGAAACGAATGCTCTAAGAAGGGAACTGATTATTTCCAAGGAGCGAACATACGATCTCGCTAGACAATTGCTACAGTCACAAGCCAGACAAACTCCGTTACCCGCAACAGGGGCAAATCTTCCTTCAACATCCTCTACGAACCCAGTGCAGATCAACCTACCTGGGAATGTACCTCTGGCTCCGCCCGAACGATTTTCTGGTGACCCAAAGAGGTTTGCAGTATTTATTAATCAGTGCCGGTTGCACTTCTTATGCCGGCCAGCAGCCTTTCCAACTGATCAAGCTAAGGTAGCTTTCATGCTTTCGTACCTTAGTGGCAATGCGGCAGACTGGTCGATCCCTCTAGTTAATCAAGATGATCCGGTTCTCCATGATTTTCAAGCTTTTCAGGTCAGTATGGAAAAACTGTTTGCAAGACATTCACAGGGGCAGGCCTTGGACAATGAGCTCCTTTCATTGCGACAGGGTAATCAAGACCTTTTGGCTTATATTGCGTCTTTCAACAGACTGATAGTGGAAACTCGATGGCCTGAGGACAAAAGGATTACGCTGTTTTACAGAGGTCTACGTGGAGAGCTCAAAGATGTGTTAGCCCAAGTAGTGAATCCCCCGCAAGACTGTTCGGACTATATTGACTTAGTCGTTTAAATTGACCACAGACTGCAGACCAGAAAGGCCGATCGTTCCAAGTTTGATGCTCGAGTATTTTCCAAACCACCAACTCCTACCAAAGGAGTAGACTCCGGGGAACCCATGCAAATAGGGGGCCTGAAAGGACCACTAACACAAAAGGAGCGGGAAAGGAGAAAACAGCTGCAATTATGCCTCTATTGCGGAAACTCAGGGCACTTTCTTCGAGACTGTCCGGTGAAACCAGCCAAGAAGGCAGTAGGAGCTGCAGTTACCAGGGTCACAAACTCTGAGCAGGGAAACGACCTCGCCCGACAAGAATAGAGGTCCTCTTGCCGAGCGTTAAAACCAGTTCAGTGACCTCGCATTTCGTGATACCTATGGTCCTCATTAGCCCTGAACATCCGGATCGATTACATGCGATTGAAGCTTACGTCGACAGCGGTGCCATCGGCAATTATGTGGATCATGAAATGGTTTTGAGGATGAATCTGACTCTTTGTCCAAAGACTGTAAAGGACGTCATTACTACGGTGGATGGTACGGAGATAGCCTCCGGACCAGTAACGCATACCACCCAAGAAGTGACGCTAGTAAGTCAAGATGGACACCATGAGAAGATCGTGTTCGATGTGATCAAGGCCCCTCAGTTCCAGATTATTCTAGGAATTCCTTGGTTAGAGAAGCACAATCCTCAGATCGATTGGCGAGCAAGAACGGTTCAGTTTCCAGAATGTGTCTCTACTTGTCACCCTCGACCTGGTGTTGCACTGGCAGCAATTTCCTCGGAGGCTCCCCAGTTACCTCCTGAATACCTAGAATTCCAAGATGTTTTCTGGAAGGATCAGGCTAACTCTCTACCTCCTCATAGGTCTTATGACTGCCAGATAGACCTGATACCTGGATCTACTCCTCCTTGTAGTAGAATTTATGCCCTCACCGAGCCTGAGAATCTTCACCTCCGACAATACCTGGATCAATACCTAGCGAATGGGTTTATTCGTCCTTCCAAGTCCCCTGCTTCCTCAGCTTTGTTCTTCGTTCCAAAAAAAGGAGACCTTAGAACTTGTATAGATTATCGCGCCCTGAACCAGATCACCGTTAAGAATAGATATCCGTTACCTTTGATCCCTGAACTCCTGGACCAAGTCAGAAAAGCATGCATATATACAAAGCTGGATCTTAGAGGAGCCCACCACTTGGTACGAGTAAAAGAGGGCGATGAATGGAAGACGGCCTTCCGCACCAAGTATGGGCTATTTGAATATCAGGTCATGCCCTTCGGACTTTGCAATGCCCCGGCCGCCTTTCAATATTTTATGAACGATGTCCTCAGAGAGCTCATAGATGTGTGTGTTGTTGTTTACATTGACGACATCCTCGTTTATTCTTCATCGGAAACTGAACATCGGAAACACGTGAAAATGGTCCTCGAGAGATTGCGTCAACACAAACTTTTCGCTAAGTTGGAAAAATGTGTTTTCAACGTGACTGAAGTTGAATTCTTGGGATTCATATTATCACCTAGCGGAGTGCGTATGGATTCAAAGAAGGTCGATGCAATTCTCAAATGGCCATCGCCATCCTCCGTAAAAGGTGTTCAAAGCATGTTAGGCTTCGCTAACTTTTACCGCAGGTTTATCCCCGAATTCTCTCGAATAGTCCAGCCCATCACCGCCTTGTTAAAGAAAAATAAACGTTTTGAATGGTCTACCGAGGCGGAACAAGCTTTCCAGAATTTGAAGACTAGATTTATCTCTGCACCGATCTTAAAACATCCTCGCCCAGAACTCCCCTACATCGTTGAAACTGATGCTTCGAGCCTTGCCATGGGGGCAGTTCTATCACAAAAGGACCCAGTAACCAATCCGTTGCATCCCGTGGCATTTTGGTCCCGCAAATTCTCGCCTCCTGAAATCAATTACACTATTACTGATAAGGAACTTCTAGCTATCAAGTCCGCCTTTAAGGCTTGGCGGCATTATCTTCTGGGGGCCCGACACACCGTTACTGTGATTACAGATCACCGAAACCTGCAATATTTGAAAACCGCAAAAGCTCAATCCTCTAGGCAACTCCGTTGGGCACTATTCTTTGCCGAGTTTGACTTCATAATTACCTATCGACCTGGTACAAAAAACGGTAAAGCTGATGCCCTTTCTCGGATGGGAGTGGAAGAACATTTGATCAATCCTAAACCTGTACCTATCATTCCCGAACAAAGAATTCTAGGTGTAATCGCCACACAATCCATAGAGGAAGTTGAGGATAAAGCCAGGCTACTGGTAACTCCAGCAGACATACAGAATTGGCATCTGCAGGGAAAGGACTTTACGGTGAAGGACAACCTATTATATTTCCAAGAACGGTTATACCTGCCCAGCACAGATTTACAGAAAAAGGTAATCTCTTGTTATCACGATTCTTTAATGGAAGGACACCCCGGTATGACCAAGACCTCGGAAAAGATCAAGCGCTACTTCTGGTGGCCGTCTTGGAAAAAAGATATCAGAGACTTTATAATGTCCTGTGGAGTATGCGCCCAAAACAAGAGTCAAAAGGAAAAACCAGCCGGCCTCTTGCGCCCTATTGACATCCCGCCTCGCCCTTGGCATACGCTTTCTATGGACTTCATCACCGATCTACCTCCATGCTCCGGATACAATACGATCCTAGTAATCGTGGACCTATTCTCCAAGATGGCGCATTTCATTCCACTCAAAGGCTTACCAACAGCAGCAACTCTGGCCCGAGAATTTCTCGAAAACATCGTCCGACTGCACGGTTTTCCTTCAGTTCTAATTTCGGATCGAGGTAGTCAATTTATTTCTCATTTTTGGCGAAGTTGCTGTCGGTCGGCTCAAATTGATGTGAGACTTTCGACCAGCCACCACCCTCAAACCGACGGACAAACCGAGAGGACCAATCAAACTCTGGAACAGTATTTGAGCTGCATGCTACAACAAACTGAAAAAACTTGGAAAGATATCCTTTGGATAGCCGAATATGCCTACAATAACTCTGTCCACTCGGGAACTGGGAAGACCCCGTTTTTTCTTTTATACGGTAGTCACCCTCGAACCTCGGAGTTGGATCCACTCCAAGATCTTGGAACACCAGCAGTAGACCACCTGCATTCTACAATCACCCAAGCCTTTAAGGAAGCCGTTTCTCACCTTCAAAGGGCTAAAGAACAATACAAGAAAGGAGCAGACCAACATCGGAAGGAAGCCCCCCAATATCAAGTAGGAGATCAAGTCTGGTTATCCACCAAATATCTACCTCTAAAAGGACCACGCACATTCAACCCAAGATACCTTGGTCCCTATTCCATCACTACCATAGTAAATCCAGTAGCGGTCAAGTTGGACTTGCCCCCTCACATGAAGATACATCCGGTCTTCCACGTCTCTCTATTAAAACCCGTGCAACCTCAAACCCGACTAACTACATCTCCAAAACCTATTCTAGTTGATGGAGAACTCGAGTTTGAAGTCAAAAGCATCCTGGATTCCAAGATCTCCAAATCTAAACTATTTTACCTGATTGACTGGAAAGGCTACGGTCCCCAAGAAAGATCCTGGGAACCTGCAGAATATGTCCACGCGCCTCGTCTAATCAAAAGATTTAATCGAACATTTCCTAACAAGCCCAAACCCCCGGAGAAGCCCGGTTTGGGAGGGGCCCTGAGGGGGGGTACTGTCATGATCTCTGCTTCCAAAAGATCAGGACTTGCCCGACTCCCTTGGAAGCAGACCCATAACCCCGGTTCCGAGTGCCAGCCAATCCCAATTGGGACCTTTTGGACCCTGTCCTGGCGCCAGTGGCACCAGGCTCATAAAGATGCCCAGTCCCAGCGCTGGAAGCGCCGGGCTCATAATGCTTGGGTGGACTTACCTGCAGCAGACCATGCTGCTTACTTACCTGCCAGTTGAACCGCTGATCCTCTTCTGTTTGGGACTACTTTTCCTGTTGGCTGGGGCAGGAGCCACTCCCTAGGTTCAGAACACTGGAACTCTTCTGGAAAGCAGGAACTCTTTTCTTACCTAGGCGTGGCTGTGGAAGGAGGCTATTTAAACCACACCCGATGGATGAATCTTGCTTTGTGTTATTCTGCATTCTCTTCTGCTTCTGACCCTGGGCCTAAGGGAACAAAGGCTTATCATCCTGGAATCCAGTCTTCAGCAGCACCTGTAAAGACAAAGAAAGAACAGGTTAGCACTACGGTCTTCAGTGGCAGCGCATCTCTTACCTGGTCCATCGGCTGTCACCAACGCCTCGCGCTGCATTCCGGCATCTGAAAGACAAAGGCTTACCTACTCTTCGCATGCTCCGGAGGTCTTCGCACTGCATTCCGGCATCTGAAAGACAAAAGCTTACCAGCTCTTCACACGCTCCGGAGGCCTTCGGCGCTGCATCCCGCATCTGAAAGACAAAAGAAGGTGCGTTTAAAGACATTGGGCAACTTTATTACTCACGTGCCATTACTCCTTCCCACGCCGAATCCAGTGGGTATTCCAGCACCCTTCAGCTTCTCTAAAGCTCCGAACTTGTACCTGCAAGATAAAAGGGACAGTTAGTGCGCATCGTGAAGCAGGCTACAAGCGCTTACTTACGTGCTTCCAGGCGCTTCTATTCCTCACGCGGGTTCGATCCTCAACTCTCATCAGCCCGCCATCCGCCATCGCCGGAACCCTGCAAAACAAGAGATATCATTACAAAAGACTTTTAAGACATTTGAAGTGCCCAGAACTTACCGTTCGTGCAGTTAACGACGGACAGCAGTCCTCTGAGGTCAAGAGGCCTGCACCCTTATCCAGTGAAGAAACTGGTTACGGCACCCTGCCCCGAGGCAGATGGAGAGCTCGGCGTTCACTTACCTAAGACATCTTACTCTTCAAGTCAGACATACAGTGCACAGAGGTCCAGCCCAAAGAGCCAACCGTGTGTTACACATCACCTTTGAAGATACGGCATTCACCCAGTCAAGACCGGCGCCTCTGCGGGAATCAGGTGAGCGTTACAGCTTGTCCTTGCTCCTGCACGCGACTCGGCCCTGTGTTGCCTTGCCGCTTGTTTGACGGGATCCTTTATTGTGCCGGCCAGTGTGCCTTTAGTCCCAGTATGTTGAGTAAGACCGGGTCACTTTTGCCTGCTCATCGGTATTCCGCCCACCTTCTGGATACCTGGGTGCTGGGGGAGGGCAGGTGTCTGCTCCGTTTATCCTTCTCTCCCCCCTATTGGTCTCCGGCCGTGGGTCCGCTCCCCAGCCTTGCTATGTTGCCAGCCTGACGGGGCATAGGTGCCACCTCCTGGGCATTAGTCCGATTGTCTGTTTGCGCCACTAGTACCTCCAGATCCCGTTCTACGTGCGTTGTTGTGATTCCGGGTTGTGCTGTGAATGGGGACGCCTCCAGACCGCAGCCGAGCGCTACTAATGTTGGGTGTTCTGAGGGGACTCCCGGTTCCCGCTCGGTCGGGGAGGGAGGGCTCAGGATGGTGAATTGAGCTTCTGCAGGGCGTCGTAGGCGCGTGTCCCCTGCTTCTCTGTGCCCGTCTCCTGCAGGATGCGGCAGTCCCTCAGCCGGTGGCGTTGCTTGGTCGGGCAGTGTGGAGTATTTTTATCCACGCCACTGCGCCACACTGCACCCCTTTTCCAATGGGGAAAGGAAATTGCCAAGAATGGAGGCAATAACCCCTTGGTGCACTAAGTTTGAAAAATTACACAGCGTTCATAACCCACCAAAAAGAGCTACACACCTCTTTGCCAAATATACCGGCAAAGTGGTGTAAAAACAGGCAGCAGTGCTGTCATTTGTCATTTGTCATCTGTCACTGGAAACAAGCCCACAGAATGGCTAAAATCCGAAAATGTGTTACGCTCACCTGGTTCCCACAGGGGCGTAGATCGAACCCGGACAGCTGTGGCCTCCACCAGCGTGAAGCGTAGGGCAAAGATGACCGTCTGGACGGACCCCCATAGTCTTGTAAGCTTGACTCGTAGAAATATTCTCCTGTAGATGGAGAAAGGTATTTAGCCCCGTGGGTGTGAATGCAGACCCCCCTCCCTGCTCCCGTTCACCCCACTTGCCACCTCCGATATTCCCAGTCAGAGTCCTCACCTTATGTTTTTGATTGGTGAGCTCTCCATCCTGCGTGGCATGCAGGGGTGCGTAGAAACCAGTTAATTCACTGGTTTTAGGTGCTGGAGTTCTGGACGATTATTGAGTCCGGAGTTTGCCAAGTTTAAAGAGTTCAAAATGTCCAATGTTCATTCTTGCACTTCCATGTTGATTTGCAGCGGCAAGTTCCGTCTAGAGGTTGCTGGCGGCGTTCAGGTAAGAGTCTGTATCACCCAAACTATCCTGTAAAGTTGCGTGAGATTAGCTCACTCTCTTTTCCTTTTTTCCTAGATGCTGCATATTGAAGGATAAAGCCTCCGGTGATAATCAGGTAAGTCTTGTAATATAAGTGATTGTCTTTTTAGTCTCTTTAGGCTCACCTTACTATTTCTTGTCTTTTCCCCAGATGTTGAAAATCACCGAAAAAAGTGAGGGAGGCAGCTCCGAGTCGGAGATGCCAGGGGCTGGTGAAAATGGAGCGGCGCTGCAGCTGGGATGCGACGCGTGCCGGAAGAATGTCCCTTCAGGCTCGGAGTGATGCAAGATCTGAAATCAGGTGAGGAATCAGATTAAAGTCTGTAATCTAACCTCTTCTCCTATTTTCCTTTCTCTCCTAGGGGCTCCGTGTTCGAGGCGGGTGTGACAAAAGACTGGATGCAGGTTTGCAGACACGGTGAGCGTCACGCTGCTAATTGCAGAATAACGCGAAACGTGTGCTGTAGATCGGGCGTGGCTTAAATAGCTTCAAAAGTAGTCCCAGGTAAGAGGTCCCTAGAACCACACCCGAGTGAAAAGTACTCCTTGTGGAAAAATAGTCCCTTCCAGGTCTCACGTTGGCCTGGATGCATGTGCAGCATGGTCTGCCTGAGGTAAGTGATGACTATGAGCCTGGCGCCTTAGGCGCAAGGACTGATTTCTACTATGACCCTGGTGCCTAAGGCGCCAGGACTGAACCCAGATAGCCCCTAGCCGGTGCTTCTGAGGTTTAAACAAATGTCCAGATGCCTGCTTCTGGGGCGGATGGGCTTGGTCCGGCTGCCCGGGGGTAGGCATCATGACAAAATGCCCCTAAATACAGTTTCCTAATCAAGAGCAACCTTCAAAGTGCTGTTTTAGCGCTAAATTCAGTTATTTCCCCCAGTAAATTATTGAAAGGGGAGTGTGCTGGAATAATGGATCCTCAAGGCAGTCAGAGGGATCCAGGTATCACAGCCTGACAGCTGCCAAAAGAAATTGGCTGTAAAACTTATTTTACATGTATTTCTTTGTCCTGAAAAGTTGCAAAATCCACTATTTCAAGTATGTTGGTGAAGGGCTGATTCTTTTAAAATGAAATGGTTAAATCCTTTATAGTCTGTACTTTTTTAATGTCACAGAGCCCAGTCTGAAGCCACTCACAGGGCCTGCCATGGGAAAAATTACATCTCCTGTTGACACTCCTTTGAGAACAGGAAGACTAATGGCTGTTAATGGGTCACGCATAATCCCAGCAAGTCACTCGAAGGAGTTGCCTGGGACATTCGTCTGCTGACTAATCAAAGAACAAAGGACATGCTGAGAATTGGCCTATGCCAGGAGGAGCAGGAAATGGGGGAGGTTCTCAGTGAACTTCAAAGGACCGGCCATCTGCTCACTTTGGGAAGCAAGAGAAAAAAAAACCTGGACTGGATTTGAATGGAAATTACTTGTTTTGCCTAAGAACTTTTGACATTTAACATGACAGCCAAAATAAGTAGACCAGTGAAAAGTACAAACGTATAAGTCTAAACACATGCTAGACAGTTGAAGAGGTGGTAGGAGTTTTACTTCATAAGAAACCAAAGATCCACTAAAACACTGGTTGTGGCCAAAATATTAATATTGCAAGCGTAAAATTGTATGTACACAATCCACTGATCAGCACCCAGATGTGTAACGAATTAGAAATAATTAATCCAAAGTGTTCTGGGTAAAATTGATGAAAATCCATAAAATGACCAATACAGCTCTCACAAAGATGGAAATTGGATGTAAAGGTAGACCATGAAAATATGTGTATAATTTTGTGAGGGTATATAATGGAACAAATGTACATTCCTGCAAAAGTATGCTTTGAGTAAAAATCTAGGTGGGAGTTCCCAAATCCTGTCATAAGCTCTGTTTAAGCTGCCAACCAAAATGAAGCACATGCCTGTAGCCACTCGCAGATAGGGAGGTGTGTTCTGAAGTTCTGTCCATGCCTTACAAATTATAATGAATAAATATAGGAAGGGCACCACACAGACTACTCAACGCTACTCTACACACACTCTACACACTGCTTCCAGAACCCATCCAGTTGTCCGCACAGCACCTTATTCCTGAACTTTTGAATTTGTAGCTGACTCCAGAATTCTTTGAAAGACCCAGATTTCATTGCAGAATCCAGACTCTAGCATTGCAAAATTATTGCTAGTGTGACCCAATTGCAAAGAAATCCCAAACCTGAAGGGATTTAATTTTAATTCAGCTTGGCTGGCTACCACTAGGCTTGCCCACTGAAAACTTGTATCCGGCTATCCACCACGTCCAGTCACCAGAAGGAGCCTCCCAAATCCAGTCTGAGGTGCAGTCCAAACTTGACCAGAACCGCGCCGCTGACTCAAAACCCTCCAGAGGTGCCTGTTTGCCGGTTGACCTGCCCAATCCATGACCAGAACTGACGGCCCATTTAATAAGTTATTCAGTGAGTATTAATGGGAAGAACAGTGACCCATAATATATTTGCATTGTATGATCCCTATTTTCAACCTATCACATTTCTAATTCAGAACCATAATCTTGCTAGAACTATTTGTGCGCTGATTTCTTTTCTCATCTGAAGAAGTAGAGTATCCATAGCGGGCAGGTTACGCTGATCACGTGACTGTAAGATCTTTCTGTGGCATTCTCTTTTTCATAGTTATAGTCTATTGTAATCAACCCATCTGTCTTTCCAACGTGCATTTCTGTTTTCCATTCTCGCGCCTATTTTACAAAAACGACCTTTACTAAAACCTCTATAACTCCCTCAGTTTTCATGATAGAAACGAAATCAGTGCGATTCTCCCATTATCGTGAATATCGCGCAAGGAAAAGTTTGCCGTGAATTACAATTCTGAAAGGTTTTTAGACGTATGAATTGGCTTTAAACTGCTTCCCACTTGGACTTTGAGATTTCAAATGTTTTCTTTTGACTAAATCATTGTTTGTGATTGTGTGCAACTGTTCAAGGCAGCTCCCATAGGAATTTATAACAATTTTAAGTATTTTTGATCACATTTGGTGTTTTTGCTCAGTCAATTCTAAAGACAGTTTAAAAGCCATCTTGAAAGCTGCAAAGTCAATTCCGTTTTTCTCTTGTGTTTGAAGGGGGAAGGTGGGACTGATATTCTGTCTGATTTATGCTATTCCTGAATGCCTGCTCTCTCCTCACATCTATTTAATTGCCTATTGGGGGGTGGTAGGGTGTTGCAGGGGGAACCTCTAACCCTAGTGCCATCTATGCCAAACCACACAAGTATTATTTTCTGTGCTGCATTTGCGCTCATTCCTTGATTGATAGTGTATTAAAGATATTATTCTGTGTACTGTCACCCTATTGGTGTTTGTTGTTTATCTATTAAAATATACTGTGATTAACCCTTTAAGTGCCATGGGTATTTCCCCCCAGTGCCAAGGCCTTTTTTGGTGATTTCGGTATGTGGCCATTCAATGGCTTTTAACTTTTTTGTTACATGAGATATCTCGGCCAAATTTGGCTCCTTTTTCCCCACATGTAGACGGTCGTAACGCCACCCAGGAATCCAAGGTTGCTGTAGGGGGATGAGAGAAAATAAGCAAAAAGGGCAAACATTTTGTGTTTTTTCAAAAAATGCCAATAAAATGATGTACTAATAAGCCTGTGGTTTTTTCCTTGTAAGAGCTAGGAACAAATGGTTTGCTGTGCTGGATTCCCCAATTTCCTGGCTTTCAAGAACAGGTTGAGTGGAAATTAAAAACAAATATTTTTATGTGGTTATCAACTGTTTTGTGAGAGGTAGGCGATTTTAGGCCATTTTTGACAATTGGACATGCATGGACGGAATGGAAGAAAAGGGTAGGAAAGCCGAATTGGAGGACAAAGGCACATATTTCTGAAAAGTAGAAAAAATTCCAAGTTTAGGAAGGGATGATTTGCGTAGGTCGGGCAACAACTAGGTAGGGGAAAATGCCATAGATTGGGGGAAAAGCAGCAAAATGACCGAAGAAAAAGGTATGTGATGGACATGGTTGGCTTGGTACGGCAATGGCTTCTATGAACTTTGAGAAAAGCAATGCTCCGCTACATTCCCCCCGACTCTTGCAGTTAGGAAATAGCACATTTTTTGTAGTGTTTTATAAAACAAGCAATACCACAAGCCAAACACTGAACCATGGTACACAGGAGTTTTTTGCTTACGGCCTGAACAGACGCATTTAGCATGTGTAAATCAGGAAAACCAATGTGATGAGGAACGGCAAGCATACTTTTTTTGAAAGAGCACAGGGAGACCTTTTCAAGGGTAGGTGACTTGTGCAGGTTACAAAAGTGTATGGTGCCTAAAGCAGCGACTAAATGTATGGCACATTTGGGAAATGAAATGGTTGTGTGACAAAGGGCACCAGCAAATGGGTCAAAACGTTATGAAAACCACACTAACACAACAAATGTTATACCGTCCCGCGTTCCCACAGGTGTCCTGATGAAAACGGTACCTCACATGTGTGGGTGCACCTACCTGGGCGCCAAGGGGAAAGCCTAAAACACAGGTAACCCCAAGTCTGTTTTGACACGTGAATTTCACACTTTCTGCAGACGGGCACACCATACAGATAGGGGCCTCGGGTGTCCAAGCCACCAAGGAATACAGGGAACCCCATGCATTTTCGAAAAGAGGACACCGGTGGGAATCCGCAGAGGTATGATTTGCGCAAATCGTCCAGAATCTATTACCCAGACACCCCCGCAAAGTCTGAAATGTGGCGAAAAACCCCACATTTTTCACTTTGTTGGGGGGTCTGTGAAAAACATTCTGGTCCACTTTGCGCAAGTTGGACCTCTGTGAATTCTCACTGGTGCCGTCTTTTCAAAAATGCATGGGGCTCCTCAAGGGAGGGAGCCAAAGTGGCGTGTACTATTTTCAAAAGACACCCCTTGAGTGGAGGGAACCTGAATGGTGTTCCGGTCTTCCCCAACGCACCCCTCGAGTGGAGGGAGCGGGACTGGTGTTTCTTTGCATGCCAAACCTTAGGTGGAAGGAGCTGGAATCTGGTTCCTTTCCAATGTACACCGGAAGCAAAGGGGTTTCCCAGACGTTTTTTCCTACGGTAATCCCGAAGTGCAGCAAGCTGCACTAGTGTGCCTTGCTAAGACACCCCAGAGGGAAGTGACCCAGAGTGCTGTTGCCTTCTTCTCCAAGGCCCGCCTCAAGTGGCGGGAGCTCGAGTGGCATTCCTTTCCAAGATGCGCCTGAAGTTGAAGGAGCCTGAATGGCGTTACTTTGTAAGTCACACCTCGCGCAGAGGGAGCTAGACTGACGTTTCCTTCTGAGGCAGACCTGAAGTGAAAGGTACCGGGATGGAATGCCTTTCCAAGGCAGGCCTCAAGTGGAGGGAGCAGGACTAGCATTGCTTGCCAAAGCACGCGAAAGGGTACTGAACCAGAGCGGTGTTCCCTTCTCCCTTCTTCTCCATGGCACGCCTCAAGTGGAGGGAGTAGGACTAGCATTGCTTGCCAGAGCATACCAAAGGGGAATGAACCACAATGGAGTTCCTTTCTTGTTCATGGCACGCCTCAAGTGGCGGAATCCGTAATGAATGTTCTTTGAGAGGCATGCCTGGAATGGAAGGAGCCTGATTTGCATTCCTTTGCAAGTCACGCCTTGAGCTGAGGGAGCTAGACTGACGTTTATTTCGTAGGCACGGCTCAAGGGAAAACTACGGCAGTGGTGTGCCTTTCCAAGGCAGGCCTCAAGTAGATGGAGCAGGACTAGCAATGCTCGTGAAAGCATGCTAAATCTAGTGAAGTGAGTTGAAATCCTGTTGCATTTTTATTGAAGGTACACCTCCAGTCCAGGGAGCAGGAGTGCCATTCCTTTATACAACATGCACAAATTCAGAGCCTAAGGGTCCCCTTCAAGGAATGATGGGCATTTTCGGAAATCAGACGATCTCCCAATATTTTTCCTTTGTATGATACAAAAGGAAACAAGGCTGAAAGCAGAAGGCTGGTTGGGAAGGGCATTGGGGACAGTACACCCGAGTATCCTTCCTCTTTCCTTGTTTTGTACACACCTTACATTTTCTGTAAGGTTGTGACTTTGTGGCTGTGGGAGGAACATAATCACCAAACTGTCGCTCTTGCAGTCTGGCCACATCTTCTACCTCTTGAAAGGAGGGAATTTCTACATGGCCCATAGTCAGATAATTAACAACTTCTGTTTCAAAGTTCAGAAAAGAAAGTTTGTTTTGTGGAGTAGCTGCCCGGTACACCACATACACATTGTACGTGTCATGACCTTTACCCCTGGCCCTCACTGGCAAGTCAGCCTTCCAGTTAGGGCCAGGTCAGAGGCCTTAAAACCTCATCAAAGTCTCTCTTGGAGTCAGTCCTGGCGCCTTTGGCGCCAGGCTCATAACCATCATGAAGACCAACATTAGAATGGGATTATTTACTTGGGACTATTTAACTTGGGGGGGGGGGGGGGGGGGGGAGCTCAGCCAACATGGAGGCACACACACAGCTCAGTTACAAGGAACTGAGCTATGCGGTCTAGTCTTTTGGGTGTGGCAGGCCTGGGACTACTTTACCTGGACTACTTTGGGTGTGGCAGGCCTGGGACTATTTTACCTGGAGTACTTTACCTGAGACTATTTAAACCGCACCCAAACAGCAGAACATGCTTCGTGTTCTTCTGCTGTGCGCAGCGTAACGCTCACCGTGTCCAGTTCTTTAATGCCAGTTTACCTGAAACCAAGGACCTGCAGAGAGAGAAAGAACACTACAAAACTTACCTGGAATAGTATCCTGTCTTCAATCCATCGCCAACTTCAGCTCCACTCACCTGAAGGTATGAACTCCATCATCCGGCACTGCATTCATCCTGGAATACCATAACCTGGAAAGAGGAGAAAGAAAGACAGCATTAGTAAGCGTTTACTCACGTTTCCTCCCGAAAGAAGAAAGCCACACAATTCTTACCTGGGTAGTCATCTCCTGGTCAGAATTATCGCTGGAACATCACGGCGCTCGGCAGGGAACATCGCGACCTGCAAGGAGAGAAAAGACACAGGTTAGCAATATAAAAGGCGAAACAGCACCACACATCGCGCATTAATCACCAGGCAGCATCGCGCACACCGCGCTTTCGTCTACCGGCCCATGCTTATCTTCAAACTGCATGACAACACCAAAACCATACCTAAAAGGAAAGAAGCAAGACATTATTATTCGAACTAAGAGGAACATAAGAACTGCATATAAAGACTGTAAAGCGGCAAACCTACGGAGTCGCAGCAGGCCTGGATTCCCACAGGGGGCTTGCACCAGTGAAGTAACTTGGTTGCTGCTCGCCCCCCCCCCCCCACATCTACGCGCCCCTGCCACGAGGAGCAGGACGGAGAATCCTCCTTTTACAATATTAAGGTGAGGAGAAGGCCCAAGGGGGAGGAAGTAGTTGAGGCCAAGGGAGTTGGGAAAGCATAAAGACAATCTGGTATTGAATCCAGCTCTCCTATATTGCAGACCCATCTTCAACCAGAGGCCTTACCAAGGGACTAGGAGAGGGTTCAAGAGTGCAAATCATCCAACCAGGGCTGGGTGGCGTCCCCGTGGATACCAGGTGAGCGTAACAGTACGTTGCAATATGCACAATGCGTGTGGCCAACTTTTTGTAGCAGAAGCGCGACTTGCGCTCAGCACTGTATGACTCAAGCACTTGGTCGGTTTTATCTACTCCACCCATGTACTTGTTGTAGTCCAGAATGCAGTTGGGCTTCCACACTTGCCGGGTCTGCCCGCGCAGAGTGACTGCTGAAGTACTTTCATCATGAATAGTACTTGGCATGTACACATCCCTTTTGTCACAGAATTTCACTGCCAACAGTTCATCCCGCCGCAGTGCCATACATTCTCCCTTGGCCAACTTCTTACACACAAGTTGTCTGGGGAAGCCTTTCCGGTTACTGCGGATTGTACCGCATACCAGTGTGCCCACATTCAACAATTCCTTGAACGGTGGAATTCCAGTGTAGAAATTGTCTACATACAAATGGTGACCCTTGTTGAGCAATGGTGTGAGAAGATCCCAAACTATCTTCTCACATGTCCCTTAATGGGCTGGGCAGCCAGGAGGGTTTAGGGTGTAGTCTTTGCCAGTGTAGACTCTCATGCTGCTGACATACCCAGTGGTACTTTCACACAACATGTACATTTTGATCCCGTATCGTGCTCTCTTGCTAGGAATGTATTGCCTGAACTCTAGGCAACCTTTGAACAACACCAACGATTCATCAATGGATATGTTCTGGCTAGGAACATACACCTCTGCAAATCGCTGACTGAAGTGCTCCAGAAATGGCTGGAGTTTAAAGAGCCTATCAAAGTTTGGGTCCGTTCTGGGTAATGCTGCCGAGTTGTCATTAAAATGCAACATACGGTGCAGTGCTTGAAACCGATTTCTACTCGTTATAGCTGGAAAAAAGGGGCTAGAATTTGCCGCTATAGTAGACCAGTATATTGAGACAGTCGGCTTCTGCGATATTCCCATGAGCAGAATGAGAGCACAACATTTTCTCAACTCAACATGGGTTGTGGGAACCCATGCATGTGCTCTGCACTGGGGTTTCAGAGTGGGACCCCTTGACCTCAAGAACTGTGCAGCGTATAAATTGGTTTGCTCAACCACATCTACAATGAACCCATCATCAACAAAAAGGTTGAAAAAATCAATAGGCTGAAACCCATCTGTATTCACTGTGCACCCAGATACCCGTAAAAGGGGGCACAACAGGCTGAGCCATTGTTGGAGGCACCCACTGCGACTTCTCAGCCATGTCAGGAACTGGCACATTGCGTGGACGTCCTGCACGTCCCCTCCCCCTTCCAGATCCCCTCCGTATGGGAAGTGTGCGCAAAGGTACATGTACTCAGTCATCCTCTTCGTCATCCTGAGGAGGAGGAGGAGGACACTATCTGTTTCAGATTGCATATCCACCTCTGTGCCTTGCTCCGAGGCAGACTCCATCACTGCAGCTAAAGCCTCTTCACCAGACATTGATCGACGAGAAGCCATGAGTGCTGTCGCTATGGAACCCTTCACTGGCCAAAGACCAGATGAAGTCTGAAACAATAAGTATGTGTGCTTCTGAAATTATGGAACGTAGTACAGTTAGTGGTATTCAATGCCACAAAACTACACCACACAAGTATGCCAAAAGGTCCAGACTTTGCTCGGAAAATGTAGCAGCCCTCTGCAATATGAGGTACTCAACACGCTACAAGAAATAGAGTACCATTTTGCAAACACTCACGTGAAATGCTAAGGACCAGCTGACTGCTTTCCTACAAGTGGGTAGACAGCTACAACACACCTGCACCTAAAACAAAGACAACAAAAAAGCTACGGACGATGTACTCTTGCGCTTTACATTACACAAATACAAGTGTAGGGACGAAGATTGCACCCACACTACCAATGCACAAACAGCCAATATGCGTTGCACCATCCCTTCCTCCGTAGGATGCTGGTGGATGGGAAATGGACGTGAGAAGCAACCATGCAACATATAAGTGATTGGGTGAGTTGAAAAGCCAGAGGCAATCAAGACAGACAGGGAAGATAAGAAAATGACTTGGCAGGCCCTTCCAGACAATTGCTAGCACACTTTTGTCAAAAACACCTGCACATTCACATAGGGTTCTGTGTTGGAAAGGGGAAGGTCACAAGGACGAAATTATTGCAAGGGCAAGTAAGTGGAATTAGGTTGATGAAAGTGATGATGGGTAGCAAAGAAATAAGCAGCATCGACATATAAAAAATACATTGACATGGCATGCACAGAAATCAATTGCAAGGAAGTGGGATTATCGCAGTCAACATACTTCCTGACATTTTTAGTCCATCAGTTACTGGCCTCCCCCACGTACAATAGCGTCTGAGCAAAGGTCAAAATGTCTTCAATGAAAAGGTCCATGCCTCTTTTTGAAAGGTGGACCCCATCTCTGTGAAACATCACTTCCCCTTTGATGAAGCCATGGTGTATAGTTCGAATTCTGTCATTCACCTTTGTCAGTCTGGCAAGCTCCCCATTGAGTTTCCTCACTGAGGAGTTGATAACCCTTGCATTCCCTGGAGTTCTCCAATCCCTCCTGGGAATCATCTAGGACAAGCCACCACAGTGTTTTCAAACCTTTGTGCGATCCATTCCAGTTCCGCCATGAGCTGCTCCCGTAACCCCTTTCGTCCCACAGACGCCAAATCATTTCCTCCCAGGTGCACCACTATAAGGTCGGGGGGGGGGGCATCTCCTTTTGCCTCGACATCGCTGATGGCTCCTCGGAGCTGATGAAGGGGCATCCCCCCAACCCCAAACCAATGCACCGCGAGGGCATCCCTTCCAGACCCAGATGTGGTTGTCCCTCGGACTAGTCGGCCGACACTTTTGATGAAAGAGTGGCCGAAAATCCACACAACCCTCATCCTCACTAGGAAATGGAAACAGGAAAAACCCCTTGAATATGGCCAGACATACAGTTTACCAATTGGCACAACAATTGCATCAACACATGGCTCTTGTAACAATCCCAGACACACACTTCACCCAATCAGACATTCCCCTCTCATGTGAGATAACAGTAGGTCGATCCGTAATTGGCACATTATTTTCAGGGGAAAGAGGTGAAGAAGACAGTATGTCACCTTGTGCCAATAACACAGTTGTGCTGGCGCAATTGTAATCTGTGAAGGTTTCTACTCCTCTGGGCCACCAACTGCACTGAACAGTGGTAAGGTGACTTGCACATGTTACACCACTATACTTTGGCAGGCTGACTATTCTGCAAGTGTGCTTTGTACGCTCTCTGAATATAGGTACCTAGACGGAATGTGCCCCATTTACCAAAAATGGATGCAACTTTAGACACTTTGATTGGGAGTGCTTCGGCCACAGCTCGAGGACCACTGGTGAACTTGGGGGCACTCGACTAACAAGGCAGAGAGGCGGCCAAGGTCACACACATCAACCACCACCACCCTACATCTCTGCCTGGCCAGCACTACAGCTTTCCCTTCCACGAAGGGATGGGGACCCTGCCGGGGCACCCTGCACCCACTACTGAATTTAGGGGACAAAATATCCACCTGGGAGACGGACGCCCAAGGCCAATGACATCACCCCCCCAATGTCCCGCTCCTCTAGCTACCCTGCGTTACAGCTTTTCCCCCTGCAAAAGGATGGGGACCCTGGTGGGGCTCACTGGGACCACTGCTCGAATTGGACCACAGAAATGGTGACCGTTGCAGTAAAAGGAATGCGCTCTGTACCAAGTGTGCATAACATGCTAAGAAAAAATTACCATCTGCATAACTACCGGAAACATTTTTGAAAGTTTGCTGCTACTTATGTCGGCCAAACTTTTCCTTCTGCAAATCGGCCTCCTTCCTCAATGCAAGGCACACCCATCAATGGCCCCCGAACCTCCCCACTACCCTTTCCCACCCATACCACTGACAGTGCAGCCACAGTTCCTCTCACCACAGTAGCCCTCCACCCCCACATTAGCAAGTAATATATGTAGTACTTACATAAGTCAGCGATAGCTTTTCAATAGCCGCAACTGCAAAGGAAACACAAAAAAATAACATTCAGTGTTTTGCCTACCAATAACACATCCAAACTGTCTGGCAGCTATCTGTACATTTTTCAGTTCCTTCCACCAGATACATGACACTTATCAGTCATCTACCACCACGGAAGGCTGGACTGCACACTGATTGGAAATGGAAATAAGACCAGTGAGCGTATGGCATCCCCCAGCACAAAAAAACCTCCTGGAAATCATCTGGGACCAAACCACCAGTGTTTGGAAACCTCTGTGCAATCCATTCCAGTTCCTCCATGGGCCTCCTACAAACAGCTGTGTGAGGTACACCCCCCCTCCATTTGGGGTGGGGGGAGAGGGCCACCAAAAATGTGTGGGACAGAACCCTGGTGGGTGGGGCAGTAAGGTTTGGGCACCCTGGGGCCAGATTGGCACACCAATGTGCCCCTCTGCGCCAAGGCAAGTTTTGTAAACAAAGAAAAAAATGGAAAATGGTACACTACACTTTAGGGCAGACAGAGGGGCACCCTAAACCGCCAGGTCATTTTCTAATGTAATGGGGGGGTGACCCTCTGCCCCCCCACACCAAATGCAGGGGGGGGCATCTCATGTGGCCCTCCCTGGGGGCAGATGCCCCTTCCTAGGAGCGGATATCTGCCCCCAGGGAGGGCTACAAGGAGTGCCCCCATTTCCCCTTGGGATGAGGGGGAGAGGGCCACCCCCGTTTTCTGTAAAATAAATCCCTGGTGGCTAGTGCACCCCCCCCCCCCACTCCCACCCAAAAGTCCCTTCTTTTTTTTTGCCACCTTACTGGGGGCAGATAATCAGCCATCTGCCCCCAGGGGTCCCTAACCTGCAGGGCCCATCCTTTGATGGGGCCTGCACACTTATTCCTGGTGCCCCCCCCCCAATTGGATGGGGGGGCACCTCATGTACTCCTGCATGGGGGCATACATCTGCCCCCAGAGAGGGCTACATGGGGTGGCCCCCCTTTCCACTTGGTCTGGGAGAGGGAGGGCCACCACCCTTTCAGGGGTGCAAAAAATACCCCCTGCCCACTCCCACAACCCATCTCAGTTGTTTTTTGATAATTTTTTATTTTTTTATTTGCCCCCTTCCCTGGAAAGCCATCTGCCCCCAGGGTTTATTAGATAGATATGTGCCCCCATGCTTTGGGGGCCCGGGGGGGAGAGGGCTGCTTACTGTAAGCAGCCCCCCCACGTCACAAACGTATCCCTGGTGGTCCAGTGGTCATTGCTGGTCACGGATCAAGCACTCTACGCTGATCCGTGACCAGCAATGCGAGAATCTCCCCTTTCCAACTACACCATTTTTGCCAGAATCCATGGTGGCTAGTGGGCCCCAGGACCCCAAACCCCCTCCCACCTCCCTTCGAAATGTTTACTTTTTTTTTTATTTTCAACCCTGGGGGCAGATGATCACTGCCCCCAGGGATCTCCAGTGATGTGGCGCCATGCTTTGGGGGTTTGGGGGAGAGGGGGCCGTTTATCTAGTAAGCAGCCCACCTGCCCCGCTCCCAAAACAGATCCCTGGTGGTCTAGTGGGCACTTCTGCCGGCGGATCGAGCTCTGCGCCCGATCCACGAGCACCCTTTCCAATGATACCTGCCTCGATCTCTGGCTTGAAATACAGCCGGAGATCGAGGCAGAGGGAGAGGGGCTCTTACCTTCTCTCTTCACCTCGGCAGCCAAAAATGGCTGCCGCAGTGAATTTACTTTCAATTTCATGTCTGCCTGCGTCACGCACGCCGACGTGAAATTGAAGGTGATCCAGCCCCCTGGCAGACCTCCCCCCTCACATAGCCCAGGGGTTGGATTACAGTTTTGGAGGGATTGCACAAAACAGAGTGTCTGAAAGGACGAGGTATCTCGTCCTTGGGAACAGGGAGGTAATTCCAAGGACGAGATACCTCGTCCTTGGCACTAAAGAGGTTACATTTTAAATACATAAATAAATATTTACCTTTGCAAACTAGCCTGATTCCTGGTTGAGTGTGACCGTGGGGGGGGAGGTCTCAAGAGAAGGGTGTGATATGAGTGGTATATCGTTCAGAATATTGAATTTATAGATAAAAATTAATAATGGTTTCAGTTGCGCACTACATGCTGGGCGAGACTTGGGTGTGTGCCAGATTGAAATCCCTTGCAGCAGCAGCTCACGAGTTTCGGCAGAGCCCGGAACTGATGGGTGGTCAGGTTGCCTGCAGCTCGCATCTCGCCACCAACATGGCGCTGTCTGCTCCTCGAGAGGGCCGTTAGTCCGTTCTTCGAGTTCCCGGCTCCGATTATATTCGGGGTTGCAGCAAGTTGTTGCCAAGATGTTCCGCTACAGTGGAATTCAGTTTCTTATTCCATACTTGCTCAGGGGATCAGGATAAATGATCTCGATAATGATCAGAATAAAGGATATCTGCGGCCGCTGGGAGCGAGTTCGCTCACGTCCACATACGCGGCTCGCGCATGTGCAGTCCTCTAAGATATTCTTCATGCTAGAACTTGAGGGTCCAGTTCTAGCAAGCAACGCTCTTATTTTGCACTGGCTAGAGGAACACCCACTGCAAACCAAGCATACCGACATGTGTTTCATTGTGAGATGTGAAGTCCAAAGTTTGAAGTGACATCGGGAAATCCAGTATGCAGGCACCGTATGGGTGTTGTGAAGGCATCATGAAGTACGACACGGACAACAGATTCAAGATTCAAAACAAAGTAATGTAGTAAAGTAAATGTCAGGATGGTAGAAGGCCTAACTTCTCCTTTGCGAAGGAGAGATTTCCCTACCTGAACAAAACCAAGAAAATTCTGCGCCAAAGAGTCCAACATAAGTCTGTCTGTGTCCAAAACCTATCCTTGCCCTCACAACTAAAGCTAAGCAGTGTTTAGGGATGTCAATAATCAAATAAATGGTGATCAGCATAAAGTTCTGAGCTTTTCCAACTTTTAGCTTCTTCAGCTCCTCTTCCCCAAGTTCAAGAAAGTTCCACAAAAGTCTCAAAACTAGCTCTTTCCCACTGGTTTTGAGGCTTCTTCTCGAGACAACAAGCATAGCTCCTCATGTCTCAGGGCTCCATTCTCCAAAACGTTAGCTGTACCAGTTATAGTTATTTCAGTCTTACAAACAAAAGATTTAATACAATTCAAGGTCAGCTTGACTATGTTCCTGAATGACATCATCCACTCTTTGGCAGTGCCCCTTCTTGGTTTATTCCACAATCTCTTTTGGTTCTCATAGGCCAGTGCTCACTGGTCTAGGCACAGTTTTCAGACCACACAGTCCACCTATCACAGGTCACGCAACCAGGATCCCTCTCTTTGTTGGCGTCTTGGCTTTATAGAAAATATTTACACTTCTCTGGCTTCTCCTCTTTAGCCTCCTGGCTCTACAAGAGTATGTTGCACACCTCCTGCCAGTCTTTGGCCTTGCTGCATTGCATCTATCTGCATTACATCTATTGTGCTTCTAATGTTCAACAAGTTTTAATTACGAGATTTCATTCCGTTTGGTATTCACCAGATATTCAATGTGCCCAATTTCAAGTTTCGTTCAATTTGATGTTTACCGAATGCTCAATATGCTCAATTTCAAGTTCCCATTTGGTTCAGTATTCACTATGCGTTTAGCACATTTATTCTCGGGTTTTCCTTCAATTCGGCAAAGCATTTACATCCCAGTCACCCGATAGGAATGCCCCTGGCTGCCGAGTGCCTCTCCCGACGCTCACCCGTCTTTGGCGTAGTTCCGCGGTGGCTCCTGCTGCTTTTCCCAGGCTCGCCAGGTGGTGGGCCAGCTGCTGCGAGCCCCGCTCGCACTCTGGGGCTTGTCTTGGCCTCGCTGGTTTCCCCGCTGCCTCATCTCGTGCACGGACAGCATCCGGCACTTTCCCGCGGTCCCGCAGTTCCAGCTTCTGGTCTGTGTCACGGAGGCTCCTGTTCCTGCAAAAGCCTAATGGGCTGACTCACCTCGGGCTGGGCAGGCTTTCTGGGCTTAGTGCTGGCATCCTGGCTCCTCCACAGGTCCCACCACAGCTGCCTCCTCTGATACCAGGTCCCCTGTTGGTTACCTTCCCACAGGCTCTCCTCTTGCTACACCTTTTGTCTCCCTTTTATATACCTGCAGCCCTCCAACAGGTTGCAGGTGTGTACTTTCAAATGAATTTGCCTGACCATGTTGAAAAGGACATTCCTGAACTTCACTACTCTTTGCAGGCATCTTCCTCGTCCCAGCACTAAAGTGGTGACATGGTCTAGTGTGCGTTACTCCTAGTCACCTCTTCCTCGTCTCAGTACTGTCAATTGTCAGATGAACTGGCTTAAAATAGCCCATAAAGGTCGGGTAAGGTTAGGTTAGTCGTCAATGGGAAAAGGGGGGATACCATGTCTCGTCCATCTTACTTTTAATCCTTTTCACCCGCTTTCAAGTACGTCTGGACTGGCAATAATCTCCTGTCTTTTTCTTGATCAATGGGACATGGATAACAATATCTCATAACTGCCTGGAATAGAGGGTTCTTCTTGGAAGGGAAATGCGGAATACCGCGTCTCGCCTGAAAACATCTCATTCCCAATCCCCAAGTACCCTCCACCCAGGTGATCCTCCCTCCACCCCCCAGGTCAGGCTCCAAAAGCGATGGCCTTTCCCTGGCTACCTGCGCAGAGGATCCCAGAGGAGTAGATGTGAGGACGCCCTCAGGTTTCTCACAGTGCACAATAAATAGAGTAACATCTGAGGACTCGAAATCCAAAGCCCTAATTAGACTAACCAGATGTATTTGCTATTAGGACTGAAAGCCCAAAAGTTCCAAGAGTCCATGAGAAAAGGAATATGTCGGAAACTACTGTGACAACCGTGAGATAAGGAGTGGTGTTCCATGATACCGCACCAGTTATCCAAACACTGGTTTAATATCATCTTTGCACTCTATCCTTTTGTTTCATGTCATTGTTGAGTCAGCATCATGCAAACCTGAAGCAGAGGCCAGTAATGTTTTCATTTATAAAAGGAACAGACGGCAATGATACTTCATCAGTAAGTAGGGTTCTAATTTTCCAGTATTACACCAAAATAATTACTCTTTCAATTGAATAGGATGGTAGTATCAGTACTGTTTTCTTATATCAAATTCGATAGTAAAGCATAATCCTGGGTCAAAGTGATATAGAGCTCATTCAGTGACCATTTTAAGATCTGATTTCCTGCAGCAAGTTCTTGGCAGCCATGTTGTGGTTAGATGGGAGGTCCTGTGATTTACCTGGCTTCTGGCGAACAGTGCTGCACACTCTTAAATTAATTTGGTCTCTGCAAGAACTTCAGACAAAGTTGAAGCTGGAAACTGCACCAGCTTTACTCACACAACATCTTGAAGATGTTAATGAAAATATGAGGAAGTTGAGTAGAGGGAGTTATAGATCTTGCAGGGCAGAGGCACATAATTAACAGAATTGGGAAAGGAAAGAAGTCATACTGCTTTAACCCAGGGTGGCCTAACTGGCTTAATCAACAAAGAGCAGATTAGGATGTCTTCACGCCTGGGAAAGCTTGCCAAGAATAGAAAACTCAGGTTCTAGACTTGTGGAAACATTAAACAAAATGGTGGCCACTTTCCAATAGAAATACTTTATCGTAGATTTTAAAATTGAAGAGATTGACAAACTGAAGACAGAACTGCCCCAATAAGTATTAAGCATAGAACGAAATGAACATCATAATTAAAGAGAAGAAATACATTTTCAACCAGACAGAATATCAGCCAGCCATATCCCATTGGAACCCAATAGGCTAAATGGTACTACTTATCATGGCAGAGGGGACAACACGGACTACCATGTTGTTGCCCATTGGATTCAGAAGCTCTTAGATGTGAATGTGGTGGAAGACCTTTTTGATAGCAACAAATGTTGTCGAGTGAAACCTCAGTTCCAAGATTGACTCAACAAGGACAACCATGTCCTAATGAGTTGTGATGCCTGAAATAGGAAGAGTGAGAATCACTGGAGCTTGTGAACTTTGGAGTACATATTTACGTGGACATGGCTGCAGAATAGAAAACATGAATTTAGGCAGCTGAACAAAGTCAAAAACGCTTTTCTTTTTTGTCGAGGGGTTGATTTTGTGTCAGCCTGCAGTATAAAGTATGACCTGGGTGTATCCTTTGGGATTTGTAGAAGGCTGAGGTTCGATTGTACTTTTTCCCCATTAAGGTATGAGTGAAGGGTAAGAGGAAGTCTGAACCTGATAAGGGAAATAATTGAGCAATACCAAAAAATTACTTTGAAGAACCTGTAGGAAAAATGTTTCTATAATGCTTTCCTGGCTTCTTGGCCCAAGATAAAAGAAGTTAGGGCAAAATACTTAGATACCTGAGTGACGGGCTCATGTGAAGAATCCAGGCAATTCATTCCTTCTCCCCAATGAGGAGCCACTCCCTTTGGGTCTAGGGAGGCAAAACCGCTACACAATACCCTCTATGGGGTTCAGGGAACCACCCTCCCCTGGGCACTGGAAATGCCCAAGAAATAATTCCATCTTAACTCCCTCCACCTCTAACTCCCCAATGTATGTTGGTTATATGGGAATTGAACATTGCAAGCAGTTACAGGGGCCCTATAAAGTGGATGGCTTGGAACTGTTTTGTTGCTGCCTCTTGTGGAAGACGAGGACCAATGGAATCTTCCCCCTCCATTCCAGGGAGGAACATAAATATTGATGCACGTCAACCGAGGAGGAGAGTATCAGCCGGAGAACCAGAGATGCTGGCGTGCGCATACGCGCAGCAGAGGGAGACGTTCCCACACAGGAGGAGCCGACAGCCACGCAGTCGGCAGTGGCGGATGGAAACTCAAGGCAGCCCTCGGAGCTCTGCCACTTCAGAGAAGGAGGGAGTCCCGACCAGCGAGGGACCGTGGAGGAACAAAGCAGAACCGAATGAAAAAGGGTGGACTTTCACTGGTGTCCTACTCCACCGATGCCCAGAGAAGAAAGAAGCAACATGGAGCAACAGACCACGCGGACCAAAGCAAAGGCAAGGACGTGGATCCCATGGACCAGAGAGGTCACCTCCACTACAGAATAGGGCTGCTGTAATAAAGGTACGCAGCAGAATCTGAGGAACAGCTGGAGGCTGGGGAGGCCGCAACCAAGTCCATTCTTGGCTGAGAGTATGAATACCCAGCGAGGGGGTGAGAAAAGCCATTGACCACATCAGCCTGAACAGATCTGAAGCCCATATGGGGTTAACGACTTGAATACCCGAGAATGGGGAGATGGAAGCAACTAGACAAACTGGGCTAAATAAGCTCAATGCCCACACAGCTGAGAAGCCGAACCCTTACCCCAAGGTGTAACATTAGCAACAGACCGCACCGGCCTGAGTAGGCTCTAGGCCCACATGGTGTAAACAACCCGAATGCAAGGCTGAGAAAACTGCAACCCCAAAATTGGTCTGAGAGAAGGAGAAAGCAATCGGAGTGGAACAGAGCCTACCCAAAGCTAAGATTGTGAACAAAATAGGAGGAATAACGACTGAACTTTGTTGTTTTTGTAATTACGGATTTAGCCAGGTCAAGAGAACCCAGAACAGGAAAAGGGATAAACCAGACACTATATGAACTACCTGACAAGACCATTATTTGAACCAAAGAACCATTGGAAGACCTTGTGTTCCCTTGGTTGAGCATTCTATGAAATGGAGAACTCTTGAGACTCTCAAGATTGGGAGAACTCTTAGGTGGGGCGGTCAGGAAGCCAGCCACCACAAAAGGGGAGTAACCTTAGAGGCTACGCTAAAGCTTAGATTCTCTTTCTTTTCATACTGGTAGGCTCGACAGTAGATTAGCATAGATTTGGATGGAGGACCAAGTGTATTTGTGAGACATTCTAATGAGCACCTGTTTCTTGTTTTCTAGCATAGGGAATACAGGATGGAGATGGGGACTAGAGAAGGTTTATTAGTTTCTTTAATACACATTTGAATGAAACAGGTCTTCTTGTCTGTCATCTCTGTCTGGCTTACCACAGTCAACACTGCTGGAAGTGCTCCTACCCTTTGACAGATGGTAATACCACTGACAACTGAATTAATTGCTGAAAATAGCCCTACGATTAGCCATTTACTCCAGCTATATTCCATATTCTGAATACATGCTACACATCAACAGTGCAGTAAAAAAATATGCAAGCAGTATTACACCATAAATTAGTATAACAGAATAGGTCTTCGCCCGTGACCCGTTTTAGCCTTTTCCCACCCATACTCTTCATCTCTCTTCCCTTCCTAGCCTAACCAATCCCCTTTTCTTTTCTTCTCCGTTTCCCTCTAGTATGACAGGCATGGCCCTTGTATGATTTTGCAAGATATATGATTTAAGGCCGTGCAGGGTTATATTCCTCCGTATTTCTTTGTTACAAGTAAATAAAATATAAAATGTTTTTGCTACAGTGTGTAAGTTGTTTAATGAACCGTAATGTATTGGATTGTAACCTCTTGTGGAAATGTGTACCATCTCAACTCAGCTGGAACAATCGCTGCTTAGGTTACATGTGTGTGCTGTTTTATGATCTAGTTAATATAGTTAAAAACAGTTATATAAATAAAAATGGACAAACTTATTTAGAAAGTGTATAGATTTGGCACATTGCGCATCTCTTTAGACAAAGTGAATTAGTTTGAGGCGTCTGGACAAATCTGTATCTGAGGCTTATTGAATGCAACACATAATGATCATCGTACTCTATTGGAGGCTTATCTTGCTGTCTTTGCAGTTAGGTAGTGGAAACAAATTGAGAACAGGGAGGCTAGCCACCCAAATGGATTCCTTGGGTTATGCAGAATTTTAAAGTATATAGTTTGTGCAGTCTTATTTTTGAAATGACACTATAAAATTCCTTCCCCAACTAGCATTTCTGCTTTATATTTAAAACATTGCTTGACTTTAGTAGATGTGTTAGCTCCTCTAGAGGCCCTAAAACTATTGAAAACATACACGTCTCTAGGTTGCCTTTACCCAGGAAATCCACAAGAATATGTGTGCCCACATTGTTGTTGCATAGGGAAGCTAAAAGAGAAATAATAGAAATGGCATGCAAAAACAAGACATAAAAATACCTTTCGTGCAAACTCACATTGTCGGATAACAGCATGCATTGAAACCTGCTATTCGCCAATGCTTTTCTTGGTCTATGCAGTATTTGAAAGCAATACTGGGTTTCTCTATGCCTTTTGGTTTCATAGCAACAACAACTGAACGGTGCATTAGATCAGCGATTCTAACGTAACAAATTGGTATTGCACTTAACGTGTGAAGATCCCGCCTATGAAAACATGCCCATATTTGGTATTGCTAGAGCCATGGAACAGTTTGTCCATTTTACTTTCCAGAATGTATTGTCTGAGTAAAAACAACTAAAGTATTGTGCAATTCTGTGAATTAAATAAAACAATCTTTCCAATTGCCTTTAGATCATCACAATGCAAACAGATATCACTACTAAATGGCCCTGATCTTGATGTAAAACATATGGTTTACATGGGTGTTTCGCAAGGCACAATATGTAAACATGTTTTTGAACACGTCCTAGTGAACATTTGGAGACATCTCTGCCGCTCTAGTTGGCAAACTCCCTGCCTCTAGAATTATAACATATGTTCTAAATATTGTAATTTTCTCTCCTTAGAAACTGAGTTCCCATCTTCCTTGACAAGTACTGAGAGAGCATTTGTTCATAGACTGTGTCAGTCTGTTGGTTTGGTCTCCAAAAGTAAAGGGTAAGTATGTGTACTATGATGGTATTTTTAAACAGTATTGATATTCTTAGTAGTCAAGAGGTGTTTATTAAGATTTAACCTATTACAAAAAAGTAATTATGCAGTTGCATCTATAAAGTTCAACTTAACCTCTCAGTCCAGTCTAGCACTGTACTATGATAATGAAATTAAACATTCAAGTGATTAAACTAAGAAACATACCCCCCAACACAGTCCCCTCCCATATCCACACCTCCTCCCCCAGACATGGGAAAGAACACATAAAGCAGAAGGAATCTATGCAAGACTGAACATAACATGATCAGAAGTCCATCATGCCCCAAGTCCTCAGTCGTATTGGACATGTACTTGACTTGGAAGGGGCTCCAGGTGAGGAAAAAGCAAATGTTCGCCTTGTAAATGGAAAGTCTGTTTTTGGGTAAATTAGCATTAGCCAGAGATTAGTCAACGACCCACAAATGTGCAGAGCATATTGTGATCTCTAGTGACAGGTGATAAACAAGTTAGCTGTAAACAACAATTTACAGATCATTTGCTTTTCCCTAAATGGAATACCCGTGAAGTCAGTTGGGAAGAGGCCTAACAGACTAAGTTCAGGCAGAGGAAGAAGCACATGACCTGATATTTTCCCAGTTTCCTCTAAAGGTAGCTTTCCCATATTGGTTTAGCTCAGAGCATGACCAGCAGGCCTGTAGGAATGTGCTCGCCCCTCCACAGCCCTGACCAATACAGGCCTGGATTTCTGGGGACAAAGTGCATCAAATACTATCTTGCATGGAGTTTGTGTTACTGTTCAGTATTCTGAGTGCTAATGGAGCATGTGTGTGTGGCTCTTCAGATTACCTTTCAAACATCCAGATCCCAATCAGCTCCCAGGTCCCCACATCATTTGTCTGCTTAAGGTCGTAGCCCCTCATTATGCATTATCATCAGTGTTTTATACATTTAGAAGATTAAGCCCGTAGTAAGATTTTTTTGTAAATATCACCTTCTTGAAATTTGTTAGTGGGCACGTTGCCAACTCCCTGTTCATGGCCCAGGGTCTTTTTTTAAGCTATTGAAATCTGTTCCCTTCATCCACAAACTTGCACCCTCTCTAGCATCATCTATCAAAGCTAGACTTTTGACAGGTAAGTGAAAAATCATGGTTATTATGTATTTTTGTGGCTGGACAAGGAGTTAGGGAGAAGTTTTGGTGAAAAAAATCACTCTATACGATATCCATGCTGCGGTTCGAAGTAAGAGGAGTTGATACATAGAAAGGGCATAGAGGTGTTTAGGGAGACATACTCCACATCTCAACAGAAAGCCAGCAAACCCAGCCTTTAAAGTCTTTGAGGGCTTGTCGAAGGCTGGCTGTGGCCAGCCGTTAAGGAATTGCAATTGGGTCACTTGAAAATACTTTTGTATACAAGGGCAGGCAAGCCCGCCCCTTTCTTTACATATGTATAAGAAAGGGAACCTATGTAGGGCGCCCTTCTATATGTAGGTAAATATCTCTTTTTTGCAATTGTTTGAGAAAATATGAGGGAACCTCCACAAGAAGAACTTGAAAGTAATAAAGCTCTTTTGGTGGAATAGACATTTTGATTGCTGCTATCTTGTCAAACTCAAAGTGTAAACACTAGCAGCCAAACTCACCCTGATCTCGGCAAAGGTAGAGGGTTAACTGGCTTGAAGAAGATTGTACTACACGTTTGTTAAGAAATCTCCTAAGTACTTCATCTTGTGTTTGGCCCATCAATACGGGGACAGTGTCTGCAATTGTATTTTGTCTTCGAGGGCAGGATTACACTGAGGATCTCTGTTTTTCAGAGGTCCATTTCGAAACAAGATAGGGTGTGGAATTCCTTGATTAGGGACAACAAAGGAGTAATTGATTGACAATGATTCCTCAACTGGAGCAACATGTCTTCTGCGAAGAGTGGGACTTCATAATCCTTGTCACCATATGGGATTCCCTTTTATACACCTCATAAGCCTGCTATTCTCTGCTAGGGGTTTGTTTGGTAGGTCAAACAGTAGGGGGGAGAGCGGGCAGCCTTGCCTTCTACCCACTTAAAAAGCTTTTTTTTTTAGAGCCCCTCCATGGTAATGCTAGTGTACAAGGAGGTGTAAAAAGCGAGAGTGGGAAGTGTGAGGAAGTGTTCTGCGGTGCCTGCGTTGGAGAATGCAATTTTGTTGAAGTACATCATTGCCACACGGCTCCATTAACAGCTTTGCTACTTTGAATGGGAGGAACTTTAAAAAGCACAACTCTCGCGAAAGCAAGTGTGAGGAAGTGTTCTGCGCTGTTCCGCGGGGTGAGAAGGGGTGTAGGACCGGAGGCAAAGGAATCCTCCTCACCCAGAATCAACATGGTAAGCCTCCCCTCCTCTGTGTTTCATTCTACTAAAGATAATATAATGAGACCAACTCGCCATTAAATGGTGTCTTTTGTAAAGCAGTTCTGGTGAAGCCCGGTGGAGTCAAGGGCGCGCACTGTTTGTTGCTGTTTGATGCGGGGGTGCAGCGCCATTAACTTTTTCCACGTCTTGTGCGGGGCAGCAGAAGGAAAAGGCACGGGAAAATACGGTGAGACTGGGGAACATTGTTTGTACAACTGTGTGTGAAAGGGTAATGAACTGTCATCCTGGAACCAAAATAATAAACTAAGCCCATATGCAGTGTGAAGGGGTGCGAAGCACACACTACAAGGTTCGACCGATAATTGAATAGAGATCAGATGCAGATATAGCTCTGGTATACTGGTCGCAAAGATAGTGTGGATACGGACCGCAACTGACTGAGACATTGTAAGGGATCTGGAAGTAAGCAATACACATTGTTAGTGGATCCATTCCTAAGGCCATCTACTGCTTATATAATTGAACTAAGTTAGTGTATAGTGTTGTTAGATCCTATTACTATCTCACCCTGTTAGTATAGGATAGAGCTTGTCTTAAAAGTGAACCTGTGAGTGACGTTTGTAAGACAGGAGACTGCATGCTTAATTGCCTTTGATCCTGACTGCTCTTTAAGGTTCTATATATCATCACTGAAGCTGTGACAGCTAATAGAGAGGAAGCCCGGCCAAGGAGTAAAGAGTGATGCATTTTCGTTTAACCTGTGCTGTTTGCTGCTGTTTGGCTCTGGAGGCTTTGGCGGTATAAGCGAACGGGAGCATTCATCTCTCATCCCCAAACACTCCAGCACAAGGGAGCAAAGTCGCAACATCTACGGTAAGCACACCAGATCATAACAGTATAACTAAATTCTGGAAGGAGCACAGGGCTGATACACTGCATGGTGACGTTCGTCATCTCATTGGAGGGGTGTGAAGGGGGTGCGGAGTAGAGGTCGGTTTGGAGCTACAAAGACTTGAAACCATCAGCATTTAAGAAACTGTAAAGAGGCAACGGTAAAAAACAGGAGACTGTTGGAGAACTTGCTCCTTTGATCCCGTTAAACACTGCATTTTACTGTGAAGCTACTCTTAACACTACTGAGCTGCTGTAGCTGATCCAAAAAATATATAACAAACCCAGTGACATTAGAGGTGCTTCGCGCACAGCGCTGTTATAACAACGTGGCCTTTTGCTCAGCTACCACCTGGAGGTATTTGGCGAGTTCTCTAATATTCCTACTTAGCAGCACTAACCCGTCTGACGGGTGAATTACAATTTATCAGCAATATTGGACAATTGTTGACATTTGGTGGTTACACCATCTAACCTAAAGGCGGGAGAGCACCAAAACATATAATACAAAAAAGAAACTGCTGTTTAAAACCGTGGAACCCAAGCTTTTGTTCGATCGCCCTCATAGCAGTACTATTAGTGATTTCATCCTAGCATCTGACGTGAAGCTGCGTAGCATGCTATTCACAGACAAGGAGAGAGAGATGGTAGGAGATTGTTCCTACCTACTAGATCTAGAAAAAGCAGGACCCTCCTCTGCTCAAATGGTTGCTCAGAATATGCACCTTAACACTCAGGCAATAACACATGCTCAAATACACGCTGAGGCTAAAGCCACCACACCGAAGGGCAGGGAAGCTGAGCGGAATCATTAAACCATGCTATTGCTGCAATGCCAACAAGGTTTGGAGTATACGTTAACAACCAAAAAGATCCATCAAAAGATCCAAGCTCATTTTGGAAGGAAAAGACACAAAAGCCACAACGATGTGGAGGGAAATTCTGCTATTCTTTGGGCTGTGGTGCCACAAACCCTGCAAACTCCATCCTCTAATAGTGAAATATACTCTTCCACTGCTAATGGGGATAATGACGCGGACCTTTCATGCCTGGAGAGGGGCAGAGAATCCCCACCTCCTCTAATTAGGAGCTCCTCAAAAAACTCATTGCAATACCTAGAAACACAAGAAGATGTAACTCAGTTAGACCCGCCCTTAGAAAAATCAGAGCCAAGTACAGACACATTGATGGCTTTAAATTTTGTTTTGAACTCTTTAGTTTCGGTTTTTGAACTATTGCAAACAGAAGTTCAATCACTCCTGGAAGTGACAAATGAAGTGGCATCCTGCGAATCCACCTTTGTGGGGCTGGTTTCGTCCATTAATACCAACATGACCCCACCCCTAAGAGATCTAAGACTAGAAGTAGTCAAGCACGGTCTCGACATTTCCTCAATACAGTCTATGCTATGCAGCCGGAAGAAAATAGACGAGGAAAACAACAAACTCCTGTACGCAAGAGCACAATTTCTGAACGAAAACACTACATTGCAAGTACCAGATGAAAAGGAGGATGATATTCAAGATCAGCCCTTCGACGATACACCCCTTTCTGAATCAGTGTTGGAGGAATTTCTGCGGTTGGCAAACACAGCAGACAGGGAACTGGATAATACTGTGCCAATAATGCCAATAAAACCTGTAGTGGAAATAGAAAAGCAAACTGAGTTTGAGCCTAATTGGCAACTGGATTATTCCCAAAGGTCAAGAAGCAGAAGGAACATGAGAAGGCGCCAAGCAGGAAGGAAAAGATCAAAAATGGTACAGTCCATCTCTAAGAAGAATAAGAAAAAAGTGAAAGGCAAAGACACCTCGAACAACACCGTATCAGACAAACCCGTTCACCAACAGAAAATGCCAACCCTCAAAGATGGAAAAGATGCACAAACGATGGCAGACGGGCTTCATAATAAGCCTGTTATTTAGAAAAAAACGAAGAACTTGGAAAAACAAGAAACAAGGGAACAAGGAAAAATGGTAGAAAAGAGGCCAAAACCGTTCTGCAAATCAATACAGACGAGATTATTAAAATTACGAACATAAGCATTGGCTCTCAAACAGATTTGATTAAAAAACAATGCAGCATATCAGAGGATGACCTTGGTGAGAATAATACAAAAGGATTAAGAACTGAAAAAAGGCACCAGAGCGCCAATCCTTCACCTGTAATCTGCCAAAAAGACAACTCGGCGAAAAAGGTCAAATGGGCACCCATCTTTTTACAGAAAAATTCCCTTTCAATGCAGAAGATCACAACCTTAAATGAGCCATCATCTGCTCCTAACCAAAACAATCTAAAGTTGGCCCCTATTTTCTTATCAAGCAAAAAAAGAATGTGGTGGAATGCTCGGCAGCACAAGCATCTTTACCAACTGCTACAGCTCAGGAACTCTGCCAGATAAAATCTTTAAAAACTGACTGTATGTATAATGGTAATGGAAAATCTGCGGCACTCATTCTTCAACATAACCAAGAGAAAACCACAGGTCTGTGTCTCAAGTAGCAGCTCAAGCAATTAAGCCATCAGCATCAAAAAACTTTAAAAACCATGCAATTCCAAGAGTATGGCTAAGACTTTGTAGTAAAGTCAAGCAACATAAGTCATTAAGCCACTCCGTGATCTTGGGAATAATTAAGAAAGTTAAAAATCTGTATCTGTTTTCGTCAGAGGATATTGAAAGTGTAACGTTCCCTTTGGCATAAGATCCTTTCTTAGTAGAAGTAGTCTTTACGTCACCTAGTGCAAGAAATGCTATCCTGAGCGAAGCTGGAGAATTGGAGACCTACAGTTTGGAAATCTCGATCATTGAGTCCAGGGGCGAGACTGAAGACTATGGTGGGATGGTAGAGCTTACCACAAAAAGTTCAACCAAAGGAAGAGCGGGCCAGGATCTTGGAAAAGAAGAGCATAACAATTCAAAAGTCGAATATAACTTACAGGAAATTGCTCTATCCCTTCTGCCAGAGATTCTCTCCCAGCTCCTGCAGAAACTGGGCGTAGGCACCCAGCAGCTTTAGAAGGGAAGGACTAAATATTGTCAGTTGGAACACGCGGGGCTCCAGTACATTCAAGGTAAGAGGCAATCGAGGCTATCTATTTGATCTAGGAGACATAGATTTATTGCAACAAACATGGCTGGTGAACCCCCTGAACATAGAGGGTTTGTCTGTATTCTGTTTACCAGCACTACAAAAAGCAAAAGGGAGACCTTGGGGGAGTTTCCTGATAGCCCTAAAAAATCAAACCTTCAAAAATATAGCTCATATCTTTGAAAACACTTTGGGTATTCAGGCATGTAGAGCCCATTTAATCCAGGATAGCATAGCCTCAGTATGGGTGATAATTAACATCTACTGGAACCCCGCCTGCTCAAAACTACATGTTTTCCTAGAACTTCTGGGCTCACTGTTAGAAATAATAAAATCAGGCCCAGCGAATAGCAACATAATCTTGGCTGGTGATCTAAATGCGGGCTGCCTGCAGTTAAAAAAGGGCACAAAAAACGATTCCACTTTAAGCAAGTCAAAAAATGGGAGGCTGTGGGTGGACTTTTATGGAACTTTGGGATCTTAAGATGATGAATGGTAGCTCGGAAGGAGATTTGGGGGCCTCCAAAACATGGCATAGAGGGGATTCTTCCTCGAGTTTGGACTTTATTTTTGTCTCCCAATATTTGCATACGTTGCCCTCCACCATGTTAGTGAAGCATGATGGAGGGAGTGATCATAGTAGGCTGGAACTATCCTTTCCTGATTTATCCAGTTCCTCCCAAAGCATAAATAAACAGCTATTGAGTGGGGGAAAAAAGGGAAAATCAGGCTGGTAAAATATAGGCATGAAGGTGAAAACCTAAATACACAGCTGAAGGAGATCCCAAGAAGTATTTGGGAAACAAAATGCCACCCACAAATATTTATCAAATTCCTTTGGGCTAAGTCAGCTCCCAATGAGCCAGCAAGCCTAACTAAGCAAAAACATGCCCATGTATTTGATGAAGAAACACAGAAAAAGGAAAAGAGAACACAAAAGAGCCCTACTGTCATGATCTTTGCTTCCAAAAGGTCAGGGTTTTCCCAACTCCCTTGGAAGCAGATCCATAACCCAGGTTCCGAGTGCCAACCAGTCCCAATTGGGACCTTTTGGACCCAGTCCTGGCGCCATTGGCACCAGGCTCATAAATATGCCCAGTCCCAGCGCTGGAAGCGCCGGGCTCATAATGCTTGGGTGGACTTACCTGCAGCAGACCATGCTGCTTACTTGCCTGCCAGTTGAGCCTCTGATCCTCTTCTGTTTGGAACTACTTTTCCTGTTGGGTGGGGCTGGAGCCACTCCCTAGATTCAGAACACTGGAACTCTTCTGGAAGGCAGGAACTCTTTTTTTACCAGGAACTCTTTTCTTACTTAGGCGTGGCTGTGGAAGGAAACACCTAAGCACTACAGGAGGCTATTTAAACCACACCCGGTGGATGAATCTTGCTTTGCGTTATTCTGCACCCTCTGCAGCAGAACGCTCATCGTGTCTTCTGCATCCGGTCCTGGGCCTAAGGAAAAAGGCTTACCATCCTGAATCCAGTCTTCAGCAACACCTATAAAGACAAGAAAGAACAGGTTAGCATTCCGGCATCTGAAAGGCAAAGGCTTACCTACTCTTCGTGCGCTCCGGAGGTCTTCACACTGCATTCCGGCATCTGAAAGACAAAAGCTTACCAACTCTTCGCACGCTCCGGAGGCCGTCGGCGCTGCATCTCGCATCTGAAGGACAAAACAAGGTGCGTTTAAAGACATTGGGGAACTTTAATACTCACGTGCCATTACTCCTTTCCACATCTAACCCAGTGGGTATCCCGGCACCCTGCAGCCGCTCCGAACTTGTACCTGCAAAATAAAAAGACAGTTAGAGCGCTTTGTGAAGCTGGCAACAAGCGCTTACTTATGTGCTTCCAGGCGCTTCTATTCATCACACGGGCTCCATCTTCAACTCACTTCAGCCCGTCATCCGCCATCGCCGGAACCCTGCAAAACAAGAGACATCATTATTAAAGACTTTAAAGACATTTGAGTTACTCGAAACTTACCGTTCGTGCAGTAAACGACGGACAGCAGTCCTCTGAAGTCAAGAGGCCTGCGCTACCTATCCAGTGAAGAAACTGGCTACAGCACCCTGCCCGAGGCAGATGGAGAGCTCGGCATTCACTTACCTAAGGTGAGAGCGTTAACCTGTGGGGGTCTACAGGAGAGAAGAGGAAAGAGATAGGGACACCCCAATAACCCCAGTTCATTAACCCCGTATTTTCTATCTGCAGACATCTTACTCTGCACGTCAGGCATACAGGGCACAGAGGTCCAGCCCAAAGAGCCAATCGGGTGCTGCACATCACCTTTGAAGATACGGTAGTCGCCCAGTCAAGACCGGCGCCTCTGCGAGAATCAGGTGAGCGTTATACCTACGGAGAATTAAGCTGGCAGGGTATTCATCAGAAGCCTATAAAGCAGAAATTAGTACAGAAAAGCCCAACTACAGATCATGGTCATGTCTTCAGAAAGCCTCCCGATTGTAGAATGACAGAGAACAATTTGAGGGTGGAACTGGTAGCTCCTTGTGTAATTTGGTCTCTGAGAAAGGGTGGGTAGAGCATCTAATGGAAGTTTTTAGAAACACTAGTGGTTCCCAGTTTGTTGCAAAGCCATATACACCCTGGCAATTGAAGTTCAGTGAGAGGGTTATAGAGGAGATAATAAATCCTCTGCCTCAAGAGCAGCAGGCCCTAATGGCCTGACATATCAAATACTCAAAAAAGAGCTGGTAATGTGGTCACAACTTCTATTCAGCCTATTTAATGAGATCCTCAAGAGGCGCCTATTCCCAGAATCCTGGAAAACTGCATTGATCATACCGTTCTTCAAATCCGGAGATCGTCAAGCAGCAGGCAACGTACGACCCATAGCCCTGCTTGACATAGAAAGTAAAATCTTCATGAAGCTCCTGTTGAATGAGATGTCACAGTGGGTAGAAGATCATGGCATCCTGCCCCGTTTCCAGGTTTTCAGAAAGGGATATCAACCGCATTAAATGGCCTTATACTAAACTTAGTAAGTGAACAGGCAGAAGAAGATAGATCACTACCCCTATTTGCAGCGTGGGTTGATCTATAAAAAGCCTTTGACCAGGTGGACAGGGCCCTACTTTGGAACAAACTAAGACAGTGGGGCTTGCCAGAAACACTTTGAGCAATGCTGCTAGAGCTACACAGAGAGACTAACCTAAGAGTTCGCCTAGATGAGCTGGGGCACCTGTCAGAAACCATTGAGGTAGAAAGGGGAGTCAGGCAAGGGTGCTTAGGAGCCCCACTTTTCTTGAACCTCTTCCTGGCAGAAATGGGTATCTCTTTGGGACCATCTGCATTGGCCAACCCTGTGTTGAATGGGAGAAAGATCTTTTGCCTGCCCTATGTAGATGATATAGTGTTGCTAGATAGGACACTAATTGGGCTACAGCATCTGTTGACTAAACTGAGTAGTTATGCAGAAGCTAATAAGCTCTCTATAAACCCTGCTAAGTCAAATATCATGATCTTCGAATGCCCACAAAAAAAAATCAAATACACAAACTGGGAACTAAATGGCCAAAAGATACAAAATGTGGAGTTGGTTAAATACCTGGGATACATCATCCATGCCTCTCCAGCCCTTTACAAAGTTGAAGCCGAAAAGTTACAGCAAAAGTAATGCAGGGTGCTGCGCAAATGTTGAAATTAAACCAGAAGCTTTGCAAATGTTCTATCTCTCCGTTGGTTAAATACTATTTGGTGAAAATAGTAACAGTCATTCTTTATGGACTGGAGGCTAGACCACAACTCTGAACTATCAATTGGGATTTATTTGAAGGTCGGCTATGGAGGAGAGTTTAGGTCTCCCTGCCTGCACGCCTAGTTGGAGTCTTAGATATGAGCTCGGCCTAAAATCCCTGGGCTGCATGGCAAGTTGGAAACTAATCTCCCTATATCGGGAAATTATTGTTGGAAAAGAGAGTACTCTTTATAGCGACATGAGATGTCATATGTTGAAGCCCAAATATGTAATTTTGTCGCTGTTGGAGAGTAAGGCGAGAGATCTCCTCTCTAGCCTTGACCTCGACCTAGACACTCTTATCCCCAATCCATTAAAAATCAAGCAAAAACTAGAGCTTATGCATTGGATGAAAACTATTGAAAAAGTGAGAATGAGCTCACCGGAAAACCCCTTCTTACGGGGTGAGAAAAAAACAAGGTTGCCTTTCAAACTATCTCATGAAATCCCCAGACAGTTCATTACATAACAGCTTCTTAAGAATCAGATTAAACCTGGTACATTGCGGAGAAGTACTAGAAAGGCGCAAGCTGGGAGCCAGAGCAAAACAACTATGCCAAATGTGCATTATTCCAGCAAAGCAAACACTCAGGCACCTGCTCACGGACTGTAAAGGGACATGAGCCTTCGCCTAGCACACTTTAGGTGCTTTGTGCAACACGAAGAAAACATTATCTCATAATTTTTCTGGGATAGGTTAATTTCGGGCCGTAATGCCGCACTAACATCAGCTGTGATACGTGTGTTAAAAATCTTTGAAATTATCATTTAGAAATTAACAAGGCATCAAAAACAGCAAGCGGCTGAGAATCAAAAAAAAATTACGGCAAGTGTAGTAATTTTAAATGAAATTAATTAGTTTTTATGTATCTTTGACTGAAATGTATTGGTGAACATTTTGAAGTTTTAAATGTACTTGTTTTAATAATTTTGTAAAGACTTGCGAGTCATAAACAAATACATTTTAAAAAAGCAAGATTTCCTCAACAATTGTCTCCCCCAGATTGAATTCCCTCATCACAGCTTTGAGGAAAGGAAAGACCAGTTGAACCAGTGAAGCTAAGCAGGATCAGCCTTGGTTGGTTTTCGGATGGGAGACTGCCAGGGAAATACCAAGCTTCGTGATTGCTGCACATGGATTGTGTTTATAGGTTTTAAATTAATTTGATCACGGCTAGCTCGAGAGACCCACTAGCTGACTGGTTAGTGCCTGGGTTTACCAGAGGCAGGGTGCAGGTTTCAGTAAGTTCATTCAAAAATGTTATGCATTAAAAATGTTGGCGATAATAAAAAATATATTTTAACATGTCTCCTATATGCAAACCAACCAAGGGCGATCCTGCTTAGCTTCACGGGGCAGGGTCTGCAAATGATTAGTAGCATTCAGGGTGCTAAAATGAAGCAGATTGGATTTGGCTTTACAGCCCTGTGAAGCTAAGCCGGATCAGCCTTGGTTGGTTTGTGGATGGGAGACATGAGACCGACGTGCACTGATTTTGTGACAAGGGGCGTAAGCTTTTAATGATGTCCGCTTTAGGGGCGGTCTTATGATTTACTGCTGCAAGGGCACTTGAATTTAGGGCGATGGATCAACGGCTAAGATTAGCACAAGATGGCAGCTTCCAGCGTGTGAGTTTCGCATTTGTAAATGTGAGGAAATCAAAGGTAAGATGCATAGAACATTTTTTTTCGGATCGATCAAAATATGCAAAAAAAAAATACATGCCCTACAGAACTCTGATAGGACAGGGTGGACCATCGCCCTATCTGAAACCACTTGGATAAAGGAAAATTTCATGTGTGAGGATCACAGAAATTTGGGAAACCCCACGCCTCGAAGGGGGAAGTATTTATTTTTTTGTTTACAAGAATTCCTGGAGGAATGATCATGTTCACAACAAGAGACCATTTTCTTTGTGAACAGGAGAAAGTGAAACCCTAACTTGATACAAAGACTGTTAAGAAAATCCTGTGGTGCAAAAGGGAACTTTGAAACCCAAGAACAAACAAAATATAAATTGGGCCTGGCAGACGCCCTGTTGAGACTATTGTACATAGCCTTCCATTTCCCTTTTAGTTGGATGTTTTTTCTAAAGTGGTAGGTCCAGTTAGTTGGATAGGATTACAGACCAAAGAACTTTATTTTGGACTTTAAAGCACCCCCTTAGGTTTGGCTTTGTTAGGTAGGGTACATTACCTCATAGCAACAAGGTTAGTTAGGTATTTTGATCCTTTTTTTTCGTACAACTTCTTGGGAATTACTTTAAACTGTCCCAAGTTTCAGCACACTACGCTCGCCCTGCATGGGCTTACAGACCTGTTCAGCCCTATCTGGTACCTTGCTTCGCTCACCCCCTACTCTGGAATTCTTAGGCCAAGCCCTGCATGGGTTAAACGGCCGGGTTCAGCCCTATCTGTTGTCTTGCTTTGCTCAAACCCTCCTGGGGAAATCTGATGCTCAGCCCGGCGTAGGCTATTATGGGCCTGTCCCACCCTTCTACTCTCTTCTGGGGTGTACCAATTGGTAGCCCATTCTGAGCTTTGCTGTGGCCTCACTGCACTCCGCCTGCTCTCTGTAGAAGATTGCGTGCCTCTCTTCAGCGGCGGGTGTCTCTGTGGCATCTATGTCTCTGGCCATTACGGCTCAGCGGTTCAGACCTGGCTGTGTTGTGCACGGTTGTGTCTTTCTCATTGGTCTCGCCATTTCTGGACGGACAGGCTCTGAGCAGCTCTTTGGCAGGACGTCCACCGGCTGCTTCTGCAGGAACTGGGTTCCTTCTTCGAACGGTGGTACCGGGCTCTCCCGGTTCCGTGCCAGTCCCCAAGCGGCAGCATTCCAAGGACTCCGACTGTCCGCCCACCATGTTAACGACATGATTCTTCCTTCTTCTTGTGAGGGAGGGGCCACCTCCTCTGCGCGGTCACGCATTTCAGCATTTCTCACACTTAGCTGCTTTTCTCGCGTTTCTTTCATCTAGTGGTATTTGTGTTCCTCACTTGAAGGCAAGTGAAGATGTCATTGGTCCTGGTCTTCATCACAAGCACCTGTCAGAAACCAAGCATTAACGTTAAAGGGCCCTTGCATATGCTTACCTTGTTCAACCGTCATGTAACCAATGACCATTGAGGACTTTGACGCAATGGGAGGTGTGATGCAATTGTTATTTGGGCATCTTTGTCCCCCAGTGGGGGGGGGGACTCCCCCTGAGTGTGATTCAGCTTACCATGTACCGTATGGCGGATATTGCGTGGTGAACTCATCTCCTTAGCCGCAAAGGGGGTGGCTACACCTTGGGGAGACAGGATGAATTCTGTGGATTCATCACACTCTGTACCTTTCTTTCGCTTCTTAGAGTGCTTGCTGATCTCTTCCACTGTAAAGACTTTGTCCCCGCCAAACTCTGAGACCTCACTGGAATTTCTCCTTTCGGAAGAAGGTGATATCTTAATTTCAGTATATTTCTCCCCCGTTGAGGGGGTTGGGGCCTGGGCACTGCCGAGTGCTTCAAGAAGGCTTCTTGTAGCTTTGTAAATGCATTTGATGCCTCTGGGAGGTGTGAGAAACCTGAAGGTGTTCTCACATCTACTCCCCAGCGATCTTCTGTTCAGGTGGTCGGGGAAGGGCCTTTGCTTTTGAATCCCGACCCTGGGGTGTGGACAAGTTAGGGAGGATCACCTGAGTGGAGGGTCCTTGGGGATTGGAGAGAGGGTGCCTGAAGGCGAGACTTGGTTACCCCTCCCCCCTTCACTAACACTGACCAACCTGAACCCCCCACCCCAGTCTTCATGGGATATTGTCAGTCTTTTCCGATTTTTCCCTGTAATCTCCCACCAAGTACTGAGAAGAGGTAGAGGCAACTAAGAGTAATGCACACTTCCTATGGCAAACACCACTTGGGTACTGGGATGAAGAAGAGTGGCCTGGAGACATCTAGTATTGAAGATCAGGCATGTCACACTAACAGGCTTATACAACGTCGGGCAATTGTGTCTAACCCTTTTCACCTGCAACATGTTAATGTAAAAGAGTATAAAAGGTGGAGCCCCAGGAATTCCAAGATGGCCGCTGTGACTACAACACTGTGAGGGGAAGGGCTCCCAGCTCCAGCCTCCGGTTTTGCTTAAAATACAGCTGTCAACCACCTAAAGGTTTCCATGAATGATGACCAGGACCCCAGGGAGGTCGTGAGAGGACGCTGAATACCAAAAGTAGGCGGATAAACATAATTGGACCGCGATTGGATCGAGGCCTAGGTTGGGGCGTGGCAATTTCCTCAAAGGATACGGAGTCTGAGAGGGAGGCCGTGGCAACTACACCACCCTCAAAGAATCATCTGAGTCCCGTGGATTCGCAATGGGAGGAGCTGGAATCCTCAGGAAAGAACAAAGAGGTGAGGTCTGTCCTACTTGTCTGAGACAGCGTGCGGTGCTCGAAATATAAATGCAGAGGTCAAGTGGGGACGGATTGAGCTCCTGGGCGCAGACATTGGTACTCAGAGGCATTGATGAAGGTGGCATCACGGCCTCTCCTAGTGTATTATCAAAAAATCCCATACATCACTAAGGCATGCCCAGAACAAGAGGTGCAACAAAAGGGGGCCTGAGAAAGGAATGGTATCTATTCATCATGAATAGTGGGGGCAAAGCCTTGAGAAAATACCCTCAATAATATAGAGGGGGAAGGGAGCGTTTACAATTGAACGGCAGTCGATCCCCTGCCCACATGTCCAGGAATAGGCCTAAAGACCTTACGGAGGGGGTGCCTACTCCCAAAATGCAGAAGAAGAAACAGGAAGGTACGCTTCCGAAGTTATGGCGCAAAGAAGGGAGAGAGACTGAGATAGAAGAACTGCCAACACCACACCAAGACCCAGCGCGGCCTCACTGACAAAGAAGTCAGACCAGGAGTCCACTAGAGAAATTATACAAAATTGCTTCATGGACTTTAAAGACCAAATTACTGAAACGCTTCAGGCGCAAATAACACTTATAAAAGCAGAACTCACACAATCTCTACAGGAGGTGAAAGGTGATACCAAAGAATTGGCAGAGCGAGTGGACACAAATGAAACTGCAATACAAGATCTTGCAGAGGACATGCACAAAATAGACATTTTGACTGACCAACTGACAGTGGCAACCCACAATATGGAAATTCAAATGGAGGATCTTGAAAATCGATCAAGGACATCCAATATTAGGGTTAAAGCCCTCGCCGAAACAATTGAGGATCGGGATTTAAAAGGAACTATGCAAGAAATGTTCACTGACCTTCTAGACTTGGAAATGGGGAGAAGAGGTTCTGTTGGATCGAAAACATAGGGTTGGCCCGAAACGCAAGGATCCAAGAGCTAGACCCAGAGAAGTGGTTGTGGCGATTCAAAGATATGGTCAAAAGGAGGCAATCTTGCAGGCAGCTTGGAAAGCGACTCCTATCAAAATCAATGTAACAGAAATTCAATTGTATCAAGATCTAGCACAGACAACATTGCTGAAGCAAAGATTAATAGGACCAGTGGTGAAAGTTTTGATCAAAGCTCAAGTCAGATACAGATGGACATTTCCTTTTTGGATTACTTTTTTCACGGGAAGGACAACACCGAATTACCATTTGTGAAGGACTGCTGATCTTAAAGATTGAGGAAGAAGAAAGGGGATCTCAAAAGGACGCTGTTAACTCTTGAGAAACTGAGAACTACAAGAGATGGGAATTGTCTAAAACATCACGAGGAAGTTCAAGGAAGAAATGATTCCAGGGCACTAATGACAGGTGTATGGACAATTGCGCCCATTGCATAGGGTAAAAGGTTTTTCATCTTTGGGGTTACGAAGTTCAGGACTTGAGGGAGTGGGAGGGTCAATTGTTGTTGTTTGTGGTTGGCAGGAATTTTGAGTATTGAGTATGAAGTGGCACGGGAGGTGGGGGATCTCGGCGCTTGGAATCGGGAGAGAGTTGGGTCAGGGTCGACATGCACAAATTATCTGTGGGAGTGTAGTAGAGCTCAACTCCATGGCACAATGTATGGGAGGTCAGGGAATAGGTTGGGCTTGTCCAGGGAATTGAGTGAGGTTTTGGGAAGGGGGGACTGGGGGAGGGGAGGGGGGGTAACCATGGAGGGGAAGGGGGCCCAGTTGCTAATGGAACAATCAGCGTACTCTAATGTAAATGCGAGGTTAGCAAGGTATCCATATTTGGACTCTAAATGTAAAAGGACTAAACTCCCCTGTCAAAAGGCGCAAGGTGGGATCATTTCTAAGTCACGAGAAGCCTGACATGGTGACAATGCAACAGACCCACATCTGTAGGAAAGATATCATTAAACTAAATCTAGCAGGATATCCATATATTATACAGTCGAACAATAAGGGGAAGACTGGAGGGGTCCTTATAGCTCTGAATGGACAGGTGGGTCAGAACATAGTAGCTAAAGAAATCCACAAGGAGGGAAGATATATTTTTGCTAGGATTCAAATAAGGAGATCACGTTATAACATTGCCACAGTGTATGCTCCAAACTCTGGACAGGATGGGTTCCTCCAGGGAGTCCTGGGTAAGCTTGAAAGCTTTGCGTAGGGTCAAATAATGACGACAGGAGATTAAAATTTGGCCTGGGATCCACAAGTCGACAGGACCGGGGCAGGTCAGACATCGCAGCAAGCCCCCTCTAAAAAAAAAAAAATGAGAATCTAGCATGGCCCATCTTTCTTTAATTGATGCTTGGAAAGAAACACATATGTCCATCAGTCATTTTCAAGGATAGATTATATATTGGTCTCAGCCTCCTTGTTAGGACGTATACAGCAAATGGACTTGGGTTCTATTAACCTGTCTGATCGTGCACCATAGTTGTTAAAGATTTTGAAAATTTGGAAGGTTCAGGATTATGGCAGAGGAAACTCCCAGAACATATATTGAGAGATCCGGTATTATGTGAAGAAATACGGGGAATACTTTGAACAAAATAGGACTCAAGAAACTCCTGAAACACGGTTTGGGATCCCTTTAAAGCGACTGAAGGGAGAATTGATAGCGAAAAAAGGCCCTGAGAGAAAAACAATCCACATTGCCTCAAAGATTTGGAAGAACAATTGAAAATAGTCATGAGGGAGATGGAAACGAATAAGGGGGTAGCAATGCGGAAAAAATATAGGTTTCATAGGGGGGAACTAGATTTGCTGCAGACAAGGCGTGCAGAGAAAGCCTTACTGTATTTAAGGCAAAGGTACTACATCAAAGCCAACAAGGCCGATTGCCTGTTGGCACGGCAAGTGAGGATGAAGGAAGAAGCGAGGACTATTCGTAGCGCAGTAACCGGGCAAGGTATAAATTAGCTCAGCCTCAAAAGAAATACTAAAAGCATTTACAGAGTATTGCTCAGCCCTATATACTACCGACTCCCCTGACTCCCAAGCACAAAAGATTTATCCAGACCATTGCCGGTTTACTAGATTGAAAGCAGATGAAAGGGAAGTACTAAAGGGCATGATCACCCCAGAGGAAGTACAAAAAGCGATAATGTCATTACCACTCAATAAGGCCCCCAGGCCGGGATGGCATCACCGCACTGTTTTATAGGATTTACAAAGAGGTCTTGGCCCTCTTTTTAACTCCTTTAGTGCGGAAGGCACTATAACATCTACGATGAAAGAGGCAAAGGTGGTGCTCTTTCAAAAACCACGTAAGGATAAAACCCAGTGTGGGTCATACAGACCTATAGCACTTATCAACATTGATGCTAAGCTTTACACAAAAATATTAGCATCCAGACTGGGAAGACTAATAGTAAAGTTGATACATCCAGATCAATCGGGGTTTGTCATGGGAAGGTAAACATTTGATAATACAAGATGGGTGAGTCATTTAATCGAGAAAATAAACAAAGCAGGACTGTCGGGGGAGGGGGGGTAATAACACTAGATGCCGAGAAGGCGTTAGATCGAGTGGAGTGGTCCTTTTGGTACGACATCCTTTCATCGCGGGAGGTTTTTTCGCACGTTTTTTTACCGCAATTGTTTTGCCGAAAAAACTCATCACATTTTTGGGGGTGGGGGGTTAGAAAAATATATAAATTGGGTGTGGGTGTACGGGAATATAAAAAAAAAATAAAGGGGGTGGGGGTTTGTGGGGTGACCCCCCCCCAAAACAAATTGAAGTGATGAAGTGACATGGAACCGTCCTTTTTTTATTCCTCACCGTGGAGGCTATGAGATTTGGTCCCAGATTTTTGCAAATGGTCAGGGCAAACTATCATTCGAAGGGATTGTGTCCTCCGACGTATTCCTTATCTTAGATATAAATCCTTCAGCTTTGCTGGCCTCGGAAAATTTTTTCGCCAGAGGGCGCTGCGCGTCGATGATCGCCGAGTCGATGACCCTCGACGGCCTCCGTGCCGACGTCGACGTCATCCTGCCTATAAAGGCCGCGCGCAGCGTCCGTTGCTCAGTTCCGTTTTTCCGCGCTTCGTTGTGCCTCGGAACACCGTTGCTCAGTTCTCGTCAAGATAACGTATATAATAACTACTATTTACCTCGATATCGATGGCATCCTCCTCCGACCCGACGACCCCTCGGTCCGGTTTCAAAAAGTGCCGAGACTGCGGGAAGAAAATGTCGTTGACGGACCCTCACAGGGTCTGTTTGTGGTGTCTGGGAATCACGCACCAGAGTTCGGAGTGTGAGGAATGCCTTTCCATGACGGCGAAAGCCTTGAAGGAGCGTAGGGGGAAGCTCGAGAGAGGTAGGTCAACTTTAACTTCCTCGAAAGCTTCTTCGGTAGAGTCGAGACGTTCGTCTCCTCACCATAAAAAACACTCTCGATCTAGATCACGAAGTGGCTCCCACCACTCGTCGACATCGAGACACTCGAAGAAGAGACGTAGGAGATCCCCTTCGTCATCTTCGTCGAGTTCTCCTGAGAGAGTTCATTGCCCCACTAAACGCAGCTCGCAAGCTGAGTGGGAGGAATTCAGGAAAAAGATGCTAAGCGTCTTCGAGAAAGCGGCCTCGTCCCCCTCGAAGACAGCTGAGGGTGATACCCCGGGTAAAAAACCCAAAAAATCTAAACGCCGCGAGTCGCAGTACCCGGCGGAAAAGTCAACCCGAAAGCGCCTCGAGCCATCGGGAGATAAAGCATCATCGACGCCATCGTCGAAAACTCCTTCGAAACAGAGGTCGGCGCCATCGACGCCGTTGTCGAAGGATTCATCGGCGCATCAGTCGATCGAGTCGACGCCGACGTCGACGCCGATATCGACGCCGGTGAAGGAAAGAACCACGGCTACTCCACAGCCAACGGTTAGACAAAAGACCTCCGACTCGACGCCGAGAACGTCGACGTCGTTCTCGAGCAAGACTCCGATCCTTTCGAGTTCTTCGAGGCCTAGTACACATTTCTCGACGCTTTTCACGGCGCCTTCGAGTACTTTCACGTCGGTGTCGACGACATCGACGTTTTCAAGGCCTGTGATGATGGCTCCTTCTGCATTGGAAATGGGGTTTATACCATTCCAAAAACCAATGTATCCCCCTTTAACCTCGATTTTTGAGGAAAGGGAGGATTCAGACCAAGATATTGATTTACAGAGGACCACATCACCAGAGCCAGAGACTTTCGCCTCTGAGGAAGGAAGATTAAAAAATCTTCAGGATGCACTTCAGGAAGCTAGTGGCTTGGACACTTCTCCTGAAGCAGAATTTATCAAACCAGACCCAGGAGAACATGCGGAGACTCCATATAGAGCTCTGATGTCTAGAATCATAGAATTTATGGGTTGGTCTGCACCTTCTCCTGCCTTTCAGCAGGATGATCTCACTGACATACTGGACAAGGGCCCACAGGAGGATCCTGTGGTTCCATTTCACTCTGCTCTACAGAGAAGGATTTTGACAAACTGGGAAACGCCAGAAATTATCCCGGCAGTAAATAAAAAACTGTCAACAAAATACAGGGTGGCTAGTTCTGACCCTGAATATTTGTCAAAACACCCTACTCCTGAGAGCTTGGTTGTACAGGCTGCAACCTCATCAGGCAGCACATCTGCATACCCCACTGCTCCGCAGGATAGGGATGACAAAAAATATGATGCCATGGCTAAGAAGGTTTTTTCTGCCTGTAGCATGGCGTTAAAGTCTATTAACGCGACCTGTACGCTCGCTAGGTTCAGCCACACCCTTTGGGAGTGCGCTTCATCAGCGGCTGACTGCCTCCAAGAAGGAGAGGAAAGGGACGCATTTTTAAACATCATCAGGGATGGTAAAGATGCGATGTGCGAGACCCTACAAACTGGCCTAGATTCTGCTGACAGTATCAGCAGGGCCATGGCGGCAAGTACCACAATCCGCAGGCATGCGTGGTTGAGGAAGTCTGGTTTTGCCTCTGACGTGCAGACCAGGCTTTTGAATATGCCCTTTGACGGTTCTACCCTCTTTGGAAAGAAGGCGGATGACAGTTTGGAGAAACTGCAAACGTCCAAGGCAGCAGCCAAGTCATTGGGAGCTGCTATCCGTCAGAATACCTTTCGTCCTTCGGGATCATCGTGGAGAGGACGGTCCTTTCGTTACTATTCCTCATATGGAAGGGGCAGGGGACGACCGGCTCAAAGAGGCCAAGGAAGATTTACCCGTGGTGGACGGGGTAGGGGAAAGAAAGCCGCACCCGCAGGAGCAGGAGCCACTTTACCTTCGGCAACTGCATCAGCCGCTTCAAAACCACTCTGAGGTCTCCCCTCACAGAACACCAGTAGGGGGCAGGTTAACTCACCATCTGACGGAATGGCAGGCTATTACGTCAGATGCTTGGGCTCTGGAGACAGTAGCCCAAGGTTACTGCCTGCCCTTCCTACATATCCCTCAGAGTCATCCACCGGGGAACAACCCTTTGAAGCTTCCAGATCCGCTCCTCTTGCAGGAGGTTTTAGACCTGCTAGAGAAAGGTGCCATAGAACTGGTACCTGTAGCGGAAAGGAACAAGGGTTGGTACTCCCCCTACTTCATAATACCGAAGAAGGACGGAGGACTGAGACCCATCTTAGACTTACGGGAATTGAACAAATTCCTCCGAAAGGACAAGTTCAAGATGGTGACTCTCTCTCAGATCCTTCAGGCCCTCCAGCTTCAGGACTGGTTGGTATCTCTAGACCTCCAGGACGCTTATTTCCATGTGCCGATCCATCCCAGGCACAGGAGATACCTGAGGTTCGCAATTGGCAGCTCTCATTATCAATTTCGAGTTCTGCCATTTGGGCTAACCTCCGCCCCGAGGGTCTTTACCAAGCTAATGTCGGTTGTGGCTGCAAGTCTAAGGAGGGAAGGGATTCATGTCTACCCTTACCTAGACGATTGGTTGATCAGAGCTGTATCTTCGGAACAGGCTCAGAGACAACTAGATTGTTTGCCACTTCCTTCACAAGCTGGGCTTCTCCCTCAATTTAAAGAAGTCACAGATGATACCATCACAGAGACTCCAATTCATTGGAGCAGTCCTGGACACTTCCCTGGGAAAAGCCTTGCCACCAGAGGTGAGGGCTCGAGATATTCTGCAGATGGTCATCAGATTTCAGAATGCCCAATATCTCCCAGCCTACGACTTTCTGAGGTTGCTAGGCCTCATGGCATCCTGCATATTCCTCGTGCCGGAGGCTCGCCTGAGAATGAGATCCCTCCAGTGGGCACTGAGAACTCAGTGGTCACAGTTCTCAGGAAGGATGACAGATCTCCTTCGGATCCCGGTCAAAGTAGCCCGAGACCTTCAGTGGTGGGCCTGTCGGGAGAACATCCTGAAAGGAGAAATGTTTTGGCAACCATGGCCGGAGATAACAGTAGTCACGGATGCCTCACTCACGGGGTGGGGAGCTCACGCCAACGACTTGACCATCAGCGGTCGTTGGTCTCCATCGGAGTCCAGACTACATATCAACCTGTTGGAGCTGAGAGCCATCAGACTAGCGCTGAAGGCTTTTCTGCCGTCTGTACGGGGAAGAAACGTCCTAATAATGACGGACAATACAGTGGCCATGCACTACCTCAACAAAAGAGGAGGCGTAGGCTCACTACCACTGTGCAGAGAGGCGATGCAGCTCTGGTTTTGGGCAATTCAGGAAGGAATCTCTCTATCGGCAATTCACCTAGCCGGAGAGAAGAACTTGACAGCGGACGCTCTGAGCAGGCAGAGCACAGTCTCTCACGAGTGGGAGATAGCTCAGGAAGTCCTTCAAGAGATCTTCGCCCTTTGGGGAACCCCTCAAGTGGATCTGTTCGCCACCAGTATCAACAGGAAGTGCGACAGATTTTGCTCAAGGGAATTTCCCCCGAGAGGAGCTCTAGGAGATGCGTTCGTAGTGGACTGGGAGTTCCCACTTCTGTACGCGTTCCCTCCGGTCCCTGTCATTCCTCAAATGATCAGGAGGTTGAGAAGGTTTCGGAAGACCATGATCCTAATTGCCCCGGATTGGGCCAGGAGAACGTGGTACCCGGACCTTCTAGACATGTCCATCTGCCCTCCAATTCGACTGCCATACAGAGAGGATCTTCTCTCGCAGAAGGAAGGTCAGGTTCTCCATCCAGCCATCAAGACCCTCAACCTTCACGCTTGGTGTCTGAAAGGTTGAGGTACAAGGATTGGGACCTTCCGGATGATGTTATGGAGGTGTTGCTTTCGGCCAGAAGGCCGGCAACTAAAACTCTATACCGCTGCCGTTGGAACAAATTTTGCAGCTGGTGCAGAGAAAAGAATATTGAACCCTTTTCTTGTGGTACACCTATGGTGTTGTCATTCTTACTTTACCTGGCTAATTCAGGCCTACAGGTTGGCACAATTAAGGGCTATCTCGCAGCGCTATCAATCTTTAAGCGCACTGCAGAGGAGCCTTCATACTTCAAAATTCCATTGGTAATACAATACCTAAAAGGATTAACTAATGTTTATCCCCCGAAACCTTTTCAAGTTCCCTTATGGGATTTAAACCTAATTTTAAACTTCCTAAAGGGTGCCCCTTTTGAACCACTACACTCTTGTTCATTGAAGCTTCTCACCCTCAAAACTGTTTTGCTAATAGCATTGACATCTGCTAGAAGGGTTAGCGAGTTGCAAGCCTTATCGTGTAAACCTCCACATACAATCTTTTACAAGGACAAAGTTGTTCTTCAGGTGAAGCCTAACTTCCTCCCGAAGGTAGTCTCGGAGTTTCACATCACTCAGAAGATTATATTACCTTCTTTCTACCCTCCTCCTCATCCGGGGAAGGAGGAAGAGAGACTGCACAGGCTGGACCCTAAGCGAGCCTTGAGCTTCTATATCAGCAGATTGGCTAAGATCAGACAAGCAGACCAACTCTTTGTAGGTTATGCAGGACATAAGTTGGGCCTTCCAATAACAAAACAAACCATCTCCAGATGGATTATTTTAGCCATTCTGGAATGCTACAAATTGGCAGGAAAGGAGCCTCCTCAAAATCTAAGGGCTCATTCTACCAGGGGTATCGCAACATCCTCAGCCCTTCAAAGAGGGGTGCCAATTCGAGATATATGTGCGGCTGCCACATGGTCGTCCGCACATACATTTACCAAATTCTATAGCCTGGATTCCTCCTCTAGTCAAGAAACTAGATTCGGCAAGGCTGTGTTACACTCTGTCCATTCTGGAAGGGTAACATAACTTTTATTACTCCCGCCTCCAGTCACAATACCACTGCTATGGGAGTCTATCTAAGATAAGGAATACGTCGGAGGACACAATCCCTTCGAAGAACTAGTTACTCTTACCTTGTAACGTTCTTTCGATGGGATGTTCCTCCGACGTATTCCTTATCGACCCTCCCATCCATCCCCGCAGTATGACTTCCTGTGGGTTTGCAGCCTATGCTCCTTCAAGGTGATTAGTCTAATCCAAAAACATTACTGGGGACTACAAAACGGAACTGAGCAACGGACGCTGCGCGCGGCCTTTATAGGCAGGATGACGTCGACGTCGGCACGGAGGCCGTCGAGGGTCATCGACTCGGCGATCATCGACGCGCAGCGCCCTCTGGCGAAAAAATTTTCCGAGGCCAGCAAAGCTGAAGGATTTATATCTAAGATAAGGAATACGTCGGAGGAACATCCCATCGAAAGAACGTTACAAGGTAAGAGTAACTAGTTCTTCTACAATATTACGTCTCGCAATTAATGGAGATCTTTCGCAGGAAGTCGGGGTATCCCGGGGTGCCCGTTATCGCCAGTACTATATGAGATCCATCTAGAGCCATTGTTATCTAGAATTAGGGAGGAGGATAAAATCAGGGATATTCGGTTTGGGGGAGAGAAGCATAAAGTGATGGCTTTCATGGACGATCTACTGTTGGCGTTGACTGACATGCTGACATCTGTGCAGGCATTGGCAGCAAAACTGAAACAATTTGGGGAGGTGGCAGGCTTGAAAATAAACATGCATAAATCAGAATAAATGTAGTTAAAATGATAGTGCTCCCAAAACTATGATATTACTTCCAAGCGTTGTCAATAAAGGTACCTCATAAATTCTACAAAATAATTAGGGAATACTTATGGAAATGCAAGAAACCAAAGGTAGCTTGGAAGGCACTAACAGCACCAACGTTTAAAGGAGGGATGGGGGCCTCCTGATTTTAAATTATGCTATCGGGCGGCCCAGTTGAGAATTATCAGGGAATGGTTCAAAGGAGACATGGAGAAAATGTGGGTATGGATGGATAGAGCTGTGGTGGTTAGGCCCCTCAAGAAGTCCTCTTCTGTCAAAAACAAGATCTTCCAGTAATATGTATAAGTAAAATTACAGCTCTGATGGCACAGGTTGGGGACGCTGTGGTTATGCGGACAGGTATTACCACCTTTCATTCTCATTTACACCTCTTTTCCGCAATACCCAGTTTACTACGGGATTAGAACAGAGTGCTTTCAAGCACTGGGAGGAAGCAGGATGTCTAAAGATGGGAGACATGGTGGAGGATCAAGCGATCAGGACTTTCCAACAAAGTAAACAAGCATTTTCTTTCAATGAAAAAGAAAGGTATGCCCAACTCCGACAATGGTTGATGGGAGTAAATCGATTTATAAAAAGGGATCTTACCCCCTTTGAGAAATACAAAAACAAACCCAGGTGATAATCATATGGTGGGGACACTGTATGAGATGAATGGAGATGACTCCAGTCATGTGGAATGGGGGAACATGAAACTATGGGACAAAGACACAGGCACTACTATTACGGAATCCCAATGAATGGTGGTTTGGAAGAGAATTCCTACACTAATGTGGGCATTGCAGATTAGTGAAATGTGGGTCATGGTAATGGTGCAATGGCATCTCATTCTGGAGAAATTACATAAATTCTACTCAAATGTTTCAGGGGAATGTTGGCTGGGATGCAAGGTATCAGGACCTTGGGGTCATATATGGTGTGAGTGTCCCAAATTGAGAGCATTCTGGGGAAGTGTCAATGCGGCAATGAAAGTGAGCTTTGGTCCCCAAATAATATGTTGAGATATGGGCGAGGCAATGCTGGCTCTAGGGGATATAATTGAGCAATATGACCCGAGCGGCGGGGGCATTACCGACTCAGGTAATGCCCCGGGGGCACATAGTTATAGGCCCGAGCGAAGCGAGTAACATATGTGCTACAAGTGGAACAAAAGAAGTTTGAGGACTGGGATGTGTTGTTGGACTTTCTGCATAAAGACCTTCGAGAGAATTGGTGCCCACAAAGAATATGAGTATTGGAGTTATTTAACTGAATGTACAAGTGGATTGGACTTTAAAGACTTGATATTCACATTGATAGCGGTGGTCTGGGTGGGGGGGGGGGTCATGGGTTTTGGGGTGGAGGGAATAATTTGTATGCTTTAAAGAAAAAATGTCAATAAAAAGTATGTTTAAAAAATAAATAAAAGGTGGAGCCCAAAAGTGAACACCATCCGTGAAGTGAACACTAGCTGTGAGAGAGGGTAGAGAGACCGCCATGTTGGTACACTGCTAAGAAGCATAGATGCCGGCAACGATTTCCGGAGACCTGCCAGAGGGACTTTGCAGGACCGGGAACCCTCTCATTTCAAGGTGGGTAGGAGGAGAGAGAAGAGCCGTACGAGCCCAAGCCCGGGTGCAGCTGGAGCTGCGGAAGACGCCAGGATGCAGACCGCGTGTGGAGTGAGAGCAGAGGTGCTGGCCGCGTATGGGGACGTGCCCCTCAAACAAACTGACAGGTGCTTTCCTGCTCGACATTGAGGAGACCAGAGCCCTCCAAACGGAACATTGAAATAAGTAACAAGCCCTGCATTTGGGCAAATGCTACCCATATTGAATAGTGAACTGCAAGAAAGCCACTAATTGAGCAAATATTACCCATACTGAATACCGAACTCAAAGAAAGCTTCTAATTGAGCAAACCCAAGTAAATGCTACCTATAATCTATGCAGAACTAAGCTGCAAATTACAATATGCTGAATGGTGAATGAACACTTTAATGGACATGTCCACCAGCATTACTGATAAGGAGCAGCATGGACAGAATTAATGGCATATGAAGGATTGAAGAGTTGGGGTGAGCATTATGTTTAAAGGCAAGAAAGGCTGTCAATTAGAACTGCAAGCGTGCGAAAGAGTCACAAGTATGTTACAAGCCAAGAACTGGTATCAAAGGGTATTACAAGGAATATAAATGTGGAAAGTGAAAGCCCGAGGCAGAAGAGTCTACAAGGGGCCCAGCAGCTTTATTTGTTTATTTACTAGCTGGGGTGCCCGGCATTGCCCGTGTCCTGATCAAGTTGTGTCTCGTGTGCCCTGGAGGATGTTGCTGCTGTCCTCTTGTCGGCAATTCTTGCTTCAGTTTGCTCTGGCATCTCATTTGACCTGGGGAAATTTCCTCTTGTCCTCTGGTCGGCAAGTTGGGCTGCTGTTTGTTTTTGTTTCAGAAGCTGTAGATATTGATTTTTGCTTTGCATCAGATGGAACTTTTCCACGTGATGTTTGTTTTTTGTGCAGCATGCTTTAGTACCTCAATGGCTTTAGCACATTTGAGAAAATGTCCCAGAAAGATCGATTGTGCTCTCTTCTCGTGAATGGTCTTAAGTAAACTGTAACCTTGTTATTTCCCATATTTGGAATGGCGTGATAAAAACTTTTTTTTTAAATTCCCTTTAAAAATGCTTTAATAAACACTTTTGAACTGTATACAGTAGTATTACTTTTCAAAGGAATAACCAACACATCAAACATTTTGCTTCAGACATTTTTCAAAATGTTGCCTCCTTCTAGTACCTACTGTAGTGAATCAAGGTGAGCATCAGTAAATGAGGGTGTCAACAGAGTGAATTTTTTGCATCCAAACATAGACTACGGTTTTGCCCCAGACAAAAGAGTAATCCACGCAAAATGTGGTAGACGTGGGTTCAACAGTGTCGATTCGTATAGCTGGAAAAACACACACATACATGTATTCCGCTTTATATATAAAGGTTTATTGTGCATTTATTAGGCGCTTATACAACAAGTAAATTGTGGTTCAAAGCGCCCACATAGCAACAGGGAAGGAGCATGGGATTGAAAAACAAAATATATACTGGAGGATAAAGACAAACATTCTATGCCTTGTGAGTGTTCAGAACGTGCAAGTGCAGAGAGAGAAGAGGGGAAGATGGAGTGGTGTTAGGTGCTGGAGTGCCCGTGCTCGTGAGTGAGCAGCAGATGTAAGTGGCAAGTATAAGTGCTACGGAGTGTTGAGCTGCAATAAGTGGATAAATGCAGGCCTGCAATAGTGTAGGCAAGTGCGTGCCGAGGCAAGTGCTGTGTGTTGGCAGAAGCTGAGGTGTTTGGCTATGGGAGGCCAGAGCCCTGAGGACACATAAGGGCCCTGGTCACCATTCACAGTGACTGAGGTTAGCAGAGGAGGAAAGGAAATAAAAAGGAAAGTCTTGAGAAGCTTCTGGAATTTGAGGAGGTCCGGCTCAAGACAAAGACGAAGGGGGAGGTTATTCCACAAGCGGGAGCCAGTAGAAGCGAGAGATCAGCCACCCGCACTCTGTTTAGCGAAACACTTCACACACAGAGTTGGTTCCAGGGGAACGTAAAGGTCTAGAGGGAGAATATTTAGTAATAGCACGTTGCAGATAGTGTAGTCTCTGGTCCCAGACAACCTTGTGGATGATGCAGTGGGATTTGAATTGAATCTGTGCAGCAAACGGGAGCCAGTGAAGAGTTTTGCACCCTATTATGGATTAGCTGGAGGTTTTGTAGAGAGGAAGGAAGAGGGTAGATTCAAGAGAAGGCTGTTGCAATAGTCAAGCCTAGAGAGAACCAGAGCTCTGGTAACATTGAGCTATGGGGGAAAGTGAGAAAAGCGAGAATTCCTTTGAGACGGAAGATTTGAAAGTTGGACTTCTTGGCAATGTCCTGGATGTGAGGGAGGAAGGATAGAGATGAGTTGAAGATGACTCCAAGGTTTCTGGCTGCAGATGAAGGGGAGGGGAGAGCCCATAGATGATGGCCAGAGTGATGGGAAGAAGGAGGGAGCAGGGGTTCCAATAGGCACTATCTCAGTCTTGTTGGCATTCAGGCAGAGGTCATTGGAAGTGTTATGTTATGTTACTTTGCGTTATATAGCGCCTTATGTATCATTGGTATGATCTCAAGGCGCTGGTAGTTTGAACATCCTCGGGAACTGTAGTTCAAGTCAGTAGAGAGAGACAGTGAGAGAGAGAGAGAGAGAGAGAGAGAGAGAGAGAGAGAGAGAGAGAGAGAGAGAGAGAGAGTCATAAGGTGCGTGGGTGCACCGGATATGTGTGCAGTTGGTGTGGCACTTGCATGATAGCTGCTTCTTAGCAGTAGGTGTGGTGGTTGGGAAATCAGGAATATGTGTTCATTCTAGTTGGTTGATAACCAGACTGATTTGTGGCTGCACTAGGCCTGAGGAGACGCATAGGCTAGTGGGTGTGCTGAGCCAGCTGTGTTCAGGACTGTATGACAGATAGGCAGTCCGGGATGATGGAAGAAGCAAGAGAGTCAGCAGGAGGTTTGAAGAAGAGTTGAGTGTCGTCTGCATAGCACTGGAAATCGGGGGAGAAGGAGGAAATGATGCGTGCTAGCGGAGCAAGGTAAGTGTTAAAGAGCCAGGGGGAAAGGCTGGAGCTGTGGGGGGGCCCCACAGGTGGACAAGGAGGTAGGTGAGGAGGAGGAGGTACCCAGAATAACCTGGGACGGATGATCAGTTGGGAAAGAGGTCAGCCAGTACCAACTGATGAAGCAAACCTGAAATAGGGTCTAACAGAACCAGTGTTTTCTTATTGAACTTTGAGCAAGGGAAACTAATGTGAATCTTATGTTAAAGTCTTGGGACAGGAGACCATGAGAGACAAACAACCAGTGATCATTGTCTTTGGGGGGGGGAGAAGGAGTACTAGGACCTTTGTTTTGTGTGAACTGTGATAAGTTTGAACTTTGGGAATGAGAAGTCCCGGATCTTCATTTTGTGTTACATTTGAACTTGGAGAAGGTAATTTCAGAACTTGACCAAACACTTTTTGAATTGAACCCTGATTGGAACTGTGTTTAACTTGAAACGGGGAATCCAAGAAGAACTCCAGCTGAAAGTAGCGAAGTCTTTACTTTTGAACACTTCTATTTTGTTGAGAAGATTCCCACATCATGTTTTGTTATAGTTGTGAGGTCAAGCATAGGTTTTGATACACACTTTCATTTTGGATTTGCAAAGACTTCCCTTAAGTTTCTTTGGGCAGGTAAAATCCCACTATAGTATAGGGCAAGTTAGGCGTAACATCATCCTGATCATCAAGACAGTTTTGTTTAGAATTACACTTCTGTTGTCTGTGTCATCTCTCTTGATACCTTGTCTGTCTCACAGAGGGTAGACCTCCTCTCATACTCTTGACCCGGGGTGGGAGTATAAGAGATCTTTCTTTTTTGCTTCCGACATGTTCCCCCCACCCCTCCACAACAGCTCCCCGACTCCATGTTCTCTTCCCCTGAGTGCAAGTTCATGGTTCTCGTCTGTATAACTTGCTGGATGTTTTTCTCTTCCAGCATCCCCCAACAGAGATTCTAAGATCTCTAGTCTTTGTTGAAGGGGCTTGACTCCTTGTGCTATGGCCTCTTGTAATCCATTGCCTATTACTCTTTTAAAATTTTAGCGCCAGATCTTTATCTTCATGTGAATCAAAACCCCCTGACTCGCGTCCCCTCTCCAATCCTCTTAATCAAGGTCCTCCCTCCCCAAATCCATAATTATGGCAGGAACATTCTTTATTTTCATGTTCTACAGCATCTGCAATTTGTTTTGTTACTTCTTGAAAAATGCTACGTTGCTCATTGTTTAGTTTTGATTGTAGTATAGTTAAGTCTTCTTTATCTTCATACTGACACATGGTGTTTTCTACTTCTATCATAGCTAATTCTGCCTCATTTATTATTAGTGGTTCTCCCAGTGGTTCTTGGCTTCCTGTTACAGAAGGTTGACTACTGTCAGGAGTGTCCTTATCTAGTTGGGCTTGGAGTTCTTCTTCGTGTTGCTGTTCATTGTGCAATATTGTTTTGTACTGTGTAAAGTTTACATCAGTTATAGTGCTTTCATTTGCTTTGAAAGCATCCTCATATGAGTCATAGTTATCTAGTATTTGTTCTTCTTTTCTCCATGGTTTGAAGAGTTGTAGCAGGGACATTTAATATACTTCTTTATGTTGAGGAGTCTTTAATGACAATTTGATATGATTAATTAAATTTGGTTTAGTGAGTTTAACTAAGCTGCCTTCACAGTTTGCCACTCTATATTTACCTTTTTTTTCATCAAGTTTCATATTATTTTTGTATGTGTAGTTTTGGGCTATGTGGTATAGACCCATGTTTTCCAAAGTATTACTTCTGTTTGGGTAGTATGTGTCCAATAAATTGTTTTTTAAAATGTCTTGGCTGTTGGGATCACGTTTGGCTATTGTTTCTATATCTTCATATGATTTTAGAACTCTTTTTCTAGATTTAGCTGGACCAAGACTTAGCCATACTATATTTTCAGATTTACCATACAATGCAGTACCAGTTAAACGATCAGCTGCTTCATTTGATCCACATTCTCTATGGGTGAGCATTTTTATGCCCAAGCTGTATAATTTCTGAGACACTGTTTTATCTCATGACCTGTCATTCCAGGGGTCTTGGAGCTCTGTCTTTTCTGCTTTAGTTAAGTATGCTGTGGCATATCGTGCAACTGCAGTAGAATTGTCTGCAATGTACTGCACATCTATGTTTGCATTCCATAAGTGGGCAATGATTGCATTATAATTATTGATATATTTTTCTTCTTCTTTTCTTTTTATGTAATATGTATTTTTAGGTGACTTACCTTTAACACTATGTCTAATTGAAGACATGAGGTTGTTCACCTGACCTGTATTTGTAACTGGTCTAGGGAAACCAACTCGGCATTTGGTGTAGTATTTCCCTTTGTTTTTGTATTTGCGACGACAATATTTTCCACATTTGTGTCTTTTGAAATTGTAAAATTTGTGCATGAAGATCACTATTTGTGGCTTCTGATGGAATTTCACAAGTGACATATTTTTCAATAAACTGTAAAACAGTGGCATCACTGTCTTGACCAAATTTAGGAGCATCTTTAATCCATAAAAGCATGTGGATATGTGGTGCTCCTCTGGCTTGGTATTCTTTTCTCCAAAAGAAGTGTTGCACTTCTCCAAGGGGAGGAACAGTTTTATTACAAATAAAATGTAGCATAGCAATGAAGCAATGATGAAAATATCTTGAAACATTAACAGGATCCAAAGAACAAAGTTCTCCAGGTGTTAGTATATCTATGTTTGTTTTGTTTTTATTTGATATGCGTAGGAAATCATGTAAATCTTCCCATGCATATTCTGCACAACTTAATGTAACAAACCAAGTGGGTGGGCCAAGGTTTCTGATCATACAACGTACATCTCGATGACGTCGAAACCAGCACTCTTTAGTACCACGCATATTTGCTAATAGATTTGTAATATTTGATTGTAAAACCTCATCCTTTTGTTGCACTTTTTGTAATAATTGTGTAGCTGTCATATTTTGAAAGTGTGATCCTGATTTTAATATGTGTGCAACTCCGTAACATAAAGTTTCTAGTTCACTTTCAAAGAGTAGGTGGAATATGTATTCCCAGATTTAGACAAAATGTGGATCTTCAGAATACATCCGTAATGAGCGGTATTTTGAAGCTGATATTTGAATAGGTCTATCATCATACCTTCCTCCTTGGCCAGTAGGAAAGAGTAGAGGAAAAGCACGTGCTTCTATACTTTTTTCCCATATGCTGATTGGCGATCCTTTTGTTTGACGCATTTGGTACGTTTCCAGTACATCTTCTATGGTGTCATTAGAGTGCAAAGGATGAATTGTATAATGGTCTAAAGTATTTGATATTGTAGCAGGATCTAGTAGCTCAAATTGACCAGCTTCTTGTGTTTCTTGAATTATTTCAGTTGTATCTTTCAAGTTTTCTTCAATATTAATTTCTTTGTAATATTCATTATTCTCTTTAAGATATTGGAAGGCTTGTCTAACTTTATGTAAATCTACCAGCTGTTGCCATTTTTTTTGTCTTTTGTAGGTACTCCATTTACTAAGATAATTAAAGATTGCTGCATTGGACGTTGCACTCCTAGAGTATGCACATTTTCTTTTAGATCTAATGGTAAATAAACTACTTTTCTACGAATGCCTTTTACCAATTCAGAGGGAGGTAATTTTGCTGTTTTTGGTTGAAGGCGTATTATTGCTTGAAATGGGTCTACTGTTTGAATTATGATGCTCTCATATAAATTAAGTTGTTGTAGGGGTTTTGGTACTGGGTATAATTCCAAATGATTTGTGATAGCACATGAAGGAGTTTGGTTGTTAAGTTTTGTAGTGCAGTAACTGCAAAGTATTAAGGGGTCAGTTATTTCGGATTTGTTTTCTGCTACAAGGTAGAGAGCTAATTCAAACCATTTAGAATCTTCATTGTCTTCTATTTTGTATGATAGGTCTACAGATTTTGTTTTACTTTTATAAAAAAGTTCTACGGCAACATACACATACATGGTTTGGTACTTCAGCTGATGTACTTTTACATTTTAGTATTTCTTTTTTGTATGTGTTTAGCAAAAGGTTGCCATGTGTAGAATTGTTGCTTAATTGGTTTAAAGCTATTTCATTCTTTAAATGTCTTTCACTTGCAAAATATTTTTTCTGGATATAGTCAATTTCTTCAAGTAGGTCTTTTGCTGTACCATGTAGAAGGATGTTATTTAACTTTGCTAGTGCTAAAGTCGGACTTTTAGCATAGTACAGTTTATAGACTAGATTTCTTATAGTTGAATGATGTGTTGATGTCCTTTTGATGTCATGGAAAGTGGTTTTACAAGTAGGTCCTGTAATGCAGGCCAATGAATGTCCTTGTAGTCCTGTGTACTTGCGCACTGGACAGGTATCCATATTTTGCAGTAATTTAATTTTGATCTTGTCTTTGCTTTTTACATATTTATTGAGGAATTGGTGTAAAGATTTGAAACATTGTTTGGGAATGTTACACATTGACGTGCATGGCCATTTGTACACTAGACGTTCTGATTCAGTTGAATGGAGGGTTAATTCTAAGTTTTCAGGGCATATTTTTGTAAGGAGTACTTCTTGTTCCATTATGGTATTATTCACTTTTTCATAACCTCGACCACTGCTATGTATGGCAATTGTATTTGTTTGCTTTTGTTTGTACGCTTCTTCATTAAAATATGGTTCTGTGCTCGTAGTGTGATTCCATTCACCTCCGCAGATACTTAAGAAGTTCTTTCTGTTGACATTTCGCTTATTGAGAAGTCTTTTTTGTAATTTAGTTATTAGTTTTGTTAGTGGTTTCATTTTGTTTAACACTAAAATAAATAACTTTCTTTTGAGAAGAATTGCACTGTCCATCAACACTTCTAAGATTAATTTCCTACGATAGGTTTTAAGCATTGAACCTGATTTCTCTCCTGTTTTTATAAGATTTTGAAGGACTTTGTGACGGTACATTTTGGCTAAAATACTTTACTTACTTTGCACTATATTAAAATTTAAAGAAGTAGTTTTATCTGTAGTGATAGCTGATTTTCTGTTAATTGTTTTTTGGTTTGTTTTACATTTTGATATAGGAGGCAAAGTTTTTGTACTTGAAACTTCTTGTGTTTCACTAAATGACTGTATTAGCTGTTTTGTTTCAACTTTTTTTTTACAAATTCTGCTAGAGATGGATGCTTATGTTGAATACTTTTATTTTAATTTGCTCTACTTCTGCGTTGCTTTCTACGGACTTGACTTTTGGTAGGCATTCTTTAGGGTCTGTTGAAAAAAATAAAGAAGGTATGGGTTGGGGTGTTCTGCAATGTATGTGTGCTGTGTGCATGAGTGTTTGAGTAAGATGATAAAGATGTATGTAATGGTGTGTGATTGTGCATTGGAAAATACAACTAGTAGGGATAGGTATTCTTGAATTTATATGTTACTAAACTGGGGTTCAGATGACAAAAAAAAAGTAAGCTAGTGGTGTGGAAAAGTACAAATAGTAAATCTAATGTATACAATTAAAACAGTTGTTTGTTCTATAATATGAAAATTGTAGCGGTTCAGTTGGGTAATTTGTGTGTCCAAAAATAGGAATTTGTGGGCCATTCTGGCTGTAAATTGCTGTTTAAGACATGGAGATTTTTGGACAAAATGGTACACAATCTCTATTTTTAGGCACAGAAATAGCTTGTATTAACTTTACAGTATGTTTGAGTAATAATACAAATATTATGGTGATATTCTACTTAATTTTTTTCTTAAATTAACAGGTAACTTCTTAGTTCTTTGTTCTTCAAATTCGGCTGCTTCTTTTCAGGAGACTGGTCTTCACTGCAATTATAAAAGATTCAAATTAGTAATTTTGTTTGTATATAGCACTGTTTTTAATTTAGATATTGATTTTTTTAATTGAAATCCTCAGCGCCTTCTTCAAAACAATTAAACTAATTTATTTACATAAGATACATTGCTTCAGTTCACTACATATGATATGTTCTTAATGAACAAATTGTATTGAATGACTAAATGTAGCAAAAAAAATATCTTTACTATGTCTTGTGAAATTTATAATATACCAGTGAATACCACTATTTTTGTAACTAAGCTGTTCTAGGTAATAGCGCCACAATGTCATGTCTAAATTAAAGTAATTAAGTAAATAAATAAAAACAAAAAAATATGAAATTGTATAAGTCTTTTTTCTAAAGATTTAAACATAGATTGTGCTTGCATGCAATTTTTTTGAATATATGTAGTCTATATATTACATTAAAAAAATGTTAGTTTAACATGATTTGAGTGTGTGTGTATAAAGAAGGTAAATAGTATAAAGGTTTATAAGTGATAGTTGATTTTACGAAATTGAAAAAATACAGTAAATTCATTTTACAGATTACACAAGCTAAACGTCTGTTTGAAAATGTGTTCATCTACTGTACAGAAAATATGCATACCTGAAGTTTGTGTTCATGCATATGGATATGCATGGAGCTGCAAGTAGAAATCTTGGAGACTTGTACAGTATTTCTGGTAGATGGTGCTTGCCAATGATATGACACTTGTACTCAGAGAGATTCACAGTACATTTGCAGTGCTGATCTCTGATGATGCAGTTAGATGTAGAGGTCTTGAATGTGATTGGTGCATGGTCATGTGACTTCTTAACTACATCCAATGAGGGAATGGCAGAGAGAGTGAAGTGGAAATGGTAGAAGGGCTGTTCATGTTACGATATGTCAGCTAACATGGTGGTAGTTCGCGGACATCGGGAGTTACATCCGGGGATTTTTGGGTTCAGAAGTCATGCAAATGAGATTGAGTACTGAAAGGGATTGGTCAGGAAAGTTTAGTGGGTGTGTTGTGCCAGAAGAGAGTTTCTCATATACTGTTTTTGCTGAGAGAACAACAGATAGCTATGTCTGTGTGTTTTAGGAAAAAGATTGTATGGATTTTGGGAGATTCATGGATATATTGGTTGAAGGTGCATGCAGAAAGCTGTGGAGTAGCTGTAGATCTTGGATTCCCACATGTGGAAGTACACTGGCATGGAGTACGTGGAATGAAGTGGTTGGACTTGCTACCTCTCTGTGCTACTTTGGAGACAGAGTAACATCCAGACATAATTATAATTCATTTTGGAGGGAACAGTTTAGGACATGTGACTGGAATTTTTTTGCAATTTGCTATGAAAGAAGGACTTGGGTAGGTCATGGACAGGTTTCCTAATTCCCAAGTGATATTTTCACGGATTACGCAGACACAAATGTGGCTTCGTTCTTCTTCATTTGGTCCACAAATGGAAAAAGCAAGGCGCAATGTTAATAAAACTGTTTGTGCCTTTCTAAAAGATTTTGGCATGTCTTCTTTTCACAATGAAAATATTCTGTTTCGTAGTACAAACATTTTTCGCAGAGATGGAGTCCATCTTACTTATGGTGGCAATACGATTTTTCTGAGAAATGTACAAAATGCATTGCAACCTTTTTTGGAATTACAACATCCATTTTGAAGTAGGTGTTAAGCATTTATCATTTTTGACTTACAAACACCCCCCAAAGGCTCTTTTCAGAGCCACCACTTCCTCCCAGAGAAAATTGCAATGTTTGTGATAGGGTAGCAACCCAATTTTTTAAATGTTCGCGAACTGTCCGCGGACTTCTAAAAAATACAAAGGGCCCTGCTTCATTTATTTTCACTTCTATTTTTTAACTGTGAAAGGCGGCTCTGAAAAGAGCCTTATTTTTTATTTTTTTTATTTTGTATTTTTTTGTTTTTTTTATACACGACACACTAGGAGAGGAAGGGAAAGGAAGGTAAAGGGGGGACACCAACCACAGGGATAAGAAAGGGCGAGCTGAGAGAGGAAGATGTAGAGTGGGTTTTATTTGGGTAGTGAGCAGATCTTCTCGTGCTCTGAGACGATAGTCTCAAAAGCACTACGAAGTCGCTCCCCCCTGCAGAGTACTGTGTCACAGTACATACATACAACTGTGACCCTCGAAAGGTAAGGGTCATCAGCATTCTGTATGACCTGTGAGGCAGCTTGAGGAAGACGCTGTCCCACAGAGGTGGTCCTTGTGGTGACAGGATAAGAAACAGAGGATGAAGTAGAGGAAATCATCCTGCTACGTTCTTCGCAAGGTACAGCCCTGCGAATAGCCCCAGAGTGAAATGACCTCAGGTGTCGCTTCATAGTAGTGGTCCCAAAGCTGTACTTACCGTGCTTCCCGCTGCAGGTAATACGGTTCGCACGAGCCTTAGGACCATTCCCATGAATGGTAAATAACCGCCACACCCAAGACTCATGCCTAGTGCGGGTAGTAGGGATTTCCTCTACCTCATCCTCTTCTTCCTCCTCTGCATCCTCACTCCTGTTCCCCTCTTCAGGCCCTTGGGGAGGTAGTGGTGGTGGAGGGGGTGTTGCTGAAGCAGGTGCAGCACCAGGTGGCAGTAGTTCAGCCATGGATGCCATCTCGATGATGGTGTAATCTGCAGGTGGCAGCAAAAATCGCTGTGTTCTGAAGAATAGCCAGAAACACAATGAGAATAAGCTCTAGGGCGTGGTCTTTTATAGGGGTGCTTGTGCGCGGTCCCCGGACATGCGCACTGTCCGCAGACAGATCGAACACGAAAAAAAGTTCAAAAAGTTTCAAAAGGTATGTAGAAACTCAGGATTACTACGTGGGACTTGTGCCATGGTGAGATTTTATTGAAAAATATTATGGATTAATTGAAAATGTACTTTTAAATTGTTCGGGGACACGAACAGTGTCCGCATTCAGAACACGCGATCAGCGTGGGCGCGGTCATATGATCCATTCGCGAACAAGTCAGCGAAGGAAGCGCATGTCCGCAGGACACCAAATGCACGGAGTTTGGTTAGCGCATGCGCGTTGATGTTCTACGGACACTGTTCGGGTCCTGAAGTAATTAAAAATGCGTCACACGTGAAACTAACATTTCAGGACACTGCGTGTGTTCTTAGAACAGTTTCAACTTGCTAGCGAACAGTACGAACAGGTATAGTGTTCTTCAGGACACCTCCATTTTCGTTTATTTACGAACATTTCAGAACACCTGACCTGTCTGCAGACACCTACATTGTTTTTTTTTTTTAAAAAAAAAAAACTATTTACAACACAATATAAAAATTAAACTTTATTTAACATATATTAATAATTTATGACGGAGAAGGTGAGGCAGAAACAGAAACAAAAATAGGAGAATTAGGGATCTCAACATAATTGTTATTAGGTTAAGAAGTGATGGAAGTCTCATCAAAACGTTTTGGGTTATGGAGAGGGTTTGGGGATAATTGACTGGGATATGGTGAGGAGGGACAAGTACATGTGGGGCAATGGTACGAGATTTTTGGTTTAAAATGATCTTCCACAAAGGTTTTCAATTTATTAAAATTAGTCAGCAATAAATCCATTTTTTCTTCTATACTGTGAAAAGTGTTATCCATAACAGGTTTTTCTGAAGTATTTTCTATTTTGGTATGCTCTGTACAAATAAATATATATTTATGTTAAATGTATACAAAATAATAATAATTAAATGGTTTATATTATAAAGTGTTTACCATTAGTTTCACTATCTTGTGACATTTCTTCATGTGGGAAATGCTCCTCTAGCCATTCCAGAGTACTAGACATTTCTGTGAGAAAAAAAAAAGATAATATATTTTTTTATCTAATACAGAAAGTTTATAAATGTATGAATAAAATTAAGTACACTTACTATTTCAGGTAAGATATGTCCTATGTACTCAGTGGGTCTGCTCTTGTTCTCAGTTCTGTCGTGTTTGTGAGGTAATTATGTTGGAAGCCAATTTATCTTCTTGTGGTATATTCCATTTGAGAACATAGTGCATTTAAATGAATGGTTAGTGTGTTGCATATATGGGTTACATTTCTTATGTATTAGTACATATAATGTGTTTGTGTGCTCCTTTTTGAATTTGTTAAATGTTCCTATATTATGATATAACAATCAAACATACCCCCCCAGAGTTTTTAGGTAGTGGTACTGTTCTTCGAACAGGTCCGCGAACATTAAATGAGTTTGCGGACATCAAGTACAGTAGAAGAGATTCAGTCAGTTCCATATGACATGTATATAAAGTCAAAGTCATTATTGTTAAGTTGCACTACTAAAAACCTATGAAATTCGGTGAAAAAACTTTGTTAAAGGGACGTTATGGTTAAGCTGCGCTACTAAAATCCTAAGAAATTCAGTGAAAAAACTTTGTTAAAGGGACGTTATGGTTAAGTTGCACTGCTAAAAACCTATGAAATTCAGTGAAAAAACTTTGTTAAAGGGACGTTATGGTTAAGTTGCGCTGCTAAAAACCTATGAAATTCAGTGAAAAAACTTTGTTAAAGGGGCGTTATGGTTCCAAGTAAAACCGGAAAACCCTTGAAATTCGCCAGTTATGGTAAGCTAAGCAACCATAACTCGCGCCACCACCGTGCACTACTAAGCCTAACACCCAGGACATCAAAGATGACATCACAAATGTCATTGATGACATCACTGATGACATCACATGTCTGACTCCCCCTTTTTTCCTTTCCTGACATATCTAGGCCACATGATTTTCTTCAGTAACAGTCAGGAACTAAAAATTGTAAATGTACTATATTCGTAGACTTATCCTTCAAGTATGTTCTTACAATAATTCCCTTATGGTCCAGTCATATCATATGAAACATATACATAGGGGAAGACACAACCTTGAAAGACAGCAATCCTTTTTGTGCATTAAAATTATCAGTAGATTTATCAGCACTTTCTGTTAGTTTTGATGTTTTTTTATTACTGTACTTTCCATGTATATACTCATATTTTTATATGTTGTACTCACACTATTTTCCTTAGGGTCCAGACACATCATGTGATATATATATATATATATATATATATATATATATATATATTCCAAAGAAAGGGAAAAAATGATTTCTTCTTCTACCCAAAGAGGATGGCAGTCCAAATAATGAATTACTCACCAGAGTAAAGCTTTGTCCGTTATTGAGCACAAAAAGCAATAGGTTTTCCTTTAAAAATATCCAGTTTTATTACGGCATCAGCCAAAGTAGAAAATCACACAGTACAACGCGTTTCACAGCTTCCTCGCTGCTTGATCACGTACAAGTGAGTGCTCAGTGACACTGTGTAGATATACCCACCATTTCCCAACTCTATGGTTCTACAGCCAGTGGTGGTCCCTTTTTAGTTTTCATTGCTACCAAAACTCAGCCTATTTGAGCTAATAAGCATGGTTGCCATTTTGTAATGGCTATTATGACAGCTTTCATATACACACAATTGCTAACACGCCTTTATCAGGACAGACATAACCGTGGGAATGTAATTGTAATTCCCAGCCTTTTTGACACATTCTTATATGCGTTCAGTAGTGCATTGTTAATTATGGCAACCTTGCCAGATTATTTCGCTCCTATTAAAGCGTTGCCTAAGGCGAAAATAACGTAAATAAACAATGCAACCTTTTAAATTGCTGAGGTTTTTAAAGGCAAATGGTATGTCAACCTTAGTGGACCAAAAAGAAAAATCTGAACCTTTGCAATAAAGTGCTTAGTGCAAATAGATTGTAAACAGGTCATAAAGTGCATGAATCAATATATATCGAATGCTAATCAATAAAGTGCATAGTGCTTAGCTTCGCGTAACCATTTAAAGTGCAAATTTGCATAAAGTTCTCATTTAGCATGGATTCATAAAGTACTTGGTGCAAATGTAATTTCACTGAGGATAGAATAATAAAGTGCATAATGCAAATATAATCTATGAGTAAAATTAACATCTATGTAAGCATGAATCAAAACTAGGCCTTCTATATTTATATGTAGATAGCAGAATTAACTATTCCTAGAGACCATTCTTATTATCTTAGTACGGGAACCACCAGGGAGTAGAAATTTAAAATGAATAAAAACACATGTAAACACTATTAATTGAACATTCATATCACGACTACCAGACACTACTCCAAAAAATGTTAAAAATCTTAAGTAACATATAATAAAAAGCATCATCCCACCAAGCCTTAGCTTTCTGAAGTTCTTATAGATATACAAGCTATCAGTTAAGAAATAAACTGAAATTAATGTACACTAATAACCCACATTATTTCCACAAGACAATAAGAGCAATTAAAACCAATCATTAGTTCTTGATAGACCAACTTATCAGGTTCCTAAATATGTATATAATTCTTCGTCAAGATTATTGCCTTTGGGTTTTTTCGATTCAATATCTAAAATAAATCTGGTCTCCATTTGGCGTAGTGCTAGTTGTCTGTTTCCCCCACGAGGGTTGGCTCGAACATGATACAATCCAAAGAATCTTAGGCTGTCCAACTTGCTCTCGTGTATGTCTTTAAAGTGGACTGCCATTGGATAAGAAGGGTCACAGTTTTTTATCGCTCTCATATGCTGTAAAATTCTGAGTTTTAATTTGCTGATGGTGCTGCCAATATACCAGCGTTTGCAGGAGCATAGGAGAGCGTAGACCACAAACTCAGTATTGCATGTAATATAACTGCCCAATTCTACAAGATGCTTTGTTATTGGATGTATATAGTTTGTTTTGTTCTGAGCGAATTTACATGCCTTACATTTCGAGCATTTGAAAAAGCCATTGGTATTTTTGTGTAGCCACATAGCGGTGTTTTGACTTTCATTTGCGGGCAACAAAAAACTGCTAACCAGCGAGTCTTTAATGGATGTGGATTTTCTGAAAGTTATATTGACTTTTTCCTTTAGAATCGGTGCTAGAGCTTCATCAGACTGTAAAACATGCCAATGTCGATGTAGTATCTTTCTTATGACATTGGCATGTGTTCCAAATGTAAGGATAAGTCTTATTGCATCATCTTGTTCTTGGTCTTCCGTGTATATTTATATAGAGAGAGATATTACACAGCCACGGTAGTGGCTGTGTAGTTATGGTTAAGTTGCTAATCCCATAGGAAGAACACTTTTTGGGCGGCTTATAACTTCGCTCCCCCTGGACGAATCCTCAACAAACTTTGTAAAAAATGTAAATGGCCCACTCTGATTTGAAAAGTTTGGTGAGGTTTGGTCCAGGGGGGGGCAAAGTTATTGGGGGGGTCCCAAAATTTATTTTTTCCCATAGACTGAATGGGGAAAAAACAATGCTCACGCCTACAGCCCAACCGCTGGACGGATTTTCACCAAATTTGCGGCCGGAGCTGCGGCTTGGTCCCGAAAGCGTGCTTTTGTAAATTTGGAGAAAATCCGTCCAGTAGTGTTTAAAAAAATGACCAAAAAGTAGGTCACAAAAATTAGTGTTATCTATGTCCTCTCTGCGGACACACTTCCCTGTTTGCTCTGCGGACAGGACACCGATTGGTTAATCGGCTTGCGTCATGTCCGCGGACATGCGACATGTTCGCTGATTGGATGGTGAAGAGCGTCAAGTGCGTCAGATTTTTGGAAACGCCCGCCATCTTGGATTCGCAGTTATCTGCCGGTGTCCGCGAACATCGCGGTAAAAACATATAAAAAACACAACATTGCACTTATCAAACTTATCAAATTATCTCTGGGGACGTGAGGGGTGTTGAGGATGGGATGGGATATGGCTGCAAGAAGTAAAAAACTGGTGTTTTTTGTCGCGGAAGTCCGCGGACAGTTCGGATGTTCACGAACAGTCCTGAAAAGTTTGCGGACACCTCAGCATTACAGGGTTGGTGAAATGCATTCATTGAATGGCTTATAACTTTGGCACCACTTAATAGAAATGCAGGAAATTGTGCATGTACATTTCTGACCTGATTCCGAATGAGTTTACAAAGTTTGGTGGGATTGTTATCAGGGGGCAAAATTAGAGGGGGGTCCCAAAATCATGTAATGGCTTATAAATGAGGTGCCATTTGACGAATCTACACTTAATTTGGCAAACTTATAATATATCTAGATATAAATGTTTTTGCGAAGTTTGGTGGCATTCTGTCAAGAAGGAGCAAAATTAGAGGGGGAGTCCCAAAAAATTTAAAGGCTTATAAATGTGGTGCCATTTGACAAATCTATACAAAGGTTTGCAAAAAGATTACAGATCTAGATATAAATGTTTTTGTAAAGTCTGAATGGATTTTGTCAAGTGGGGGCTAGGTTATATGACGATTGTATGTGCATACATTTGACAATTTTGAAAAAAATAAACATGGGTAGATTTCCAGCAAACTTAAATAAGGAGCATTGGCAAGGACCTACAAGCATGGTTTTGGTAATGTACCAGTGTTTTATTTTTTGACAAGTGTCATAATGTTGCTAAAAGAAAATAGCGGTATACCTTTAGTGACTGAGGGGTAGCCTGTGGCCATGGGCAGTGGCCAGATTTTCTGGGTCATGGAATAAGGTTATGATCCGGACAATCTAGCTACTGGCCATGACCACAAGGGACAAAACATAGGATTAAAGTGGCCATATCCACCTGGGACTGGCTTTGTGGTAAAGTTTTTCAAAATTAGGATAGATTTGAAAGGGAAGAAAAATGTGCTCGTGGTAATATGGTCATAGGGTTCTCTTTTTGCCTTCTGCAGGCTGCCATGGAAAGCGAAGAGGGGCCATGTATGGAACCCCCGCCTTCCCTTTCCATGGTGGCCATCTTGGAAAAGGAGTTTCCTTGCTACACCGGGACGCCAGAGGCGGCCTGGTGTAGGAAGAAAAATCCTCTTTTTTAGTACCCCAGATTCCCGCTTTGGGAACCTAGGCTGCTAATGGCCTTCATCCCCCATTTCAGGGGCTGGAATGGAATAATGGTCCAGAGACCTTGTTATCCCCCCTTGCTTCGCTTGGGCTGATTACTTGGGCCGCTGGGCCGGTATCCACCGTTCCAGTCCCTGGAACAGAGGATGAATGCCACAATATTCCCATTAGCATAACACAAAATACAAATGGAAATGTTGGAAAATCTTATTGAGTCTATGTACTTTACTGAGAAATATAAAGTAGATGGAGTCTGTACGTTTTTTTTTTTTTAGTTCTATTTTTTAACTGTGAAAGGTGGTTCCTAAAGGAAAATTTATTTTGTTTTTGGATGCATTTTTTTTTGGCAGGAGAGCTTAGAACGAAAGATGGGGAGGGAAATGAGGGAAGAGGCACCAAACACTAATATGGAGGGGCAGGTGGACGGGAAAATGTTGCGCGTGTGTTATTTCTAAGGTAGGGGGCAGTGTTTCTCATGCTCCTTGATTACAGCAGTGGTGGTGTCTCTTGGGGAGGAGGGATGGCATTAGCTGATTCTATTTTAAGAAAAATAGCAGTTTTGGAAAAAGTATGTACTGTGTACTAGATTGTTAATGGATGAGTAGGAATAGGTGTTGGAGCTGTGCAAGGGAAATTTTGAAGTTGAAAGTTCCTAGATCAGTAGAAAATGCAGTCCCGAACTATCCGCGAAGCACAGATCTTAACATGAAGTGCGTACGAGTTCTCGGACACGTCATCATGCCGCGCGCCAGCATATGGTCATGTGGCACCCTCCGGAAGGTCTGCAATGAAGTCAGATGTTCGTAGACATTATGGTTAAGTTGCACCAATAAAAACCTATGAAATTCAATGAAAAAACCTTGTTAAAGGGACATTATGGTTCCAAGTAAAACCGAAAACCCCCTGATATTCGCCAGTTATGGCAAGCTAAGCAACCATAACTCGTGCCACCACCACGCACTGCTAAGACTAAAACCCAGGACATCAAAGATGACATCACAAATGTCATTGATGACATCACTGATGACATCACATGTTTTGTTCCCTCTTTTTTCCTTTGCTGATTTATCTAGGCCAGTAACAGTCAGGAACTAAAAATTCACTATACTATAGTTCAAAGTACTATATTTGTAGACTTGTACTTAAAATATGTTCTTACAGTAATTCACTTAGGGTCCACTCAAAGCATATGAAACATATACAAAGGGGAAAACACAGACTTGGAAGACAGCAATGTTTTCTATGTATGTAAAATGATTAGTAAGGTTATCAACACTGTCTGATAGTTCTGTTGTTTTTTTATTACTGTACTTTCCTTGGATATGCTCATATTTGTACACATTGCACTTACACTACTTTCCTTGGGGTCTAGTCGCAACATGTGATAGTTATACATAGGGAAGTAGTAGCTTTGAAGCAGAGCAATCATTTCTGTGCATGAAGATAATCAGTTAGGTTATGAAGATTGTCGAGTAATACTGCTGTTTTTTTGTTTACTTCACTTTCCCTGTATATACTCTAATTGTATGTGTTGTTGTCTGTTTGTGTTTTGTGTGCAGTAATGCAATAATGTAGTAAGTGGGTTTGATTAGGTACTTATTAAATGTTTCACAGTATGCAAGACTCTAATAAGAAAGCATTTATAATTGTAGTATTTAACATGGCAAAATTATTAATATTGCATCTCCATCATGTTTGCTGCACACTATGCCTATGTTACTACATGTGTACCTTAGTATATTGGAAAAAACTTCATAATACAATGCTATTTGGATTAATGCATTACTTAATGCACTATGTACCTCATGATATTTATTCAAATGATCCTTGACACTTTTGTTATTAACATTATAATAAGAATCCCTTGTACAGACTTTTCATTTGTGATGCCATCTTTGATGTCCTGGGTGTTAGTCTTAGCAGTGCACGGTGGTGGCGCGAGTTATGGTTGCTTAGCTTACCACAACTGGTGAATTTCAGGGGTTTTTCAGTTTTACTTGGAACCATAACGTCCCTTTAACGTTTTTTCACTGAATTTCATAGGTTTTTAGTAGCGCAACTTAACCATAACGTCCCCTTAACCAAGTTTTTTCATTGATATATATAGATCTATATATATTTCTGAGGCTTGTGGAATCTGCTTAGATCACATGCTGTGCATAGGCCGACATCTAGTGGAAGCTGCAGAGTATTACAGTTGTTGTTTTCGAAACTCGAAAAGGGACGTCGACAGGGCATGGCAGTAATACTATCCCTAGTGTGACGTCCACTGTACCTATGATCCCTCATGCATCGAGGTCCCTCGGATTGTTTTTTTCTGCCATGCTAGACAGACGCGTATAGCGGAGTTACTTTCGGCAAGAAGCTTTTCACACTTATGAAAGTATTTCTTTCTATCCTTTCATCGACTGCCGAAACACCACACCGGTGAAGGAAAGAAAAACTGCCCATCGGAGACCACCGCGATGGACCATTCGGCCTTGAAAGGCTGCCCCGGGCCTCGGCCCAGACAGTAGAGAGAGAGGGGGAGGCCATTTTAGAATGCATATTCTCCCCTTCCTACCCTTTGTTCGCCCAGCTGCTATTTCCATGACCCATAATTATGGAAAATACACCATTTAAATTTTGCCCCAAGTGTAACCGAAAATTCCTGTGGGTGAACAAACACTTAGTTTGTAATTTGTGTCCCCCAAGAGACCACATCGAAACGTCTTGTCAAGCGTGCAGGCTCTTCAAGCCTAAGACGTTAAAGGACTGCTCCACGAAATGCTGGGCCCACTACGCCAGGCAATTCGAGGCCATGGAGGTAGAGGGAACTTTTAGCGATGGCAGCAACGCCGTATTTTCGGACGGAAGTGCAGACCCCCGACCCCGTAGGACAGGCCGCCGGCCATGTTGTGGGGACTACACCCTGCGGTGGCAGCGCTACAAAAGCACACACCACCAAGCACATAAGCCCCAGTCGAGATTCGACAAACGAGACGAACACTCAACAACGTTCGACACCCTGAGAAAGGTTCACCGAGTCTCGGTCCTCTGGGCAATCTCGATCAAGATCGCCACATGACAGGGTTCAACCGGCAAAAGACGGCAAGTGTGTCACTCGAAAAACTCCTTCCGAAGGTCAATCGTCCGCAGACAAAGCCTTGGCTCCCACACCTGAAATTCGACGCTTGATATCGGATAAAGCGGCAGGCCCCAAGAAGTCTGTGAAACACTCCTGGGCCCCAGAGTGGGGAAAACATCACAAGAAGTCCTCTAAAACCCCTCATAGGGACATTATCCCACCTAGGGAGAAGACACCACAGAAGGGAATATTATCCAAGGCCATAGAAAAACCTAAGGACTCTAGACCTAAAATTATACCTCCTACTGATGAGGACTTGGGTATTTCCTCTCAATCTATTGTGATCCCACGTTCAAAAAAATGGTCTTCCCAAGATATTGATAGGGTAATGCTAAGAATGACCTTCATGGCCAATTTGTACGAGAAAAACCCAGATTACTTTCAGAGTTTCCATTCCACTCTACCCACCTCAGACCCTTCCTGCTCTCAATCCTCTGCCTTACCCACTCAACCCCCTTCTAAGAGGTCTCGCTCTAATGTCCCCTTGCAAGGTACGGTTATAGATTTATATAACCCTGAATTAGAACAAGAAGACCAAGAGGATCTCTCCTTTGTGGAGGCATCTGACCCTCAACTTAATGAAGAGGATACAGATGAACCTTATTATGGGGATGACGAGGACCCAGAGGCAGACCAGGAGGCTAACATGTACTCCATAGATTCCCCTCTTAATCAAGACACTCCAGTTGTCGATTCCCCTGTCGATAATCAACCCCTCCTCAATGAAGTCTTAGCCAAAGCGGCGGAACACTTCCAAATTGACACACAGGAGGTACAGGAGGATAGAGACTTCACAGAACAAATACTGGGGGACAAAAAGACAGTAGGCCAGTTTATCCCACTACTAAAATCAGTGCAACGTAGGGTACAGCCATCCTTAGAAGCACCCAATCTCACAAGGTGGTTAACCTGCGTGTGGAAAAATTATTCCAGCCTGCACCATCAGACCCTTTATATATTAGAGGCCAATTAAAACCAGACTCATTGGTTGTTTCCACAGCTAGAAAAAGAGCAGGCACACCCCTTGCTTCCTCCGAGGCTCCACTGGATAAGGAAAGCAAAAAGATCTATGCCATGGGCAGAAAGGTCACCTCCTCTTCGGCCTAGCAAACCAGGGCTATCCCAGAGGACAACGTAGAGGTCGGGGCAGAGGCCCTGCTCGAGGTGGCACCCAACCTCAGAGCAAGTGACATTCCGCTCCAGGTAACCTCCCATGCATCTCCAGTAGGAGGATGCATTTCCAACTTAACCCACGCATGGGAGGGTATCACCTCGGACAGATGGGTGCTGTCCAGGGTAGCAGGGGGCTACTGCATAGAACTACTTCAACGTCCTCACGACCACCCCCCACAACAGAAAATCCACTCAGAAGAACATCAGCGGATCCTTCTAGAAGAGATGAGGCTTGTCCTTGGTTATTTCCCCAGGAGGAGCCTTGGCCTTGATTGTAGCCGTATCCTCTTTGTGAATTTTAGCCCCGAAAACGGCAAAAATTACCGTTATCTCTCTGACCAGTAGGCTTGTTTGTGAGCTGACCTAAAGATTTTAGAGTGTCATACTCGTCCTTTGCTGTTTTTAGTGCTGTTTTCGGCCTTACCGAAGAGCATGTTAGGTTCCACTGGCATGTTTATTAGAGTGGCTCGTGTTTCTGGCTTAAAGCCTGACTGGCGCAGCCATGCATGCCTCTTTATAACAGTCCCTTTTGCAATGACACTTCCCGCTACTGAAAGGGGGATTACATGGCAACACTGGATATGAAAGATGCCTACTTTCATATTTCAATGTTCCCAACGCACAGAAGATTCTTGCGTTTCAAGATGGCGAACAAGCACTACCAATTCAAATTGTTGCCCTTTGGAATAGCCTTGGCTCCAAGGGTATTCACAAAGGTACTGGCGGTAGTGGCATCGCACCTGCGCAGGGGAGCAATCCCAGTGCACCCTTACCTGCATGACTGCCTCATAACAGGGGAATCGCCTCTGATTTGCAGACAAAACATCCAGACAACAATCAACCTCCTCTTTCAATTGGACTTCTCCATCAACGAGAAAAAATCAAGCCTGTTGCTAAGCACTTCAAAACAGTTCCTAGGAGCTGTTTTAAACACAGAGGAATGATTGGTCTTTCCTTCAGAGGAAAGAGTAAAAAATGTGTTACTGCAAATACCACATAATCAGGCATGCCGCCAGATAAGCGTGCACAAAGCAATGCGTTTTATAGGCATGATGGCATCTTACATTTACCTGGTTCCTCACGCATGCCTGCGCATGCATCACATACAGGAGTGGTTGGCGAAACAGTGGTCTCAGGCAAGCGGTCAGTGGGACGATCTAGTGATCGTTTCGCCAAAACTTGTACAAAATCTTCGTTGGTGGACCAGAAAAAAATCTAACGAAAGGGAAACCTTTCTACGCGCCAGAGGTACAGGCAGTGGTCACAAGAGACACCTCATTGGCAGGGTGGGGAGCTCACTACCTTCACCACACAGCTCAGGGTCTGTGGTCTCGCACTGCAGCTCAGAACCACATTAATGTGCTGGAGCTTCTGGCAGTTTTCAAAGCCCTTCAGGCATGCAAACCCCATCTAACAAACCTGTCTCTGCAGATCCTAACAGACAGCACTACAGCAATGTTTTATGTCAACAAACATGGGAGTACACATTCTCCAAATCTGTCCAGACTTGCACAGAAAATCTGGAAATGGGCACTTAAACGGAAGATGTAGAACCTGATAGAATGGAGAGGCCCGATTTGTTATCGTTACAGAATCATTACAGAACAATTACCCGTCATTACCCCTTCAGGAATCATTGCATCCTGTTTAGTTATCCATCATACATTCGGATTAGGAGTACATGAAGTAGTAACATTAGACTATCCACATTATTCTGCCACTTTGTTTGCATTTGCTTATAGAACGAGGCCTGGTATGTAGAGATATGTTATATATTATGTAGGTATGAAGAGAGACACGTATGCATTGCACTTAGTATATGCTTTGAGCACATAGATAGCGCTTGGGTTTGCGAGAGAAAGAGTAAACGCTAGAAAACATGAGGCCTATGGCATTATAAAGCCACTCCATTGAATGGAGACACACAGAAGCGCCACTTGGTTCTGTGCGAAGTTGTTATGGTACAGCGTGAAGAAGGAATTCGTAAACAGTTTGGTTGATAGGAGGTAGCCTTTGCCTTAGTAGAGACACAGATAAGAGAGGCCTAATCAGCCTTGGGCTGGTGTTCGCAGAGAAAGATAAGGTGGGGGCAAGCAGCACCACATGCAGGGAGAGCTTTGCACAAGAAGGAGGGAGGGATTTCATGGTTTGTGAATGGAGGAATAGATGGTAAAATGGTGTATTGCAGGCAGACGGAAGAAGGCCATGCTAGTAGATATGATGGCCAATGTCACATTGACAAAGAACACGACCAGAACACGGAGTGAAAGTACATGCAAACACAGACTTTCAGGCATTGCTCATATTTAGAAACGCTGACAGACCAGAAAGAGACATTCTAGTTTAGAGAACGAATGTAACCATAGGGATTTGTATAGTTCATTGCTCAGCATAACCAGAGGTGAGGAGATTGGAGTTTTTAGATGCAGATGTAGATGGAGTTCGAGTTCGATGAGAGAGAGACGTCGGGTTGGCATGAGATCGAGAGGCGTTTGGTGGGGGATTGATGCAGCCTTGGCAGACCAGCTTGGCAGAGATCGATGAGCTTGGCAGAGGCTTGAAGCAGTTCGAGTGACCAGACTTGGCTGAGCTGGAGAGGGGAGAGATGGGACACAATCGAGATGAGACTATGGGAAGCTGAAATGGGGAAGTATGGTTCATGGCCTAAACTGATTGATTAGGGCAGACACTTACACAGATCTTTGGGTTTGGGAAAGGGAAAATCAGACAGGGATTGTCTTAGAGAGAGAAAGTGAAGTATGGTGTGGAATGGAGAGGAATTCTGAATGCTGGCACTTGCCATATGTATATTGCATTAGACCTGATAGATCCAGCTAATAACAGGCTTGCATTAGAAGCCTGTAAGGCTTATAGTTATTACACTGCATGGTAGATTTGCACCAAAAGTATAAAGGTGCAAATTCGATATTTGCATTACATTATTGCTTACATCATGCCTTCCTGTGCATGAATAAATGTATTCTATTGCTATAATTGAATCGATTCATGTGTTTTCTTTGCGTCTTATGTTATTGTGTCCATAGGAGTAAGATAGGAGTAAGTAATCTAGGAGTAACACAGTGCACCAAGGCCCTGAGATACAAAAGCAGGGGGGCATAGTGATCCACACCCCCCCCCGTAGGAGATTGTCTAGGGTTGTCTAAGACTGATGCATGGTCGCCCACTCGGGGCTAGACCATGGTAGGAATTGTTTTAGGAATAACCCTGTCATCACAACAGGTTCCAGGGGAACTCAACGCTCTAGCAGACTCATTGAGCAGAGATCCCCTACCAGAGGAACATGAGTGGCGTCTGCACAAAGGAGTCGTAGAACACCTCTTCTCTCAATGGGGTTTCCCAACTATAGATTTATTCGCCACAAGCGAAAATTGTCAATGCCCAGGCTTCCCGTCCTGGTTCCCGCAGCAACGTTCCGATGCCCTATGGATAAGCTGGTCAGGGAAATTTGCTTACACTTTCCCCCAACTCCTCTCATGAGGAAAGTGGTGAACAAGTTACACAAGAAACCGATGACGCTTATCCTAGTTGCTCCTATGTGGTCAAGACAACCGTGGTAGCCACATTTGTGCAAACTGGCGATGTGCGATCCCTTCAAGCTCCCGTGCCAGTACAACCTACTCACCCAGCACGAGGGACTAACCGTGCACTCACAACCACACTGTCACGGTCAGTGCTCATGATACCCCTTTTCACCCCTGCCCCGACCGACAGTGAGAACATTGCGTCAGCAAGTAGCCAAAAGAGGCCCCACACAACTGAAGAGGACCACTTGGTCTCAGTCCTGGCGCCTTTGGCACCAGGCTCGTCATTGTGGTTAATGGAAATCTGCATCAAACATGGAGGACAGGAAGTCAGGTTCATATTATTCAATTGAGCCGTGTAGTCTAGTTTATTGGATGTGGTTGAGCACGTGGGCGTGGCTAGCTATATAAGCCACACCCAAAACTGAATCCATGCATTGTATTGCTCTGCATCCCAGCAGCGTAATGCTCACCGTGTCCAGCTCCCGGCGCTCACGCACTCCAATCCTGGTCCTGCTGCCGACCTGCAGGAAGAAGAAAGCAAGACAACGTTAACATTCCCGCTTACCTCAGAATCCATTGGAAGTCCTGAACATCGCCTGGATTCCTTGATCATCCACCGTTGTTGAGCCGCGTCCGGCAACACAAAACAGGTTAGCAACACCGAAACCTACAACCTAGCGCCGCGCTTTGCGCACCTGAACTCACCTGTTCTCCGCTTCAGCTTTCTGGGTTTCTCCGACTTCGATCCAACCTGCAAAGACAAGAGGAAAATAACATGTAAGTCGGCACTTCTGCCGCATGGCTAAGAAGCGTGAAAGAATACAAAGGGACACGCATAAAAAGAATGGAGAGAGAAAAGGAGCAAGAGAGCAAGTGTGAAAGACTACAAAGAATACGCATAGGAAGAACGGAGGGAGAAAAGAAGTAAGAGAACAAGAGTGAAACACACATACAAAAGAATAGAGGAAGGAGAAGTTGCAACACCGGAAAACAGAAGTAAGGACAGTCTAAAGCAGTGAAGTGAGGACCACAAGGTTAGCCACAGCCGGTCTGGGTTAGGCCTACCGCCTCCTCAAGGACCAGTGAAGTAACTAGACCCTTCAGACTTCGCCAGCAACTGCGCCCCTGCATAGACAAGCGGGACGGAGAGTCCACCAAGCACGCACGCAAGGTGAGAGTCACTCTAGAGGGAAAAGGCAGTGAATTCCGGAGAAGGACAAATACCCTAATTCCTTTTACTTGTCATAGGAGCTGCCTCCTTTCAGCCTCAAGCTGACCGCCAGAGTGACCAGAAGCATAATCAGCAGACGACCATGCCCAGCTGTGTCAGGTGCCCCCGCAGAGACCAGGTGAGCATAACACACACTCAATGATCTTGGCAGCATGGCTCCTGAAGTCATAGAGTTCGGGCATCTCAATCTACCGCAGAGATGCATGGATATATTGAAAGAATCAAGAAAACCAAACACTAGGCACTGTTATTTTGACAAATGGAAAAGATTTGTAATTTGGTGCCAAACTAAGCAGTTCAACCCCATAGATTGTACTCCTTCTAACATTCTAACCTATATGCTCCACTTGCTAGATGCAGGGTTATTGTTCAACTCCCTAAAAGTCCACCTGGCGGCCTTGTCAGCCTACACCACTTCCCATAATAATATCTCATGGTGAGGGATTCCAAGATGGCGGTGCATGAGTAAGGAGCATGGCCAGTGAGCTCCCGACCCCCGAGGCCCTGCAGGCTTTCTTCAGCCCTCCCCAGGCATCAGAAAGGCTTGAGTCGTCCCCTGCAGCACCGCAACGCAGTGGGGGAAAGGGAACCCCCTGTGAAGAGCCAAGTGGCCTGCACTGCGACTCGGACTTGCAGTGTCCCGCCAAAGGAGAGGAGCGGCGCCCGTGGCCGTCCCTGACTGGGGACGCGGTGCATCGTTGGAGTGTTGGAGGCGAGCCGGCCGACAGCAGTGCTCCCCGGGCAGCATCAGATTTGTGGCCACAGGAGGCGACGAGGCCGCGGGAGCCCTGCACTCCAGCAACGGCACGCCCCGCACGGCATTCATGGGCAGGAGCGGTGCCGGGTCTTGGCGGGGGGCTCCTCCTTTGACCCGCGACACCAGTGAAGAGGATCGCGGCCCGTGTGCCTGGACGGGGGCCGGCTGCCTTCACGCTCCACTGGGAGAAGCACAGGCATATTGGAGGACAGGCCTCCATTCCATGACATTGCGGACCCGGGGTCCCTCTTCCCAGGCACAGGAAGGTACGCGCTGCGCCTCCCCCTTCTCACTCTGAATTTATATTACGCTCTTCTCCCCTTGCGGGCTCCGGGGGCCTGGTGAGGAGGATCTGTGGGGCGGGAGGCCGAGGCGGGTCTCGGCTGCTGTGGCATGCTCTCTGGTGGCTGGCGAGACGGGTGGTCCCTCCCTGTGGGGGCGGATTAGGAAAGCATGGCGTAGGGCCTGTGAGGGCCCCGACAAGGCGTGGGGGCTCCCCTCCTCAGATCTGAGGCCCCATAGCAGTAGCACCTGTGCGCCTACGAAAGCGGCCAATATCAGCGACACAGGAGTCTGGAACTGCGCAACCTACATTGGGGATCCCCAGCTTGGGGGCCACCCGGGGGAGGGCACTACCTCGCGGGGGGCCCGCCCCGACTGAAGAACTTCTAGCTTGGCCCTCTGAAGGGTCACCCCATTGGGAGAGTCGCAGACCCATTCTAGAGGAACCGACCGTACGCTGCTGGATCGGCCTCTCTACTCCTGGCTGCAACCGAGGCTGGAGACGTCCCACTGATCTGCTGCGCTGCGAACGGACCACACAATCTCCCGCCCAACTGGGACCCAAAATGGCAAAAAATAGGGGAAAGGAGCAAACTACGTAGCTAAGGCAACTAAAGAAGCACCAGGAGGGCTCCCTAGACAAAATATGGGCCAAAGAAGCTGCAGGAGGGTTACCTAGACAAAATATGGGCCAAAGAAGCTGGAGCATACTCCGACCCCTGATCTGAGGATGGAGCGGAGGGCTCGTCCCCGGAGGGGCACGAAGAGCAGAACCCTCCGGTCACGCATGCTTCACTGAGGATCCTTCTCTCTGAAATAGTGGATAAAATCACCACTGCGGGGCAGAAACAAATGGAAGTTTTGAGGGGGGACTTAGCAGATGCCCTGCAAGAAATGAAAAGAGACATAAGCAAGGTGGAGGAGAGAGTAGATAGCAACGTGTGTAACGCTCACCTGATTCCCGTAGAGGCGCCGGTCTTGACTGGGCGTATACCGTATCTTCAAAGGTGATGTGTAACACACGGCTGGCTCTTTGGGCTGGACCTCTGTGCACTGTATGTCTGACTTGAAGGGTAAGATGTCTGCAGATAGAAAATATGGGATTAAGGAACTGGGTTATTGAATGTCTCTCTCTTCTTCCCTTTCTCTTCTCCTGTAGAACCCCAAAGGTTAACGCTCTCACCTTAGGTAAGTGAACGCCGTGCTCTCCATCTGCCTCGGGGCAGGGTGCTGTAACCAGTTTCTTCACTGGATAAGGGGAGCAGGCCTCTTGACTTCAGAGGACTGCTGTCCATCGTTTACTGCACGAACGGTAAGTTTCGAGTAATTCTAATGTCTTTAAAGTCTTTAGTAATGATGTTTCTTGTTTTGCAGGGTTCCGGCGATGGCGGATGACGGGCTGAAGTGAGTTGAAGATGGAGCCCGTGTGATGAATAGAAGCGCCTGGAAGCACGTAAGTAAGCGCTTGTTGCCTGCTTCACGAAGCGCTCTAACTGTCTTTTTATTTTGCAGGTACAAGTTCGGAGCGGCTGCAGGGTGCCGGAATACCCACTGGGTTAGATGTGGAAAGGAGTAATGGCACGTGAGTATTAAAGTTCCCCAATGTCTTTAAACGCACCTTGTTTTGTCTTTCAGATGCGGGATGCAGCGCCGAAGGCCTCCGGAGCGTGCAAAGAGTTGGTAAGCTTTTGTCTTTCAGATGCCGGAATGCAGTGTGAAGACCTCCGGAGCGCACGAAGAGTAGGTAAACCTTTGTCTTTCAGATGCCGGAATGCAGCGGGAGGCGTTGGTGACAGCCGATGGACCAGTTAAGTGAAGAGCTGTCGCTGAAGACCGTAATGCTAACCTGTTCTTTCTTGTCTTTATAGGTGTTGCTGAAGACTTAATTCAGGATGGTAAGCCTTTTTCCTTAGGCCCAGGATCAGATGCAGGAGATACGATGAGCGTTCTGCTGCAGAGGATGCAGAATAACGCAAAGCAAGATTCATCCATCGGGTGTGGTTTAAATAGCCTCCTGTAGTGCTTAGGTGTCTCCTTCCACAGCCACGCCTAGGAAGAAAAGAGTTCCTGCTTTCCAGAAGAGTTCCAGTGTTCTGAATCTAGGGAGTGGCTCCTGCCCCACCCAACAGGAAAAGTAGTTTCAAACAGAAGAGGATCAGAGGCTCAACTGGCAGGCAAGTAAGCAGCATGGTCTGCTGCAGGTAAGTCCACCCAAGCATTATGAGCCCGGCGCTTCTAGCGCTGGGACTGGGCATATTTATGAGCCTGGTGCCACTGGCGCCAGGACTGGGTCCAAAAGGTCCCAATTGGGACTGGTTGGCACTCGGAACCTGGGTTATGGATCTGCTTCCAAGGGAGTTGGGAAAACCCTGACCTTTTGGAAGCAGAGATCATGACAACGTGAGAGCAATACAGGACATCACAGAAGACGCCCGCAAAGCTGAAGAACTGTTGGAAACCTTAGCGACCGCCACGCATAATCTGGAACTTCAGGCGGAGGACCTAGAGAACAGGTCTAGGCGCTTGAACATACGCGTCAAGGGCCTCCCGGAGGAGATCTAGGTCCAGGAACTGAGTAAGGTGGTCAAGGGCATATTCGGGGGTCTCCTGGATACTGATCCCCCTATGCAAATACAGTTGGACAGGATGGGCCCTAGGAGGCAAGATCCTGACACAAGACAAAGGGACATACTAGCAGCAATGCACTCCTACTCTGTCAAGGAATTTATAATGGAAAAGGCTAGAAAAACCAAGCAAATTACCTACAATGGAGTGGAGATTGCTCTATATCAGGATCTGGCTCAAGCAACCCTTATCAAAAGAAGGATGGCCCCCGTTGTGGCCCATCTGAGATCCCAGAATATTAGATCTAGGTGGGCCCACCCATTTGCTCTGATGTTTGAATGGCAGGGTAAACTTCGAAAGATCACATCATGTGATCAAGGGACTTCCCTCCTCGGTCTTGACGTTCCAGCAGCAACTTCACCGGCCCCGCCCTCCTCGGGCCCCAACAGCTGCAAGAGCTGGGAGTGGTCCACAGTCCGGGTCAAAAAACCAAGGAAGGGGAGATCGGGATCGAGGATGTCTGGGGGCCAGTCGGGGGAAGAGAGAGTACCACAAGCGCCTGAGGGGGATGGCAGGGCCTGAGTCCTAGCTGGGTCCATGAGCCCAAGAATGAATAGAAGCAGGCCTGGGGCGGGCACTCAGAAGAGAACATGAGGGGGTTCGAAATACCTCCAACTCTGTGTAAGGGTTTGGGAGGATGGGAGGGGGGCGACTCTTGGAATGGGATTGGGTGATCCCACGTGGGACAACTCGGAGGGCGACAGGAGAGTCAACCTAGTGATGGCTACAATCTGATCAACTAATCTAGACCCACTATGGCTGGGGCGGGCACGTTGAAAGTACTCTCCATGAATGTAAACGGGTTGAATTCCCCTCATAAAAGGAAAAACCTTGAGAGGCTCCTGCGAGGGGAACGTCCAGGCATACTCACATTACAGGATACGCATATCCGCAGGGAGGACAAGGGGAGAATTAGTCTGTGGGGCTACTCTAGATGCCTTCAGGCCAACCAACCAGTGAAAAAGGCTGGGGTCTTTTTGGCTCTGTGGGATGGTCTTGACCTGAAAATAACAGGGAAGGAGCTTGACGAGCAGGGGAGGTTCCTAGTGACCACGCTAGAAGGGCAAGGGGAAACCCTCACTGTTGCCACATTATGTGCCCCAAATTCGAGACAAGATGCATTTGTGCAAAAAGTGATGGCCAGGCTTGAGATTCTTGCCAAATCTTCAATATTACTAACGTGAGACTTTAATATGGTATGGGATCCTTCCAAAGATAGGAGTACGGGGGTGGCAGGGCACCAAGGGTCCCCCTCAGAACAACTTAAAACAAAAATGAGCAATCTCTCCTTGGTGGACGCATGGAGAGAGCTGAGGGGGAGGAGGACGGGTATACCTTTTATTCACACGCATACCATACGCACTCGAGAATAGACCAAATTTGGCTATCAAGTCGGTTGCTTGGAAGAACAGGGTCTCTGGCATTGGGTCCCATATTACTTTCGGACCACGCTCCATATTACTCTCACTCTGAGAGGCAGGCGTCCCCCACCAGCCCTGTGGAAGTGGCACTATCCTACTTCCCTTTTTAAAGATGACCTGTTGGATCGGGAAGTGGCAGGGGAATAGGAGAGTTTTTTGATGCCAACAAAATAGGGGATACGTCGCAACAGACCCGGTGGGATGCCTTCAAGGCAACCCTGAGGGGGAAAATAATAGCTATCAAGGCGAGAAGGGAAAGAGAACTGAGACTGGAGGAGGCCCGGCTGGAGGGAAGGTTGAAGGAGGTGATGGCGCAGTTGGGCCCAGGGGGAAGTCTAGCATTGAGAAGGGAGTTCAGGTCAATCAGAGGTCAGCTGGAGCTTATCCAGTCAAGGGCAGCCGAGCAATCCCTACACTATCTGAGGCAAAAGTATTACATTAAAGTGAAGAAGGCGGACCGCCTACTCGCGAGATTGCTAAGAAGACAGGAAAAGGATAAAAACAATAGTTAAAATTAAGGTAGGGGGTACAGCAACTACTGCCAATTTAGATGACATAAAGAGGGAATTCACCCATTTCTATACCGCCCTCTACAGCTCGGAGGACCCGTCACCAAAGCTCCAAACTGAGTATCTGAATAGAATAGTTTTGCATAAAATAACCAAACAGGAGAGGGAATCTCTGGAGCAAGATATAACAGGGGATGAGGTCCGGGCTGCAATTCAGTCCTTGCCATGTAACAAAGCCCCGGGCCCTGATGGTTATGTGTCGGAATTCTATAAAACGCATAAGGAGGCACTCATACCCCACTTAACATCCCTGTATAATCAAATCTGGAGAGATGGAGCCATCACCGAAACAATGGAGGAGGCGAAAGTCATCCTCATACATAAAAAAACAAGGATCCCACGGACTGTGCTTCTTATCGGCCCATCGCCCTGATTAATGTAGATTCAAAGATTCATGCCAAGATCCTGGCCACCAGACTCGACCATATTGCCCCCAAACTAATCCAACCGGACCAGTCCGGGTTTATAAGGGGAAGGCAAACGGGCGATAATATTAGGAGGTTGGCTCATCTCATCGAAAAGTCCAATAAGAGGGGGATTCCGGCGATCCTAATGGCGGTTGATGACGAAAAGGCGTTTGACTGCGTGGAATGGGGGTTCCTTTTTGAAACTATGAGTAGGATGGGATTTGGCCCGGGATTCCAAGCACGCGTTAGGGCAAATTATCAGCATCCAACCCTCCGACTGGGTATTAATGGCCATCTCACAGATCCAATAGCGGTCAGGCGGGGTATTAAGCAGGGCTGCCCCTTGTCCCCGATACTTTACGCAATTCAGGTAGAGCCATTTTTGGAGGCAGTCAGGGTCAACGGGGACATAGCGGAATCCCCTTTGCAGGGCATCCCCATAAGATAGCAGCGTTTGCGGATGACATGATCCTAACCCTGACACGGCCAGCTGACTCTCTAAAGGCCACGGAAAGGGAGCTGGCCCTATTCGGGGAGGTAGCGGGGCTGAAAATCAATGCGGCTAAAACGGAAATCCTTAACTTCACCTTGCCTACCAGCGATGCCCTCGAGTTAAAATCATCCTCACCCTACCGGTGGGTCGAAAGCTCCATTTCTTATTTGGGTATAAAACTAACCAAAACGATCGTATTGTTGTACCAAGCAAATTACCCTCCCCTACTCGAGAAACTCAAGTCCAAAATGGTGGACTGGAGCCCCTTAGCAATTTCGTGGCTGATGCGCATGAACTCTCTCAAAATGATTGTGCTACCCCAGCTGCTTTACCATTTTTCAGCCCTTCCTGTCTCCGCCCCTCAGTCTCTGTTTAGGAACTGCATAAGGGTGTCGGCCGAGTTTATGAGGGCTCCCACTGATCGGGGAGGACTGGGATTACTGGATTTTAGAGCATATTACAGGGCGGCTCAGATGAGGTTCCTCCGGGAATGGCAGAGGAATGACAGGGGAAAGATCTGGAGACCAATGGAGAGGGCGGTGGTGGGGGAGGACCTTGAGGGAATTCTGTGGATGCCAAGGGAGGACAGACCCCCCAGATTATATTGCAGCGCCATTCTCGCTGTTGCTGCCCAGGAGTGGGACGCAGTGGTGAAGACTGCGCACCTCACGACTTTCCCCTCTCCTTTTACACCCTTGTTTGATAACCCCCAGTTCACACCGGGATACAAGTCTTCCACTTAGGACAACTGGCGCCTGGGAGGCTGTAGAGTGGCTCGAGATATGTTAAGTTCTGGAAAGGTCAAGCAGCTTGATCAATGTAAGAAGGATTTCACACTGGTAGAATGAGAAAGATACCCATACCTACAGCTGAGACACTGGCTCCTACACCCTACCATGCAAGCGGCAGTCAATCGTCAGCTCACCCCCTTTGAGAAATTTCTCTGTAGGGATTTGGGGGATAAGGGGCTAGTCGCTGCAATTTATAGACACATCAAGATAGGAGAGGACCCTCCGGCCCGGATCTATGTTCACAAGTGGGGAGAGGCTACGGGTATTGAGGTGGAGGAGGCTGAATGGGCAAGGTTTTGGTCCTGAATCCCTAAGCTGGCAAGGTCCCTCCAGATTAGGGAGATGTGGATAAAGCTCATCCATCAATGGCACATGACTCCCTTGAAATTACACAAGATGTATCCGAACACTTCACGTCGCTGCTGGAGGGATTGTGGGGAGATAGGCTCTTGGAGCCACATTTGGTGGGAATGTCCCAAGCTCAAAGTCTACTGGCAGGGGCTGTTCAATGCCATAGAACAGGTCATAGGGACCAAATGCATTGTAAACATAGGGCTGGGGGGCTATCTGGATAACATCAAGTTTAAATTGGACCGCAAGCTCTATGTGATTATGATGATGGCGGCGGCTCTGGTGCTGGCACGCAAGTGGAAAACAAAGGACCCTCCACAGGAACATGAATGGGTGGCCAAGATATGGTCCTTGGTGGCATTGGAGTGGCTAACATATTCGATACAGGAGGTGTCTCAGAAATTTAGCACTGATTGGGCCTTGATTTTGACCTTCCTGAAACAGAGTGAGAGGCGCCCATTGTACCCGCGGGGCATGAGCCTATTGGGGATTACGGACAGCCCGGGGGGAGAGGTTCTATGAAAGGTCAATGTATGACACTGAAATCTTTATCGCCAAAGGGATGAAGCATGTTTACTAGGGGGTCAACCTTTTGTTTCATAAATGCCACTAAAAACTTAATGGAAAAAATAAATATCTCATGGTGAAAAGTACCAGTCATCAAGGCATTTATGGAAGGAGTAAAGAGACTCTACCCTCCAATTTTAACCCACCGCCAGGTTGGGACCTCAATGTGGTACTCGCCAAGCTCATGGGACCCCCATTCGAGCCTATGCACAAGTCTAGTCTCAAACACCTGACTTATAAAACTACCTTCTTAGTAGCTATCAATTCCATAAGAATGGTTGGTGAAATCCAAGCTTGTCAGTGCAGGATCCTTTCTTTACTATACAGAAGGACAAGCTGGTTTTACGTACTCACCCTAGGTTCTCACCTAAATTCACCTCCAAGTTTCATTTAAACCAGTCGATTGAGCTACCGGCTTTCTTCCAGGAGCCCAAAGGCTCTGCTGAGGTAAAACTCCACACACTAGATGTGAGGAGAGCAGTCCTCTACTACCTAGGCAAGACCAGACTGCTAAGAAAAACAGATCAACTGTTTGTCTCCATAGCGCCAGGCAGAGAAGGTGACCGCATCTCTAAGAATGCCATCTCTAGGTGGATAGTCGGATGTATCCAACTGTGCTATTCCCTATCTAATAAACCACTGCCTTTTACGCCAAAGGCCCACTCCACAAGAGGTACTGGAGCCACTCTGGCTTTCATTGCAAATGTCCCCTTAGACAGTATTTGCAAAGCAGCTACATGGAGCTCAATACATACTTTCACTCAGCACTACTGCATTGACACTCATTCCAAGACAGATACACAAGTGGGACAAGCGGTTCTAAGACATTTATTCGCTCATGAACCTTCTCACATCCCACCTCCTTCTTCCACTGCTCGCTAATATATGCACATCGTGTGATCTAAGCAGATTCCACAAGCCTCAGAAGGGATACATTACTCACCGTAATCGTATTTCTGATGCTTGTATCTGCTTAGATTCACATGCGACCCACCCTTCCTCCCCTCAGAGAGAAGGCGCATGAATGCTTATGAGCTTGTCTGATACGTATCTGCTTGGATACAACTGTACTCACGCTACACCTCATGCTGCCTCATGTCAGAAAATAACAATCTTCTGAGGGACCTCGACACGTGAGGGATCATGGGTACAGTGGACGTCGCACTAGGGATAGTATTACTTGCATGCCCTGTTGATGTCCCTTTTCGAGTTTCGAAAACAACAACTGTAATACTCCGCAGCTTCCATTAGATGTCGGCCTATGCACAGCATGTGAATCTAAGCAGATACAAGCATCAGAAATACGATTACGTTGAGTAATGTATCATATAATTATTTTCACAGTTCTCTTCGCTTTCTCCCCGCTTGTTTGACAGTTCTGGGTCGTCTTCCCTGGAAGATTAAGTATCCTTGTATATATGTTCTTTTCATGTAAGGGTCCCAGACCCTATTCTCTTCACTATAGTGTCTTTGCGAAGCTTTTCTTAATGTCCCATATGGGTTATCCTCTGTTCCCCCTTTTTACGCGCTGTTGACTTTAGGGCTTCTCGTACCCTCTGGGGACCCCCAGCCATAGACCCAGCCACCCAAATACCTTTAGGTTCTTGGCTGCAGCCCCCTGGTTCCCTGTATCTCTTTTCTGCTTGCCTTCCCTCTGGGGCTCTTCTTGGCTTGCTGCACTGGCTCCACGGCTCCTGACTCTGTTCGCCATGTCCTTTGAAGCTGGATCGGGTGGTCCTGCAATGCTGCGCTGCTTGTGCTTTCCCCAGCCGGCCTTCTTTATCTCTTGCTGTGTCCCCGGGACACCGTGTTTCTCGCCCTCTCACATTCTGCTGTTCTCTGCGGTGAGCATCTGCCACACTCTCGGTTCCTCCAGGAAGGATCTGACACAGAGGTGAGCCCGTTGTCAGTTTTTTATGTCTGCATTCAGTACAGTCTGTGGTTGGAGACTAGACGGTTCACTTAAGTTCATCAGAGTGATCCTCGCAGATCTTCGTTCTTCCTCATCACAGGTGCATGGCTTGGATGTACTTTACAACTACCTTTACTCTACCTCCTCTCAGTCCTTTTTACTTCCTCAGTTCTACCGAAGTATACTGGATTGGAGTATAGGGGTGGAGAGAGAGGGGGTGAAGGAGAGTTGTAGGTGTTGGGAGAAAACTGCGTTCTCCCACAATAGTTGTCACTGGTTCCATATGGGGCTTCCCCTCCCATGAGATCCACCCGCTGAGTACCCCCATCACCCCCCTGGCCCCAGGGAGACTATCTGGTAGCAGCCTCACCTCCCTGGCCTCATGGGAAGGGGCTTCCCCTATGGGAAGCAGTGATGACATCCTGGGATTCGTCACATGTATAACATATCAATACACAATGCATTTAGATAGATGCCCCATTCTTCAGGTTCATGTTCAAGTACTTCTCACTCACTAATGAACACTTAATGAATGCTGCTAACTCTTGTAAAAGGTTAATCTTTTAATTATGATAAATATGTAATAAAGAACCATTGCTATTATTATTGTCCCATACACAACACACTTAAAATGCAAAAATATTGTTGATGAAAAAGCTGAAAGCATTGTCATTGCCACCACCTAAAATCAAAACTAAGATTGACCAACCTTTTCCACAAAATCAATCACCTAAAAAAACAACTACCTGCCTAACCAGGACATGCAAGGTGACCTCACAAATCATGCTATGCAATCTACCATCTGCCACATCAATTCATGATGGGCAACCTCCTAGAAGCTTTTGCCTCAATAACTCAATTAGTTTTTTTCAGTGTGATATCATTGAAGGGTAAAAGACCTCTCATACTCACTATCCGTAGAGGGTATGGAGTTGAGAGGGCTTCAGAAGACTGGATACCTGGGATTATACACTTCAAGAAAAATTGAAAAATAGAAATGAAAACATTCCACAATTATTAAAAACCCACCTATTAATGCACCATGATCTTTTCATAAAAAAGGCATACAAATATGATGAAATGCTTCAAAAAGAATTAAATGTCCTTTGGGATTAATGGTGCCAGCATATAGCCAATCCAAAATAAGGTGTCTGCTCTTGGGTAGTGAGCTGATTTGCCTTGAGGGTAAAGAACAGAATTGTTGCCCAAGCAGCTCAAACAGAATCCAGGTTCTGCTGAAAAGTCAATAGGCATAGGCCAATAGGGACTCAAAATGCTTCAAAAAAGCAAGAATCCGGCTTGGTTGCTTTATAATCCAGTAAAAGAGGATTCTAAAAGGGCGGCCGGCAGAGGAGGACATACATAGGAGCCTCTCTGCGCCGGGCTGCAATCATCAGCACTTCAAATAAGCATTTCGGGATGTTCAATCGCCCGGATAACAAAGGAAACACAGCGCTATTCAGACAGGAACTAAAGAACACAGCAGGCAAAACTCCTGAAAGATAAGAGAACGGACCAGTGGGATCCAAAACGCGGTGGGAGAAAGTGCAGACCCTATGGCGCACCCGCAGGTCGAGACACCAATGAGCAGCGTAGGCAGGCTGGATGTACCGCTGCGAAGGCAGGCACACCAGGGTCCTCCCGCCCCCAACGAGGCATTGGGGGCTCGTGCAAGCAAAGAAACACAGCCAGAGAGCAGCCGGAGCAACCAAACCCTGGAATACGTCAACATCGGCACGAGAGGGAGGAGCAGACGTAGCCTGAACGTACAGACTACACTGGGATACTCCGGTAGGAGTGAGAAGCAGCGGGGGCTGGGAGAGGGAAGCAGACTCTGCCCCCCCCCTCCCCATAAGCAACACGCACATGTAATACTCCACAGAGATATAACACCCCAAGCCGGGGACAAAGAAACTAACCAGCCAGTGGCACCCCCCCATTCCCCTGGGACGCAGCCAGAGCAGAGACAGGGAAACCCCCACAGGAACCCTGGTGATGCGACAGAGGAAGACTCGGGCAGTGACTGCCGGCAGGCATAAAGAGGTGATCAGCCTCCAAGCAACAAGGGACTCTCAGCAGCACCCCGCAGCCACCAGATGGATTGCGGCCGGAGGCCAAAGAAACGAAGGAGTTACGGCGTAGGGGACAATACTGACGAAGGCAGCTGCAGCGGCCGCCTTCAACTTTAAGAACACAGTGAGTATGCCGCGCCACTGTGAGCCCATCCCTCCACTCCAGAAACACGGGCCAGCAACGGGGCACAACAAGCCTCAAATTGAAATAAGAACGTAGGAAATAAGGTTGGACCAGGTTGGAGATGGAAGCCCACACAGACACAGAGGCAGCAGACGCACTGAGGAGCGCGGGCCTACACGCCAGTTGCAAACACAGGGCATATAAAAGGGGACTCAATAAAGGTTCACCCAAAAGGCACAACCTATTGACGCCTACTACAATTGCCCTGCAAAGAAGGCGCCAACAAGAAAAGGTCAAAGCACACAATGGTGTAGGAAGCAATAACGGCCCGAATAACAGCCCAAACAGTCACAAAACCCAGGGGCAAGGGGGGGTCAACCAAGGAGGAGGACCAAGCAGGGAGCCATAAATTACAACTAGTAAACCAAGAAACAGGCCTCCGACCCCACAAGACAAAATTATACCTCACAGGAGTTAAGGACAGAAGCTCATATCAGAGCAAAAGACCTGGGAGGCCGTAGTAGGAGAAGTGGCCCGATCTAGAAGAGGCGCAACCGGCGGATCACACAGCATAAGCGATAAAACCCAATGAAATAGAATCCAGAAGGGAAACCATCCTCCCCAACCAAAAAGATACGGATATCCCCTCCAGCCTCACAGAATACGCATAGCTACCACTACTGCAAGAGGAAAGCACACCGCCCCAGCAAAATCTCGCCGCACATAGAGGAAACAGAAAAATGGGACCCACCGGACGTTCAAGCGTTTCCGATTAAGCATAAACAAGAACCCATGCGCAAAGGAAGGGGCACAGTCATAGGACCATTACTCTAGCATTAATGTCAAAATCTAGAGCAATACCCATGACCCCAGCTTCACCCACCGCCCCAAAAGGAAGCAGAACAGAAGCCTGCAACAACTGTGGAGAGCGGACGACACAACCACGACAAGAAAGGGGGAAACCACACGAGACACACAGAATACAGAACGGCAAGTCAAAGGGGACAATACAATGACCAAATTGGACATGGAAAACCGCTTTAAGGTACTACAGAGTCAATTTCTACTCTCCATCCAAGAACAATTCACGCACTAAAAGAAGACATGAAGCAGTCCCTCCAGGAGGTGAAGATTGACATAGCAAAATTGGAATAGAGGACTCGCACACTCGAAAGAGCAGTGTAACGCTCACCTGGTATCCACGGGGACGCCACTCAGCCTGTCTGGACCTCTGACCACTTCGAACCCTTCCTTGGAATCTGCTCAACCAAACACGGGTCTGAAACACAGGATTGCCAGAGGTCAACTCCCTATTGGTTTTGCTTGTCTAACCTCCCCTTCTTTCGTGGGTCCCAACCTTCCCCCGGGTTCTCTCCTCACTTTGTTTTCTGATGTGGGGCGCTATCCATCCTGCCTTCGGTGCAGGGGTGCATTGGGTGATGCGGGCTGGGTGGTGCCTAGTTACTTAACTGGCACGGGCCCGACAGACAGGGCTTGCTGTGACTTCAGCCCGACCGATAAGTGGAATGAGCCTTGCGAAAAGTCTGATGGCTCTAGTCTCTTTAAACTATGTCTTTCCTTCCTTAGGTGGTGAAGGTCTTGGGGATGGCGAGGCGCTGCTGAGGTGAGCAAGAGTTCGGAGCGCAATGCTAGTTGGTTTCCTTCGCACTAACCAATGTTCGTATTTTCTGTGTCCTTTTAGGTGCCGCAGTAACCCAGCGTGGAAGCGAGCTGAGGAGATGAGCTGCGGTGAGCAAGCGCGATGTGCGGCGCCTCATAAATGTCTTTTGCGCTAACCTGATGAGTCTTTTCCCTTTTTCAGATCAGCGGAATACTCCGGAACAGAAGATGTCCGATCGGCAGGAATTCAGGTAAGGAACTAGCTCTCCTTGTAGTTTTTGAGAGGGTTAAGGTATTGCTGAATGCTTACTAATGCTTTCTCCCCTTTCGTAGGCGCGGTGCGCCGAGATGAAGATGACACTGCCGATGGAGTCTGCAAGTCTGAGAAAGAGCTGGGCAGAAGCTGGATGCTCTTCAAGGTGAGTATTGGTAATGATGTTCTAGCAGGAGCGATGGCGCGGAAGAAAGAAGTAGGTCTCTTTGAGAGAGATCCGAGCACGGTGAGTGTCCCGCTGCAGGTGCAGAGAAATATATGCACCCAACACAGGGCAAGATGGATTTCTGAGAGGGACCCTCATGGCACTAGAAGAATTTGCCACAGGCAAGATTATCTTGGGGGGGATCTCAATATAGCGTGGGACCCCAGAATAGACAAAAGCTCCAAGACACGGACTGGCACAAGCACGCCCTCCAAAGCACTTAAATCCTTTGAGACTCTAGCGCTCCATGATATTTGGCATGTCAGGAAAGGGGACACACAAGGGTTCACCCATTTCTCTCATATTAATCATTCCCAATCTAGAATGGACTACATTTGGGTATCCACAGGGTTAGTGGGAAAAGCAGCGGACATAGAGGTTTGTCCGATCACCCTTTCGGCTCACGCCGAGGCCTGGAGATTCCCAACTGATATTCTACAAGACAGTCCATGGGTAGAATCCATAAAGGGGAAGATTGAACTCTGCTTCGCAGAGAATGATATAGGCACAAGCCCACATGCAGTGGTATGGGATGCTTTCAAGGCAGTATTGAGGGGAGAACTGATAGCTATATAAGCACAAAGAGATAAAAAAACGCACTTGATGGGAAGAAGAATTAGAAGAGAAACTATCGGGGGTGCAAAAAGAATTAGTGAATAACCCCAGCAGGAAGGCGAAACTGGCCTTGAAACACATACAAGGCCAATTAGGGATGCTTCAAAACAAGAAAGCAGAGTTAGCACTCCTAAGATCGAAACAAGAGGTATTATATCAGCACCAACAAAGCAGACGCAAGAAGAGTCGCACGATGGCCGTTCTGAAACTAAGGGACGCACAAGGCCACATGAAAACCACCAACGAAGAAATGTGGGCAATAGTGAGAACCTACTATCAGGACCTCTACAAGTCAGAACGTCCGGAGACAGATAATCAGAAGGCCTACCTAGAAAATATCACCTTACCCAAGATATCAGAAACAAAGATATACTGGATAGTGTCACGCCCCCGTTAGTACCGCCCTCAGCCTCTACTTCTGACACACAACACCCACACAGGTTAGGTCCCGCATACCCCTGCAGGTCTCCCGGCGAGAGGTTGGCAATGATCGGCGGCCAAAACATCTGCATCCACCACGTTCTCCGTGTCTGCGCTGGCGAGCGCCATGGAGGCTTGTTAGGGAGAATTCTCTCTTTAGGGTGAATTTCCTAACCTAGTGAGTCCCCCAGCAGCTTTGCTGGATTTCTGGAGTTTGTTTTTTCCTCCTGCCAAGAGTGAGACTCTTTTTCTCCCACTCTTGGACATGATTTATGGTGTTCCTTTGACTGGTAATGTGTTTTATGGGCTATGGGGTCCTTTACTCCATAGGGTCTCATGTGTTTTTACTATGTGTGTTACACAGCACCCTCCGTGCAGTAATTCAGGGGTGTCGTAGTGACACCCCACCATAGACTCCATACCCTGGGACTGACTACTGTCTCCCAGGGCATGTAAAGTTGCCATTGGCTTTACTAGTCCCAAATTATTAACAGAAACCAGTACAAACCATCATATTGTGGACGTACTGGTCAGGGCAATTCGATTGCCCCGGGGTCTGTTAGTCGAGGGGGCACGTCTCCGTCCCCCCTGATTGAGTTTTGGCTGGTGGCAGTGGAAACTACTTGTTATATTCGACCGCGAATATTTTCCTATTGGATTTTCCCATTGTTCGAGGCTACCAACTTTAATTATTTAATTCTCATAGCCTCGAACATACCGCTGGTTTATTTAATTAATATTAATTCGCCGGTTGGTATTTTTTGCCAGGACTCGATTCAAAAATGGCGTTTGTGTTCTCTTCTGTCACTCCAACCCAAGTCGAGCCCTTTGTTCCACTTTTTGGCGGGCTTCTCCACAGAAGCCTCCAAAAGTGGTGCCACTCTGTCTGGGTACCACAGGGAGTGTGGGAGGGGGTTCAGGCACCCTGGACTGAGTTACCTTGGTAACTCAAGTCGCACTCTTGTGTGATTGGCCCAAGTGGTGAGCCGGCCGGCTCACCACTTAGCATGTTTGATTGACAGCTAGGCTGAGTGAATGGGGGTATGCTGCATAAAAGCAGGGCTTTGGGGACTGGAACTTCAGAAGTCGCCACAGGACCTGAGAATCCGACGAGGGAGAAGCTGAGCCGACCTACCACGACGACACCACCGGTGGAGCCCTGCGGAACCGACTCACCACTTCCCGACGACAGAGAAGATCTCCCGGCTGGAGAGGCTTCTTCCCCTGACTGGTGGGCACAACCAGTTTTACCTTCCTTCTTCGCACCCCAGATAGTGTCACGCCCCCGTGCCAAGCACCTCGGCGGCCGGATAGCCACTCACAACTGAACCGCGAATCAATGGACCGCTCCTTGTACCTGAGAAACTCCGCGGCTGGTTTCTTACCTGGCAGTGCAACAGACTCCTGTCTTCCTCCACAACGAGATCCTCTCTTCCCCCGGACGAAGCACCGACTTGCATCCGCTGCCAGGAACAACTGCCCCCGCTGGAGTGTTCTCACCACTTTAAGGTACCGTGTCCGCCAGGCCTCCCTTTCTAAATATTGCTACAAGGTTATAATAACCCCTTAACCTTCTGGACTGGGCTGGCTGCCTTGATCCTCTAAATGGTCCCTTTCTTTGGTCCAACTCCTTTTCGAACCGTTACAAGACTTTTGTGCACTGCAACCGTGTGACCTTGGACACATTTCGTTTGATCCTCTTAAAGTGGATCCGGCCTATTGAACTCTAACTTCACGGTTTTACTTTGCCTTCCTCTCTTGTTATGTTCTTGTAAAAGTGTTGGGATCTGTTTCAACTTGTTCTCTGCTTTTCTCTCCCTTTTAAAAAAAACGAACTATTAGAGTGCCATCTACGTTAAGCGCTCACCGCTGTCTGAAAATAAGTGGGGCTTTACTTAAGACTTGTCTAATATTCTTTTAAGGGAGTGTATATCTTTTAGTGACCGTGTTTTTGAATTGCTTACTATTGGTGCCTGTGTGTTTTTCTAGATGTGGTTTTAAATAAATAATTATATCTCTTTTACACCAAGCCCTGGTCAGCGTTTACTTGTTCTATTGTGTTCTCTTGACCTATTGTGAATACTCTGTATACTGCCTAACTCTTCTTGAGGGAAGTCTGACTGCTCAGCCACAGCTACCAAGTGAATCTGTGTGGTACAGACTGCTACCAAGTGGGTTTACTGCCAAACACCTATAGTCTTAAATCTTTTGCTGTGGTCCCAGAGGGAACTGCACAGGTTTCTGCCTAACAGCTTGCCAAAGGCATTCATCACCTGTGGCCTCAAGGATCGCACGGGCAGTATTATTATTGTCTGCTCGTGTGGTACTTGGGGACGGAGGTATCATCGTCTACACAACCATCAGGTCCTGACAGATAGAGACATACAGACTGAGGAGGTACTGGAAGCAATCAAGCAACTCCATCGAAATAAGGCACTGGGCTCAGATGGCTATATAGAGGCTTTCAAACAAAAAATATCATGAGATAATGGCCCCAAGACTGACCAACTTGTTTAATCGCTTCAAAACACAAGGAAACATAAAAAAATTAAATGAACAAAGCGAAACTAGTCATATTCCCCAAACCAGGAAAGGACCTGACTTTGCCGGAATCATACCGGCCAATAGCTTTAATTAACTTGGACGCTAAGCTCTACACGAAGATTCTGGTGGAAAGACTCATCCGACTGCTTTCAACAATTGCGGGCCTGGATCAATGTGGATTCATCCCCAGGAGACAATCGGCAGACAACACACGTAGGGTGAGCCATCTGATTGAGAAAGTTGAACACACCCGTACCCCAGCAATCCTTGGTTCACTAGACACAGAAAAAGCGTTCAACAGGGTGGAATGGACGCAGTTATTCCACACTATGGAATATATGGGCTTCGGGCAGACCTACATGCAGATGATCAAAGCTAAGTACAAAACGCCCTCGATGAGGATTTCACTGAACGGCATCCTGACGAACCAAATACCACTGACTAGAGGCACAAAACAGGGTTGCCCACTCACCTCTGCTCTATGCAATATTCCTAGAGCCACCGATGATTAGAATTCGAGAGACTTTGCGGATGACATGCTCTTAGCTTTATCAAACTCGGAACACTCCCTCCCGGCGCTTCTGACTGAACTAGTCCATTTTGGGTTCATCTCCGGTCTAAATATAAACGAGCATAAATCCTGAACCTGACAGAAGACCCAGTAATGGTGGACAATCTTGCTCGAACAACCCAATTGAACAAAGCTAGGTACAACATCGCACACCTGGGGATAATGTTAACACAATTAATAGGGCAGTTATACAACGCCAACTATCCAAAGGTCCTAGCGAATCTGAAGGCAGACCTAGTGAAATGGAACCCCCTTAACATCTCATTGTGGGGCCAGCTGACTTCTGTAAAAATGTCGATCCTTCCGAAATTCCTCTATTATTTCCAGGCGCTCCCGATAAAAATTCCAAGAACGTTCTTCAGGGCGCTCCACAAAATGGTGTCCACCTTTATATGGCAACACAAAACACCAAGAAATAGCGATGGCAACCCGAACAGCTCAGAAGAACGAAGGAGGACTTGCGCTAAGCAGCGCAACTGTGAGTCATAAAAGAGTGGGTGGAGTAGCCCCCCAACATATCTGGGTGCAACAGGACAGAGCAGTGGCGGGCGCCCCTCTCTCAAATCTGCTATGGCTGCATAAAAGATGCAGAGGAACAAAAAGTTGGGTGCTTAACACCCAGCAGTGTCCAATGCTCTCCAAAGTGCTAATCAGTATACCCATTCACAATTAATCCCTTTCGCTCCAAGAAAGGTAAGCCGTTCATACAATTTTGTGGTTTTGGTAAAATAACAATTTAATTCAATATACATTTGTGTTTTAATTGGTCTGAGTTGAATGGGAAAACAGTTCCTATGTCTGAATATGGCTCAAAAGCCAATGCATTTCGGAGAATCTCTCCATCCTCGAGCCTTAAATCAAGCCATATATTATAATGACATATACAGCATTCCAATAAGAGAAATTACAATTAACAAAAAGGATAAAGTACAAAGTCAGAAGTACACACCATAATCAGCCATCATCAGTTCCACCATAAAAAAAGCAGAAGAAAAAATAATCATGAACCTCATGGATATATAATTAGGAATGCTCGTGTTTTACTCAAACGAAATTGGAGTGGTTTGTACCTTGTTGTTGGAGCCTTTTAGCTGTGAATTCACAATAAAGAGAAAAGCATATTTTTGGTCAGTGCGTAATCCCCAAAATTCTTCACTGAGTGCTTTGGAAACTTAATATGAATAAGATATTTTACCTTAGGAACCATTGATTCGTGCTTTCAAGTCACAGTAGAGGGCTGCAAAGGTAAATGTGAATTCACAGCTAAAACGCTCAAACAACAAGGTCATACCACTCCAATTTCGTTTGAGTAAAACGCATGCATGCATAATTATATATTCATGAGGTTTTGAGCCATATTCATACCTAGGAACTGTTTTCCCATTCAACTCCGACCAATTTAAATACAAAATTATGTTGAATTAAATTGGATTTTTACCAAAATCACAAAATTGTATGACTGCCTTACCTTTCTTGGAGCAAAAGGGATTAATTGTGAATGAGTATACTGATTTTAAAAACAGAACATCAAGACTATTCAAGTAAGCACAAATAAATAGATCATTTCATGAGCACTTTGGAGAGCATCAGACACTGCTGGGTGGGAACACCCAACTTTTTGTTCCTCTGTATTTTTTGGATCCTGGTGTCACAGGATCGTCCAAAAAGTCTGGTAGCTCCTGGATAACTTTACTAGCAGCAAAGCTATACTTTCAAAACATTTAGAAACTTACTGTGGTGTCCACCTCTATCTCCCTTTCCTGCATAAAAGATACAGACATCCGAACACTAAAGTGAGTGAAGTGATGGGAGCGGGAATCGAAGCATGGGACACAGCGATCAAAAGAGGGGCCCTTACGACATTCCCTTCACCCCAACCTGTATGTTATTACTCTGCAAATTGTAGGCTGAAGTAGAAGAGGTCATGATTTAAAGTTAGAGGCTTGTGTATCCATGCTTACCACCGAAGCTGGCTACTCACTGCAGATGATAGCGCCCACTTCAGCACAGAGTCCGCCCCCGGCAAGGCTTATAGAGATGGCCTTTCTCTTCATAAAGTGACAAGCTGCATGCCAAATCTTAAAGGGGCAGACTTTTGTTAGTGCAATGAGTATACAATCTGGTTCTGAAAAGGACACTCTAAAACAAAAATCAGCACACAATAGTGTTAGGCGCAGGAGAGGCTCAGACTATAACCAAACCTCTAAATCTCCAAACTATCAGCCATCGACAGTAGAGCAGCAGTGGAAAGATTGGTGGGAGAAAGCGAAATAGACAGGGGGCAGCCTTACCGACAGCACCGCTGCAGACCAGATGGCCCAGCAGCGATACCTGCTCCTGTGTGTTCCGGTGTACCCCAGTAAGGTTGGTGGGCTCAGTCTTTACACAGGGCTTACGGGCGGCTCCACCGCCTGCCTCTAGCTTCACCAGCTCACTCCGACTTCGCATTCACATCTGCCACCACTGCCTCTGCCATCTCCAACTGATGTTCCACAAAGCATCAGCTCTGCTCTCAGTATGTCGTTCTCTCCCACAGCATTCACAACTAATGTTCCTTAGAGGAAAGGACCTCAAGGTGTGTACGCTGGAACAGTGTCAAACCACACCTTCACCTACCAGGTTGCGTCCAACACTCTTTCACAGAATTTGCCTGTATATTTAGGTGAAGCGGAGGAAGGTCAAGTAAACATATCAAGGGTCATTCAACTGTATTAGATGTATTGATGATTGACAGTGTATGGGTGACCTTATGCCAAAATACTTCTATTTTAGGGGTGGGCACCACTTTGACCAAGATTTTCAGCACAGTAATTTCCTCAAGATTGACCCCTCTTAACTGGAGTAACATAATAGTTCTCATCTATAATTAAAAACATGCCCCAGGCATTACCAATTTCCGACAGGCCCATATCTTTATTGTACATTTCTGAAAAAAAATTGTTCAGTAATCTCGCCCACAACAGACTCTTGGTATGGTTGTAAGAATGTAATCCAATGCCCACTTTGGTTTCAAGGAGGACCTGAGAACAGTCTTCCAAGTACTTAATCTCCACCTATTAATATCCACGCATGGCCATTGGAACCAATCTTCTCTCCACAAAGCTTTTATGGATCTTACAAACACATTGGTTTGTGTGAACTGGGCTACGCTATTCAACACATTGACATAATATGTGGCTTCTCTAGCCCCGCAGCCCACATGGTGAATATTTTGAATAAATTATATATAGACACAACTACACATGGTATGTCGGACTCTTTTAGATTGCTACCTGGTGTCCATTAGGGCGGCTTTCTGATCCCTTTGACTTGTATATCATTCTCCTACAAAGGGAACTGCTCTGGTGTGTATCGCAACTAACCGTGTGTCTTCTGCCAATCGTGTTGTATGTGGACAGGGCTGTATTTATAGTACATACACCACATGCCTTACAGAAACTAGCTGCTACATTTACAACTTTTATGGTAAATGTCCCTCAACGAGAGGCGTCCAACGTTGTATTTTACCCAACTGTACCTGCATAGCAGAGCCCCCCGCACCATGAGGTGGGGAATTCAAATGTTGCACTCTACCTACCTGTGCTTGCATAATTGATGTATCCCCTCCCGCACCATGGGTCGAAGCGTTCCAATGTTGTATTTCTACCTGTACCTGCATACTTGATGTAGACCTCCACACCATGAGGCAAAGCGTTCCTGTACCTGTCTCATTTGCTTTTCTGCATGCCTGATGTAGCCCGCGTTCCATGAGGTGAGGCATTGCCAGTTTTGCACACACACCTATATAATCTGTATCCAATATGCGTGTACTTGCACTTCGAATTGTACTGTGCACTTTCTGTAACTATCGCCCAGATGCCTATAGGTTTTGTGCACTGAAATAAATGCAAAAAAAGATGCAAATGTTAATGCCATAAAATCAAAGGTGATCCACTCGGGGGGGGGGGGGGGTGCGTAAAGGGGGAGTGCAGTGTGTGCAAGAAAGATGTACTTGGGTGGGAAGCTTCTTCTGTACTATGTGATGAATCCTATCAATCCCTCACTGAATCCCTTCCTAAAGTCTCCTCCCAGGTGGGCAGGGAAAGGAGATGCTTCCTGATCCTAACCTTGGGGTGGTGCTCTATGGGAGGATCATCTGGAAGGAGAAAAGGTTCAGGCAGGTGAGAGGAATCCATGGGATGAGACACAGTATTTGCCTTGTTTTGAAGGGAGACATTTTTCCGCTCCCACAATATATAATGGCTTGTCGCCACAATAGCCATTCTGTTTCACGGTGTTAACCATCTTAGTGTGGGTGGAATTAGCGAGCAACCCTGTAGGCATAAAATAGATTGCCATCCTTCTCAAATTCAGGGTACTCGGACAGTTGGAAGTCCCCCTAACTCCCAAAAGTGTGATGGAAGGAGGTTTGTGAATGATTTCAGCCTTAAATCTAAGAAATCATATTCCTCTTTACAAACTAGTCTGATGACTGATTTGCATAACATTCCCTTAGTAAAGGTTATTGAAAAGTGAGCTCAAAATCTAAGTAGGAAACCAGTGAATTCCCAGAGTACTGGGACAAGGAGGAGGGATACAGAGGAACAAAAATGTAGTGGTCAGCTAATTAACCTAGATGACCCTTAAATGCCCCACCTCCCCCGCCAGGTGCAGGCTGTAGAGAAGCCAGAGCAGAAGAAGCATGGTATGCTGTACGGGCAGTTGCAGCTAGAGACGGGGCTGGCGGAGCAAGAAGACGCTGGGACTACTGTGGGTCCTGAGAGGGTCTGTGTCTCTCATTATCCCCCTTGTGGAGGTTGCACAGCGGTAAGTGGAAAAGAAAAACGCTCCACCCTAGAAAGCGCATTGTGCATAGGTTGCGCAGCAGGAAGCAAGCGTAGCAGAGAACGCCGAGAGGTCTCAGGTGGCTTGGTCGCACCGTAGACTCCCAGGAGTGCAGGAAGGCACAAGTTGGCATGGCGGCAGCTCGGGTGAACTAAAAGAGCCCATTCGCCAGGTCGAGAAGAGCCAATACTGGAGGCCAGAGAGAACCAAGCGAAAGCACCTTACCTGTTGAGTCCACCACTTGCGAGTGGCTCTGGAGCGCTCATATTCTGTTTGCGTGTGCCGATCCAGCCGAGTCATTCGTGTATGGATGAAAGTGGTATTGCTGTTGAATACTGAACTAGCAGAAAAAAACGAAAGTGGTGGTCAGTGAAACAAAGTAACTGTGATATTCATTTTGTGAGTTTATGGAAGTCCCAACAACCCAGTGGGGGAAAAACCTTAAGAACTGAGGTGTGCAAGCAATTCCCAAGCCAAAAGAAAGTAAAACCTGGGCAATTTAAACACAACTACTATTGCCAGAGGACAGATGAAATAATAAGAATCCCAAGGGTTATAAAATGCATTGCTTATGTATTGTGAAAATTATACCTGGTGTAAACTCACATTGCTAAATCCATGGCAGAAGCAGGAAAATACTTTATCCTGACCGCTATGTTGTTATTGATGCAGAAGGGAAAGAAAGGTGGCAAATAGGCTGCCCTTCTAGAATAAGATATCCAGAGGGAGATGAGCATCGTTTGCAGAAAAGTCCTAATGTGGATCAATGTAAATGTTCTATTCCCTGAAGCTGCTAACATTTCAATACCAAAGAAGACTATTGTAGTTGTTGATGTTCTAAATTTGAAGTTACCATTGAAGCGCTTTTCTGTCCTTGTTGAAGAAGTAGACGGGCAGGCGAGAATACCCGTAGGGCAAGAATTGATTGCCCAGAAGAAACCTGGTGAAAGAGTAAACCAGGTAGTAGAAGGTGTGAAGTGCTGAAGAGTGGTACTAATAGAAAACAACATGTTGAGTTGTGACATTTGGGGAATAATTGTGAAAGCTAGTTGAAGAGTTACAATTGGTAAACCATCCTGACCAAATAATGTGTTGCTACTACAGATGTAAGACAGTTCTTATTCCAGGAGGAGTGAGAGTTTATGACTTTTTCAAGACACTTTATTGAAAGAACTGAACTTTGTGAATTTGAATACAAGAATTTAAGAACTATATTGGAACTTTGTGTTAAACCCGATTTCCTTGTTTTTCCTTTGAACTGTGGAGAACATTCTTATTTGGATCTGGGGAAGGGAAGTTCACCCAGTCCATGACCAGAGACTATGATCATATTGTGAATTAGATCATATGTTAAAAATTGTTGTTGAATTGAATTGCTATACATTTCCTTTTTGCTTTTCTTGTTATACAAGTCTCAAGGTTAGACATCCCTTGCTTAGAGTGGTCCCTTTAGTTTATTTTAGACAGGGAAATCCTCATCAGACGAGGGATAGTGAGGTGTTTATCCATCCTGTTTATTGAATAAAATGGCTAAAGTTGAAAACTCTTTACAAAGTTGTCCACCTCACATTTCTGACCTCTCACAACTATAAAACCTAAAATTATCTGGTAATGTGTTTTTCACCAAATATATCTTGGCCATGTCACCTAGCTAACCAGGACGGTGAACTGAGACAGATCAATTAGGAAACTCTTAGATATACAAGTGCTTCCAAAGGATATCCTTTCAATATAATCCTCTAAATGTACAATGCTAAAGTAGCAGTTGCTGCCTCATATTATGCAACTATATGGGGATATGTTGAAACTGACTTGTTAGATAAAAACAAACATTTTTCTGGTGGCTTTTTTGACTCCTAACTATGTCGTCGAACAACCTTCCAGCCGTCACCTTTTGGTTTTGCTTTAGTCACCCTGAGTGGGATGGGTATACCCAGACATCGGTCCAGAGCCTGCTGGGTCTACAGCCCAAGCTACACCTAACCGATGACACCCAAGTTGGCCGAAACATGTCTGGAGGTGCTTGTGGTGTCGTACAGAAGGGATGTGACCTAGTAGTTCGGGCTGGACTGCTCCTTTCGGGGTGGGACCAAGCCGGGTTTGCATATGGTCTTTCTAATAGCTTGGCAGGCTGGAAAACGATGGTTTGGAGGGTTGCCCAGAGCTATGTCTGATGAATCTGATGATCTCATCACTCCTTTCCCAGAGGTAGCCTCTCCTCATGTGGTCAGGGGACGGTAGCCGCTAATTGACCCTGACCCTGGTGGTGGCTATGTGAGGGAGGATCACATGGGGGGAGGCGACCCTCAGGGGAGGGCTAGTGGCATCATCACATGAGACATGGTATTCCCCTCTTTCCTTTTAGGGATATGCTCTCTGTTCCCCATGCCTTTTGGCAAATTGTAATAACATACTACCACCCCCCTTTATGGGTAATAATAAAACCTCTAAATGTAGTCAATGGAAAGTATCAAGAAATACTGCAAAGAGGAAGAGGACTGGAAGAAGGTGGATCACTCTTATGAACCCGAGTGAGTAGTCTAGCTTTTGGACGTATCTAATTGGTGCAAAGCAATTTCTCCTCCCAACACAGGAGTTCAAGAGTAATGCTGCTGAGAGCCGCACAGAGAGCACTCTGGGAAGCTGTTTCGGGGAGAACGGAACTGATGACTGGAGAGGCCTTATACCTCCTAGCCGTGACCGGAGGTCGACAAGAGGCGTGTGGTCTGCTGCAGCAGCGGGTGCAAAGAAAACTGTGTTCCGGCCCATAAAAAGTGCACAGGAACGCTGAAGTTGTGGCGGAGAGTGGGCAGATACATGAAGCCGGAACAGGGTCTTGATGCTGGCGATACCAGCCGGAGAGACTAGCAGACACCAGACCACTGTTGGGATGTGCTGCCGACAGGATGCCAAGCTACGAGAGCTGGTAAGCGCCCCGAAGGAAACTGGGGAAAGCGGCAGAGAAGAAACTGCATAATTGGACAGCCCACGGCTGAAAGGTGGGGACGCCAGGAAGGTACATGGGAAATCCAAAAGGTGATTCCTTGTTGGAGAGGGGCCCGAGAAACCCCTTCCCATATGCATGAACAATCTTCATAGTCCTTGTACTGGGGAGACTGGAAAAGCAAAGCAAAAAGATAATACAACTGTGAGAGGGCAGAGAGGAGCCAGGGAAAGCCAAATAACCCTTTGGTTCCAATGGACATTGAGTAAGGAAGTCCTGGCAGGAGAGTATACCAGGCATGGTGAAAAGATGAAACCAGAGTGGAACAGGTAATCCTCATTGGAATCAATGTTGTATTTATTGTCACAGTACTTTGCCATAAAGTAATTAGGGGACGACTCATGCCCCCTTATGCTAAATGTGAAAGAGAGGAGTATACCGGGTGTTTTGCGAGTTTGCGCCTTGCACCCAAGTTGTGTTATTTTAGGAAGGGGAATCATAAGGAAGACTCATACCTTAAGAATTTAATTGCATTAAATGCCGAATCCTGGGAAGGGAGTAGTTTCCCCTGGAGTGAGTTGCAACACAAGAGGAGGGGGTAATCCTCTTGAGCTATAAAGAACTTTATTTCTTTGAACCTTTTGTTTTGATGAAGTAAGTCCTGGGGGAGGGAGTCATTCCCTTTGGAACTGTAAACATTGATTATTGGAACCTTCTTGTTGGAGTTATACCTTTTTGTTGAACTTGAACATTTGTGCACCTTTTTTAACAAAAGGCAATGCCCCTTTTCACCTTAGAGTTAGTTTTAGAATGTGAGGGCTAGGATAGGAGTTCGGACACTGGACATTTTTGCTTTGGACACCTTGACACTGGGCGGACTCTTAGTTTTGGTTGAGGTAGTGAAATACATCCTATATTAGGAACAGTGAGGAATTTTCCAACCCCTTTATTGTTTCAATAAAAGTTTGTAACAACCATTATGAGTTCTGTGTCCATGTCTCATTCCTGGTTCTTCACATATGCTAGTGGTTATGGTTTATTCAAAAGCTTCCAGCCATCACCTTTTGGTTTAGTTATATAACCTTGACCTGGAGCTCAGGGCCCTCTTTATATTGGATCAACTCGTACGTTGTAGAAATGCAGGCAGCTCTATGGCAGAACCCTCTCACTGTGCTAACTCTTATAACTGTCGAGGTTTTATCTGCCTCAGGCGTGTGGAAAATGTCAAAACTAATTTATGAACTCTGTACCTGGACAGTTGGTTTAATGAGGCTGCATCACTGCCAGCATCTGTGAGAAACTAAAAAACGACATGTTGCAACATCTAAAAGTAGTAAGGGTGGCGGAACAGGACCATAAATCACGAGTGAGGGTTTACTGCCCATGTGTTTCCCCTTATGTCCCCTATGGGCGACCTGCACTATGTATCCACAATGCCAGGCATTGGACCTTGTTGCCACACTTAAGGTCGGGCGTCCTCCTTCTTCCTGCTTACATGGTGCCTTGGACTTTAAGCACGTGCCAGATTTTCTTTGTGCATGTAAAACTGGCTCTTGGAGTGGGGAATGCATTTTATGATTTTGTATCCACCGTGCCAAAAAGCAAGAGCTCATTCTCTAACCCCTGTGTTAGGGCCTGGGGGTTCAGACGGTATCACCATGCATTTCTTCTTCCAGATGTTGCAATCTGTTGGGGTGTTGGCAATTAAAAAAAATATATATATATGAAAAAAAACAGTACATGCATTATACAGTTTAAACCATAGCAATACAACCAATGGTAAAAGAAAAACCTAACGGGAGCTCTGGAACAATAAGGTATGCTGTTTAATGCTGGAACTAAAACGACATTAACATAGTCTTAAAGCATAATTGAGACCAATATACATTGCCAGCAGGGGTGGACTAGGAAATCATTTTCAAAGTAGTCCCATATTACACATTTTCAGCATTCCCAACCCTTTTCCTGTGGGAACATTTGGAAATATGTTACCACACAAGAGGCCCAGGGCGCAGAGGCCTACCGTGAAATCTCCAGAGTTCCTTATAGGCCAGTCCACCCCCTGATTGCCACTTGCATATCCGGAGAAGTGACCCAATGAAATTACCCTCTCTGCATAAAAGGAAATGCATGATAACAAAGAAAAGGACATCCACTGCTGCGGAATTGTTAAAGGATGTTCCTCCTTATTAATATATGAGATGAGAGGTTCCCAGAGAGAGATGTCTTTGGTGCAATTATCGGCGGTGATCGTGGCAGTAATTTTCTCCACGGCATATACTCGCCAAAGTTTAACCCACCACATATATAGCATGGGCTATTGCAAAGTGTGCACCTGTCAGCAAATGGTTGGCCTGTTGGCAGTTTTTAATGTAAGTAATCCACTGCATATTCAAGCATGCTGGATCATCAATATATCAAAAGACCCTCCCCGTTTATTTGAATAAACCTGTATAACAAATGCATACATACAGATTACTATACTGGAATTAATTACTACATTTTAACTCATATGAGTGAGAGGAATGATGACCTATTTATTAATGTTAAACAATGTAAATCTTAGTAATGTATCTTTACTAGAAAAAAACAAAGGATCAGTTGTCCTGCTTTAGAATTTTAGACTTATATTATTTGTTACAATAATAGGTTTGCCACTTTTGAAGCATTTTAAAGCACCAAAATAAAGCCGATTTGATTAAGTAATTTTCAGGTCACTACACCAACTGAAATGTAACATCGCTAACTTTTACTCTGCACAATGTGTTATATGATCCTGAATGTTAGAAATAATGTTAAAAGTGCACATAGCCCTACTATACAGTGTTAATTTGTGAACTCTCCCTCTGGTGTGCGTGCGTGTGTGTGTGTGTGTGTGTACCCATTGGGTGCAAGACTTTCAAATAATACTGTGAAAGTTATATACATATATATTTTGTGCTCTTTTTTTTTTCTTCAGAAAAGGTGCAAACAGATATTTAACAGTTAGGAAAAAAGATGGCTCAGAGATGTCCCATGCGATGATGACTTGCATCTTGACCCACAATACCAAACATGCTATCAGGAGCTTGATTCAAAGATTCCCTGTCACTAATAAGGAGCGCACAGAACTTATGCCCAAAACAGAGCGAGGAAATGTGTTTGCTGTTGAAGCGGGTACGTTTTTACAAATTGCTGATTGCTATGCTGCATTGATCTCTAAGGGAATACATTTGAATGTGATCACTCAATCAAATTAACACTTTTCTGGCAGAAGCCATTTGCAAATGGACTTGTGAGCATTTTTGTTGTTTTTCCACTATCTCATTACCACCATTCTTATCTCCATTGATTGTTCTATGTAATGCTGCCATTGATGTCTTGCGCATGCTCTTTGTAATTTTATGTCATTGTATGTGACTAATGTTATCATCAGTACGTAGTGCTGGCCAATTTGTTAAGCTGCTTGGGTTGCTTGTGTCGGTCTTACCAAGAATAGTTTCGCCAACCCTATTGTGGTAGGGTTCTAAGAATATTTGTGTCAGGACTGCATTGTTTGCAACAGGTGGGGGGGCGGGTGACTGTAACGCCTTACCAGTCAGATTAAGCCAATATACAAGAAAACTAATCTCCCCACATGCTTACTCACCATGAATGTTTGAAACAATTATGATACATATGTTGTACTTACCAATAAATGATTCAGGTATAAAGTAGTAGACAAACTGGGTCAAAGGCAGCAACATTCGAAAATAGACATTGCTGCAACCGTTAGAAACTCGAAGAACAAGCCCAGAGAAAGCCATTTGATTGACAAAACATAAATGCATGTGCGCCATAGGTTATTTTTGGCTTTGCACATTAACTCTATGTAACTTATAAGGAATGTCACACAAGTCACATACTTGAATGTATGTTTACATGGGATATGATGCAATATTCCAAGTCCAATAAAAATTAAACCATACATTGACAACGCACAATCAAAGGTGTAATTCTTTTAGATATTAAAAGACAGTGAGCGCACAATTGTCTGGAGATAATTCTTTTTGCAATTAGTTAAGCTACATTTACTCCTTCATTTCACCATTTTTTATATTATCACAGCTGTACAGCAGCGCACACCTTTTTTAAAAATGTTTTCTTTTGAAAAATATGTTGACATATTCACTAAAGATGGTGGCATGCTGTAGCTGTATAAAGGTACACATTTTATCAGTTACAGTTATTGCATGTTGTGAGGGGTCAGTAATGCGAGGCGGATAACTTCTTGTGTTTTTATCCAAATTAAACATTTTATTAAAGGTAAAAAGTGCAAATTAATCCACACTAGACCTACGAGATTCCCACCTAGTCTATGGTTTAAGCGGGTTACTGCTAGCATCAACAAAACTGGCCCTCACACTTAACAATATAAAAGTAAAACATAAAGAATATACATAAGAGAATAACCAACAACCGAAGATTTGAATGACCTTCACCTGTCCACGGGGACAGCCCTTCCCCAGGATTGCTCAAAGTCGATTTCTCCCAAATGTTCAACAAGAAAATGAAGTCTTGAACCAGTTCTTGTAAATTCCAAATTAAATAAAAGTTCACCAAATAAAAATCCACCAGTAACAGTTCTGCAGCTTTCTGTTGAAAGGTTCCCATTCCTATTCCAGCCAAGAAAACAGTACAAATGGTAATTCTGGATAACCTCATTCCAGGATTGGTTTGCCACAGTTCAAAGAATAAAAAAACAACTTCTGCTTCAACAACTTCCTTTGTGTTTCTGACCTCTGCAGTGTCTTTGGTATAATTGTCAGGATGCTTCTGCTTTCCACTTTACAACCCCATTCTAGTACTGTTACCATGGGAACAGGCTCCTTTGTTCCACAGTATGCCACTACTTCATCCAGCTTTAGGGTAAGATGCACTGACAGTACTATACACAACCACATCTCTGGTAGTTCTACTTCATCTTGAATGGTTAGGGGATTTAAAGACAAGACTCTTCGACTTCCACAGGCTATAAGAAAAAGGCAGCCTCTTTGCCTCTTCTGTCTGTCTTATTGTCACCAATATAACATCCCTCTGCTTTCGGAAGGCTCCTCTTTCAACTTCAACAGTCTCAACATTACAGATTGTTGACTTAATTTTCTTACAAGCACTCATTTCCTTTCCCCAACTTCATTCAGACATTCATGGTTCCAGTAGCTATGCTGAAGCTGTACTGACACACTTCCAGCTTTGGATAACAATGGCACACATGTATCAGAGGACACAGGACCTTCAACAACTTAACCTCAGAATGTGGGTGAATAGATCTCAACAGGGCTGGTTTCACCATAGAAAGGATTTGCCTTCTGGCTTGGGAAATGTGTGTTCTTCTCGTCAGTTCAACAACTTCTATATTTATAGAAGACTTGGGATGTTACAAGAATCAGTCTTAAAAATAGAAACAGTGATAACCCACAGGTCGACGAGGGATAATATCCGCAGAGCATTAGACCTAATAGAGATTGCTAATCAGGAAGCACAACAACTCGCTCTGCTGGCCCTAGATGCAAGCAAGGCCTTCGATAAAGTGGACTGGACTTACCTTCGCCTCACACTAGAGGCCTTCAGTTTTGGCCCGACTTTCCAGAAAATGGTCCTGGCTAATTACCAATTCCCTAGCACACGGTTGAGTCAATGGCCTCCTGTCTGATCCGATCCCCCTCGCGTGTGGAACGAGACAAGGATGCCCCTTGTCTCCCTTACTCTTTGCCTTGACCATGGAGCCCCTGGCCCAACGCATATGACGACAGCCCCGAATCAAGAGCCCTCAGATAGGCCCCACCCAGCATAAGATTGCTCTTTACGCCGATGATGTGCTGCTCACCATCACTAACATTAAGGCTTCTATGAAGGCGGCCCTGTCTGAAATTAAAAGTTTCGGGAGGGTATCGGGTTTCACCATCAATTTTGGAAAGTCAGTGGCCTTGGGGGTGGGCCTAAGCCCAGGCGAAAAAGAAGCTCTAGAAGCGCAAAGCCCACTCCAATGGAGCACCACCTCCATTCCATACCTGGGGGTCCGGATCCCCGCCCACCCAGCAAAGGTATATCAGATGAACTTTCCCCCCCTCTTCGAGGAACTAGAAATGCACCTCACCCGATGGCAGCCGCAAGAGATCACCCTTTTGGGTCGCATTACGGCATGCAATATGAACCTTCTCCCACAGTTCCTCTACGCTTGCTCCTCCCTACCCACCTCAATTCCCCCCCCCCCTGCAGCGGCTACAAAGGAAAATTATTGATTTTATCTGGAGGGGCAAGAAAACGCACATCCCCGGAAAACCATGATGTGCAATGTGAAACTAGGAGGATTCGGGATCCCGGACCTCCGCAAATACCAGATTGCAGCACAGCTGGCTCACTTCCAAGCATGGGGCATCGCCTCAGGGCGCCCGAAATGGGTGGAGATCGAACAGTCCTGGCTCTCCCTCCCCGTCCGCTTTCTCCCGTTCGTTCCCTCCACCCTGCGCCGCTCTTGGCCAAGCTTGCTGACCTCTACCAAACAATCAATCAGGGCCTGGGACTGGGCCCGCGGACACAAAGGTATCCCAGGGGCCCTGAGTACTTTCTCCCCCATCTTTCTCAACCCAGCCTTCTCCCCAGGCTCCCATCTGGCGAACTTTGGAAATTGGGTGGCAGGTCTCGAATCGCTGGGGCAGCTCTTTGAAGGAAATGCCCCCGGCACCTTCGAGCAATGCAAAGTAGCTTTTCAACTCACAGAATCAGATAGGTTCTCCTACTCCCAACTGAGACATTGGTGCTCCCATCCCCAGACCCGAGCTGCAGCTACACGAGCCCCCGCCCCCTTAGAGCTCAAAGTGCAAGACCTGCCGGCCCGAGGGAAGATCTCGGTCCTTTATAAACTATTGCCCCTTTCCGCAGTAGACCCTCTTACATGGCTCAATGGGAGGCAAACTTGGGTCACGCCATAGAGTACCAAACCTGGATAGACATCTGGTCAAGAACACGCACAGCCTCCCCTTGTATCACCAACCGGGAATGTACCCACAAACTGCTTCTACGCTGGTACTCCACCCCCGCCCCCCTTCGCCTTCATCACTTCCAGTAAGCGCTGGATCCGCATTGCTGCCGCCTTTGCGGCCTCTCAGGATCCTTTCTCCACATGTGGTGGACATGCCCCAAGGTAAAGGAGTTCTGGTCCCAATGCCTCACCACAATAAAGGATATTACTCAAATTACTATACCACTGGTCCCCGAGCATGTCCTCTTGGGGATCCCGATTCCATGCTCCTACCTGAGAAAAGGAAGGAAAACGGCACTGATCACCCAACTCTTACTGGCGGCCAAAATCACTGTGGCGCCCACCTGGAAGTCCATAGATGGCCCTCTGATGACCCTTTGGTGGGTGAAAATTTGGGACATTCTAATTGCTGAAAAGGTCACGGAAACCAAAGCAGGGTCCCTTCATCGGTTTGCAAACATTTTGGCCTGCTACTAGACTATGACCAGACTTATCCAGCCCTGACCTATAAGCCACGCTTGATTGCGAGAGCCCTTCACGTAACCAGAGAATTCTTGTCGCTGGACTCGGCCAAAAAAAATTGGGTAATAAGCGCAATCCGGGGATAATGAGGGCGGAATAGAGGACTTGTCAATTTGCATGCATTCTGGGGTTGGCAAGCAACTGTTAATGTATATGTTCTCCTGTATGCTGATTAATAAATAAACCAATAAAAAAAAATTAGAAACAGTTTTAGGTACACACAATCAAACTTTGAGGAGGATCTTTAACACAGACTTATACTCTGGATCCGGTTGGAATCACAGTTGTTCACATGCAACCTCTCTTTGATGGAATATACCTTGTAACACTTTGTGAAAATCAGCTTTAGGTTTCCAAGTGATTTGGAAAGTGTTCCCCTTCTTAATTGAGACACACGACCACTCCACTCCGGTAACGTTTAAACAGTTCAACAATGGAAAATGAAAACTTTCTTTTATATGCTAGCCCTCCGACTTGCATTAGAAGCGCGTGCAATACATTTTCATTGTTCATAGGATTCTTCACAGCATTGAACAACTTCTACTCAACCCTGTTTTTATGCAAGTTATTATAGAGCTGGTAACAGTTACCGGCAAGGTTTTTAAAGTGAGCCTGCCCACAGAGCTTCACTCACTGGCTCCAGGAACACTGTGCTTGCGTGCTGCTTCCACTTCTGACTTATTTTGCTTCTGCTACTATTCTAGGCACTCTTGGGACCAACACCCCTCGGCAGCTTAGCTGTCTTCTTTCCGGCCTTAACCACAGAGAGTCTCCTACTCTCCTCTGTTCCACGGCTTGGTTCTGTACACGGGCCTTGGGTGCAGCACGATCATGGCTCTGCAGTCACAGCCACTAGGCACACCTGGGAAGACTTTCAACCTCGGCACGTCTCTTTCAGTGCATCCACGACAAAGCAGGGTTTGTGAACACAGGACTTTCTCAGGACTTGCAGATGAAATCTGCTTTCCTCTTTCCCCGTTGTCCCTAAAGTGAACACACTTCCTCATGAACTGCCAGCCTCATGCTCTTCTCCTTCTGCTACAAGCCTTCCAGCTTCTGCTCCCACGCCATTCTATGGCCCTCCCCTCCTGCTGCAGCATTTTATGCTTCTTAGGTTGGGCAGTTGATTTCAGGTGCAGGCCATTATTGTTAATTGCCTGACCCTGGCAAAGACTGTTAGGTCTAATAGTCTGTCCTTCCTTTCTACATGCCTCTTCAGCCCTCTTCTTGGTCTCAGTCCCTATGGGATTCTGGGACATGTAGTTCACTTTAGTGAAATCAGGTTCTTCTACTTCTTTTATAGAATTAAGGGTAGATTTAATTCCCTTAGTATTTTCAAAAGAGGGGTTGTATGTTGTAACCTTATTAGCGGAAGAAGGTACCATTTCTGCCATTCTTTGTAGTATACCTTTGGTATTGAGGAGGATGTTTGGTTTTAGGGATAACAAAGATTTGTTCTTTTGCTGTAATAAGTTTGGATGTTACAACCTCAGGTTTTACCACCTTTGTTTTAACAGGAGGTTGAGAGATGTTAAAATGACAATAGGCCATAACCTCCTCTAGCATGGTGCTAAGAGTATCCCTTCTAGAGGAAGAATACTTTCTTATCCCACAGATTCTCCTCACTACCCTGGGCCCTGTCTCCACCCAGGTGATCCTCCTGCAGTAAACCACCCCCAAGATTGGGATCTGGAAGAGTCTGCCCTCTCCTAGCCATTCGGGAGGAGACTTTAGGCAGGGTTCTGGCGAGGGATCCGGAGGATTCTTCACAATGTACAGGACTTGAAATTAAGACTGGATACGAGGAACTGCAAACAACTCCTGGGTATCAAGCCGTAAACATTTGCCAAGAGCTACCAATGGGGAAGGAGGAGATGGTACATAGCATTACGCAATTCTAACTTCCACATACAATGCAAACCTATAATTGTATCCATTATTTATGACCCCTTATGCTTTAAATATTATATAGATGTGTCCTAATGTTTATATTGATTGTTCCAAATGCACAGAGTTCCAGTCACGTAGTTGTGTTTATTTAGAATTAGTTTTCTTGGGTGCCAAAAGTAGCTCCTGATAACTGTTGGATTTAAGATGACCAGGCTCGTCTTGGCTATAAGCAGGAGCTAAATAGCTCCCTGCTCCGCTCCATTTCAAACCCTGAATGTATCAACATACATGTGGATCCATTGATGCCCATCGCCCAGATGACGCACCAATTTTCCCCTATGGAACCTCTGGTTTTAGCTTTCTAAAGATAACATCCTTCCAGTGAACTAACATGCAAGGATATTGTACAGGCAGACACGTTGACACACACACAAAGGAAGTAGTTGAGCGGCATCTCTTACAATTACCTAGTCCATGGGATATTTAAAAAAGGGAAGGTCTGCCTACTGGGGATGCATTGATAATGAAGCATACAATCATGGACTACCAGGTGTTTTGTCTGAATTTGTTGCAGAAGGCCTGTGTAATTTCATCCAAGATGGCCACCGTTATGGATACTAATTTAGTTTTTGAGCTGTAACTGCTTTTAGGGTGGTTCTGTGAAAAATATGTAGGTTTTTTGTTAAACATTATCAAAGGAATAGAAAAGTTCAGAACAAAATTCATTATATATCTTTTGTCGTTTCCGAGATAGAGCCTCATAAATTATTGCTACTTCATCGCAAACCTTTTACTGCATGCTCACTAAATTTGAAATAATTTTCAACTCTCTTGTTGAAATATATTATTTATTAAAACTGCAATAGCTATTTACGTTTGCAGAGAGAAATTAAGGTTTTACAGGTCATCTTCCGAGTCTGAGTTCATGTTCATCATCTACAAAATCATGGTCATCACAGAGCTCTTCGTCGCCACCACACTTATGTTCTGTGCACCTTAGTGTCTTAGCTCAGCATTTGCAATGCACAACACACTGTTGTTTGACGCATTCACACCGTACAAGCTGTATGATTGAATGTGGTGCACATGGAAGCATACACATAGTAGGAGAATATTGATTTATATGCATTCTGCCACTCGAATTCTGATGGTTCTCGGAGATTTGGTTGTTAAGCGCATTGCCATTCTATTACCTGGTAAGAGTCCTTTAGATGTATGGTATTTGAGAAAATCTTGTTGGCAGCAGGTTTTCACTTTGCATCTCTTTTTTTGTGAACATCCACCAATGGAGTTGACCAATGTCTGAAATCTTTGTTCCTGGTGAGTAGACTATGCAAGTGAATCGCTCCATCAATCGTTCATCTTCCTTCTTAAATTCTTCTAAGCATCCAAGTCTTCCTAAAGCTTCAAGGATTTCTTTTTCTGAAGTCTTGAAAACTTTCCAGAAAAATAGTTTCCCTTTCTTCGTGAAGCACCCGGTAACATCACACGCTGAAAGAGCATGAAGGCCTAGTAATGCAGTACAATCATCGCATTACAGGTCTGGTCACATTGCTCACGTATGTCAGTCCCGTACAGGATTTGTCAACAACATTGATGTATTTCTCAATTAAGCCTTAGCCAGGAGCGTGCGAAACTCACGGTTGCATTGTTACGTACACTTCCTCACACTCTAACTCACGTCGGCTCCCTCAGCCATTCTCGATTGTTTGGTGGCTGCTGGTCTTTCCATTTTAATAGGATATATCATTTAGCAACCATGTGTCCCACATTCAAAAAGGACCTCAATTGCCTTCTGGTATATCACCCCACACCCCAAATAGCATGCTCATTAAAGGTTTCTCCAATTGCCTCCCAACCACAAAAGACGATATTGTATAAACCCGCTCCCAATAGTACACCAACTACGGGCAGCTACACAGCATGTACACGTAACCTGCGTCCGCATCCCCGCACCTTGGGCAGCGACCTTTATGGTCTGGGTATATTTTCATTCGCTTACGTGGTATATAGGGAAGCATTTGCAGGATCTTGTATTAAATGAATTTCATCCTCATGTTCATGGACACTGATTTGGTAAACAAACACACATCCTTCCACTGCCCATCTGTTATACTAATCTCCATTTCAGCTGCCCATTTCTCCGAGCTGTATCCGGCCTTGCCATCCCATTTAAGATCCCTTTATATAGGGTAGCTAGTGTCCTCCGGCACCCAAAGGAATTGGATATGAGGACAAGTAGTCTATTTTCTGCAGGTTCTATTGGATAACATTCCCACCGTTTGTGCACTGTGTCCTTCAGCCTGTAAAACTGTAGTATTTCTGTTGCTGTGTCCTTGTGTCCCTTCCTCTAGTTTTGCAGTGTCAAAAACTTCACTTCAGGGAACAAATTTCCTATTGTGTGGTACCCTAATACTTTCCAATGCGACCTCAGCAAAGCACCCCACGTAGGGGCAAGGCTAGGGAAGTTCCACAGTGGCAACAAGTGATAGTACAAGGTTTTCACATAGGTTTTCGCAAAGATAGCTCTCCAGGCTACCAGCGTCATCTGCACGGGGTCAAATGGGCACTTGTGTTTATAATTACTATCCAGGATTAGTGTTTTCATACCCAAGTTTCCCGCTGCTTCCTTTTCCAACTTGACATGCAGTGGGACCCCATCTACCCCATACCAGTAGGTTGCAAACTGTGCCTGGGCTGTCAGCCAGTATACCTACATGTTCGGATTAGCGAACCCTCCCCTGCTATACGGTTGCGCCATATATTTCAATTTTTTCCATACAGCTCTTGCATGCTAGAGAAATCAGGACATATTATTGTGGGGATCTTTAAAAGTAATGTTTGCCCAGCCATATCGGTACTTTTACAAAGAGGTACAAAAATGTGGGCACCACTATCATTTTGACCAGTGCTAATCTGCCTGCCAACGATACCCGTGACAAGTGATTAATTTTTGTGTGTGCATATGCTGCATGATCCTCAAAGTTATCAGTCAGTAATGTGTTTTTACTCCTGAATATTGTGACTCATATGTATTTAAGCCTGTCTGGCGCCCGTTGCAGTGGAAAAGCTACCCAGGGACAAGACGTGCTGTCAGTTAAGGGAATGCCTAAGACTTCCCGTAATTCACTGTGAACCCAGAGTAATTACCAATTTGAGTAATGCCCTCCATTATGGGGGTCTAAGTTACTTTGAGGGTCCCTAACGTATAGCAAGACATCATCTGGGTATAGCAAGATGATCTCCGACTGCCCTCCTATTCGAATTCCCCACCTCCTATGTCAGTATCTAATTGGATCTGCCATGGGCTGAAATGCTAGCGCAAATAGTATGGGTATCAGTGGACAGCCATGACGTGTCCCCCTACTGAGTTTGAACGGCTTTGACTGCACCGTGTTAGTCCGGACCATGGCTGTGGGGCTCGTGTATACAATTTGAATGAATCTAAGTGTTCCGGAGGCCACATCTCTGAATAACCACAAACAAAAATGTCCAGGACACCATGTTGAACGCTTTGATGGCATCGAATGCTAGCGCCACTGCTTCTGCTGGCCAATTGGCATGCACTTTCAGCAGGGTAAATGTATCTGTGGCCAGCACCGCTCGCAACAATTGGTTCAAATCAACACACTTGGGGTGCTAACAGTCTATTATGACCTGAAGCTCCTCTTGGAACTTAACTGAATCCTCTCATACCTTGGGAATCTCTGAAGGATATTGAACAAATCAGTACAGTGCCAGGGGGCATGTAAAGAAACTAAGGTATCTCCTCCTCCAGGGAGCTATCTGATTGGAAATGCACCAGTACTTGTATTAGCTGTGAAATTTGGGAACCCTTCAAACATGGCTGGGGAAGGCGAAAAGAATTTGGTGAGTTGGGCTCGTATTTCAAGGGCGAACGGGCCGAGCATAGAGTTTTTTGGGGTGGACTGATGATAGGTTGGCGGTTGGGTGGAGTCTGGGCTAGCCGATTTGTAGTCAGACGCAACGTTTAAAATGGTGAGATTGTAAGTGTTGTAATGAATCGGAGATGATTCACCCAAGAAACTTGACCAGGGACCCTTCTCATATGGCCAGGAAAAGGCATACGCTTCCTGATCCTGACCCCTTGGGGTGGTGTTTTGTGGGAGGATCACATTGGGGATTAGGGGGAGGGCCGGTCAGGAACAATGGCAAACCCCCTTGTGCAACTTTCCCCAATATCCCAACCTTCTAATAGCCTTTTGTAAAGTAGAAACTGTTAACAAAGCCAATTTTGATGTTGTGGACTTCAAGTCCCATGAATCCCAAAGTACTGGAATGAAGAAGAGGACTGCATAGGCACAAGACTACAGGTTGAGGTCAATTAAGAAAAATGACCCACACCTGAGGAGGACTGGGAGGCATAAAAATGCCCCCTCAGTTGCAGGCCATTGGAAGGAGCAGTAGTAGAAGGTGTTGTGTTTTCCTACCTCTTCATGGAAGCAGAGATTGTGTGTGAGCGGAGATGCCCTGACCACAGTGGCGTGTGAAATAGATGGTGGTCCTGAGAGGTTATTTCATGCTCAAGACCGTGATTGCCGAGCCGGTGCAGCGGCAAGCGTTAGGAGTGACCACTCTTCCTCTGAGGAACGCCGCTGCAGAGGTCGCACAGTGGAAAGCTCACCTGCTTGTGACAGACGTGAGTCGTAGCAGACCGTGGAGAAGTTGTTCACGGACCACAAGGGGATACTGAAGCAGAGGATCTGGAGGCAGGAAGGCTAATGGATGTGCACGCCAGAAGCAGTGAGTTCACTGTTAGTCACCCCGGAGCGCTTCGTAACCGTCCACTGGCCAAGTCCGGGGGCCTTAAAGTAATGGTTCGGTAAAAAAATGTTATTGCCCCTACGGGTCGGCCATGTGTTTTTAAGCCTAAGTCGCTCAATTTTAGAAAAATTTCCTATGGACCTTACCCGAGTTTTCGTCCATTAAACGCACGCGAAAACAGGCATCGGGGAGCTGCCATTTTTGTGATAATCCTATCATTTCCCCCATCGCCCTGGCTGACCTGCTTTTGCGGCACTAAATCATATACACCCCGCCCCTGAGCCTGACATTATCAAAACATTCATATTCCCCGCCTCTCTCCATGACGTTTCTGTGCTGCGTAGGCAAACGCGCCCAGTCGTCTTCTACGCAACTTCACACAGAACCCGGAAACCAACAGATCAGCTCACAACACAGCGTGCCACAATTCGGAATATGAAACTGTACTTTAAAATCAAACAGCAACACAGTAAATTTGGTAAAGTACATTTATTTGACATTAAATGTTTATAGAATATTCAGCAATTGCCATATGAACTCCGAAAGTCATTTATTTTCTTTTATCTCTATCCGCAAATCCGTAAAATTTTATTGTGAGTCACCCGCTGTTCCTTTATGGTACACATGGTGTTGGTTTTCGTTCAAAGAAGCACTTTTGTCGCACGTTGAACCAAGGCTGTTCCATCAAGTAGGCACTAGGCCAGCATAAAGGTTGATATGTTGCTTCTAGCCGCTAGTACCGCGTAAGGGCATTATGGGCCCTTGGCGATCGTCCCATAAGATCATCAGCATGGTGCAGTTGTTTACATTAAGCTGCAGCTGGCGGTTGGAGAAACCGTCTGCCGGGGTCTGAAACTGGTGGCAGTGGCAAAAGGGAAGTATATACCTGTTTTGAAAACATAAAATTTATAATTAGTCTTGCCAGCCGATCTTTATTAATATTATTTCTCCAGCATGGGGTCTGGCATGGATTCACATGCTCATCAATATTCCCCGTCGTCAGGCCGGGAATCCTCGGTATAGAAAAAATCAGTATCAGTTTCGTTTCTGATCTGTCTTTCTCAGTAGTAACCAATCACTGGTCTCTGGGTCATACTGCCCCCAGCCAATGACTGCCCTCTCCCTAAGCCCCGCCCCTGGCAGCCATCCCCAGATTTTTACCGCACGTTCAAGTGTTGGGAGTCCTCGTGCTTAGCTCTCGAGCTTTTGCTGCATTTTCGCGCTTTTCAGGAGATTTTCTCATTTTTTCGGTTAAATAGAGCCTCAAGCTCCACCGTTTCTACTTCCGATGAACGGGGATCCGTTTCGGAGTTTCTACGCCCCTCAAGGGTGAATATTTCGTCGAGTTACGCTTTTGGAGGATTCCAGAAGTTCCGAGGCCTACCCCGGACATGGCCTAGGAGAAAGGGAGCTTGACGCCCGGGAAGCTATTCAGGACCTGCCCTGGATGCCAGCTTCAGAACGTTTTCAAGGAGGACGAGCATTCGTTATGCCTCTGTCTCCATGAGGACAAGACGCACAAGGAAAAGGACTGCGCGTTTTGTGGAAACATGTCGGAGCGGTCCATGAAGGATCACCACCTCCGTCTCGCCAACTGGCTTGAAGGTAAGAGCCCGCCAGGCAAGAAGAAGAAGAAGTCCGAGCGGTCTTCTAAGTCCTGTGAGGGTGCTCCGGCGACGGGGGCCCAACAAAAGGCTAAGCACCGGGAGTCTGCGGGCACCGGGAGCGCCGAATGGTCGGGCTCCTTGGCTGGCAGGCAGGGCGCACCCTCCCCGGCACCATCGACCACGAACCAACGCTCTGGCTCGGGTAAGAGGAAGTCCGAGAACCCGGCGAAGCTTCTGGAGAGGCCCCGGTCGATCTCGAAGATTCCGGCAGAGGGGGGGCGAGGCTCGGACCCTCCCCCCAAGGTGAAGGCCCCAGGCGTACAGAAGGTGACGTTGGCCTTAATTCACCATGCTAAGACCTCGATTGAGGATGTCGCCGCGGCCCTGGCTCAGCCTGTGGAGGCTACGCCAGTGGAGGTGCCCTCAGGTACCAGAGTCTCCCTGCCACCGTGGAGGGAGTCGTCTTTCAGGCCCATCGAAAAGACCCCCACGAAGTCCTCGTTGGAAAGGGGGGGAGGAGGTGGTGGCCGTCGTGGATACGGACACAACCTCTGAAGAGGAGCTCATCCAAGTCGTGGAGGAGACCCAGCCCATCGGGAGGGATCCCGACGAGGGTGACGACGAGGGCGACGGTGACGCAGATGAGGCTCCTCAAGAGCCCTCGCTCCCGTCGTTTCCGGCGCCGCAGGACACCTCGGCGGCCATTTTGTCAGCCATCCAGTCCTTATGCTCGGAGATGAGGACTAGGTTGCCCCTTCCCCCGACGGGGGTGCCTGAGACAAACCCGACGGAGGAACCGGAGCCAGGACCTTCGAGGAGCCCACCGCTTAAGAGGAGGACGCATCCTAGGCCTCTCCCGCCTCTGCGGCCTTCTCTGCCTTCCCCCCGGTCCACTACCCACGGGGATGATACAGGCATGGACACGACTACGACGGGTACGGATGACGACGGAGGCGATGACGGGACGTGTCCCCCGTCGCCCCCTGCCTGGGCGTCCCTGCCCGACGAGATTGGATCCTTCCATGCAATGATCTCCAGGGCATCCGAGCTCTTCCAGCTCTGCCCCGAGGAAAAGAAGGAGGGGTTCCTTTACCAGCGGCGCGAGGCTAAAAGGAAAACGGTCCTTGCCGTACCGCTTCTTGATGACATCTGGGATGAGGGGCTCGCCCTCCTCAAGAACCCTGCCATGGCTCCTGCGAACAGGGACCGATACGAGAAGAAGTACCGGGTCCCCGACGCTGCCCCCTTGTGCCTTAGGGCGCAACCTACCCCGGACTTGGTCGTTTCGGCGGCGGCCAAGAAGAAAGCGGGGGGGGGGCCCATCGGCCTCGACTTCAACCTCCCCTCGGGACGGCGAGGGTAGGAAGCTGGATGCGATGGGACGACGGGTCATCTCATCTGCAGCGACGACCATCAAGGCGGACAACGCCCTGGCCATCGTAGCCCGCTACGGCAGGGAGTTGTGGTTCAAGATCGCCCCTCTGTTGGACTTCCTTCCGGATGCCAAGAGGGCTGAGGCCCTGGAAATCTTGCAGGAAGGTGAGATTGCCTTGGACCACGCTATTACGGTGGCTACGGACATCGCCGACACCGGTTTCCGTCAGTTGGGCAACAGTGTTTGCCTGAGATGATGAGGATGGCTCAAGGCGACGGATTTCCGCCAGGACGTTCAGACCAAGGTTTTGAACATGCCCTTCGATGCGAACAACCTTTTTGGCAAGGCGGTTGATGAATCCCTTCAGGCGATCAAGACGGACACGGAGACGGCCCGTGCACTGGGTGTGCTCCAACAGCGACGGCCATCCTTTCGGAGCTCCGGAGGCAGACAGGGTGCCTCCAAGGGAGCCGGCAGCAGCTCCTCTACTTACCGTCAAGCGGCAAGTTCTTCGTCGCAGGAGGTCTACAGGGGACGCGGCAGGTTAGGTGGATCCCGCCGTCGTCGCCAAGGTGGTCAAGGAGGCAAAGCGGCCTCCAAACAAGATTGAACCGTCCGTCGGGTCGGGCCCCGCCGAAGCACCCCGGTGGGAGGCCGGCTGACGAAGTTCGTCGGCGTGTGGGAGTCCATCTCCACCGACCGTTGGGTGCTGGACGCCCTGGCCCTCGAGTTCCAGAAGAGGTGCCCCCGCATTCCTCCCGTGGCCAGGAAGGAAAATCACGTCCCTCAACTGCTGTTGGAAGTACGGGCGATGCTCAGGAAACGTGCCATCGAGCTCGTCCCGAAGAGGCTTCGGGGCTCCGGAGTTTACTCAAGATACTTCCTCATGAGGAAGAAGACAGGAGGATGGCGTTCCATCCTGGACCTGCGACGACTAAACAAATACATCAAGGCACAGAAGTTCTGGATGGTCACCCTCCAGCACGTGCTGGGACAGCTGGAGGAGGGCGATTTCCTGTCGTCGTTGGACTTGGAGGATGCTTACTTCTACATCCCTATTCTAAAGAGGCACCGAAAGTTCCTCAAGTTTGTGGTCAAAGGGCGGCACTACCAGTTCAAGGCCCTCCCGTTCGGATTAAAATCGGCGCCCAGGGTGTTCACCAAGTGCCTAGCAACAGTGGCGGCGCGGCTGCACCTGCAGGGGATCCACGTCTACCCCTACCTGGACGACTGGCTCATACGGGCAAGGACAAGGGAGCTCGCCGTGGAACACATTGCGAAGTCCGTCCAGCTGCTCATGGACCTGGGGTTCTCCATCAACTTTCCAAAATCCCACCTGGTCCCGTCGCAAATCGCCCTGTTTCTGGGAGCACAGCTCGACACAGTGGCGCGGCGGGCCTCACCGTCGGAGGAAAGGATTAGGACCATCCTAGGAAAGGTGCAACGTCTACTGGCCACGGACGTGTCCATAGTGAGGTCTATCAAGTCCCTCCTCGGAATGATGTCCTCCTGCATTTATCTGGTGCCCCACTGCAGACTTCGGATGCGGCCCTTGCAAGAATTCCTCGACGCCCACTGGATCCAGATGACGGGCAGCTTCGAGGACAGGATCCCGCTCGACGAAGCGTTCCGTCAGGCGATACGATGGTGGGGTGTCCGCGCTCATCTGACAGCGGGAACATGCTTCCTAGCCCCGGCCCACCAGGTGACGATGACGACAGATGCCTCCCTGGAAGGTTGGGGAGCGCACACCGGGGGGTCTCCACGCGAGAGGGCTTTGGTGCTCGGAGGAGAAGACTCTCCACATCAACATCTTGGAGCTCCGCGCAGTGTTCTGGACCCTCAGGTCCTTCCTTCCATACTTCAAGGTCAAGGTGGTGAGGATCTTCACCGACAACACCACCACAATGTTTTACATTTGGAAGCAGGGCGGAACCAGATCCCCTGCCCTGTCCAAGGAAGCCCAGGATCTGTGGCATTGGGCCGTCGCCCAAGGGATGTTTCTGGTACCCTTTCATCTGGCAGGGATAAAAAACACCATCGCCGACTCAGCAGGGAGCTGCGCTCGTGCCACGAGTGGGAACTGCGCCAGGATCAAGTGGACCGACTCTTCCGACGATGGGGTGAACCCCAGATCGATCTCTTCGTGACGGCGGCAAACTCAAAGTGCCGGAGGTTCGCCAGCAGGTTTCCCCAACCGAGGAGCATGGGCGATGCTTTCTCGTTCCCCTGGGACGGCATGTTCCTTTATGCATTCCCGCCGTTGCTGCTCCGGCTTGTCAACCAGATCAAGAGGTCCCAGTGCAGGATGATCCTCGTCGCACCGGCGTGGCGAGGCAGATCTGGTTCCCCGACCTTCTAGACTTGTCAGCGTCCACACCAGTCAAGCTGCCGACGGACGCGGATCTTCTCTCCAGAGAAGAAGGCGCCATTCTTCATCACGAACCAAAGTCGCTGAACTTGCAGGCCTGGCTCCTGCAGCACTAGAGTTTGGAGGATACGACATCCCGGCCGACTGCAGAGAGGTTCTTGCAAAGGCCAGGGCATCCTCAACTCTCAAGTGCTATGGACACAAATGGAAGAGGTTCTCTGTCTGGTGCCGTGCACAGAAGATTAACCCTCTGCGGATTACGGCCCCTCAAGTATTGCCGTACCTAATGTATTTGGCCAAGGCTGGCCTATCTCACGCTTCCATCAAGGTACATCTGGCTGCCGTCTCACATTACACCAGAACTACAGGACGGGCGTCCTTGTGGTCTCATCGTCTGGTGAAGGAATTTATGAAAGGACTGTTCCGATCATTCCCGCCGGTGAAGGCCCCTGCCCCGGCGTGGGAGCTCAATATGGTGCTAACTAGGCTCATGGGGGGCCCATTCGAGCCTATGCATTCAGTGACGTTGAAGTTTCTGTCATGGAAGACAGCATTCCTCGTGGCCATCACCTCTGCACGACGAGTGGGAGAGATCCAGGCCCCGTCTTACAAGCCTCCATATTTGACTTTTCACAACACGAGGGTGGTGCTGAGGACGCACCCCTCTTTCATGCCCAAGGTGCCGTCGGACTTCCACCTCAACGAGCCCTTGGTTTGCCAGTTTTCTTCCCGTCGCCTTCGTCGCCGGCTGAGAGGACTCTGCACTCGCTGGATGTGGCTAGAGCGCTGAAGTTCTACGTGGACCGCACGAAGAGTTTTCGGAAGACATCACAGCTGTTTGTGAACTTTGGACCTGTGAATCAAGGGAAGGCTCTCTCGAAGACTTCCATTTTCAGATGGCTCTCCGGCTGCATCATGCACTATCACCGGTTGGCAAACCGACCGTTGCCAGGCCGTCCGAGGGCCCATTCGGCCAGAGCGATCGCTGCTACTACGGCGTTCCTGTCTGGTGTGCCCCTGCTCGACATCTGCAGGGCTGCTACGTGGAGGTTGACGCACACCTTCACGAGATTCTACTGCGTCGACCGGGATTCCAGGGAGGAGTCCAGAGTCGGCCAGGCAGTGCTGCGCAACCTGTTCGCCTAAGGTGAGCCTGGTGAGGAGGTAAGAGTTGCTTAATGTTGAGTTATATTGCTTGATATTGAGCCTTGTGCCACCTCCTGTGGGTTGTGCATGTGTATACTGCTATGTATTATTATATTCATGAGCATGTGAATTCATGCCAGACCCCATGCTGGAGAAGGAACAAGTTACTTACATGTAACTGTTGTTCTCCAGCATGGGTCTGGCATGGATTCACATGCGAACCCTCCCGCCTACCCCTCTGCGGCTCTTCACTTGGTCATACTGCCACTTCACGTGCTACCAAATCTGGGGATGGCTGCCAGTGGCGGGGCTTAGGGAGAGGGCAGTCATTGGCTGGGGGCAGTATGACCCAGAGACCAGTGATTGGTTACTACTGAGAAAGACAGATCAGAAACGAAACTGATACTGATTTTTTCTATACCGAGGATTCCCGGCCTGACGACGGGGAATATTCATGAGCATGTAAACCCATGCCAGACCCATGCTGGAGAACAACAGTTACAGGTTAGTAACTTGTTCCTCATTTTATTTATTACGGCCGAGCTGAAACTGTTTGCTTTCAAGGATAGTGCAATGGAGTATGTTCGGCTCTAAAATCAATGCAAAAACTAACAAAATAAATCGAGGTTAGTACACAGTGAGAAACGACTTTTTGTCTACATGCGTGTGGAATGTGGACCTGCATGCCCATGTGCCCGCTACAAGGACGATCCCACATACGTTTTCAAAGCTCTTCATTCATTTATTCATGCATCCATTCATTAATTCTTCATTCCGGTATAAAAGCGTCTAAAGAGTTACTTACATTATATTTGCAATTTCCATTGTGTCTCTGCGTAATGCAGTCCGTAAATCCCACTGTGCTCTTGACAAGGATTTTTCGTATACTGAACTAACATGAAACTCGGTCTAGTTTAAGAATTTTCTGCCTTATCGTCTCTTACGTTATTGCACCCCCCAAGCCCCCTTCAATTGAAGTTCTTCCGGCATGGTCCCTATCTCTCAAGGTCAAAAAACAATAGAACTTTATACTGCCAGTGCGAGTTGTGGGCCTCTTCAGGGCACGAGCTGCAAAATCAAAGCCGCTGACCTTCACTAGAAATGAGCATACATTCTTTCTTTGCAACATCCCGTAGTAAAGCCATCTGTGAGAACTTGAAGTTTCGAATCCATCTATGTAGTGCGCCTCAATGTGCAAATGCGAACTGGCTTCTCTCCCATCTGCAACGGCTCGCTTGGCGCGTTCTAAGGCCCCCAATTTTGTCCTCGTTGTCTGCGAGCTTTGAAGCCCCGAAGAACCATAACTATTGAGACTTTAATTTTTTGGGGAAGGTCAGAGAAAGTATAAAGTACCCGAGAGGTTGAGTTGAAAGTGAGATTTATTGTTTGTTTTATTATTTGCAATACACAAGCCTCCCCTCGGTTAACAGTGCCCAGCATTTATAAGAGATTGCGAAAATTAGTTACATCAACAAAAATATATACATACACGTATAGACAAGGTCAGCAATATGAGGTGAATGGAGAGAGAATTCAAAGATGACACCGAGGTAGTTTGGCACTCAGGATGGTGAAGGTAGGGGTTAGGGTTAGCGTACTTTGTATGCACACTGTACAATACCATTTATTTACAAAAATACAATCGTATTACAATTATTTAAACGAGGATTTGTACTTCACAACCAGCTCTCCTTTGGGTGGACATTGCACAGTGGCAATGGATCAGTGCTCTGCACAGAAACGTTCAAAATTCCATATCTGTACTTCTCTAATACAGCAACAATAAGGCTTTTGACAAAGTCGAACTCCATTTCCTCATAGACTGGTTTGATCACCCATTGCTTACTTCTTTTTGAAAAGGCCTTAGTGTAGCGAGGCATCCTTACATTACCCTTAGTCCTAGATTGTTCACGGCCGAGATTCTCGTTATGGGCCAAGACGGCAAGTACAGTCCTATGTCTCATGCCCTGTATGCTGAAATGCAAGCACTTTGGCCTGTACTTTAGGCACATATTGTGGAACACCTCCAAACCTCCTGTGTGACAGAATTCTGTCAGTCCCCTCAAATCTCTTGATAGAGTTTTATCGAAAACAATCTTCTCAATGGCTTTGTGTGTCGGTGAAGATGGATTCAACCACTTCTTCTTCCCTGCCACCACTGGGGACAAAGGGCCATGTTCACATTGGTGGAAATGTAGGTTTTCTGACCAGCGGTGCACGTTGGTACAGTGGTGCATCATAGACCGCCATTTTTCAAGTAGTATTTCCACTGACACTTCACAAGTTTTGGAGCTCCACCAAAAATGGTTGCTGATAGACTGTGACCACTCTGAAATACTTTCCAAACCTTTTTTTTCCCTGCAGCCGAGATTTTCTTATTGATTGATTTAGCAAGATGCCATACGTCAAATTGATGTTTAATATGTGGGAACTGCTCTCTCATTGTCTTGGCAATTGAAACGTGTCTGTCCGTGGCTATGAGGTCAATGTGCATTCCCCTCGATTGCAGATATTCCACTGATTTTATAAATCCTAGTTTTTCCATGGCCACTGAGGATGTACATTGTGTTACCTGCACGACCACCGAACTCACAATTTTCTTACTATCCATGTCCTGAAAGTGGTAGGTGCAGTACTTGGCAGAAAATCCAGGGCTGTCGCACTGTCCATCGCCGGCTAGCCTGAATCGTTTGCCCTTGAATGTACTTGCTAGAGACAATTGTTCAATTTTCCAAGCATCACTAATGGCCGGAAACAGATAATCATATTGGTATTTGTAGTACTGCATTTTTTTAATGAAATGGAGTCCCACAAACTGAAAGAAAGACTTTAACTTTTTAAAACTGGAGCCACTAAAAAGTGATGCAGCTGCACACAGTAGATTGCCTGCTGGCAGTTTCCCCAACATCGGTTGTGCAGACCATGAGAACGTATGATGTAATCTACAGGCGGCATGTATTGTGACGTTACTGCCTTGTTTTTGACGAGTCACATGAATCAATGGCTTCCCACATACTTTCCCTGTGACGGAAGGCCCACATTTCAGCATACTTATAATATCCATCAAACAACTGTCGAATACTATGTATTTGTCCTCTTTCATTAGACTGTCATCCTGCGTCAAAGTTGTTTCGGCCTGTGACAGGACATTTCACCACATTTGAAAGAAATATCGCTGCTATCAAGTTGCTGCTGGTTCATTCTGTCATTTCAACATCTGCTACTTCAACATTGATGGGAGGACACAACAATGTCTACAGCTTTTTTGGTGGCAATTTTTTGGCGGATGTAGATTGTGTAAATTGATCTGCGACTACTTCAGAGCTATCTTCAATACATCCAGTATCATCATGTTGCGGTGGTGCGGTCGTACTGTAGCAATGGTCCAATACAACTTTGCCGGATTCTCCAGACAGATTCATTTCATTTTCTGTACATTGGACATGAGCATCCCGAGTCTCAACACGCCGCGTCTGAATTAATAGTTCCTCCATAGTGTAAATGGTCTGGCAAGCAACATCTCTCATTCGCTTCACTGTCTGTCTATGTATAGTTCGTAGACCCACAGGTAACTAGAGGACAGATTGGAAAAGGGATGTTCAGTTTAAACACAAGATAAAGTATAGTACAATTGACTTGAAAAAAACATAAAATAGTCCCCAGCACAAAAAAATTTCTAAAGTTATGAACTGTTTGTAACAATCCTTATTTTTGTTTTCTTTGCAACTTTTTTGACTCGACCTTCAACATCTGCACGCTGTTGCTCCGAAACGTATCCGCATGTCTCCCCTTCCTCTTGCGCTGCAACGACTATATTTTCTGTATCCGCATAGACAGCACGGAATGAAGCTCCATCGACTCCCTGAAACATAGTATTTTCATTACTGTGTATCAAAATATTGTTAGCATAAAACACACGTGAGGACGAACACACATGTACATCTCAATAGCCATACACGATTTAAATATTGTGTGGAACAATCAAACGACAAGTATTCGAGCTCTGATGACCTAGTTCGATGGAGCTGTCAGTAGCCATACCTCTGGCTCTGCATGAACTGCCACGAATGATTGTATTGAAGAGGAGGCATCAGCAACTCCCTGAAACACAGTACTTGCATTAGTATGGTTTTCAATATTGTAAACATAACACACAGTTGGGGTCGACGGCACAGGTACATATAAAGATATAACCACAAATGTTGCATTGTCTAAAAGAATCAAGGAATATTTAAAAATGATCAGATTTAATCGACTTATTTCTCCGATTTCCTTACATCTGCATCATCTAAATGGGATCTTGTGATTGTAGTGGAAGCTCCATCGTCTCCCTGAAACACAGTACCTGCGTTAATAGGGAAGAAAGTATAGCAAATGGAATCACGTTATATGATCACGCTTGATGGAGCTGTCAGTATCCATACCTCATGCTGCTGAAGAATATCTAGGGCTGTTGTCAATGTGGTGCGCACTTCCGAAAGCTGTTGCGCCGATTCGTATCCACATGGTCCCGCTTCCACTGCAATGACTTGAATGTCAAGCTCTGCAACAAGTGCGTGGGTTGACGATTCAACAACTGCCTGAAACATAGTATTTGCATTAGTAAGGATTACAATATTGAAAACACAACACACGCTTGGGGTCGACCGCACAGGTACATATCAACGGCTAACCACAAATGAAACATGGTATAGAACAATCAAACCACAAGTGTTCCTTTCCTGATGATCATGGTCGATTGAGCAGTCAGTATCCATACCTCGTGCTGCTGAAGAACATCTAGGGCTGTTGTCAATGTGGTGAACGCTTCAGCATCTCCCTGAAAGACAGTACTTGCATTAGTATGGATAACACTAATTATTACTGAAAACAAACACCAGGGGACGACAACTAAGGTGTATATCAATTGGAAAGCACTAACCAAACAATTGGTAAAATAATCACACGGTACATACAAACTATTACTTGACATGCATAAAACAAGTCTGTAGCGGAATAGCCAAGTATGATTACCTGATACGTGCTAGAAGTGGTTGATAACTGCGAGCATGTGACGGAAGTAGAATGTTCTTGCTTCAGATTCAAGGGATAGTCAAGAAGTTGTAAAGGTAAATTATTGTTTGATAATGAAATGCCAATATTTAAAATTGCCATGTAAGGAGACAGAATACTTGAGTAATGCGCAATATAGCACAGTTCCCTGTGCCCATATATAGATTTCGTTTGTAGGTTATGAAATCTAAAAATAATATATTGATAAATGTCAAAAAGCTATACACTCATATCAATGTCGAAAGTATTACAAATTGGAAACACCTAAAATATCAATGAATCCATTCGGCTACCTACACACTACCGCAAAGCCTAAAGCTAAAAACGGACACTTTACTCACCAGTGGCGGATTGTGGACGAATAGAGTGGGAATAGTGTTTGTGAGCAATTTTCGTGTCGATCACCGTTTATTCTTCTTTGTTACCCACGATGTGGTGTACATGTTCGAGGGAAAGTGCCGGCTGCAGATGCGGTATCGATCACCCCTCTTGTCCTCAAAGACTTGTTGGACTCTACTTTCCAGCTCATCCAGTGGATATCTGCAATGTCTGACCCATTCTCTTATTTGATCAACAGTTTTCGGGAATACATGCATTGTTGTGCCTTCAGATTTAGAATGGGTCTTCGAAGGGCAACCGCTAATCGAACAGGCAGGCATTGTTGAACATTCTGAAAAGTAAATATCAAGTTTATTATAAAACCTTGATGAATAAAAATGTCATAAAAAAGTAAATGAACCATACCATGCTCAATGCAAGGTTTGTTTTGGTCGCCGGAACTATACCAGTTCATCATGTGCGGCTTAGTATTTGCATAAGTTACAGAAATGTTTTAAATTATGTGACTAAACTCTGAACATGTGACTCGTCCCTTGGATGTTCTGTCTTGCACGAAAAGGAACCATGCTTACATTAAAGACTGGACCCCCGAAGGATGCAATTCGATGACAATTGACACAGATGAAAATAAATAGATCTATTGATGGCATAACAATTGAAACTCAAGTCAACAGCAATGAGACCAATGCCCATAGCTCTATTGGGTGTGTAATAGCAAATAGATTGAAATGTAAAAATGACCGAAATATGACTTGGATACATGGCCTTACCTTGACCAACAAACAGTTGGATTCAGCAGGCCGAGCAGTATGTTGCAGGAGAACAGGTAGATGGCCACAGGTAGCACACTGATGAGTTTGCTCGAAGCGGTCACAGATAGCACAGCGACGAGCAGATTAGCATAGATCTCAGTGCTTCTCAGGTAGAAGGTTCAGGAGTTGACTTGCAAAGCACAAAGATGTTCTCATGAGACATATCAAGTGGTTTATAAAGTATTAGAAACAGGGGTGTGTTTGTGAATGAATGACGTGTGTATGTCGTGGTATTATGTTTATTGCAGGGGGGGGGCTGCCTCAGGGGAGGCCTGCCTGGAGACATGGGGTCTGAGGAGGCCATGTGAGCGATGGCCCCTGGGCGTGGGATACCTTTTGAAGTGTACATGCTGTTTGGCACCTTGGCCGTTTGCGCCAGTCACAGCCCCCCATGCGAGCGCTCATCCCTGGGTGCGAACCGCCTTTGATAGAGGGGGTGGGATGGATGGGCCTGGGGCATGCAGATAAGGCACAGGAAGACTGCTGAATGGAGACACACTTATGTGGATTGCAGGGGGGCGGCCTGCCTCAGGGGAGGCCTGCCTGGAGACACGGGGTCTGAGGAGGCCATGTGAGCGATGGCCCCTGGGCGTGGGATACCTTTTCAAGTGTACATGCTGTATGGCACCTTGGCCGTTTGCGCCCGTCACATCCCCCCATGCCAGCGCTCATCCCCGGGTGCGAACCGCCTTTGATAGAGGGGGTGGGATGGATGGGCCTGGGGCGTGCAGATAAGGCACAGGAAGACTGCTGAATGGAGACACACTTATGTGGATTGCAGGGGGGCAGCCTGCCTCAGGGGAGGCCTGCCTGGAGACACGGGGTCTGAGGAGGCCATGTGAGCGATGGCCCCTGGGCGTGGGATACCTTTTGAAGTGTACATGCTGTTTGGCACCTTGGCCGTTTGCGCCCGTCACAGCCCCCCATGCCAGCGCTCCTGAACCAAGCACATGGCTCGTTCATCTCCACAAACGTGTCCTTGCCCACGCACCCTTGCCAATGGAAACTTTCTGCCATTCTGACCCTGTGTCCCTACAAGGTATTCTCTTCATGTGCCAGACCACTAACCACGCCATGATGCCCACCTAGCAGATCCCCAACTAACATTAGACCCCTACTGCAGTATATCGTTGCCTATCAATAACAAATGCCACATACCGGAGATTCTTGTGAGCACAGACCCACACTTCAAACAGTGTATTATAGTGGTCAAGACCCTTGACCTAATGCCTGTATAATCCAATGTTAATTGATAGTATAGATATATGTGTGACTTTTATAGAGACATAAACGACTGAAAGACTTTGAAGAAGTATTTAGTGCATGCATTATTGATAATATATTATGTTAGCTTAGATAGTGACCACCCTGCTTCACAGCGACCTGAACTTCACCCATTCCGAGCACAGATGTCTGACGTCCATCCTTGAATGGAGACACACTTGATTGATTTAAAAAATTGAAACAACCGTTGTTAAAATATGTGGTGTTTTATTTTGTATCTTATTTTGATGACACAAAAATACAAAACTTTACACATTGTACAGTATAGCGAGAGAAAATCCCCTGTACTGACCGCTGTCACTCGGGAACGTTTCTCGTATGGCACGAACGGCACAGGCGGGTATCACTCTTCGAACGCGGTGTCCAAGCCTCCCGTGAAGCCACCATGTAAAGGAATGATAGGCCACCAGCCTGTACCACCTGTGAAAAGGAATGAAACAAACTGTTTTTAAATGACCAAGATAAGTTTAATAAACATTTGTTGTCAATGACAATTCTTGTAACTAATGGCATTCTGCTCAGACAAATGCTATCTAGACACTGCACACTATTGAAAGACTTTCGTGCGTTACAATGACATGTATATGTAATTTTGGATATAGTAGAAGACCATGAAATAGGAGTGGCATGACAAACAGAGTATACTTACTCGTTACTCGGATTACGAGGACGAACAGTTGCGCGAAGTTCGTGCATAAGCACCATCATTATCCTCAAAACGGACCGTGTGAGGCAAGCTGCCCTGAAGTCTGGCAGCTCGGTGATGCATTGCGGTCGTGGCTCGCCTTCCGAAATGTAGGCCACGCATCCCGAGTTTTCACAGCAGCAGCAGTTCTCGTCCTCGGTTGGCATTAGCTTGCACCGATTGCATGTGCACCAGGTGGAAACACCGTCCATGCGACTAGGTCCAGGATCTTCAGCTGTTGAATCGTCCTCCCAACTGCCGTCCGAACACCCATCGTTTTCGCGCGTTTCCCTTTCCAGTCGTTCGACCTCGGTATACTCGGGCTCGTACATGTAGGGCATTATTGTAGCCATTGTGTGTTAAACAAACTAAAATAATTGATAGCGGTGGTACTGGTATCTGTTCACACGGGCTACAAGCAAAGAAGGTAGCTGACCAGAGCACAGAAACGAGTCACGGAATAATCAAAGTAACACAGAGAGAGGAATGGAATCGAAAATCTGCTGCTGTGTGTTGTGAAACGGTCTGTTTATACTTATTGAGGAAAGAGGCATCCTGCCATTTCCATGGCGACACGTCATTAACTGAAGCGCAGCAAATGTTGACACGAGACGTGCTTTGGCGTTGTGAAATGGACGGTACGCGTCTGCTGATGACAGGCTCAGGGGTGGGGGGATATGATTTAGTTCCGCAAAAGCAGGTCAGCCAGGGCGATGGGGGAAATTATAGGATTATCAAAAAAAATGGCAGCTCCCTGATGCCTGTTTTTGTGTGCGTTTAATGGACGAAAACTCGGGTAAGGTCCATGGGACATTTTTCTAAAATCGAGCGACTTAGGCTTAAAAACACATGGCCGACCCGTAGGGGCAATAAAAATATTTGACCGAACCATTCCTTTAACAATAGAAACGTGATAACTGAACTAAAACAATAGAATAAGAAACCTTTTTGACTACCGAACCAATATAAAGCCAGTTAAATCTTCTATTAGCAACCAAGCTGCTTTATATGAGTGTAGATGGCAAAATAGGAACCTAACTAACATATCAGAAGAGTGATTGTGACATTGTGGGGCATAATAAGAGCCAACAATGAGAAGGGGGAATACCTATAATAGAATAGATAAACCATCATTGCCAAACCCAAGAAGGCTGCCCTTCTGTAGAAAGTCATTTAGAGGGAGTTTATCATAATCTGCAGAGTTTGGTGGTCACACAGGTGTAATACACAGCACCAGTGTGTTTCATGTTTCCCTGGAAGTGTTACTAATATTTGATGTTGTGGATCAAAATACATTGCTAACCTGTTTGAGATTAACCTTTACCACAGAAGTACTTGCAAGTAGTATATTATTCTGACCTGGCAGGAGAGTACACCAGGTCAGAAAACTTAGTAGTATTTTGGTCTGTTCTGGCAGAAGAGTACACCAGAGCAGATCATTTTGTCTTGGTAAGCCTGGCAGGTGAATGGGCCAGGTGGAAGCCATTGAAGTACTGTGGTGTGGTTAAACGTCTTGAAGCAGAAGTTGAAGAACCACTAAAGTGTTTTTGTGGATTAATGCCAAATTATCCTGACAAATTAATATCATTGAAACAAAGGTTGTATGAACTGTTGCAGAAGTATTAATATTGTCAAACAAGTGGTTTTGTGAACTGGTGCATACATCTTTGTTAACCACTTGTGAATGATTGGTTGAAAGCAAGTTGGAACTTTGTGTCATCAAGTTGTAACTTTGTCAGAGTAAGAACCAAAAGAGAACTGAAGTGTTTTGTTACTGGATTTCCTTAACCTTTTTGGAACTGTTAAAAAAAAATCCTGCTTGAATCTGGGGAAGGGGAATTCACCCAGATTAGGAGGAGAAACAGTTGTTATAATGTGAATGTAACGGTTATATTTGTTGTTGTTGAATTGCCATATATTGCTATTCATTTTTTATTTTATTTGTTTTATTGGTTTTCACAAAAGAAAAAACAAACCACATCTGTGGACATTACATGTATGTGCAACATGTTACAACTATTGTCTGTCTGCTGCATGGTTCCCACCCCCCCCCCAACTCTCAACTCTCCCCACCCCATTCACAGCCTGTGCCACCTGCATTATTTCTTATGTCCATTCGCTGTGTGGGTTGTACCTACTATACACTGTTATAACCCATTCCACAAGGTTAATTGGGTTCCCGTTTCTGTTTGGGTAGTGGTATATGCCGTGGCCAGCAGGTCTTGTAGTAATAGTCTCCAATAGTCTAAGTCTGTGTTTCCTTGGCCACGTCGGGCTGCCTCCTGCCAAACTGCAGTCTCAGCGAGTGACCATTTCTGGAGGTCTTTCCACCACAACATTGTGCCTGGGCCTCTGCGCGCTTTCCAGTTCATTGCTTTCCTGCATTTAGCCACAATGTATGCCAATTCTTTTAGTTTATTGATATATTTTGTCTTTTTAGGGTGTGCACAAATGCCCAGCAGACAGGCCATGGGGGGATCTCGTATCTAACGTAATGTCTGCTTTTGCTAACCTGTGGGCCATCTCTCCCCAGTACTGCTGTATGTCCCTAAAGTGCTGCATGTAGATGTACCAAAAAGACAAAGGAATATTGTTTCGACGGATGGACATGACCCTCCATAACCTTACAAATTGCAAGACCAAACAGGTTGTCTACTGTGTAGAGTGCCCCTGTGGGCTTAGGTACGTGGGACAAGCAACTAGACCTGTCCACATATGAATTTGTTAACACATAGATAGAGGATAAGATTCAGGAATGTCACTGCACCATTGGTGAACCATTACATAGAATTTCAACACACTGCAGACGACATGACATGGTGGGTCCTCGCTGTAGTCACAGAATCCTCAAATGTTCTAGGGAGCCTGCTACAGAAGGAAGCCAGGTGGATATATAGAGTGGACACCTACCACAGGGGTCTCAACGAGGAATTTGTACTGCCTGTTTGTTTAAACATTTACCTTGAACCCAACTTTGACTGTGCTACATTCTCTAGCATACTGGTACTGGCTGCCCACACTCCGTTCAGTATCCCCAACAGTGTGCCAGGCTACCCATTTAGGGACCACACTTAGACAACCAACAGCACCGAATGTGCTTGCACAACCACAGGTACTCAATATGAGGCTGGCAACCCATTGGTCCTTGGCCAACGAAAAAAGGGACCCTTAGCACCCTACGTTTGACACTCTAATATCCCATAGCTATATGACATCTGTATTTATGCACCCATGGATGCCACAGGCGGGACAATAGTAATACTGCTTCATTAGCGGTATGACGTGATAACCAAGTGCACATAGCACAGTTATTCAACTTGAATAAGCAACCATCTGCTTCTAAATTTGCGCACTGATTTTGACTACAGTCCTCTCTTATTCAAGCCGACCGATCAGCAACATCTGCTTTTTAACTTGTGCACTGATTTTGACTACTGTCTGCTTTTTTCAAGCCGACCAATTCAAATTTTTCCCAGTGCTAAGACGTGTAAGGCTCGTGTTTGACATTAAACAGAGTTTCTCCAGCATGGGGTCTGGCATGGATTCACATGCTCATGAATATTCCCCGTCGTCAGGCTGGGAATCCTCGGTAAAGAAAAAATCAGTATCAGTTTCGTTTCTGATCTGTCTTTCGTAGTAGTAACCAATCACTGATCTCTGCCTCATACTGACCACAGCCAATGACTGCCCTCTACCTAAGCCCCGCCTCTGGCAGCCATCTTCAGATTTTTACCGCAAGTTCAAGTGTTGGGATCCTCGTGCTATTGCTCTCGAGCGTTAGTGCTATTTTTTCACGTTTGTTCTCAGAAAAATTTCTCTCTTTCGGTCAAAAGAGCCTCAAGCTCCACCGTTTCTTCATCCGATCAACGGGGACCCGTGTCAGATTCGTCTACGTCCCTCAAGGGTGAAGATTTCGTCGAGCCACGCTTTTGGAGGACTCCAGAAGTTTCTCAGACCCATCTCGGACATGGCCCAGGAGAAGGGAAGCTCGACGCCCGGAAAGCTGTTCAGGGTCTGCCCTGGATGCCAGCTTCAGAATGTCTTTAAGGAGGACGAACACTCCCTTTGCCTTTACTGCCTACATGAGGACAAGACGCACGTGGAAAAGGACTGTGCGTTTTGCGGCAATATGTCGGAGCGGACCATGAAGGACCGCCATCAGCGTCTCGCCAACTGGCTGGAAGGAAAGAGCCCATCAGGCGAGAAGAAGAAGTCGTCCGAGCGGTCTTCTAAGACCTTTGAGGGCGCCCCGGCGACGGGGGTCCAACAGAAGGCCAAGCATCGCGAGTCCGCTGGCACCGGGAGCGCCGAACGGTCGGGCTCTACGGGCGCCAGGCAGGGCGCATCCTCCCCGGCGCCATCAACCACGAGCCAACGCTCTGGCTCGGGTAAGAGGAAGGCCGAGCACCCGGCAAAACTCCTGGAGTGACCCCGGTCGTGCCCTAAGGCCCCATCGGAGGGGGAGCGAGGTGGTGACCCTCCCCCCAAGGAGAAGGCGGTGAGCGCACCTAAGGTGGTGAAAGCCTTGATCCATCCGGCCAAGACCTCTATCGAGACTGTCGCGGCGGCCCTGGCTCAGCCTGTGGAGGCTACACCAGTGGTGGCGACCCGGGGCCCAGAATCTCCCTACCACCGCGGAGGGAGTCCTCTTTCATGCCCATCGACAGGACCCCCGTGAAACCTCCGACAGAGAAGAAAAAGGGGGGCAGGAGGTCGTTGTGGACTCGGCCTCAACCTCTGAGGAGGAGCTGGTCAAAGTCCTAGGCCACGTCTCTGGCGTGGAAGAAGGCCATCCTGTCGGGGGGGACCCCGACGTGGAAGACTACGAGGGCGTCGAGGATGCCGACGGGGCTCCTGATCGCCCATCGGATCTCCCTCAACCAGTGCCGCAAGACAACTCGGTGGCCATTTTGTTGGCTATACAGTCCTTATGCTCGGAGATAAGGACGAGACTGCCATTACCACCAACGGAGGAACCGCTCCCGACGGGGGACCCAGAGCCAGGCCCTTCTGGGAGCCCTCCCCCTAAGAGAAGAAGGATTCATCCTCCACCTCCTTTTCAGCCATCGCGCCCTGTTCAGCCCTCCTCCCCGTCCACAACACGTGGGGATGATACGGGGACTGACACGGCCGCGACGGGTACAGACGATGAGGTTTACAACGAGGATCTCCCGTCGTCACCTCCCACCCGGGCTTTCCCGCCCTACGAGATTGGATCGTTTCACTCCATGATCGCCAGGGCATCCGAGCTTTTCCAGCTCTGCCCGGAAGAGAAGAAGGAAGGTTTCCTTTATCAACGGCGCGAGACCAAGAGGAAGACGGTCCTCGCTGTACCTCTACTAGACGATATTTGGGATGAGGGCCTCGCCCTCCTCAAGAACCCATCCACGACGCCGGCTAGAAGGGATCGGTACGAGAAGAAGTACCGGGTCCCCCGGACGCGGCCCCCTTGTGCCTTCGGGCACAGCCGACCCCGGACTCGGTCGTCTCCGCGGCGGCCAGGAAGAAAGCGGGGGGGGGGGCGCGGCCTCTACGTCAACCTCCCCGCCGGACGGCGAGGGAAAGAAATTAGACACGATGGGACGCAGAGTCATCTCGTCGGCAGCGACGACGATTAAGGCGGCCAACGCCTTGGCTATCGTAGCCCGCTACGACAGGGAGTTGTGGTACAAACTGGCCCCCCTGCTGGACTTCCTACCAGACGACAAGAGGGCGGAAGCCCTAGAGATCTTGCAGGAAGGAGAGGTGGCGTCGGACCACGCCATTACGATTGCGACGGACATCGCTGACACTGGATTTCGCCAGTTGGGCAACGGCGTGTGCCTTAGGCGGCGTGGATGGCTCAAGGCTACTGACTTCCATCAGGACGTGCAGACCAGAGTCTTGGACATGCCGTTCGACGGAAACAACCTGTTTGGGAAAACAGTGGACGATTCCCTTCAAGCCATCAAGGCGGACACGGAGACGGCCCGGGCTCTTGGGGTTCTCCAGCAACGGCGGCCGCCCTTTCGGAGCGGCGGAGGCAAACAGGGTGCCTCCAAAGGTTCCAGCGGCGGATTTTCCACCTACCGTCAAGCGGCCCGTTCGTCGTCACAGGAAGCTTACAGGGGACGAGGCAAGTCAGGCGGACCCCGCCGTCGTCGCCAAGGAGGGCAAGGCGGCAAAGCCTCGTCGAAGCAGGACTGAACCGGCCGTGGGGTCGGGCCCCCACCGAAGCACCCCGGTGGGAGGCCGGCTGGCGAGCTTCGTCAGCGTGTGGGAGTCCATCTCCACCGACCGTTGGGTGCTGGACGCCCTAGCTCAGGGTCACACGCTCGAGTTTCTAAAGAGGTGCCCGCGCGTCCCCCCTGTGGCCAGGAAAGAACATCCCGTCCCTCAACTTCTCTTGGAGGTAAAGGCGATGCTCAAGAAGGGCGCCATCAAGCTCGTCCCAAAGAGGCTTCGGGGCTCCGGAGTTTACTCAAGATACTTCCTCGTGAAGAAGAAGACGGGAGGATGGCGTCCCATCCTGGACCTACGACGACTGAACAAGTTCATCAAGGCACAGAAGTTTCGGATGGTCACCCTCCAACACGTCCTGGGTCAACTGGAGGAGGGCGATTTCCTGTCGTCATTGGATTTGGAGGATGCCTACTTCCATATTCCCATCCTAAAAGGACACCGAAAGTCTCTCAGGTTCGTGGTCCAAGGGCGTCACTACCAGTTCAGAGCCCTCCCCTTCGGATTGAGGTCAGCACCTAGGGTGTTCACCAAGTGCCTCGCACCGGTGGCGGCGCAGCTGCGCCGAGAGGGGATCCACGTCTACCCCTACCTGGACGACTGGCTCATCCGAGCAAAGACGAAGGAGCTCGCCGTGGACCACAAGGCAAGGACCGTCCAACTGCTCACGGACCTGGGATTCTCCATAAACTACGCCAAATCCCACCTGGTGCCCGCTCAAAACGCACTGTTTCTGGGAGCGAAGCTCGACACAGTGTCGCTTCTGGCCTCTCCGTTGGAGGAAAGGACGAGGGCCATCTTTGGCAAGGTGCAGCGGATGCTGGTCGCGGACGCGGCCAGGGTGAGGTCCATCAAGTCCCTCCTCGGAATGATGTCTTCTTGCATTTATCTCATCTGCCTGTGCAGGCTCCGGATGCGCCCGTTGCAGGAGTTCCTGGACGCGCGCTGGATCCAGACGACGGGCAGCTTCGAGGAGAGGATCACACTCGACGAGAGTTTCCGACGAGCGATCCGGTGGTGGGGCACCCGCGTGCATCTGACGGCGGGCATGGTCTTCCAGACCCCCAGCCACCAGGAGACAGTGACCACGGATGCCTCCCTGGAAGGGTGGGGAGCGCACACCGAAAATCTGCACGCGAGGGGCCTTTGGCTTCCGACGGAGAAGTCCCTCCATATCAACGTCCTGGAGCTCCGTGCAGTGTTTTGGGCCCTCGGGTCCTTTTTTCTGTCCCTCAAGGACAAGGTGGTGAGGATCTTCACCGACAACACCACCACCATGTTCTACATCAGGAAGCAGGGCGGTACCAGATCCCCAGCCCTGTCCAAGGAGGCGCAGGATCTGTGGCATTGGGCCGTCGCCCAAGGGATGTTTCTGGTGCCGTTTCATCTGGCAGGGATAAAAAACACCATCGCCGACTCGCTCAGCAGAGAGCTGCGCTCGTGCCACGAGTGGGAGCTACGACAGGATCTAGTGGACCGCCTCTTCCGACGGTGGGGCACACCTCAGATCGATCTGTTCGCGATGGCGACGAACTCCAAGTGCCGGAGGTTCGCCAGCAGGTTTCCCCAGCCGAGGAGCATGGGCGATGCTTTCTCGTTCCCCTGGGAGGGCCTGTTTCTATACGCATTCCCTCCACTGCCATTGCTGATCCGGCTCATCAACCAGCTCATGAGGTCACGGTGCAGGATGATCCTCGTCGCACCTGCGTGGCCGAGGCAGATATGGTTCCCGGACCTTCTGGACTTGTCAGCGTCTCCGTCAATCAAGCTGCCAGTGGACGCGGATCTTCTCTCCAGGGAAGGAGGCGCCATGCTCCATCACGACCCGAAGTCGCTAAACTTGCAGGCCTGGCTCCTGCAGCGTTAGAGTTTGGAGGATACGACATACCGGCCGACTGCAGAGAGGTTCTTGCAAAGGCCAGGGCGTCCTCCACTCTTAAATGCTATGGGCACAAATGGAAGAGGTTCTCTGTCTGGTGCCACGCACAGAAGATTAACCCTCTACGGATTACGGCTCCCCAGGTACTGCCGTACCTTCTGACACTGGCCAAGGCTGGACTGGCGCACGCGTCCATCAGGATTCATCTTGCTGCGATCTCCCGATATACCAGAACCACGGGGCGGACGTCTTTGTGGTCTCATCGTCTGGTGAAAGAATTCATGAAGGGACTGTTCAGATCGTTCCCGCCGGTGAAGGCTCTGGCCCCGGCGTGGAAGCTCAACGTGGTACTGACCAAGCTCATGGGACCTCCATTCGAGCCTCTGCACTCGGCTCCGTTGAAGTTCTTGTCGTGGAAAACAGCGTTTCTGGTGGCCATCACCTCCGCACGAAGAGTGGGAGAGATCCAGGCCCTTTCCTGCAAGCCCCCGTACTTGACTTTTCACGACACAAGGGTAGTGCTCAGGACGCACCCCTCCTTCATGCCCAAGGTGCCGTCGGACTTCCACCTCAACGAACCCTTGGTGTTGCCTGTTTTCTTCCCGTCGCCTTCGTCGCCGGCCGAAAGGACTTTGCACTCGCTGGATGTGGCTAGAGCGCTGAAGTTTTACGTGGACCGCACAAAGTGTTCTCGGAAGACGTCACAATTTTTTGTGAACTTTGGACCTGTCAATCAGGGGAAGGCTCTCTCAAAGGCCTCCATTTCCAGATGGCTCTCCGGCTGTATCATGTACTGTCATCGGTTGGCAAACCGACCGCTGCCTGGCCGTCCGAGAGCCCATTCCACCAGAGCGATCGCAGCTACCACGGCGTTCATATCTGGTGTGCCCTTGCTGGACATCTGCAGGGCTGCTACGTGGAGGTCAACGCACACCTTCACGAAATTCTACTGCGTCGATCGGGATTCCAGGGAGGAGTCCAGGGTCGGCCAAGCAGTGCTGCGCAATCTGTTCGCCTAAGGTGAGCCTGGTGAGGAGGTAAGAATTGCTTAATGTTGAGTTTGGTGTAATGCTTAATGTTGAGCCTTTGCCACCTCCCGTGGTTGTGCATGTGTGTACTGCTATGTATTCTTTATTCATGATCATGTGAATCCATGCCAGACCCCATACTGGAGAAGGAACAAGTTACTTACCTGTAACTGTTGTTCTCCAGCATGGGTCTGGCATGGATTCACATGCGAACCCTCCCGCCTACCCCTCTGCAGCTCTTCACTTGGTCATACTGCCACTTCACGTGCTACCAAATCTGAAGATGGCTGCCAGAGGCGGGGCTTAGGGAGATGGCAGTCATTGGCTGTGGTCAGTATGATGCAGAGATCAGTGATTGGTTACTACTACGAAAGACAGATCAGAAACGAAACTGATACTGATTTTTTCTTTACCGAGGATTTCCAGCCTGACGACGGGGAATATTCATGAGCATGTGAATCCATGCCAGACCCATGCTGGAGAACAACAGTTACAGGTAAGTAACTTGTTCCTTACAATCCATTTAGTTTCCAGCAGACGATAGCTTAGAAAACCGAAAGTAAGTAACCATGACAACGGTATAAAGTGGCAGCGTTTCACAACACTTGAAATAGCATTAGGACGCCATGGCAACGGAGGGTTGTTAGCCCACGCGAACATGCGACTGTATCTCACAGCTTTCACGATTGCAGCCCTATGAATTGAGGTAAGCGCATAACAAATTGCTGGCATACGATCCTTTTTTAGGCTGTGAACCTGTTGAGATATGCAACAGCGCCTCATTTGACCCACTCTCCACAGAATGGTAAACTCGACCGTCTACACAGCGTTTACATTGGATCGATCACTGCAAAATAAACACTGCCATACCGCCGGAACGCTGCGGCAAGCTACGAGTGCCATTAAACAATGTTAACACATTCCATGCGCATGGCTACCGCCGTGTCATGAACTAAATGTCCACATTTAGTGAAATTCCCGAACTAAATGTATATATTTAGTGAAACTAATAGCACACATTTATTTTTTTTCTGCTCTGCAGGGTGCACACACTAATCCTGCCCAAAGGGGCTGTTTTCAGAAGATTTGCATGCCATCTCCATCCATTATCCATTACAAGATAATAAGGTATATCTACAAATGCAACACTGGCATTTGGCTTTTCACTTATTGTATGCGCCATAGAATTGTTCTTGTGCTTGACATATATATGCAGGCTGTTCATCCAGCCCTGGAACTTTAATTACAAAGATTAATTTCGACTTGTATAAACTACTACTTGGGACAGCAGGCTGACCTTATGAGAGTGGCTGTCCCCTACTGTGAGGAACCCGCAATTTTGGAACCCCCACCCAACCCTGCCAGAAGCACAGGATAAGTGTTACGTGGGGGACTCGTAATGAAATGGGCAGTTAACTAAATGTACTGCTGAGTATCTCATATTCTAGAACTCTTTCAGAACATTATTCTGAAACAGTTTCTTTTCTGCTCCCCCTAGGGTTTTTTTCTTCCTGCCCTGAGGAAGGTGCTCATGGATGCCAGCACTGGTGGCATGCCAAAATGTGTTCTTATGCCCAGAAGACAAGAAGGGGCACTGTGAAATATTAGATCCTGGACACACACTTAGGCAGTTTTAGAGCATGAATATTAATTTATCATGCAAAACGCAAGGGTATTATTAATAATATCTATGAGCAGCCCACAACTTGGATTAGAAAAAGAATTATGAACACATTATTTATACATAATTGCTCCACTTGTGTTTTTTCTATATTGTCATTATTTGTCATTGTGCTACTTTGAATTTGTCATTGTTTTGTTAAGAATTTGGTTTATCTTTTGTTTCATGGAAATACACGTTTTGTGTTTTGAATGTATGGGAAGCAGTCATGACCCTTGCCCCTGGCCCTCACTGGCAAGTCAGCCTTCCATTTAGGACCAGGTCAATGGCCTTAAAACCTCATCCAAGACTCTCTCGGAGTCAGTGCTGGCGCCTTTGGCGCCAGGCTCATAACCATCATGAAGACCAACATTAGAATGGTACTATTTACTTGGGACTATTTAACTTGGGTGGGGGGGGGTGGAGTTCAGCCAACATGGAGGCACACACATAGCTCAGTTACAAGGGACTGAGCTATGCGGTCTAGTCTTTTTGGGTGTGGCAGGCCTGGGACTACTTTACCTGGACTACTTTGGAGGTGGCAGGCCTGGGACTATTTTACCTGGACTACTTTACCTGAGACAATTTAAACCACACCCAAACAGCAAAACATGCTTTGCGTTATTCTGCTGTGGGCAGCGTAACGCTCACCGTGTCCATTTCTTTGACGCCAGGTAACCTGAAACCAAGGACCTGCAGAGAGAGAAAGAACACTACGAAACTTACCTGGAACAGTATCCTGTCTTCAATCCATCGCTGACTTCAGTTCAACTCACCTGTAGGTACGAACTCCATCATCCGGCATCGGATGCATCCTGGAATACCATAACCTGGAAAGAGGAGAAAGAAAGACAGCATTAGTAAGCGTTTACGCACATTTCCTCCCGAATGAAGAAAGCCACACAATTCTTACCTGGGTAGTCATCTTCTGGTCAGTATCATTGCTGGAACATTACGGCGCTCGGCGAAGAACATCGCAACCTGCAAGGAGAGAAAAGACACAGGTTAGCAATATAAAAGGCGAAACAGCGCTGCACATCGCGCATTACTCACCGGACAGCATCGCGCACACCACGCTTTCGCCTACCGGCCCATGCTCATCTTCAAACTGCATGACAACACCAAAATACCTTTCCATACCTAAAAGGAAAGAAGCAAGACATTATTATTCGAACTAAGAGGAACATAAGAACTGCATATAAAGACTATAAAGCAGCAAACCTACGAAGTTGCAGCAGGCCTGGATTCCCACAGGGGGGCTTGCACCAGTGAAGTAACTTGGTCGCTGCTCACCCCCCACATCCACGCGCCCCTGCCACGAGGAGCAGTACAGAGAATCCACCTCTTACAATATTAAGGTGAGGAGAAGGCCCAAGGGGGAAGAAGGAGTTGAGGCCAAGGGAGGTGGGAAAACATAAAGACAACCTGGTATTGAATCCAGCTCTCCTATTTTGCAGACCCATCTTTAACGAGAGGCCTTGCCAAGGGACCGGGAGAGGGTTCGAGAGTGCAAATCATCCACCCAGTGCTGGGTGGCGTCCCCGTGGATACCAAGTGAGCATAACATAAGCATATATTCATTTTTCTTTCCTGCTTTTATAACATTTTGCTTTGATTATTTGAGATACTCAGCATGACTTTTTTGCATGATATGAACTTTTTATAGATAATTGGAATTTGCACAACATATTGAGTTGTTGGCAATGTGGATATGTCCCTTGTGTATTACAATATATTGACCCCAACCACGCATGCTTGCAAGGGGCTCCCCTATTGGATGTAGTATTGTATGTCTTTACAGGACCAGAACATATGTACCATGTCCGCATTAGTCAGCCCACATTTCGGGCAGCTTTGTTCTGTGCACCTGCTGAAACTCACCATTATCCTGGGTGTTAGGTATGCTCTATGGGTTGTACATAACTGTATGAGCTGCAGTTTTGTGTTTCTGGACACTTGTTTATGGTATTTTATTGCTCTCTCCCATTGTTTGTCTGTTATTGGTTCATGCATATCCTCTTCCCAGCTACTCCGGGTCTTTGCCAGCCCATTTCTATCTTGGGACATGAACAGTTCATATATCCTAGATACCTTGTGGCCCCCTTCTGGGATGTCGTAAAGTGTTTCTATCATCGATGCCCTTTATAGCTCCCTTGTCTTCGCAGACCATGTTTGCTTCAGTTTTACTAGGAGAGAGGTGTGTTAGCATGTACTGCCCTTTGTGTAAACCTGTTTCTGCTCAGAGTACACTAAAGCCTATTGGCTCCCCCTCCCGTAGTAGGTTGCCTATTGTCGCTATTCTTAGGGGCTTCCAGTGTTTTCCTCACATGTAATCGGTTTGATGGTCATCCGTTTTGAGTGCTATCAGTGGGATTTGGGGAGAAAAAGGCATCTGACCTCCTGATAGACGACAAGCTTTGTGCCATGTTGCTTTCCCCAGCAACAGTAATTGGGATCCAGACTATTTCTTTCAGAAAGAAGGGGGTACATGTGGGTTGGAGCAGGTGAGTGTCCTGCGATGGTTCATCTGCTAGCCACTTTGTGACGAACTGTAATTGGCTTGCCACAAAATATGCCTCAAAGTTGGGTACTTTTATGCCTCCTTGGTCATATGGTTTCTGTAATTTTGCCAGGGCCAGTCTACTTCGACCCCTGCACCCCAGGAACCCCCAGCATACTGTTTCCAGCTTCTTAATGAAACTCCTAGGTGTCATACGGGACATTCACGAAGTAGTGTAGGAATCTAGGGAGCACCACCATCTTTAGTAATGCCGCTTTGCCCATCAGTGATAGGGGTAGTTTAGCCCAGAAGTCCATAGATTTCTGCTGCCTTCTGTGTGTTTTGTGTGTGTTCCTTCTTGGGGTTGTGGTAGATATTGACTCCCAGATATTTGAATGTATCCACGTAATGTATCCACCTCTCACATTACCGACAACACTGGTAATGTGCTTAGCATCCTCCCCGTATAACCCACCAATGGGAACAAGCACGATTTCTTTTCACTGACTGTGATGCCTGAGAGTTCCACTGTAGCGCCCAAGTATGTCTACTATGTATTGTAAATTGGACTCCGGGTTTTGTAAGTAAATGAGCCTGTCTTCAGCATACAAGGACATTAAATTCCTACTTTCTCGTACTTCTATGCCAGCCTCCTGGTATTCCTTCTGGAGATACACCGTTAGGGGTTATAGGGCCAGTATAAATGACATTGGCGACCATGAGCATCCCTGTCTCGTGCCTTTTTCCAACACCCATTGTTCCGAAATCTGGTTGCCTGTCTTGACTCTGGCCACCGACTTGTTGTAAAGCAGGCGCCCCCATTTTGTATATGTGGGCCCTATACCAAAGCTATTCAATGTAGCTGGCAGGCATGGCCACCTGACCGAGTCAAATGCCTTGACCGCATCTCGTGAGGCTGTTGCATAAAGGTTTGTGCTATCTTTGGTGTGGTCTATAATGTGGTGCAATCTATGCAGGTTCCCTGTAATATTCCTATCTGGGATGTATCCCGTTTGATCTGGATGTATGAGCTTGGCTATTACCTTTTTGAGCCTATTGGCCAGCACGGCTGTAAATATTTTCCCATCTTGGTTTAGCAGTGACAGGGGTCAAGATGAACCGCAGTCTGTGTCGGGTTTGTTTGGTTTTAGCTGCGGTATAGTAAGGGATTGTTTTGGCGACAGCGGGAGGGTGTCCTTGTTGAATGCTTCATTCAGCATTGTTAACAGTGGGGGCATGATATCTGGTATTCATGCTTTGAAAAATTCAATGGGCAACCTGGCTATCAAGGGTATCTTACCTGTTGGTAACCCTCTAATGGTAAATTCCAGCTCTTCTAGTGTTATAGGGGCCTCTAACTGTGCCGATGCCTCTTTGTCTGTGAGAGATCTATGTGCACCAGGGCTTCTTCTATGGCTGAGGGCTGTGTTACCACTGTGTCTGTGTATAACTCTTTATAGTATTTGAAAAAACAATGATTTATCCCTTCTTGTGATGCAAACGCTGTCCCGTCCTTATCTATAACTGCCTGTATCAAGTCGCTTTTGGATTCGCTTTTATATAGCCAGGCCAACAGTCACCCTGGTTTGTCTCCGTCCACATGTTGTTTTTCTAAGTATTTGGTGTAATTCAGGTTGCCTAACCTATCCCAGTGTTTTAAGCATTCGTGTTTCACGTGGTTAGCCTCTCAGGCTTTCTCCCTTGCCTTTTCACCTGCACGGTCTATTTTTTCAAGTGCAGCTTCCGCAACTGCTATGTCTTCTACTATTGTGGCTTGAATACCCCCAGCTTTAGCTATTGCTATTCCTCTAGTTACTGTTGTAAAGGCTTCCCAGCGGATGTTACACTGCCAGTATTTTGCTCAAAGTCATCTTTAATTCCCTCTTTAAGGTGTTCACAAAATATCTCGTCTTTCAAGGCCTTGGTTCTGAGCTTCAAGGTTGGGATGTGTGCTCTGGGTGGGAATACGAACCATGATATTATTAGCGGTGAATGATCTGACAGCACCAGCGCTTTATATTTCACTGTGGTGAATTTGCTTAAGGTGAAAAAGTAATCTAGTCTGGTAAAAAGGTTTGTAGGAGCGGTGCAGTGAGAGTATGCCGGGTCTTGCGGGTGGCGATCTCTTAAAATGTCTGTTAGGTTGAACTCGTGTAACGGGGTGTTTAGGGCTTTAGCTGCCGGGGACGGGAGTGTGAATTTGTTTTCCAACCTATCTAGTTTGGGATCTAGTACACAGATAAAGTCCCCTCCCCATACTACTGTGCAGTTCCTGCGTGTGCTGATTTGGGAGTATAATGTGCAGAAATAAGCTGCAGTATCATGGATGGGTGCGTAAGTGTTAATAATGCACAATTCGAGGGGATTGGGTCCTACGACATATTCCATATCTATGACAGTAATCACCACAGCTGTGCTGCTTCGTAAAATCTCCTGCGTCGATGACGTCAATACACCGCCCTCGAGGACCTCCTCTGATGGCCAACGTCACCGGATGTTATAAGTAGGACGCACGACGCCCGTAGCCTCAGTTCCGTTTTTTCCGCGAACGTGTTCGCTTCGTAGATCTCGGCGCGCCTCGACTCTTTGGAGTTTCTGTTCTTTCGGTTCTTCGAACCTGTTTGTGAAGTATTATCGGGATGTCTTCCTCTTCTTCCACCCCGCGTCCGGGCTTCAAGAAGTGTGGGGACTGCGGGTCCAAGATGGCGGTGACGGACTCGCATAACGCCTGCCTCTGGTGCCTCGGGGAGGCCCACGAGACGGATGATTGTGTCGACTGCCAGTCGCTTACGTCCAAAGCCTTGCGGGATCGTAAGAAGAAGCCGTCGGTCGGTAAGGTGTCCAACCCCCGGAAGGCGAGGTCCACTGGGCTTTGGACGGACGATTCGAGAGGCAACTCTTCACATCGTAGTCGTAAGTCTAGGGGGTCTCAGGTCTTCGAGGCACTCCCGGAAGCACCGTCATCGGTCGCCTTCCCCGTCCTCATCCGAGGACTCCGCCCAACGGCGGGTCGCTTATCCCACCAAGCATGCAACGCCAGAGGAATGGGCTTCCTTCAGTAAGAAAATGCTAGCGATTCTCGTATCGCAGGGCACTGGTCCATCCACGCCTCCAAGTGGGGTCAGTCGTGATCGGACTAGACACCGCTCGTACGCCTTCGGGCTCAGGTGGTCGGCACGATTCGCGGGAGAGATCCCGCTTGGACAAGGGGAATCGTTCGTCATGCCCGTTCCAGGTCCCGGTCCTCGACGCGCTCGAGCCCGTGGGCACCTGTGAAGTCTTCGAAGAAGACGTTGACGCCGGTGGCGCCGAGGTCGTCGACGGACTCTCTCGAGGCTCCGCCTCCTAGCAAGTCATCGATGCCATCGGCGCCCAGGCTGTCGAGGGACACGCTTGAGGCTCCGCCCTCGAGGCCTGTGTCGAAGCCGTCGATGCTGTCGGCGCCGCATTCGGAGTCGACGCCGATTCGCTCGACGCCTTTCGAGGTGGTACCCCCTAGAAAGGCTCTGGCCAAGGTCAAGCATGGCTTTGTTCCCCATTCTGTGCACACTTTCCCCCATCTTGAGTACATTTCGGAGGTGGATGAGGGCTCTGATGATGGCATGGTTCCTGATACGGTGCCAGATGAGATTCTCTCGGGCCATAGCCAGATTGAGGACCCGCGTCAGTCCCAACACGACGCCAGTGGTCTGGACACCTCTCCGGAGGGGAGTTTTGTAGGCCTGAGCATGGCACCCATGCCGACTCCTCGTACCGGCGCCTTATGTCTAGGGTCACGGAGTACTTGGGGTGGTCTGCTCCCCCAGGGGATTTTCTTCAGGATGACCTCACGGATATCCTCGACCAAGGTGCACCAACTGACCCGGTACTGCCGATCCATATGGCTCTACAGAGGAGGGTGGCGGCGGTTTGGACTGCTCCGGAGAGTCTTCCGGCAGTGGGTAAGTCTTTGCCGCTAAAATACTGCCCAGCCAGTGGTGACCCCTGCTACTTGACCACGCACCCTACTCCGGAGAGGTTGGTGGTGCAGGCGGCTACGGCCCCAGCTAAGCAGGCGTCGTATCCTACCATCCCTCCAGATATGGACGACAAGCATTTTGATGGCTGGGCGAACAAAGTGTTTTCTTCAGGCGGTATGGCTCTTCAGACGGCCAACTCCGTATGTGCCTTGTCAGGTTTCACGCACACTCTGTGGAACTGTATTTCCTTAGCGGCTGAACATATTCCCGAAGCGGACGAACGGGATGGTTTTCTTGCTATTATTCAGGATGGCAAGGATGCCATGTGTGAGTCCGTTCAGTCGGGGTTGGACATGGCAGACTGTCAGCCGGTCCATGATGACGAGCACCGTAATACGCAGGTTTGCGTGGTTGAGGAAGTCGGGGTTTGCTCCTGATGTGCAAGCCAGGCTCCTCAATATGCCCTTTGATGGTGAACATCGTTTTGGCAGCAAGGCTGACAAGAGTCTTGAGAGGTTGCAGACCTCCAAAGCTGCAGCAAAGTCGTTTGGCGCAGCAGTTCGCCAACCTCCGCCTTTTCGTCCTAGGAGACAGCAATGGAGGGGAGGTTCCTTTCGTTATTACTCATCCTTTGGTAAAGCGAGAGGAGCTGCCAGTCAAAGGGGCCACCGTAGGAGTGCCAGAGGTGGAAAACAAGGTACTCGAGGTGCCAAGGCCGAGCGAGCAGTTGCCTCTTTGCCCTCAGGCAACGCCGCAGCTGCTTCTGCTCAGTCATGAGGCCCATGCTTCACTGGTTGGGAGAAGGCTGGCGCAGCATCTTGTATAGACGCGTGCCATTACTTCAGATGTGTGGGTTCTGGAGATCATAGCCCACGGCTACTGTCTTCCTTTCCGGCAGAGGCCTCATGACAATCCACCAGGGAATCTCTCTTTGAAGAGTCCAGATCCGCTCCTTGTGCAGGAAATTCAATCCCTGCTGGAGAAAGACGCCAAAGAACTGGTGCCTGTAGCGGAGAGGAACAAGGGATGGTATTCCCCTTATTTTTTGATTTCGAAGAAAGACGGGGGATTGAGACCCATCATGGACTTGCGCGGTTTGAACAAACTCCTCAGGAAGGACAAGTTCAAGATGGTTACTCTCTCTCTCAAGTCCTCCAGGCCCTTCAACTTCAGGACTGGTTGGTGTCTCTCGACCTCAAGGACGCTTATTTTCATGTGCCTATCCATCCCAAGCACAAGAAGTACCTGAGGTTCGCGGTTGGCGACTCGCACTTTCAGTTTCGGGTCCTGCCGTTCGGATTGACCTCCGCCCCGAGGGTTTTCACCAAGCTCATGGTGGTGATGGCAGCGTATCTCAGGAAAGGGGGGATTCACGTCTACCCCTACCTGGACGATTGGTTGATCAGGGCGCGCTCTCCCGAGAAAGTCCTGGATAATCTGTCCGTCACCTGCCACTCCCTCCACAGGCTGGGCTTCTCCCTCAACTTAAAGAAGTCCCACTTGACGCCAACTCAGAGGCTCCAGTACATTGGAGCAGTGTTCGACACGTCCCTGGGGCAGTGTTTTCCTCCCCAGGTGAGGGCTCATTACATTCAGCAGATGGTGCACAAGTTCCAGCATGCCCAGAGTCTCCCTGCGTTCGAGTTTTTGAGATTGCTCGGCCTCATGGCATCCTGCATTCTTCTGGTGCCAGAGGCCAGGTTGCGGATGAGATCTTTGCAATGGGCACTCAAGCTCCAGTGGTCTCAGTCCTCTGGCAGGATGTTGAACCCTGTTAAAGGGCCGCCCTCGGTCGCCCAAGACCTTCTGTGGTGGGCCGTCGAAGGCAATCTGATGAAGGGGGCTCCATTTTGGCTACCCTGGCCGGAGGTGACGATCGTGATGGACGCATCCCTCACGGGATGGGGAGCTCATGCCAACGAGTTGACAGTCAGCGGTCGTTGGTCTCCGTCGGAATCCAGACTCCATATCAATCTGTTGGAGCTGAGGGCCGTCGGGCTTGCCCTGAAGGCTTTTCTGCCGACTGTGCGAGGAAAGAATGTCCTCATTCTGACGGACAACACAGTGGCCATGCACTACCTCAACAAAAAGGGGGGGGCAGGGTCACTTCCTCTGTGCAGGGAGGCGATGCAGCTCTGGTTCTGGGCCACCCAGCAGGAAATTTCGATCTCGACAGTTCATCTGGCCGGAGACGAAAACGAGACGGCGGACGCTCTGAGCAGGCTGAGCACGATCTCTCACGAGTGGGGGCTGGCTGAGAAGATTCTCCTGGAGATCTTCGCCCATTGGGGGACCCCTCAAGTGGATCTCTTCGCCTCCAGTGTCAACTGGAAGTGCGAAAGGTTCTGCTCACGGGAATTTCCTCAAAGAGGAGCCTTAGGAGACGCGTTCGTGGTGGAGTGGTCATTCCCACTGCTGTACGAGTTTCCCCGTCATTCCGCAAGTGCTGCGGAGGTTCGGTTCCCAGATGATCCTCATTGCTCCGGCATGGGCCCGGAGGACGTGGTACCCGGACCTTCTGGACTTGTCCATCTGCCCTCCACGTCGTATTCCCTACCGAGACGATCTTCTCTTACGGGAGGTGGGTCAGGTTGTCCATCCAGAGGTCAGAATCCTCAACCTTCACGCTTGGTTTCTGAAAGGTTGAGGTATAAGGATTGGGACCTCCCTGAAGACATGATGGAGGTGTTGCTTTCGGCCAGAAGGCCCGCAAAAAATCCCTGTACCGTTGCCGTTGGAGAAAGTTCTGCGACTGGTGCAGGGTTACGAATGTGGATCCTTTTTCATGTGACATTCCTATGGTTCTGTCTTTTTTGCTTTCTTTTGCCCACAAGGGCCTGCAAGTGGGTACCATCAAAGGTTACCTAGCGGCGCTGTCTATATTTAAGCGCTCGTCTGAGGAGTGCTCTTATTTTAGAATCCCTTTAATTTCTCAGTTTTTGAAAGGGCTCACTAATGTGTTTCCTCCGTCACCTTTCCATGTGCCCGGTTGGGATCTGAACCTTGTCCACAAGTTTCTAATGGGTGCTCCCTTTGAGCCTTTGCATTCTTGTCCTTTGAGACTGCTAACCCTTAAAACTGTGTTTTTAGTTGCGGTCACTTCCGCTCGCAGAGTGAGTTACAGGCACTTTTAGTTAAGCCACCCTTCACCGTGTTTCATAAGGACAGGGTTGTCCTTAGAGTTCGTCCTTCCTTTCTTCCGAAGGTTGTGTGGGAATTTCATTTAGGCCAGAAGGTTATTCTTCCGGCATTTTATCCTCCTCCGCACCCTGGTAAGGAAGAGGAGAGGCTCCATAGGCTCGATCCTAGGAGAGTTTTAAGCTTTTATATTTCACGCATGTTCCGGGTCAGAGTGGACGATCAACTCTTTATTGGTTACACTGGAAAGCGTTTGGGACGAGCTGTGACTAAGCAGACTTTGTCTCGCTGGATTATTCTGGCAATTTCTGAATGTTACCGCTTGGCTGGTAAGGACCCACCGGTTGGCTTATGGGCCCATTCTACCAGGGGTCTGGCTGCCTCTACTGCCCTACAGAGGGGTGTTCTTATTAGTAACATCTGTGATGCAGCTACCTGGGATTCGGTCCATACTTTTGTACGTCACTACTCCCTCGATTCTATCCGGGGGCAGGATCTGGCCTTTGGCAAGGCGGTCCTTTACCCTGCAATTTGATTGGGCATTCTAAATTTCTGTATTCTAAATTCTTTTCCCACCTCCTTGCGTTGGTACTGCTTTGGGAGGCTGTCATAGATATGGAATACGTCGGAGGACCCAATCCCCTCGAAGAACAAGTTACTCTCTTACCTGGTAACGTTCTTTCGATGGGATGGTCCGACGACGTATTCCATATCGCTCCCTCCCTGCCTTCCCCACTACAGAATTTCTTATGCGATTGCAGCTTACGGTTCCGCAAGGCTTTGTGTGGTCAGACTGGCAGAAGACTGGTGCCACACGTTCTGGGGAAAAACTACAACTAAGGCTACAGGCGTCGTGCATCCTACTTCTAACATCCGGTGACGTCGGCCGTCGGAGGAGGTGCTCGAGGGCGGCGTATCGACATCATCGACGCAGGACGCAGACACCGAAAGATTTTCCGAAGCAGCACAGCTGTGGTGATTACGGTCATAGATATGAAATACGTCGTCGGACCATCCCATCGAAAGAACGTTACCAGGTAAGAGAGTAACTTGTTCTTCCCTGTTTTCCAAGAATCCCCGCACTGTAACGACCCTGCCCTCCTTATATCTGATTGTCTGCAGTACCCGAAAGTGGACTGTCAGTGCTATCCATGTTAATACCCCTATGGCGTATGCGGAGTACGGGAAGCCCACGGTGGTGCCTTGCCATCTTTTTCGTGAGAGCAGATAGTTTCTCGTTATTAAGGTGCGTCTATTTTAGGAGCGCAATGCCTATTTTCTGGCGGTGTAAGTATGTCATAACCCTGTTCCTATTAATGTAACTATTAAGACCTCTGATGTTCCAAGAGGCTACCCTGAGTTCTTCCATCGTAAATGCAATTTTCTGTGTCTCTGTTTTACAATGTCCATGTCGTGCGTGTGCCGTTTGGTCAAATAGGCTGTCCCCCAACTGTCCCAACCCTTCCCTCTAACTTCCCCTTCCCCAACATGTGCCTTGCTCTGTACCTTGAGCTCGGGCATTCCCGCTTCTCACTCCTGCCTCAGTGTCCTGTGTTCTAATGTCTGGAGTGCGACGGGCAGGTACGTAACTGCTAGTATCCTAAAAACTAAAGCTGTTCTTGGGTAAAGGACGCTCCCTTAACTCTTGCTCATGTTAGCCTGGGGTCCTTGTAGCTTACTCCTGACATCTCCCACTTCATTGTTCCACCAAAGGTATCTTCCATGTGAGCCTCTCGGTCCTTGCTGCTGGATTATTTCTAGACTGTTCGCTGTCTCGCCAGTGTAGGGGAGGTACACACATCATGTGTCTGTCGTTACTCCTCCCTGATTGTCAGCTCTCACTGGTAGGTTTTCCATATCCATCAATTTTTGTGCATTTTCGGGGGTGTCTAAGAACATTGTTGCGCCATTGCTTATTATTTTAAGCCTAGCTTGGTATATCAGCATGTACTTGAGTCTAGATTGCGAAGCCTCTTTTTTTACTGCTGTAAAGTGCATCTATGTTTTTGCACCTTCAGGGTGTAATCAGGGTATGCTGTATTTCTCGCTAATGATCTTTGTATTATGCCTCCTTTCCTGAAATGTTACAGTATTTTTTCTCTATCTTTATAATTTAGTTTCTGAGGCTTGTGGAATCTGCTTAGATCGCATGCTGTTCATAGGCCGACATCTAGTGGAAGCTGCAGAGTATTACAGTTTGTTTTTCGAAACTCGAAAATGGGCGTCGACACAGGGCGTGCCAGTAATACTATCCCTAGTGTGCCGTCCACTGTACCCATGATCCCTCACACGTGTAGGACCCTCAGATTGTTTTTTTCCGCCATACTGGTCGGAAGCATTGCACTGAGTTCCCTGGCTTTCAGCCATTTTGCAAAAATCTATATAAATTTCCCCATTCTTCACTCCCACGTCGAGACATCGAAGATCGACGCCGGTCCGAAGAACAGACAACCGTCGAGAGCTGCACAACAGACTTTGGGCCTCAGAAGGCCGCTGGCCTCGGCCCGGGCCTTGGAAGGCCTCTGGCCTCGGCCACCGTTAGTAGAGAGAGTGGGGGGGTAGAAACATACTCTAAACTCTTATTATTAATATTTCCTACACACACCAGCCCGCTGCCATAGGTGCATATGGAGAGCACTCCATTTAAATGTTGCCCCAAGTGCAACCGCAAGTATCCTTGGGTTGACAAACACGCCACCTGTAACCTCTGCTTGCCGAGGGATCACCCTGAGGCGAACTGCAGAGCGTGTAGCCTGTTCAAGGCGAAAACACTACAGGACCGCTCGACCAAACGTTGGGCCCACCACGCCAGGCAACTCGAGGCCATGGAAGCGGAGGGTGCCTTCAGTGATGCCGTACTTTCGGACGGCGCGGGCACAGAGGTGTCGAAAAGACGGCCAAGCGCAAGCCCCCGACCTCGGAAGATTGTCCGGCAGGGCAGTTATGGGGAACACACCCGGCGACACGAGCGCTTCCCACACCACTACTACACATAAACACTCTAAGTCCAACCGAGACTCGACACATGTGTCGAGCTCTCAGAAAGAGGCACAAAGAGAGCGGTCCACGGAAACGGTGTCCTCTGGGCGTTCCAGGTCGAGATCGCCGCATGACACAAGGCAACCATTCACAGTTGGCAAGAGTGCCTCGCTTCCCCAAGTCACGGAGGTACGTTCGTCAGAAGAGGAGTCCGACCTCCACCCCCAGGCCGCACACGAGTCGACTCCGGCAGCCCGAGCGGCGTCTGCCTCCGAGTCCTGACGTGCACACTCTGTAGAGAGAGAGAGAGTACCCCTGAATCTCGACGCCAGGTGTCGAAAAGCTCAGAGAAGGTGAAAACATCAGGGAAACACTCTTCTTCTCAAGGGGATGGGGGCAAACAGCAGAAAAAGTCTTCTCAACCTACTTCTGCACCACAGACACATAGGGAAAAACAGAAGTCTTCAGATAAACTAAAATCCAAGACCCCTGTTTCTGCCCCCAAGTCCAAGTCTGTTATAGAAGAAAGGACTTCTCAGGAGGTTGTCATTCCCAGCTCCAAAGAATGGAGCAGTGAAGAAATAGACAGGGTTATGAGGAGAATGTCTTCCCTGGCTGATTTTTACTCTAAAAATCCGGAATATTTCCTCAGCTATACCCCAGATAACGCTGGATCCAGAGACCCTCAGCCCCCTAGTAAAAAACCTCGGTTTGGGACTTCAACTCGGGGCCTGGGATCAGACCCTTTCTACATTCAACCCTACCAACAGTATGGTGAAGATCCTCAACAGTAAGACAAGGATACAAATTTAGTAATGTTGGACGACCAAACGGGGGTTGATTATTATGGAGATGACGAGGGCCAAGATGGGGAGGAGGAAGACGTCACAGAGGTCTACAGGATAGAGTCTCCTGTTGGCAAAGAACCTCAGGTTACTGACTCTCCAGTAGATAACCAGCCCCTCCTAAATGAGGTCTTGTCAAAAGCTGCAGAGCACTTCCGCATAGACACTCATGGGGCGCAGGAGGAGAGGGACTTTGCAGAAGAACTAGTAGGAGAAAAAAGACCCATTGCTCAAGCCATCCCAATTCTCAAGTCCATCCAAAGGAGAATTGATCCTTCCCTTCTAACTCCTAATCTCACCAGGGCTGTAAACCCCAGAATCAAGAAATTGTTCAGGGCTGCCCAGTCAGACCCACTTTACATGAGGGGTCAACTGAAGCCCGACTCCTTGGTAATTACAAACACCAGAAAGAGAGCTGGGACTCCCCTATCATCATCTGAGGCCCCCCCAGACAAGGAGAGCAAGAGAATTTACGGATTGGGAAGGAAGGTAGCCTCCACATCCGCTTACCAAGCAAGGATTACCAACACTACCACTCTGCTGGCGTGTAACAATTGCCACCAGTGGGAGCAGGTAGCTGCCCTCATTGACTCCGCACCGGAACCACTAAAGGGTCAGTTGGCCCAGATCGCGTCGGAGGGAAGAGCCGTGTCCGGTTGCATCCTTAAGACAACCTTTGACGCCGCAGACAACGCTGACCGTCTCATAGCAGAGAGCACTGTCATTAAGAGGCATGCGTGGTTAAGACAGTCAGGGTTTAAACCCGAAACACAGGCATCCCTGATCGACATGACGGTGGAGCCTAATCTTCTGTTTGGCAAAGCAGTTGAGAATGCATTAAAGACTGCTAAAGAAGAGTATGATACTCTGAAGTCCCTGGGACAATTTACAAATAAGCCCCCTTTTCAAAGAGGGAATAGTAATTTTCGCCGCCCACGCGGCCAAAATTACCAAAGGGGCTCCAATTATACACAGGGACAGGGTACATCATGGGGTAACAACCAGCAGACTACCCAGAGTTACGGCAGAGGAAACAAAAGGAGCCGTGGTAGAGGCAGAGGCAGCCCCAGCAAAGGCGGTACGCCTCCCGCAAAGCAGTGACGTTCCGCTCAGGGTCCCTTCTCACACATCCCAGTAGGGGGGCGCATTTCCAACTTCACCCAAGCATGGGAAGGGATCACATCAGACAGATGGGTGCTGTCCACAGTGTCCGCAGGATACTGCATCGAACTGCTTGAGCGCCCCGAAACCACCCTCCTCGACAAAAAATACATTCCCTGAACCACCAAAAGATCCTCCTCGAGGAGATCGTCAATCTTCTAGCGAAGGACGCGATAGAACTCGTCCCTGGCAACCAGGTAAACAAGGGTATTTATTCAACTTACTTCCTTGTGCCAAAAAAAAAGATTTCACAATGCGCCCAGTATTAGACTTATGCCGTGCAAACAAGTATGTCAAGCCCCAAAAATTTAGCATGACTACTCTCCAAGAGGTAATCCCCCTCCTAAAAAGGGGGATTACATGGCAACATTGGACATGAAAGATGCCTATTTTCATATTTCCATGTTCCCAGCGCACAGACGATTCTTGCGCTTCAAGGTGAACAGTCAGCACTACCAGTTCAAGGTGCTGCCCTTCGGTCTAGCCTCGGCTCCAAGGGTATTCATCAAGGTACTGGCGGTGGCGGCGGCACACCTACGCAGGGAGGCAATCCCAGTGTACCCTTACCTGGACGACTGGCTCATCACGGGGGAGACCCCAGTAATTTGCAGATCAAACATTCAAAGAACGATCAACCTCCTCTTCCAATTGGGTTTCTCTATCAACGAGAAAAAATCAAGCCTGGTGCGAAGCACCTCCAAACAGTTCCTAGGAGCTGTCCTAAACACTCAAGAGGGGTTGGCCTTTCCATCAGAGGAAAGAATTCGGAATCTACTACTGCAAATTCCTCTATATCAGCCTGGTCGCCAGATGAGGGTGCGCAAAGCGATGCGTTTGCTAGGCATGATGGCGTCATGTATTTACCTGGTCCCCCACGTGCACCTGCGCATGCGACCCATGCAGGAATGGTTGGCGAAACAGTGGTCTCAGGCAAGTGATCAGTGGGACGATCTAGTGGTCGTTTCACCAAAACTTGTACAAAGTCTTCACTGGTGGACAAGAGAGAACCTGTCAAAGGGGAAACCCTTTTACGATCCGGAGATAGAAGCTGTACTAACTACAGATGCGTCCCTGTCAGGGTGGGGAGCACGCCTCCTCCACCACACAGCTCAGGGTCTCTGGTCTCACTCAGTGGCCAAGAATCATATAAATCTGCTAGAGCTTCTGGCAGACTTCAGAGCGCTTCAAGCATTCGAACCCCACCTGTTGAACCTGTCAGATCCTAACAGACAGTACGACAGCGATGTTTTATATAAACAAACCGGGAGGGACTCATTCGCCAAATCTGTCCAGGCTTGCCTAGAAAATTTGGACATGGGCACTCAGACGGAACATTTACCTGTCATCGCAACATGTTCCAGGGGATCTCAATTCACTAGCAGACGCGTTAAGCAGAGATCCCCTCCCAGAAGAACACGAATGGTGTCTACACAGAGAAGTCGTAGAAGACATCTTCTCACAGTGGGGTTTCCCCACTACAGACCTATTCGCCACAAGCGAAAACGGGCAATACCCAGGATTCGCATCCAGGCTCCCTCAGCCACACTCCAAGGGGAACGCCTTGTGGATGAACTGGTCAGGGATGTTTGCCTACGCTTTTCCACCAACCCCTCTCATGAGGAAGGTGGTCAACAAGATGCACAGGGAATTGATGACGCTCATCCTAGTTGCTCCCATGTGGGCGAGGCAACCGTGATTCCCACACTTACGCAGACTAGCGGTGTGCGAACCTATCAGACTCTCGTGCTGGTACAACCTACTGTCCCAGCACTAAGGTCAAACCGTGCATCCTCAACCCATCTCATTGAACTTGGCAGCAAGGCTCCTGAAGTCAGAGAGTTTGGACATCTCAACTTAACACAGAGATGTATGGACATCCTAAAAGAATCTAGGAAACCTAACACGAGGCACTGTTACTTTGACAAATGGAAAAGATTTGTTATCTGGTGCCAGAATAAGCAAATCAACCCGGTTGATTGCACTCCTTCCAACATTGTCACATACATGCTTCACCTGCTGGACGCAGGGTTGGTATTTAACTCACTCAAGGTACACCTGGCGGCGCTGTCGGCCTACACCACCTCCCATAACAAGGTTTTGTGGTTGAAAGTACCAGTGGTTAAAGCCTTCATGGAAGGGGTAAAGAGACTCCACCCTCCAATTTCAAACCCACCACCAGGATGGGACCTTAATGTGGTGCTTGCTAAGCTCATGGGCCCACCCTTTGAACCCATGCATAAAGCCAGTCTCAAACACCTGACCTATAAAACTGCCTTCTTAGTAGCCATTACATCCATAAGAAGGGTCAGTGAAATTCAGGCTATGTCAGTGCAGGATCCTTTGTTTACTGTTCATAAGGATAAACTGGTTCTACGAACACACCTTAGGTTCTCGCCTAAGTTCATTTCAAAATTCCACTTTAACCAGTCCATTGAGCTTCCGGCCTTCTTCCAAGAACCCAAAAGCTCTGCTGAGGTGAAACTACACACTCTAGATATGCGAAGAGCGGTCCTCCACTACGTAGACAAGACCAGGCCTCTAAGAAAAACAGACCAACTGTTCTTTTCTGCCTGTAGCTACGGAGACAGAGATCGCGTCTATAAAGGTGCCATCTCGAAGTGGATAGTCAATTGTATCCAGCTATGTTACTCCCTTTCTGAAAGAACTCTGCCTTTTACGCCAAGAGCCCACTCTACTAGAGGCACTGGGGCCACTCTGGCTTTCATTGCAAATGTACCCCTTGACACCATTTGCAAAGCAGCTACATGGAGCTCTATTCACACTTTTACTCAGCACTACTGCATTGACACTCATTCCAAGACAGATACTTAAGTGGGACAAGCGGTTCTAAGACATTTATTTGCTCATGACTCTTCTCACATCCCACCTCCTTCTTCTAACACTGCTCTCTAATCTATGCACAGCGTGTGATCTAAGCAGATTCCACAAGCCTCAGAAGGGATACATTACTCACCGTAATCGTATTTCTGATGCTTGTATCTGCTTAGATTCACATGCGCCCGCCCTTCCTCCCCTCTGAGAGAAGACGCATGGATGCTTATCTATCTATCTATCTATCTGCTTGGATAATCTGTACTCGCGCTACTCCTCATGCTACCTCATGTCAGAAAAAATACAATCTGAGGGTCCTACACGCGTGAGGGATCATGGGTACAGTGGACATCACACTAGGGATAGTATTATTGGCACGCCCTGTGTCTACGCCCATTTTCGAGTTTCGAAAAACAAACTGTAATACTCCGCAGCTTCCACTAGATGTCGGCCTATGCACAGCATGTGAATCTAAGCAGATACAAGCATCAGAAATACGATTATGTGACTAATGTATCCCATACGGGCTGTGATGGGCCCAGGTAGGGCCCCGGGCAGTGGTTTCTGGCCAGGGATCTATGTGCTCTTTCGATTGTGAAGCCCTGGGTAGGTTGCCAGTGCCTCGTTCTTGTAGCAGCTATTCACTACAAAGTTTGCGGTGTTTGTACCTTCTTCCCCTTGCGGTAGCCCAATGATTCTGACATTGTTCCTTCTGCACACCCTTCTGCAACTTCAACCCTTCCTTCCAGTGATCTTATTTGTTGCTGCAGTATCGATCTGTCTTTTGAGGTATCTTAATGTCATCCTGTATTTTCTTCCACTTATCTACGGTGCCTGTATGTCTTGCCAGTGCTCTAACGTTTTGTCTCAGGAGATTGACGTCTAGGCCAATGGTGTCCATCTTTGTTTCCAGCGCAATGTTTAGAGCTGCTATCACTGCAAGTGCCTGTTCTGGCGGTCCTTGTTGCATTAGAGTCACTATCATGGTGTTCTTGCTTGCCTTTGAGGTTGATGCAAATGTGTCCCGCGTGGGTTGTTTATATTCATTCTTGGGTGGTTTGGACGACATGTTTGTGTTCTAGCCAACTGTTTTGCGATGTGTCCGGGTAGTGTCTGTTTTGCAATTCAACGGAACTTGGCGAGTAGTTGTTTGCCATAAGTGCTTCTTATTCTGCCCTGGAGCCCGGGCACCAGCAGTGTGATTTGTCAGGGGCAGCTGTAATCGCTGCCAGAAACCCTTCTTCTGTGCTCCATCGGTCTGGCGATTGATACTGTAGTTTGCTCTGAGTGCCTAGGCCACTATATGGGTGGTTTCAGGTGGCTCCCACTGCACCCTGCCCACTCCTGTAGCACCATCTCTTAGTGTGCATGCACCGTCTGCGGGATGGTCTGCAGACCCTTCATCACTTGTGCTGTGTGGGGGGCTGTAGGGCACCCTCACCTGTGCTTGCAGCGGGGGAGAGAGGCGCTCCGCCCACAGCCACAGAACTGTCTGTGCGTGATGCTGTTGTTCCTCTTCTGCGCTACGTCCTGCGCCCACTTTGTTTTAGGGACGTTTTGCTGCTGCTGCCAGGATCTTCTCTGCGTACTAACACCTGGTCACCATGTTGTGGTTCACTAAGCAGCCCAGTGCAAGGCTAAGCTCCTCTTCGCCCGCTGCTCTGCCTCTATTACACCGCTGCACACCCTGGTTTCAATTACTGCCCTTCGTTAATGATCGGGAGCCCAGTCTCTACAAACGAAGCCGCACAAGTGTGCCCCTCTCACCCACTCCGCCGCCGCACCAGTGTCACATTGCACTCCACATACACCAACGCCACAGTGGCATGCTCTGGTCCGTTCCGCCTCCCTCAGAGTCGCGCTGTTGTCCGCCCACACCGCTGGCACCGCGGCTCCTCCTCGCTGGCCACTGACACATACCAGGTCCCTCCTGCCTTTGTTCTCGCCCTGTTTGCTCGGCTCGTCGTTTGTCCCTGGCTTCTGGAGCCCGCATCAATGCTGCCGTTTGCTTGGTGCGTCGCACCGGGGCTCCACATCTGGGTCCAACGCCATGTTAAGTGGGCGCTCGCTCTAATAGATAGGCGTGCCAGGAGCCGCGTTTATCTGTTTGCCGCTTCCACTTCAGATTTTGCCTTTTTCCTTCCACGATCACTAGGCGATCCGCTATGTTCCAACTCTTGGTTACTTCAGGAGCATTTGCTTTGGACAGGATATTGACGGATAATGCAGGAGCAATGAGGAGAACATCCTCACAGCATGGCTGCCAAGCCACGCCCCCATATTGCTGTGCTAAATTGTGTATGTTTTAGTGTGAGGGACAGAATCCTTTTGTTAGTGTTTCCTTTAGTTTATTTTAGGCAAGGAAATCCTTATCAGTGTAGGGATAGTGAGGCTGTTAACCAACCTTTGAGTTAATAAAATGGGATCTTTTGAAAAACCAAAGTTATCTGCCTCTCATTTCTGACCCCTCACAGTGTCCAGAATATCTGCAGGAATTTCCTTTGGATTACGGGTTATAAACACCTGTATCAGGCTTTGTGGGCCCGTACCTGCAGATTGGAGTACTCAATTTTCAGGGATTTTACTTGCTCCTCAAGCTTTTCCTGGGTGTCTTTCAGTGCCTGGGTCTTGGATTCAGTCTGTTTCTTAGCAACTTCCGTATACCAGTCTAGATAGCTGTCCCATTGCCATTGGTGTTCACGTTCACCTTTCTTTTCTAACGCGTTACGTAGGTTCGTTATCAAAGTCAAATGTGCCTCCCTTGGGAAGTGTCTAGGTGACTCACTTTGTGTATGTTTGTGCCATTTATGCAGATACTTACATGCTTTGGGTGAGTAGTGAGTAAACCTGAAGTGTGCTGGACTTCCTTTAGGAGGAAGTGGCACTTGTCTGACTGACCTAAACCCATTCTCACATGGGTAAGACGAGTTATGACTTATTACGGATTGAGGTCCATTCCTAACTCGTCTGTATCTGGACGCTGTCGTGCCCCGTTGCTGACGGCGTTGTTACGGCTCATAGCTGACCGCTCTGCCACATCTATTCAGAGGCTTGGGTAGCCGCTTGACCTCTGTTCCTCCCCCGTACAGATATTTCAGTAACACCCATAGGTGTTGGTCAGATTCAGATGACTGCTGGTTCACAGCCTACATCGCCTGTTATGCTACCCACAATGCAGGGTGGTATTTCAGCTTATTTCAGAGACTTGGGTAGGTTAGAGTCAAAGATGGGGCATTTAATCGGTAGAAACAAAGCCTGTTACATCTCCCGTACTTGGATGGTGTGAAATATAAAACGGGGTCGCAACTGAGTTGCACATTTAGCATTTCAAGTATTGACAGGACAATCATGGGGCTCTCATCCAAATATTTTCTTTACACTTACACAGAGCTAATCCATCCGAGTCCCTGATTCATACTACACGACTCTGACGGGTGGAGCAGTCTCATGTCTTCTTAAGTTATTAGGGAGAATAGATGTGCTGCTTTTACTTTTTATTCTAAACTGCAATGGCCGACCGCTTCTACTTTTTCTTGTTCAGTTAAACAGTTCTGTAGGTAGGGTACCTTTCCTTCTGTATCCTTGGATATTCAGAACAGTTTTTAGATTTCCGAATTCTTTAACCAGAGACAAACATTTACTCCAACCCTTTTCAGACAATACTATACAAGACATGACTGTACACTGATGCAATTACCTGTGTTCCCTGATCCACGATTTTCGGATGGCTGTTCTTCTGCATATGCTCTGTCCACCACCCTGACGCTCTGGCCAGCTCTCCCTTCCAATGAAATTGTCTCTCCTGGGTTCTTTGGGATCACTTTGAGTTGCGTTTGGCGACTCCTGGATTTGGCTGCAGGGCATTAGGATTCCGAAGTTGCAGGCACAAAAATTGCCCGGGAAAAATTACCACGGACTAATCTGGTGGATTGGTGGATAATTAGTTAGTAGAAAGCAAGCAACAGGACAAAACAAGCCAACGACAGTATGAGACATCGATGCAAGTAGGAATCCCCCTCACTCCGTGAACCGTTCTGTTATACCCAAAGGAAGTCATGCATTTCATTGGAAGGGGAGGTACAAACAAGGCAAGGAATCATACTGACACAATGTTGCAAGCAGTGAACAAAACCCCACTATACAAGTCTTTCATACCAGCTACGTTCTCACATCTTGAGACAGTGTTATCAGAAAGGACAGCATAAAGTGATTACGTTTAGTGGAGCTGAATATACTCCTCAGAGGTTCACACACAGTCTGAGGCAGGTGAGCACGCTTACAGTATGATGACTTTAGTCTGCTTAGGCAGATTTTCCTGAGAAAGCGGGAGCCCAAAACACGCTTATATATGCCAAAAGGGAAATACCTCAGAAGCGAGAGATGTGGAGGCAAGCATAGCTATACACGAGGCGAAGAGCCTTCATTGCAAGGACATGCACACAGTAAAGCCTAAAGCCTCACCTTGCACAGGTAAGAAACAGTTGTTTAACAATGGCAGTTTGTAGTACCTATTCAATATCGTGATGCAGCAATGTGCAAGGGGGGAGTACATTCCATTTTCAATTCTAGGCTTTCCCCCCACACGTCCTACCTGCCCAAGTAAGCTAAAAAAAAACTCTGCTTTAATCAGATTAGCCATTCCATTATTATTCAAATTGACAGATTTTATGCGATCTGCACGAACTTTACCAACTTGAGTTCCCCCTCCTAACTCATGTATGACACTGTTATGCACATTTTCCGTAAACTGTTACGTTTTGTAATCTAAGTACCCACAAGCCTCTTCCCCTACATCTCCTTCAATGCTGTCCAAATTGCCTCTGTGTATTGCTTTCCCCACCAATAGTAACAAGGAAAACATAACTATAATGCCAGTTTTCTAATGTGGGAACGCTACCCATTAATTGTGACCAACTTATTAGCCAATATATAATCGAAAAGATACCCAGGGTTTGAAATTGAGGGGAGCTGGGAGCTATTTAGCTCCTGCTTCTAGCATAGCGGAGCCTGGTTAGCTTGAAACCAACAGGTACGAGGAACTACTTTTGGCTCCTTTGGCCAACTGGTGCTTTCCAAACACATAAATATGACAGTATTTGAGAATATTAATAAAGAAGAATTAAAACACATCTAATATACATTTACACACAATGGTTCATACAAAATGGTCAAAAAAGTAAAAGGAGCATCTCTGGCAGCTCCTGGTTCCGCTATGGTAGCTCCTGCCTACCTAAGCTGGTTTTAGCGCCTGCTCATCGAATCTCAATTTCAAACCCTGGAATCCCTAAGCATAATTGTACAGATAAATACACTTTAGGGGTGCCCTGACTTGGAATGTATGTCACATCCCAGGTTATTGTCACTGCTTTCATGGGGGAAGCCTCTTTCCATGAAGCCAGGGAGGTGACGCTGCTACCTGATAGTCCCTCGGGGGGTGGTACTCAACGAGTGGATCTCATGGGGATGGAAACCCTTCATGGGACCAGTGGGAGAATGAAGTATTCACTCTCCTCATACTAGTTCCCCATATCTCTATGTGTTATAGTAGAGTAGAGGGTCTCGTTAACAATAATGGGACGAGGCAGTGGGAGACTTATCCAAAAGTAATACAACATACCACTGAGACGAAGAAGATGGCACAAGGAGGCAAACGCCCACTGTGGAACCAACTCATGCGCTACAGTTTTCAAGAGGCAGAGACAAGCATTGGCCAAGCAAACAGTTTTGACTTGTGTATATGTATATAAATTACACATTTGCCAGGCACTGCTATTAGATGCCGAGGTACTTGCACCATTCTACACCTGCTTACATCAATTGCTAGCTAATACCACTACAGCTGTGCCTGGCAAGTGCCTTTCCATACCTACACAAACGCCCACACTGTTGGCTTTGCCACTGCATGTTCCTCCTTGGTGTGTTCCCAGCCTTAAGGCTTTAAAGAGCATATTTGTGTTGCGGTTGTAGAGCCATCGTCGTTTCCCTTTCATTACATAGTTTTTATAGCCATTCCATTTGATAGCAATTCCTCCCATACAAAAGCTACTAGGAATCCAATCACAGAACTATAGCACACCACATACAATTTCCAGTAGCAACTACGCAGGGCCGGTTCATAATTTTGAGAATGGAAACAGCTACACACACATCCATGAATTTGCATCTCTCATTGCTGATTTCATTTGATCAGTTTGGTAATCTCCCCAATTTACAATCAAGGTGCTAAAGCAGAGGAGAGTTAGGGAGAGAGAGAGGGAGGGGGGGGGGGGGGGTGGTGTGTGTGTGTGTGTGTGTGTGTGTGTGTGTGTGTGTGTGTGTGTGTCTAACAGTAACACAATTGGTACCTTTGTCATGAAACGACGTTGGTGTAAACTACAGGTGCAAGTAAATCATGGAGAAAATTATTCAATACTCGGGGAACAAAAGAATAGCCACAGGCTGGAGGCAACAAGTTACTCATGTTTGTCAAATAACCAGGTCATGACAAGTTTTTTAAAAGTAGACAATGATTACTCGTTTCTGATAGATGGTACGAAGGAGTTCCAGAGGGCAAGTGCTGTAACACAAAAACTCACTCCACCAGCTTTTTTGTTTTAAATCGAGGAATATCCTGGGAGATGCTGGATCTAAGGGCACGTCCATGGACGGTTTTGGAGATACAATTGTTAAGGTATTATGGGGCCATGCTGTAAACACATTGGCGGGTGATGAAAAGAGTTTTCAACTCAACTAGAGCTTTAATAGGGAGCCAGTGTAATGAACATCAATTAGCTAAGATATGATCGAAACATTTAAGACCAAGGGCAGAGCGGAGAGCTTTGTTTTGAAGCAGTTGTAATATAGTTAGGTTTGCAGAGGAGGTACCCATCAGCAGAATGTTACAATAGTCAAGTTTGGATAGTATTAGTGCTTAGGGGAGAGGAACTGTCTGCTAAGTGAGATGAGTCTCGATGTGTAGGCCGTGGGCGAGGCATTAATATGTCTGGACATAGAGAGGTCAGCTTCCAGGTGTACTCCTAGTGTTTTTATTTTCTTCAACACCGGGATGGGCATGCCATCAATACTAAAGGATGAGAAGGGGCATCCAAATGCTTAAGTCGGTGGAGGGTGCCCATTATAAGGAGCACAGTTTTCTCATTGTTGAGGCATAGATTATGCATGACAATTCAGTTCTGAATTGTGCTGTAGACCGCATTGATAGAGTCTAAATTATGGTCACTCGAGGGGGGGGGATAAGGATTTGGGTATCATCAGCAAAATTGGTGTAGATGATATCTTTGGCGTCGAGGAGATCGAAAATGGGTTTAGTGTAGGTGTTATAGGATAGAAGTGGTAGGAGCCCTGAGGGACCCAGAGTGGAGCGGCAATAGCATCTGCCGCTGAGTCTCCAATAAAGACTCGATTAGTAGGACCGCTGAGGAATGAGTTGATCGAAGGGGTGGCTTCCTGGGAGAAGTGGATGTGTTGGAAGAGGTGTTGGCAAAGGATGTTATGATCGATCAGGTCAAAGGCCCCTGAGAGATGCAATCTGGTCAAGCGCTTTGAGTAGGCAAGTGACTGGCAAGGTCTAAGGAAGGATGGTTTAAAGTCCTTGCGCTTCATGTTGCTCTTGTTAAGGACATAGATTGGGCTAAGTGGTAGTGTAGGGGTTTTATAGGGCTTCGGTAGAGAGAGGTCAAAGTTAATTAGGAAATGGTCTGACCAAGAGACTGGCACAATGGACGAGATGTTAATATTAGAATTAACAGTGAGTATCCGTTCGAGGGTATGACCTTTAGCGTGTGTGGAGGAAGAGATAAGTTGGGCGAAACTCATGTCGCTGAGGACGGTAGCCAGCGCTGTAGCTTTGGTGTCAAAGCCAAGATTGAGGTCTCCTAAAATGATACATTTCGTAAACGGTTTCAGGAGTGGCGTAATGAGCAGTTGGTTGTCTAGATCAGGAAGGCTAGCTCCATTGAGTTGCCTATAGATCAGGAGCCGATCCGCTGTGGTTTGAGGGTCAATTGTAAGTTTCAATAGCAACATTTAGCACCCAGGGGTGGAGGGCAGTGGGCAGATTCTGATTTTTTTTTTCTTTTTTTCGATAACACGTCTTTATTGTTTTGTATAGGTGAACAAATTACAGGACCGAAGGGTCCAACCTGGTCAGAAGTGACCATTTACAAATAAACATACATGCACATAAAGCATAAAACAAAGACAAAAATAACCACAATATTTAAACATAGAAAGTTTGGTCTCAAAATGTCTCCCATCGCTCACATCGGGTGTTGAACAGGCTTTCCTCTGCGTTCAGTACTTTGTGTCTTTCGCCTAAACCACTAGAGTGCTCACTGCGCGTCTTCCCATCTCTGCCATATCTTGTCGGCCTTCCTTGGACAACCTCTTGCTGTGTACACTCTACGTTCCATCCTGATGCACACATTTACGTCTGTAATCCATTGTTCATATTGGGGGACTACCGCTAAGCCCCATAGTCTCGCAATGTTCCTTTTGATTAGTGCTGTGGTCATTGATGGGAACAGTTTCTCATATTTGGCCAGATCTCCCCCACCCCCGCTCCTCCATCCCGAGCAGTAGCAGTTTTGGGTCCCTGGATATCTCCCTTCCGAGCACGCGTGAGAGTTCATCGCAACATTGCTGCCAGTATCTTTGGATGTTGTCGCATTCCCATATTATGTGGAAGAAGGTACCCTCTTCCTTTTTGCATCTGAGGCACTGCGGATCAGTGATTTTCCCCCACCTGTATAGTGCCACTCTAGGGTAATATATCATGTGGAGTATTTTGAGCTGTACAAGTCGGAGTCTGGCCGAGATTGTCACCTCCCGGGGATACATGAGGGCCGTCACCCAGTCCTCTGCATGTATTATTCCGAGATCTCTTTCCCATTTCAGTTTCAGGCTAGACAGCTCGGTCGTGGCAAAGGAGGTTATGACGTTGTACATTGTGGATGTGATTTTAGTATCGATTTTTGTCTGGACTATGTACCTCTCAAGCTGTGTGCTTTCGGGCATATCAGCTATGGCTTGGAGATGAACTCTCAGCGCGTGCTGTAGTGTGTATAGTGGTTATGTTCGGTGGATGGGAGGTGGAAATTGGTCACTAGGGATTCAAAGGGCACTGGTTTACCTTCAGTGATTATGTCACCTATCGTGTTGATCCCAAGAGTTGTCCAATTACGCCATCTTGGGAGTTTGTCTACTTCAGGAAGGTTCTTGTTACCCCATAGTGGCTGTAGTGGGGTAATTATCGTTTCCCAGCCTACATGTTTGTGCACTGCTTTCCAGATCAGTGACATTTGCTACAGCATGGTTCTGGGGGATGTTGGGGATGCCGCCCTGTACAGGTGTTCTAGCTGAGGCCTGTTTTGTTCTACAGTACTTGATGTTCTATTGTGTGGCAGTGATTTGTCTCCATGTATCATGTCATTAACCACTGCCATTTTGCTGGCCCAATAATTGGACTGCACACGTGGCAGGCCAATCCCTTCCTCCCAAACGGAATGCTGGAGGATACACAATGCAATACGGGGGTGTCCGCCGCTCCATAGCAGTTTCCTGAGTGTGCGGTCGATGATTTGGAATTCCCTCAAAGGGATACATAACGGGGCGTTCTGTAGTATATATAAGTAACAGGGAGGGTCATCATTTTGAAGAGGGCTGCTCTGCCCAGCAGGGTCAGTGGGAGGGAGGCCCAGTGGCGAGTATCCTCGGTGAACCTGACCGTGATCGGATGGAGGTTTTTCACCACATAGTTGCTCAAGTTGCCCGTGACTTGCATACTAAGATATCGAAATTGGTTCGTCACATTTTTGTACGGGCAGTTATCTGGTATCACGAATAACGATTCATCGACTGGGAATAGCATTGATTTGGACCAGTTCACCCGGAGTCCGCTAAATGCTCCATATCTATTTTGGAGATTTGTTATCGTGGTGCAGGAGTTGTGTGGATCTTTCAGGTAGATTAATAGGTCATCCGCGTATAGGGAGACTCTATCTTCCCAGTTGTCTGCCCAACGGAAACCGGTTCATGACGTTGATGTTCACAATAGCACCGCTAAGGGCTCGATCACAAGTGCACATATTAATGCAGATAGGGGACACCCTTGTCTCGTCCCCCTTCCCAGCTCAAAGGGCTTTGAGGGCCAACCATTGACTCTCATTTCTGCCTCAGGCGATTCGTATAGCAATTGCACCCAGCTCAGATATATTGGCCCAAATCCCATTCGACTCATTATTTCCCATATCGCCTCCCAGCGTACCGAGTCGAATGCCTTTTCAAAATCTATTGCAAGTAACACCAGGGGGCCTTGTATGGTGGGAGCCTTTTCTAGTGCTGAGTGTAGTCTATGGATGTTCATGCGGGTGGACCTTTGGGGCATAAACCTGTATTGATCAGGATGGATCAATGATGTTATAGACTTCTGCAGTCTGTTAGCAAGTACCTTCGCCAAGATTTTGGTTTCGCTATTTATAAGGGATATTGGTCTATAAAAGTAAGAGCTGCATTGGTCTGGGGGTTTGTCTGCTTTGGGAATCACTATTATTGTGGCTCTTCCCAGGTCTGCGGGGAGGGCACCTTGGGTTTTAGCGTGAGAGAACATTTGCAGCAGATGTGGGGCAATTACATTCGTTCCCAGTTTGTGCCACATTTCTATTGGAAAGCCGTTTGGTCTGGGTGTTTTCCCGGTTTGGAGCTCTGACGTGGCCGCTGCGATTTCCTCCTCTGTGATGTCCCTTTCCAAGAGGGTCTGTTGCTCCGCACTGCGGGAGGGAAGTGTTACCTTGTTCAGCACAGAGATGTCAATCGGTGTCGTAGGGGGTTCATATAGGTCTGTGTAATAGGAGGCAAAACCTTCCGCTATGTCTCTGTCAGTTACCAAAGACTCAGCGTTCTCTGTTCTGATCGTTCTTGCATGGCGACTGCCCTCATCTCTTCTCCAACCATGCTAGCATTTTGCCCGCTTTGTCGCCCGTTCCATAGATCCTAGCTCTCATCGTTCTATGGGCCTGCCTTGCGCAGTCTAGTGCCACGTTTTGGAGGTGTATTTGGGCTTGTATTAATGTACGATGGGTCTCGGGTTGATCACGGTTCAGGTGGTCTGCTTCGGCATGTGTGACCTGTCGCCCCGCTGCGGCCATGCTTTGTAAATGCTTTATTTTGTGTGCCGCGGTCCAAGAGATAATCTCGCCCCGCAGTACCGTTTTGTAGGCTTCCCACAGCATGCCCGGGTCATCTACTGATCCGGTGATCAGTTCGAAGTATTTTGTGGTCGCTGCTTGTGCTTGCTCTACTAGCTCGGGAAAACCTAGGTAGTAATTATTGAGGCACCAGGTGGGGGGGTGGGCGTGGTCTGGTTGTGGTTAGCTCAATCAGCAAAGGGGAGTGATCTGATATGCCTCGGGGCAGTAGGGTCGCCTTGGATGCTCTGTGCATTTCTGGTGTCGGGAGGAAAAGGTATTCTAGGCGGGACAGTGAAGCATGCACCCCGGAGTGAAATGAGTATTCCCTCACCCCCGGGTGGAGGTCCCGCCACACATCGCTCAGGCCTAGTGCCGTAGCGAATGTAGCTAGTTTGGTGCGAGTGGGTGGGTTTCTCCCCCTTAGGTGTGTATGATCTGTCTCTACGTCCATAAAGTTAAAGTCCCCACCAATAATAATAAGATCAGACTGATCTCTAGCAATCATGGGCGTGAATTCTTCTATTAGCGCAGGCAGGAGTGCCGGGGGGGCATAGACCACTAGCATCATGATGGTCTGGTTCCAGAGTGACCCGGTCACATGTGCGAATCTACCACTAGTATCCTGTGTCACTCTTGTGAGAGTGAGGGGTAGTCTTTTATGTACCAGTATAACGCCACGGGAGCCCATGGTGAAGCCAGCATGTATTGCCTGTTTATAGTTGGTACGTTTAAATAGATTACATGTGGTGCCGGCCATGTGTGTTTCGGTCAGGAAGACTATATCCGGTGTGTGTCTGTTTAGGAATTGTGTGACCAGTCGTCTTTTGATTCCCCCTCCCAGCCCATTAACATTCCAGGTCATGACTCGGAGGACCTTTGTATCAGTGTTTGTGGCGGCCATTCCGTACGATAAGTGGGGCATCGGGTGTGTTGTCACGCATCGCACACAGGTGTAGCCATGGCTGTGTTGACTGTGCAGGGTACGTGCAGTATGCGTGAGAGACTTCTTCCGGACCAAGAAAATAAAACTCTTCATCATTAACCAACCCATCCCCCCCCCCTATACACCACCCAACTAGAAGTATCTGTCGCCCGAATTGTTCACAACAATAAGTACAGGCCATTGTGGCCAACAACTAAACAAACAAGTTCTCCTCGTGGTGCAGGGTTCCTAAAACGCCACACGAGAGGGGGGGGGGTCGCTTCCTTGGTGGCCGCCAGAGTGTTTCTTATCTTTTTGGTCAACATGCAGCGTTGTGTAGTTTGTGTCCGGTGATTATCATTCACTGTCATTCCATCTCTTTGTTTCGTGGGTCCATCACTGATTGTTGTGGACGCAGTGGGTCTCTCTCTTGTCGGGCACGTGGATTTCTCTGTCTGTTGTTTCTCAGAGCTCTCCAGTCTCCTTTAATATGGGTTTCAGCCCATCTCCAGGCTTCCTTTGGATCGGTGAAGTGGACTGTTGTTCCGTTGTGGTATATTTTGAGTTGGGCCGGGAAGAGGAGGCCGTATTTGACATTGAGGACGTTCAGCTGTTTCTTCAGGTGAGCAAAAGATTGCCTCGCTTTCTGGACCTCCCTCGTGTAGTCAGGAAAGAAAGCAATTTTGGTGCCGTTGTATGTCAACGTCCCTTTGGCTCTCGACCTTTGGAGCAAAGCGTCTCGATCTCTGTAATTGAGGAGTTTCGCTATCAAAGTACGGGGTGGCGCCCCAGGGATCGGTTTTCCAGATGGTATACAGTGTGCTCTCGAGATCAAGAAGAATTTGGAGAAGGCGTCAGGTTCGAACGCGTTCGTAAGCCACTGTTCAAGAAATATCTCCATGTTAGGCTTTCTGTTTTCTCTGGTAGGCCGGGGATCCTGACATTGTTGCGGCTGGATCGGCCTTCACTTTTGTTCATTCTTTCAGCCATTGTTTTAAGCTCTGTCCTGACCCCTGCCAGTTGTTGCATTTCTCGTATACCTTCCTCAGCGTCAGAAATGCGCTGCTCCGTCTCCCCAGTACGGGATGTCAGTTTTTGTAGTTCATGGCGCAGGAGTGACACATCCATACTTATGCCATCCATTTCTTGCTCCATGGAGGCTCGTGAGTCAGCTATGGCGGCCATGACATCTTTCAGGGACAGTGCTGTTTCTGAGTTGGGAGCGCTGGCGCTCATCTCTGGCTCGTCCGGATTTTGTGTGGACAGGGTAGTGTATTGGTCCATTTTGTGCTGTACAGCCTGTTTTTTCACTTTCTTTTCTCATTGTGGCCGTGTTCCCCATCCCCATTGTCTAGAGGATAGTATTCCTTGAGATCAGCGCAACAAAGGGCGCGCGCTCTTCTTCACAGCGTTGTCTTTGATTCGATTAGGTCAGCTTGTTTTATGCAGAAAAGTCAGTTCCTTGTTAAGTATAGAGTGGTTGTGGTAGGATCGCGTACACCGCAGTGTTGACAGCACAGTTTTGTCATTCGGTGAGCAGTATTGTCCAGAGTAGAGAGTTCTCTGTGTGGTGCAGGCCTAGCAGGCTTTTCTCATCGGCCAATTTTGCCGGGGGTTTGCATTAGTGCCGGCAAGGTAGGCGCACTGCCACTGCAGGATTAAGGGTGCACCTCGGGCAACCCTGGTGGCTGTGTTGGCAACAGTTCCGTCACCACAATGGGGCCCCTCGGTGTCCGACCCCTTCCTGGTTCGGGGTGGCTATAGTCCCGACCCCCAAAACCCAGGCTGAATGTGTACGGTGCGGCAGGAGCCAGGTCCATAATGTTCAGTCGGTGGACCCCTCAGTAACCCGGCAAGTTTTGCTTTCTTGTGGGGCAGGGCACTGGACTGCTTGCTGGAGCTGTTGGGTCAGAGGGTTGCCCGTGTCCGGGTCGCTGTCCACTCCGTGAATTTTCTTGGGGGCGCTTACTGGGTGAGGCGTCTGTTTATGCCATGGCTTGCTGTTCGGGTGAGTTTTGGGGCCTTCACCGAATGCTTATACGCTGTGGGACGGCCTCTGCAGCTCCAGTGTGTTCGGGGTCGCTCGTGTTTCGAGCCGCAGTGCCAGCTATGGCGTCAGGGTGGTCCGCTGCCCACTGTCGCCTGCTTTACTCAATAGGGAGTTGGGGGGTGTCCCTCTGTTGGTTCCGGCTCGGATCACTCGCATCCAGCCCCCACGGGCCAGGCGACCTGTTAAGTCGGCACAGTGTGCGCGCTGCCCCAGGCAATCCCGCATGTTGCATTTGCCTCAGTGTTCGTCCGTCACTGTCGCGCCTCCTTTTATTCCTCCTGTATTCAGCTGGTGTGAGTGTGGCTACCCAGGCGAGCCTCCCTCCGGAGGGCATTCAGCCTAATCTCCGCTGTAGTGCTCCGCCGGGACTCAGGAGTCGGGCGGTGGAGTTCCGGGCACCGTGGGAGTTTGCCGCCGGACGTTTGCTGCAGCTGTGGCCGTCTGTCTTTTCGTCCCGGCTCGATCTGGCGTCAGGATTGGATCCGCTCAGCAGTGGATCAGAGGACGCTTCCTCGAGTTTTGCCTTGATCATCTGCCTCTGCGCTTCATGCCCCTTCACTGCATGCTGCATGCTTTTCTTTCTGTCATTTGTTACGCTTGAGCAGGATATTATTCAGGATGTTTAATGGCGGCCGCGGGAGCTCAAAGACTTCACGTCCGCATTGCCTGCTAGCTGGCCACGCCCCCCAGATTCTGAAATTTAAGGATGATTTGTGCGATTAGGGTAACTCCGCCTCCAATGCCGACAAAACTGTCAAATCTGTAGATGGTAAAATATGGCGGGATAGCCAGGCTGAGCAGGCGGCCAGAGGCATCGTGGAGCCAGGACTCAGTAATGGCGAGGGTGTCCAGGTTCAGCCCAAGGATTAGGTCGTGAATTTCCACTGCATGTGCACCGAGAGATCTCACGTTGATAAGGGCACACTTCAGAGAGACTATTAGCTGGGGTAGAGTTTCTCGGCTAGTGGGTGGTGCTGAGTACCCTAGTAGGCAGGGGACAAGTGGGGGAGGTAGCCCATGAGATAGTGATAGGGCCCCCAGGGTTGGAGAGGTGCCGGGATTTGGTGATGTCAGTGGTTCTGGATCGAAGTCTGAATAGGCGTGCTGCGTCAAGACATGGTACAGTATGGGTGTGGGAGGGTCATATACGATTAGGTGCTTCAGGGGAGGCAAGGTGCACTGGGCTGGTGGGGTCAGTTGTTCTTGATCTGAGTCTGTAAGAGCATGATGTGCCAAGACAAGCAGCAGTGAGCACATTGCTGGGGCCATGTGTCCAGATTGGTATTGGAGTATGGTAAGACTGGGATCAGGGAAGGAGTGGTAGCAGTGAAGGCTATGTGGGGTTGCAAAGTAGCATGGGTGTGGCCATGAATGGGTTTCAATGATTGGATGCCCAGTTGTGGTCTGAAAGTGGCATCAGAGGGCTATGGGGGAGCTGGCTCATGGTTTGGGGCAGCTAATAGGCATGCCAGGTATGCCAATCCAGTCAAGGGAGAGCAAAAAAGGGAAAGGGAGTCCGAGGAGGACTTCAGAGAGTGGTCAAGGATTTGACGGTATTGTCTACAGAGGCATCAAGTGTGGCATTATAGCAAGGGGTATCTACTTGAGATAAATGTAGGGAAGGTATCCGCTGGGATATTGAGTCACAGGTAAGAACTTCGGATGGAACAGATAGTAGGTGGGAAGCGGCAGCAACATTACTATGGTCAGTAGCAAAACGATCTAATTCATCACCATACAAAGGGGTACAAATAAGTTATTACTAGCAACGCAGTGCATAGCCGAACCTGGTACAGGTGCAGAAAGAACAGATGAGTTTTGGTATGCTTCCAGACTGTGCAGAGCATAATAGGCATCACAGTAAGAATTACAACATGGCATGAAAATAGTTAGAGAGTACAGCCCATTGACCGCATTTGGCATACGGTTAGCCCCTGTACAAACCGAGGAAGGGTGATGCAAGCAACACTGTGTGCCCATGCTTGACATTTCAGAATTGATTACACCTTTATTAAGCTGAAGAGCAAACGAAAGCGGGGTGTTAGTAGGCATACAATGTCCAGAGCCAAACGGTAACATTGCGCCGGTATGGGAGTGTTGTAGAGAGGCGAGTCATAGGTGGGAAGACAGGCAGGTAAAAGATTAGCACCACAATGAAAAATGTCAGTTTGTGGTTCAGTAGACAAGGCTGAAACAATCGAAGCAGAAACATTAGCTGGCGGGCTCACCTCTGCAGTTAAAGGCAGCTTGTTGGCGTCCTGTGTGCTTGGATCTGTAGCGTCCGGCTGGTGGTGGCAATGCGAACAGGGGTGAGCCTGTTGGTGTGGGACTGTGCATGGTAGAGAGGCGAGCAGGATCAGGGGAAAAGGGTGCAGGGGGGCGATACCGGACATTATTACTCAGTGAGTATGCAACGGCAGACTGACCAAATGAGAGAGCATTGAACGGTGAGGAGCGGTTGCGCCTCTTACCTGTGGCAGGTGGCATGCTTCAAGGTGCTGATCGCATCGACCGAGTGTGGGAAGGTACGCAGCCTCCATCGTATCAGTGTGAAAGTCAGCACATGAAGGCAGAATGGCAGCCATGGGAAGACGGGGAAAGACAGGGGCCTTAGGCCCAGGCCTTTGGTCTGAGCCCGGCTTGCCTCCTGGCTCAGCTGAGTCACTCTATTTGCTACAGGTGGCATCCAATCGGCTTCCCTTGTGCAGCCAGGTGCTTCTTCGGTCTGTTGAATGAGGGCAGGAAGGCAGGGAATGGTGGCGGCCATCTTAAAAGTGGATTTCTTTCCAGTGGTAGTTAATGATGAAAGTATGGCATCGGTGAGTGCCTGGATGTGAAAAGGCACTACACAATCACACATGCACTGCTGGGGAAAGACGGGGGCCTTAGACCCAGGCCTTTGGTCTCGGCCCGGCTTCGACTCCCGGCTCAGCTAAGCCACTCCATTTGCTCCAAGCGGCATCCGATCAGCTTCCCTCCTGCAACCGGGTGCGTCTTTGGTCTTTTGAATGAGGGCAAGCAGGCAGGGTACGGTGGCAGCCATCTTAAAAGTGGGTTTCTTTCCACTGGTAGTTAATGATGGCAGTATGGCATCGGTGGGTGCCTGGATGTGACTTCCTAGGGATAGTTGCCTGAAAGGGGGAGGAGGATGTGGGTGTCTGCGAAGTTCGTATATGAAATGCAGAGGGCGTCAAGGTGGTCAAAGAGAGGTTTGTGTACATGTAAAGTGTGGGGGGAGATGCAGGAACCTTGAGGGGACACCGCAGGTCACCGGCGTGGGTGGGGTTGCAAAGTCGTTCATGAAGACACAAGTGGATTTGTTGGCCAGGATGGATCTGATCCAGTTGCTGGCAGGCTCGGAAAAGTTGGCTGTTGAAGGGAGGTGGTTGCATAGGGTTTGGTGGTCAACGAGGTTGAAGGCCGCAAATAGGTCCACCATAAGAAGCAGGGATAGTTTTCCAGCGTCTCTAATGTGATCAAGTTGGTTTTTAAGGTCGAGCAATGGGGTTTCAGTTCGGTGCCTTGGGCGGAAGCCTGATTGTCGGATACAGAGGATGCAGTTTTCTTCTAGGTGTTGTTGGCTCTGGCGGTAAGCTGCGCGGTCTATGATTTGTAGAATGAAGGGGATGATGGTGATGGGTTGAAAGTTTGTGGGAGTGACTGGGTCGAGCGAGAGTTCTTTGAGTAGCGGGAGGATCCATGCTTCTTGCAGGGAGGCTGTGACAAGGTTTGTTCAGTTGGAAAAATTGATGATTGCGGTGATGACTGGTGCAAATGCCTCATTGCAGTCTTTGATGATAGGGGCAGGCCAGGCGTCGTCTTTGCAGCGGGATGGTTTGAGGCTTTTGAGGGTGTTGGCCACTTCCTGCTCTAATACGGATGGATTTCGAAAGGTGGGGGCGGGGGGATTTGGGAGGCGTGAGGGTGGTGGGTGGAGGCTTGGCGCTAATGGGCAGTTGTTTGGATCAGATTTTTTCATGTAGGGTTCAGGATTTTTCCAATGAGGTCTTCTTGTGCCTTAGAACACCTGGTATTGTCTATGATAACGTCTACAGGAGGAGTAGCGGGGGTCTCAGGTTCTAGCAGGATAGCGAAGAGCTCACAAGTGTTGGATTTAGCATAGTCTATTCTGAAGTTGTAGTGCTGTCTTTGGCCGTGTGCATAGCTTTTCTGTAGTCTTTAGTAAGGGTCATGAAGTGTAGCTTGTTGTCTGAGGAGGGGTCTTTTTTCCAGGCCGTTTCTGCAGCACATTTCTTAGTTTGAGAAGGGCAAGGGTGTTAACAGCTTGCAGTAATGAGCTGTATCGACAAGGACTTCTGGGTTGGTTGTTAGATAGGTGAGGTCTTTGAGGTCGGTGAGGAGTGGTAGTAGGCGATCTTTGTTGAGTTTATTGGTGCAGCTGGCTAGGGCTTCTGGTCTGGCTGAATGGATGGGGCTTGGACATTTGCTGATGGGGATGTGGAAGGTGTTGATGCGATGATTAGACCAGGAACAAATTGTGATGGTTGGACTCAAGGTGTTGCAATTGAGGTCTGCTATCCACTCAAGGGTGCGTCCCTGAATGTGGGTGGGTTTGCATGTCCCTGTGTGAAGCCTAAATGGTTAAGGGTGTTGCTAGGCCTTTTGCATGCGTGTCAGTGAGGTCCTTTAGACCTAGGTTGAGGTCTCCTAGTATCAAGATTTTGGAGGTAGGGTTGATGTTTGAGTTGATGATCTGCAGGAGGTCCTCTTCGAAGGATTGAATAGACCCTGGGGGCGGGGGCGGTAAATGAGAGGAAGTTTGTTAGTATTAGTTGGCGAGAGCAAGAGTTTGATGGAAAGCATTTCACAATTGGGTTAAGGGCTGGTATTAATGGATCTGATGGCAATGGTGTTTTTGTAAATTAGGGCAACACCGCTGACTCTGTTGTTTGTCGTTGCCGAGCATGGTGTATCCTGGGGGAATGGCAATTGATGAGGAGGGACCACCTGAGGGTGAAGTCTGTTTTCTGAGATGGCAAGCAGGTCAAGTTCTTGGTGGTTAAAAGATCGAAGATTTCTGGGGCATGAGCTGGGAATGATCTAGAGTTGATCAGAGTGCATTTGAGAGGAGAGTTGGTGGGTGTCGTTTGGGGCCTGTGGGAAGCATGGGAGTGGAGGAGGCAACGGTGTCAGTAGTGTAGGCGGGATAAGGTGAATGGAGGGTTGGTTGGATTGTTTTAGTCTTGGAGCTGTGAGCTTGTTTGGCTGGTGTCAAAGGGGATTGAATTGTTTGGTTGGAGGTGTGAGTTGAGTGCTGGTAGGAAGCTGGCGGGAGGAATGGTAGAGTAGTGTGGATGGAGCTTGGGCAGGGAGCGGGATGCAGGTGGTCAGTGTGTGTTTTCGATGCCTATGGCTGTTGTGACTCCTGGTGGGGTAAGAGCCAGGTGGGGGAAGATGGTGTCGAGTGACATGGTTCCAGAAGGTGCAGGTAAGATAGCTGCTGTATCTAGTTTTGGCACCTGTGTGCTTACCTGAGACTTGGAGCTACAGATGGGAGGAGTTAGTCAGTGGAGCAGTGCAAGGTGGTGACGGGCTTTCTGAGCCCAAGGTGGTAGAATCCTGAGGACGCCCCCACCACTGTGCCTAACACCTGCAGGGCACAACACCGCGCCGTTTGCCTGCGCAGACTTTACCAGCAAGTTTTTAAGCAAGGATGGTGGATTTTGCAAATGTTGCATAGCACGTAGCGGACGTTTACGGGAGGTCCAACAGACGGTTGGGCAGCAACCTGTGCCTCACAGCACTGCGCCCTTTTCCTGTGCTGGCTTCATGTACTGGTCAATCTGACCCTGCTTAGAGGAGTGCTCAGTGTCTTCAGAGCCGTCTTAGCAAATGAGTCAAGGCTGCTCGTCTTCTTTGCCTGCCAGCCAGCCTGCCCGCTCTGCCCCCGGCCTCCCCGCGTACAGACTGAGTAATTAAACGCAGGATCTCTGCAATCCAGCCCCCAGCCAAAGCAGGTGCTGTGAAATGGAGTTGGATCAGTACAAACATGTGCTGCAATCTCCTACTGTCAACACACTATGCAATGGCCCGTGGCATTACACTTTCACCCTGACTAGTAATAATTCAGCATATTAAATAAGTGTAGAAAGAACCAGATCATGAACAAATTACTTTCATGTATATAAACCGCCCTCCTGCAAAAGGCAGGTCTGAATCCCAGGGAGGCCGCAAACCTAAGACTGATTACAAATGTACAATTTCTTTTTAAAAATCATTGACATAATAGCTGCTATGCAGTTCCAGGAACATCTAATCAAGCCACTGAGGGTACCTTAGTATCATCATAACTTTATTCAGCAATGAGCCATTGAGGTTTACACATCAGTATGAAAAAACACCAAATATAATACATCATAGATAAATTACAAGAAGGTGTTTAATCAATTTGCAAGAAGCTTTAAGTAAAAGATAGTCAAGATGGCACTCAGCTAACACACAAGTGATTCAGTTCATAGCATGGGTAACTCAACATGAAACTCAATGATGACCTAATGCTCTTAGTGGAAAGTTTACCCTAAAGTTCTGTACGGGAGGGATCACCTAAAGGCCTGTTTCCTAAAGTGACAGCATTTGCTCCTGAGAGCATGGTCCCCTGCGGCATGTTATCACAGGGCAATGGGCTTAACTTGGTTGAGCTATTTGCCGGGTGCTGACATCTCCTGGTAAAGCTCAGTAGGACGTTAGCTCACTGGGATCTTGAAAATTGTATGTAATGGAGTCAAATGCATTGCCTCTCTGACTATAAATCCAGTGTGAAATTTGCTCTTGGGTTATGAATAAACAACACCTTGCGCCGGATCCAGTGAGTGCACTTATTTAAAAGTGCCTCGCCGGGCTCATGGTAATTTGGGGCCAGTTCGGGAATCTTATGGAGATATGACACCCCTGTCCCGGATGCGGTTGACATACTGCTTTTAGCTGTTAAAGTGAAAGGGAGATTACCAAAACCTAGTTGTTACATTAACTGAAGTTTTATTCACCCTCCATACCCTGGCTACCTTAGGGCCAGGAGGTTGGAACAGTAAAGGTAAGGCAGGGCATTGACTATTCCCACCATAGTCACCATTATTTTAGATCTGTTTTAGGCAGGGCCTTGTCGTCCACTGATGCAATTACAGGATGGAAACTTCCTACGGCCCCGTCAATGAGGCAACTACCTACTTGCATAGCACTATTGTTATTGGCACTTTTTTCAAGCAAAGGTAAACCAACTTCTGGGTTTTTGTCAAAAATCCTCCTTCCATCCAGTTTGTCATTCAGTAGCCCCTCCTTAAACATGACACTGCTAACCACCTCAGTCAAAGATGGAACTGGATTTTGTAGCATAAACATTCCGGCTAACACAGTGCTACATTGACAAACATTTGACATTTTTCACCCTTCATCAAGCTGAGTCTGAATAAAGTCTCCCGCTTGCCCACAAAAAGGTAAAGTACTACGTGGGCCATTATTATTATAATCATAATTCGCATTTAAATAGCACTACGAACCCTCTGGCATATGAGCGCTGCTTATTATTACCCACAGTGAGTGGTGCTCATTTATTGATCTCGGAAGGATGAAAGGCTGAGTTTGACCCTGCCGGGATTTGAACCTGCGTCGGCAGGCTCTGCACATGTCAAAGCAAGCACTCTACTCGCTGTGCTATCTGACCAGCTTGTATCTGGCAGAGAGTCACTAGATACCCCGAATGAGGAGGGCTGCACCCTCTTTTCTGCATTTCCCCTATTTCCAGTCGCTGAGATTCCGTCAATCAGCACTCCACTGTTGGAGGAGCCCTGCGGGCTGGGGCTTAATATAATAGACTTAAGGGAACATGAAGGCTCATCAGGAGCAGGCATCTTAGGTTGCATTGCATTTCCCACCCTATAAGAGGAGTGCACATTGCGGATGAAACAGCAAAGATTGCAGATGTCTTGATCGTAATACGTGAAATGGGGATAGATGTCCCAGGTTCGAGGCCAATAACACCACCTGTACTCACCCGGGGCTGACTTCAGCAGTGGTTAGTTGAAGCACAAGTTCCACACCTTCAATGGGCAGACACAAATCCTTTCAGGCTTGATGAGGGCGCTAGTGTTTAGTACAGCAGGCCCCCCCTCGAGCCCCCCACTGACCCCCAGGGATCCATGCTGACTCTGGTGCCAAATGATCCCAAAAAGTGGTTGATTTTGCTATTTCGGGAATAGCCTTCTCCCGAAGACTTAAGAGTACACTGGGATGGGCACAATTCTGCGTACTGCGGGTAAAGTATCTGCTGCCAGTATTGTTCTTTGTACTAGCAGTGTTTTCCATTTCGGCAAGAGAACAGGGCAGATGCAGGGGGCACTGACATATCAGAGATACCGTGGGTGACAAAAGTAACACAGGTATCGGATGTTCCCATAGCCAGTAAATCCATTGAATGCACTGTTTCCTTTAAAATCAATTGTGCCGATCAGATCAATTATATGCTACACCAGTGCAGCCCCGCTTAATCCACTGTCCTTATCGTGTCAGGAAAAGCAAATTAATTCAATTGATGCTTACCTTGACTCTCACCTGGTCTACTGAAGTGCTGCTTACCTAAGGGTATTCTCCCATTAAGACCCAGAGAATCCTCTATTCAGGTGGCCAGGGGAGGGCCATCGCATTTGGATCACAACCCTGGGGGAGGACAAGCGAGGATTACCTGGGTTGGGCAATCCCAGGTTGCCTTTGTGGGAATACCCCAGGTGAGACATAATATTCTGATGGGGCGACAGAAGAGGAGGAGGAGAAGGAAGTTCCGGAAGCCTTCATACGATACGTTGATTCCCGTCACCCTAATCCAGGTCTCATTTTACCTAAATCCAATCCCATGAATGACCCAACGGGGAGGAAGGAAAGAGTCAATTGCCCAAGGTGTTGAAGGAAGAAAAATCAACTAACACCAAATCAGGAATCTAATGTTACTATCCATTCATCCTCTACCAATTTAAATCACAGGGAATACCATCAAAATTCATGTTTGTATAATCAATCATCAGGAATATGGAAGGTGGCGACCATCCCATTGAGGAAAAACCAGGCTAAAGGATTTCCCTATGTCCATTGTCGATTTCCTGATGGAATAGCGTGAAATAGATCTATCCTCCAAAACCCTTCCATCACCCTCTCCCCATTTCCAACCAATACTGGGACGAGGAAGAGGCAACTGGGAGCAGTGAAGATTACCGATAGAAACAACATGGAGAAAGTAAGGGAAACCTAATCTAGAAAGAACTGAAGTTGTCCCATTAATGGAGTCAGACAGGTTCAGGCAATTAATAATGACCAAAAGTTCTCTTTATAAGGTGTGTTGAAAAAGTATATTCTCAAGGAATAACTTGTTTCTAATATATGGAAATGAACACTTCTGGTGCAAACGGGTATAGTCCCTGGGACTGTGGAGACTCAAAGTAACGTATATGCAAAAAGCCTGTTGTTGTCAACAGGTAACCCATTTGCACTCTAATCAGACGAAGGGCCCGATTCACAGAACGTTTTCCTATGGGATTGCGACATTGTAAAACGCTTCTGTGAATCATGCCTTGAGTCTCTTTATATTGTTCATACAGGTACATTCAATTGACTAATGCTTTATAGAAGGCTGTTCTTAAGTTCCTTTTTGTATTAACAATTATGAATATTGGAGAGGCCCACATGAGACCAATCAACATATCTTTATTGATGGTTTTTAATTTCCGGCGTGCTGTCTCACCCAGTTTTTTGGTTTTAAAGTGAAAATAATAACACATACATGGTGCTTTTACAAATCCTTAGGAGAGTGTCAAACAATTAACCCTAACACAAACCACTGTGTTTTTACAAACAGACAATTCAAGCAGAGGTTCAGACTTTGCCAACACGTTTCGGATATTCAGTATCCATCTTCAGGGCTCTGAGTTCTATCGCTTCATAAAAAATATATCTATGTTTACATGTTCATTTGTATGTCTAAGGTAAATAGCAAATTATAATATTACTACATGTAGTTTAAATTACTATACACGATCACTACAATGTACTAATTAACTTTCACAAGATAGCGTAACAGGTACTAACTTTAAGCAGTATCTAGTAACCTTGTAAGAAGATTCCAACCTATAAAGCATAATATGTAGATGAAATGTCAGTTGCTAAATCCTTACAGTGATAAGAGCCTGTTCCACCAATATCTATCTCCAACTTGCCCAGCCTAGGACAATCCGACTCCCACTGGGTGAACCCGTAATACCCAGGCCTTCAGTATCTGGTCTTCTGCCTCTCTTCTGTGAAACTATTGTACAAAAAAGAAGCCATTAGAGGCTCTGCTACATTCATGACTAAACACACACAAAAAAGTGTATCAAATTTAAACGATTCTAGGCTGGCTTTCATTAAGCTGGTAGTCAGTGGGTTAATCCGCATCAAGTTACATCCCAACCTTTCTCATGAGCCCCAAGGCTAACACTTACTTGATTAACTTGCACATTAACTTGAAGGCGGTAGCCTTCTTACTTGGGGCAATAACTAAGGATAATGTTAATTAGCAGTTGCCTCGCCAGTATGACACGAGCCGTGGTTCCCCTGAGGATCTGTACCATAAGGATACAGTCACCTTCTGTTCAAAGAATAATCCACTAACTTTAATTACGTGGATGTGCGTCCGTTTGTTCTACACAGAGAGCAGGGCAACCAACGGGAGTGTGGGTCTGGTGCCCACACCTTCATGTCAATACTAAGGGTCACTATGGCAACGTAAGGCATGCAGAATGCACGGCAAACGTTTGCAGCGGCCAGCAAGCTTGTGGCTGCTGACAAACTTATTGAATGTTTGGTATATTCCAACTGATCTATCCCAATGGGGCCAAAATCCACCTCTGTTCAGAAAGAGGGCTTCAATCTAGAAACTATTATGTGGTGTAATGTTAAATTTGGAATTGGATCATATTTTATAATTTATTTCTCATTTTGTGTAGCACGCCAAAAGGATGTTAGTCATGTGGCATTTAGCAAGTGACATTGGACCTACACATTTGTACCCCGATTCTCTCAGGCCAATGGCCCTCTCTGTTCAGAAAAAGAGTGAGGGCCTCAATCTTGAAACTATTTTGTGGTGGGAGGTTTAATTCGGATGTGGATTATTCTCTAACTCATTTTTCAGTGAGTGCAGCACAGATAATAGATGTAATAATCATGTGTTATTTGACAAGTGACATTTGACCTTCACATGTGTATCCCAATCCTTTCAGCCCTATGGCCCGCTCACATTTTAGCCAGGACTGACCGGGCCATGATTTACACAAAATACATCAAGTCCCAATCACTGTTCGTCCCCCGTGGGTCAAGAGAGTCCAGTGTCTCTATCCATGGTATCTCTCTTTGTAGCGCTTTTCTCTGCAGATCTCCACCCGTGCTCCCCACAGACACTTGTTCTAATATGACACATTTCAATTGTGCTATACTATGCCTTGCCTCTATGAAGTGTGTGGCTACTGGTGATTTTAGACTCTTAGTTCGTATTTTGGACATGTGCTGAGTCCATCTCATTTTTTTTCCTTGCGCATAGTCATCCCCACATAGTAGAGTCCACAGGGGCATTTTATGGCATATACCACATTCTTATATTCACAGGTGCACGAATGTCTTCCCTGAATGTGGGTGTGTTATTTTGTTTCCTCCTATGTTGCCGCGCTGTTGGCATTTGCAACAGAGTTGCATCCCTCTGTGCTGTTCTTTGGTGTTTTCTTTTCAGGCAGTTTTGCTCTCACTAACGTATTTCTAAGTGCTTGACTATTTCTATAGGCAAAGGTGGGAGGTTCGGGGAAGAGCCTATGTAAAATGGGATCAATTTGCATAATGGTCCTCTTGATACTAGTACTTTGCATTGAATGGGTAGTAACGTATACCAGAGGGAAAGCCATCCTAATGTCTATCTTGGAAAGTTCTCAACTTTCTCTGATATGTCCTTGATCAAGTCAGTAATCTTATTTTCTCTCCTGAAATTTGATTTGTAGTTCCATTGCTTGTTTCTTGTTTTCATCTTCACTGAATATATTCCCCCCTGTACCTAAGAAACTGACTAAACGGTGCGCTGTCTACCGTACGTCTTAGATGGAAACTGGTTGCAAGCAGTAGGCTGTTCCTGTCGGTTGGTTTAGAGAAGATCTTGGTATTGAGGCCACTTTTCTCATAATGTACTTCTGCATCCAGAAAATGTATTCTCGTGTCACTGGACTGCGTTGTAAACTTAATCTGAGGGTGCATGTTCATCTCAAAGAACCTGTCTAGTTAGTCTACAGGTCCCCTCAAAATTCCAACTACGGTGTCTATATATTTTACGAACATTGAGAGATGTTGCATCCATCTCACTGAATTCAAAACATTTTCAGTTTCCTAGTAAAGCATATAATTGTTGGCGTAGCTGCCCCCATACTCGTGCCAGATGCTTGCAGATAGAATTGCTTGTCAAATTTGAAGAAGTTGTTCATCAGTACTAGTTTCAACAATGTCAGTACAAAGACTGTGCACCTGTGTACGATATTAGTATACAATAAGGTCACATCCATTGTGAACAACGTGTCCCGTCCCTTTACAAACATTCCTGTTGTCGATTTTCTGATAGAATAACGGGGAAATAGATCCATCCTCCAAAACCCTTCCATCACCCCCCCCCCCTTTTCAACCAATACTGGGGCGAGGAAGAGGCAACTGGGAGCAGTGAAGATTACCCAAAGAAACAACAATGGGGGAAGTAAGGGAAACCTAATATAGAACGAACCAAAGTTGTCCCATTAATAGAGTCAGGCAATTAATAATGACCACTCAGACCTGACTCCACTTGACTGTTTTTTCAACTCTAAAAGGTGTGGTTTTTCACAAGGAATCGCGCGAGCTGGGGATGCTGTCAAGACCCGATAAGCTAAGGAGCAGAGAGCAGAAGTAGTAAAAGCATGGAGGAGAACGGCATGCTGAGACTCTGGCCCAGTGTTTGTGAGGGGCTGCAGTATGGCTAGGGAGTCATGCCTCCAAGGAGCCAGAATAAGACAGCCTGTCTCCTGCTGGTGGTGTATGGGGAAATGCTTGTGTGCCGGTCGCAAGTGTGTCTGAGGGGGCAGGTGGCGAGACCCTGACCTCAACCCTGTGTATCCAGAGGAACTGCTTGTCAACGCAACGCTACCTGGTGAGTGAGAGAGAGAAACTCGGGATCGTGCGTTTGACTGAAGCGGAGTGGGAGAAAGACAGTTTTAAAGCGTCACAGAGCGGAAAGTTTGAAAGTGTGCAAACGACAGAAAGTATAAGAAATAAGCAGAAGAAGAGAAATGGAAGGAAGGAAGTTGCGCTACTGGCGTGGAAGAAGAGAAAAGCAAAAGAAAGGCATGTGAAGAGTTTAAAGAGTGCAAAGCGTACACGGTAATGAGGACAGTGTGTTAGGCGTGCAGGAAGCATGAGAAAGAAACGGACAAGTGCAAGAGTGCACAGTGAAACAAAAGGATGTAAGGTGCACCAGAGGCACAATAATCAAGTAAAGGAAAGTGCAAGAGTGTACAGTGGAACAAAAGGAACAGCAAAGGGAAGGTGCAAGTGTGCATGAGCAAGAAGTCGAGGAAAACAAGAAGGGGTGAAGGAAGCACCTGAAGGTGAAAGGTTTAAAAAGAAGAGCAAGGAATAAAGAGGGGTTGCAGATCAGAGTGGTCGCGCCTAAGAGGAGCAAAGAACCAGGCGGTTTCTAAAGTAAAGTCTCCAATTGTACACCACAAAAGTGAAGTGTGTGTGAAAGAACTGTGTTTAAAAGGAAAGGTACATCCTGACAAGTTGAACTTGTGTTTGAAACCAAAAATGGGCCTAAGCTTGTGGGAGGGAACCCTGAGAGGCCTAACAAAGAAAGCAAAGTGCATCTTGATTAAACTGAATTTGTGTTGGAAACTGAAAGGGACGTGAGCTTGGGGAAGGGAACCCTGAGAGGCCCAACCAAGTATGAGACTTATTGTTTTTGTACTGTTGAAAGGAATAAAGCTTGGTGAAGGGAATCCTGAGAAGCTTCACAACGAACTGTGTTATATTTCTTTTATGGTGTTTTGAACTTGGACAAGTTGAAATGGGCCTGAGCTTGGTGAAGGGAACCCTGAGAGGCTAACATGTTGTTTTGATTGACGCTTGGGGTATGGAACCCTGAGAAACTTAAACAGGAACTGTTATATTTCTTTTGTGGTATTTGCAACTTGGACAAGTTAAAGTTTGGGGAAGGGAACCAAGGAACCAAAAACACTGAAGGTGTTGGAGACCACTGCAAGGGCTCAGTGGAAAAGGTCTTCTGAACAGCCCTTTTTGATTGAACTAATTTTTGTGACATTGACCAAACTACACCTGGTGAGAAAACCACCTGAAACCAACTTTGATTTCCAATTTTCTGTTGAACCACTATTTTCCTTTTTAAAGACTTCCTATCGCATTTTTGTAAAGAGTGAGGGCAAGCATAGCTTTAGACACAGACTGACTTTTATTTTGGACTGTTAGACATCTACAGCCTTTAGAAACATCAATTAAGGGAACCATCCCTTTAGAGTTCTGGCCAGTCTGTCAGAATCACTATCTGGTTCTGAACTGATCCCCTGTTCCTCACCTGAATCACTGGTGATTTCCACAGTCTGCTTCTTTCTTCCTTTGATCTGGTATTCCTTTTTCTTTTTTGAAGATAGGGCCTACCGCGGGACAACGCCACAGTGGTCCGATAGTGAACCAGACGACCTGTGGCTCGGTCCCGCAATAGCCAGAGAGGGAAAGAAAGCTGGGATTGGCACAAAAAAAACCCTGTGGTTGTAAAGTCTGTGGTATGGTAGAAGCAGTTCCAAAGGAGTGTAGTAGCAGAGCTAGCGTACGAAGAAGGAAGTTATCCAAGAATGTGTGGGATCTGTTCCGGTACAAGGTGTGGTGAACACTGATGACAGGCTGAAGAGTCAGAGAGAAAAAAGGTAAGTTCCAAGCTAGCAGTGCCTAGGACGGCAGCTGGAGCCTGAAAAGGCAAGACCAGAAGAACTCTAAGAGGGAGTATGACCACAGCCGGAGGTGCTGCACAGCTTGAGGGAGAGAGAGAGCTCTCTAGCGGAGGAGGGAAAGGAGAGAGCCTGGAGCGAGGAGAAAGAAAAAGGGAGCGGGTGGGGAACCTGCGAGGAGTCTGAGAGAGAGGAGAGAGAAGTGTGACGCGAGAGCCACACACCGGCAGAGTGCAGGAGGAAAGAAAAAAGGGGAGAAGCAGGTGGGAAAAAGAAACCAAGGTGCCAGGAATAGCAAAGCCGCAGGAGGGCAAGGAAGGATGGCGGGTTTAGCAAAGCCAGGGGAAAAAACGAGCGAAACGCAACTCACAGAGAAAGCTCAATAGTTGCAATGCCGCGAATGGCGGGAAAAAGCAGATAAGCTCCCGGCGGCGCCCATGTTGGGGAAACTAGACTGCGCGTGTGAGTGCAGAAGAAAAGTATTGGAACCATCAATGGCGGACCTTTCTCCACCTATCCTATAGGCGCCAAGAGGGTGAGAGCATGACAGTATGCCCCCCCTTCTACCCTGAGGGAGACCTGGTTTGCCCGGGTGTGCTTGATAAAACTTGCGAACCAAAATAGGAGCTCGAACAAACAAGCTAGGTTCCCATGAGTCTTCTGAGGAGGGGTAACCCTTCCAGGATACCAAATATTTAGTCTTCCTCTCCTGTACCGTGAATCCTTGATGTGATAAACCTCATACTCTTCCCTACTGGTCAATGCCCCTGGAAATGGTCTTTGAATGGGTGTAGTAGATGTACTGGCATCAGCAGGACGCAGGAGAGATGAATGAAAAACTGGGTGTAGCCTAAGGCGAACTCTGGGGGAGCCTAAGGCGAAAGGCCACAGGATTGATTTGAGATAGTATCTCGTAGGGACCTAGGAATCGTGGAGATAGTTTGGATGGATGCACCCAACGTGGCAAATATTTGGCCGACATCCAGGCTTTGGATCCGACTACCAATGAAGTATCTGTAGTGTGTTTACAGTCTGCTGGTCTCTTGTAAGCTTTTCGCGCATCAGTAAGGCTGGTCTTGGCTATCTTGTATGCTTCAGCAATTTCTCTGAGTTTGTCTTCAATTTAAGGAATGATGGTTCTGGAAGACACTGCCGGAAGTATGCCTTGAGGATGCAAACCATATGTGCAATAACAAGGGCTGAGACCCAATGCCGTGTGGACTGCATTATTATATGAAAACTCAGCAGTGGGAAGCAAAGAGATCCAGTTGTCTTTGTCATTGTTGATATAGCACCTTAAGTACTGCTCCAATGTTCCATTGAGTCGCTCGGTCTGTCCCTTAGACTGTGGGTGAAAACCGGAGGACAAAACCCTTTCGATACAGAGTTTACCACACAAAGCATTCCAAAACCGAGATGTATACTGACTCCCCCGGTCGAAGATTATCTCATCAGGTACACTGTGGAGGCAGAAAATGTCCCGGATAAATACTTCGGTATGGTAGAGGCAGAAGGGATACCTGATAAAGGCGCGAAGTGCTCCAGTTTAGTAAAGGAGACTATGGTGACCATTATACATGTACAACCCTGCGAAGGGGGCAGGTCCACGACAAAGTCGGTGGAGATGTGACTCCACGGAAAGGACGGCAAGGGTGTCTGCTCTAACAGCCCAATGGGTTTCTGAGTGCGATTCTTGCTCCTGGCACACTTAGTGCAAGCCTTGACATACCCCTCAATGTCTGCTGTCATGCCTGGCCAAAAGAATGAGCGCTTAATGAGTTTGTGTTCTTCATACCCCTGTGACCGGCTGTACTATGATCGTGACACCAGCCCAAAACCTTGCGACAGAGATCCTTATGAGGAACGTACAACATTTGAATGATGAATATAAGACCATCCTTTTCTTCCATGTTGACATTGGGTTTCTTGGGAACCAAGGAGTGTTCACAAGTGGTAACTTCTTTAACCTGCCGCAGAAATGAAGATACAGGGACACAATCTTCTTCTCTGGGAAGGTTCTCTCTGCTTGACCTTCGGAGGGATGTTCAGAAGTGCACCTGCGTGGCAGCGCATCCGCACTATGTTCTGGCTTTGTGGTATGTACGAGATAACAAAATCATATTGCGCAAAAAAGTGAGCCCAACGGGCTTGTCGGGAGTTGACACACTCCATGTTCTGAAGTACTTTTAGATTTTTATGGTCGGTCCTGATGATAAAGGACTGAGAGCCGCCTTGAAGGAGATGCCTCCATTCGCCTCCATTCCTCGCAGGCTATCTTCATGGCTAACAATTCTCGTTCAATCACAGAATAGTTACTCTGACTGGCTGAGAGAGTTTTTGAGAGGTAAGCAACAGGATTTTCAACCTCTCCGTGATCTTGGAGTAACACAGCCCCCACTGCATTTGCAGAAGCATCTGCTTCTACAATGAATCCTATGGTTTGATCTGGTTGTAGGAGAATGGGAGCAGAGCTGAACTTCTCCTTGAGGACGCAGAAAGCCGACCTTCCGCCTCGTCTGTCCATTGAAATGGTATACAAGATTTATTGAGCAGGCTTGTGATGGGAAGGACGGCAAGAGAGAAATTTGAGATTAATTTGCGATAGAAATTGGAAAGGCCCAAAAATCTCTGTATATCCTTGATGGAAGCAGGTGTGGGCCAACTTGGAATGGCAGAAACCTTCTTTGGATCCATTGTGATGCCTTCCCTGGACAGAATGAATCCCAAATAAGGAACTGACGTGACTCAGAACATAACATTGGGTGGGTTTAACCAAGAGATGATGGGTTTGAAGGGGCTGAAGAACCTGGCGAAGATGTTCTGTGTGTTCTTCTGCAGACGCGGAAAAGACCAGTATGTCGTCCAGGTAAATTATCACTGAGTAGTACAGGAGATTGGGAAAAGTGCGGTCCATAAAACGCTGGAAAATAGCCGGGGCGTTAACCAGCCCGAAGGGCCTGTACTCGTAATGCCCATATGGTGTTCTAAAAGCCGTTTCCACTCGTATCCTTCTCGGACTCGTAGCAGATGGTATGCTTTACGAAGATCAAGCTTAGAGAAGACAGTAGCTCTCGGCACGGCTTCTAGGATATCCAAGATCAAAGGCATCGGGTATCTGCCTCTGATGGTCACCTGATTGAGACCCCTGTAATCAATGCAGGGCCTGAGTTCAGTGGTATCCCGCATGGCTATGAAAAACAATGATACCCAGCAGGAGAAGGTGAGGGCTGTATGAGCCATTCTTGAGGTTGGCGTCCAAATAGTCTCGTAATGCCTCCTTCTCTCAGAGGGAGAGAGAAAACATGCGTCCAAATGGAATTAATGCATCAGGCAAGAGATCAATCGCGCAGTCTTCTGGGCGATGAGGAGGGAGGTGGTGTTGATTTCAGCAGGTATGCAGTGCACCGTCCGGGTAATGGTAACATCAGAGGGAAGAACCACTGGTTCATATTGGAGTTCGCGTAAGCAGTTTTGCGTGCAATACTGTGAATGAAAACTAAGGAAGTTCTTAGACCAATCAATGGACGGGTTGTGTCTTCTCAACCATGCAGTTCCCAGAATAACTGGGAAGTGAGTAGCTCTTATAATGTCGAAAGACATTTCTTCAGAATGCTGTTGTACCGTGACCTGTATCCTTTCCGTAGGATGGGTGATCGGTCCTGAGCTCAGATTGGTACCATCCACCCCTACTACCTTCTGCTTCCCTTCGTTGGGTACTCGATGTATGCCTGCCTTGTCGGCCCATAGTGTCCATGAATTTCCCGCTGCCCCACAGTCTGAGAGTCAGCGTGTCAACATCCTTGTCTTTCCAAACCAAATGAAGAGAAACCACCATGAAACAGGAATCCTCCGAAATCCGGGAAAGGGTGATGGCAAGAGGGACATAGGGACTTACTGAAACGCCTCAATCTCTGGTCCCTTCCAGGTCTGAGGCCGCCCGTTTCCTGTGCGCCTTGGAGGTACCTCTGGACCGTTCTGTAGCAGGTGAGTGGATGCTCCACAATATATACATAGCCCAGAATCTCTGCAGCGCTTTCTTTCTTCAGGAGTGAGAGGAGCTCTGGTGAGTCCTATCTGCATTGGTTCTTCAATAGAAGCAGAAGATGATGAGGCTGGTGAAGGTGTAGGCGGTAGCCAACTGCTTCCTCGGTTCTTTCTTTTTTTAGTCCTGCGTTCACTAAAACGAAACCCAATCTGCAAGACGGTAGACAGTAGATCCAGAAAGGAGGAAGGTCGAGGAATCCTGGCCAATTTATCCTTGAGTTCTTCCTTAAATCCCCTCCTGAATATAGCAAATTGAGCCTGTTCCGGCCAACCTGCTTCTGCAGTGAGTCGTGTGAAATGGGTGATGTAGGACAAGAGATCCATTTGTCCCTGCTGCACATACAGCTATTCTTCACATGCTACAAATGTGATCTCGGCACGCTTTAAAGTCTGTTTAAGAAGTGCAACTAACGCTCCAAAGTCCTGTAACACAGGATTATTGCTTGTTACCAGCGGGGTGGCCCAAGATAAGGCATTGCAGATCATGTTCGAGATCATATAACCGACTCGGCTTAGATCTGAGGCATAAGTGGTGGAGCGAAATGCAAAGTGCACCATGCATGCCTCCACAAATTCTTTGTCGTTTGGGAGAATCATCATATTTTCCAGAGGAGAGAGCCATGGGCGGAATATCCGCCGAATGAGGGTCATGAGTGGAAACCAACTGGCGAAGTACTGTATTCTCAGCCTTAAGATTTTGGACTTCCAAACTGCGGGTCTGTACAGCTGCTACCAGCTCTTGAACCTGTTTGTCTGTTGCCATCTTGGTTGTTGCAAACTGTCAGAATCACTATCTGGTTCTGAACTGAGCCTCTGTTCCTCACCTGAATCACTGGTGATTTCCACAGTCTGCTTCTTTCTTCCTTTGATCTGGTTATCCTTTTTCTTTTTGTGCAGATAGTGCCTACCGCGGGACGACGCCACAGTGGTCCGATAGTGAACCAGACGACCTGTGGCCCTGTTCCCGCAATAGCCAGAGGGGGGGAAAAAAGCTGGGATTGGCACAAAAAAAACCTGTGGTTGTCAAGTTTGTGGTGTGGTAGAAGCAGTTCCAAAGGAGTGTAGTAGCAGAACTAGCGTACGAAGAAGGACGTTATCGAAGAACGTCGTGGGATACATTCCGGTACAATGTGTGGTGAACACTGATGACAGGCAGAAGAGTCAGAGAAAAAAGGTAAGTTCCAAGGTAGTAGTGCCTAGGGCGGCAGCTACAGCCTGAAGAGGCAAGACAAAAACTACGAGAGGGAGTAGGACCGCAGCCGGAGGTGCTGCAAAGCTCACGGGAGAGAGAGCTCTCCAGCAGAGGGAAAGGAGAGAGCCTGGAGCGAGGAGAAAGAAAAAGGGAGCGGGTCGGGAACCCGCGGAGAGTCCGAGAGAGAAGTGTGGAGCGAGAGCCACACACCGGTGGAGTGCCGAAGGAAAGAAAAAAGGGGAGAAACAGGCGGGAAAAAGAAACCAAGGTGTCAGGAATAGCAACACTGCAGGAGGGCAAGGAAGGATAGTGCGCTTAGCAAAGCCAAGGGAAAAAACAAGCGAAATGCAACTCACAGCGAAAGTTCAATAGTTGCAACGCCACGAACGCCGGGAGAAAGCAGAGGATAAGCTCCCGGTAGCGGCAATGTTGGGGAAACAACTAGACAGTATGTGTGAGTGCGGAAGAAACGTAGTGGAACCATCAATGCTGGACCTTTCTCCACCTATCCCATAGGTACCAAGAGGGCGAGAGCATGACATTCAGGCATTATACCAACCCAGGAACCTTAGTAAATAAAGGTTTTGAAAGGAACACCTTTGAGTCTGTCTCTCTTGATACCATGCCTGTCTTCCATCGGCCTTGTATTTCCCTTGTCTCCAGACCCTCGCAATGCGCACCAAAACTTCCTCGGAGTACCTTACTAGATCCTTACTAATCTGCCTACTCACATGTTGGATATTATGGACAGGGGCAAGACTGGACTATTGGTGGAGTTCTACCTTTCAGAACACAAGCGCCGCCTGATGACGCTATTAACTACAGGAGAATGTTAGGAATACACTGTGCAATGGATTTGCTCCTTTCTAAATAACAGGAGATCCACGGTAATTTGAGGGTGATACTGTTTCGGACCCGGACCTGCTATACTGTTCAATCCCCCAGGACACATGCTTGTCGCCTGCGCTCTTCAATGTTTACATCAAACCGCTTTGTGGCCTGCTTACACAAATGGCAGTGCAGTTTACGAACTATGCTGACGGCACCCAGTTGCTGTTGGAACCGAATGGTAATTATGCTATAGACTCAGACCTTTCATATACAAGTCCATCAAACACTGGATGTCAACACACTGGATCAATTCAAGCTAGAGCAGAACTTGATACAAAGTATTCTAATTTCGTTATTGAGGACTGCAGGATTCCTGTTCACTTGGAATCTATTTAGAATCCTCTCTTGGTGCGGAGGCAAAAACTAACAACATTTTAAAAAATTCACAGTACCTTCTGAGACTTCTTAGACAGATTGATTGATATTTTATTTATATCGCGCTCGTACACAAGTGTTTCAGAGAACAACAAGGCAAGGGAGCGGAACAGGGGAGAACAAAACAGCGATTTTACTAGGCCCAGTGACATTGAGAATGCGCAAGTGCATGGGAGAGGGGGAGGGGAAAAGTGCATGGAAGGGGGAGAGGTGGAAAGTGCGAAGCAGAGGAGAAACAGATAAATAACAATAAATAAATAATAATTAATAATAATAATGCTAGGTTTAAGGCAGCAGACAGGGTAGGTCTGATAAGTGCAGGAAGAAAAAGGGGGTCTGTATGGGTACAGATACAGATCCCAGTGCAAGGGGTGACCCGGAGGTAGTGCGGGAGGGTGGCAGGATGAGCAGGTACCTGGGCCCAAAGGACAGAGGGTGGCCAGATGCATGGTGCCAAGAGAGAACAGATCAGCAGGGGAGAGGGGGAGCGAAGGCAGAAGAAAAGAGGAAGGTCTTGAGGTGCTTCCGGAACCGGAGATTGTTCTCCTCAGGTTTTAGAGTGGCGGGGAGGCTGTTCCAGAGGGAGGCCCCAGCCGAAGACAGAGATCTACACCCAGCTCGTTTCTTAGAAAAAATGACTGACCCTGAGGGAGTTGGAGGTAGAGGAGCGAAGAGCTCGAGAGGGGAGGTATTTGCGTAGGGATAGCTGAAGGTATTTTGGACCCAGGCCCCAGAAAGCCTTGTGGACAATGCAGAGGGTTTTGAATTTAATCCTTGCATCCACTGGGAGCCAGTGGAGAGATTTCAGAGCTGGAGAGATACGATCCCAGGGCTTGAGGCCAAGGCAAGTCTCGCAGTCCTGTTCTGGATTAGTTGCAGAGGGCGGAGAGTAGAGGCAGGTAGATTTAGAAAGAGGCTGTTACAATAGTCCAAGCTAGAGAGAACCAGAGCCTGGGATACCATGAGCTTCTGGGGGAAGGAGAGGAAATTTGACTTTTTAGAGACCTCAGAGATGTGGGCGGAGAAGGAAAGGGAGGAGTCAAAGATGACCCTGAGGTTCTTAGCCTCGCAGGTGGGGGTAGGAGGAGGGCCAAGGGAGGCCGGCCAGAGAGTGAGGGGAAAGGATGGTGAAGGTGTGCCGATGAGGAGGATCTCCGTCTTGCTGGCATTCAGGCAAAGATCATTGGCGGCACACCAGTCTTGAATGGCAGTTAGGCAATCGGAGATGAGAAGGAGAGGAGGTGGCAGAGGGCAGCCTGAAAATTGAGTTTCGTCAGCATAGCACTGGAAATTTGAGCAGAAAATGGCAATGCAGTGGGCGAGAGTTGCCAGGTATTGGTTGAAAAGCCAGGGCGAGAGGTTAGACCCCTGGGGAACACCACAGGTAGAGAGGAAGATAGATGAAAGGAAGGACCCAACTTGGACCTGGGAGGGTCGATCTGACAGGAAAGAGGTCAGCCAGGCCAGAGCCTGATCAGTGATACCCATTCACGGAGATGGTTGAGCAGGATGGTATGGTTGACCGTGTCGAAGGCAGAAGAGAGATCGAGGAGGATGAGGACAGAGGGAATGTTAGAGTCAAGGTTGGAGAGCAGATCTTCACGGATGTTCAGGAGAGCAGTTTCCGTGCTTCTGGCAGCTCTGAAGCCAGACTGGTGGTCATGGAGACAGCCAACAGAATTGGAATGAAGATTAAGCTGAGAGATGGCCAAGTTTTCCAGGAGTTTGCCAAGAAAGGGAGGAATGGAAATTGGGCGATAGTTAGCTGGACAAGAAAGATCAGCGGTGGGTTTCTTGAGAAGAGGATGCACAAAGGAGTGCTTCAGAGGGGAGGGGGAAGGATCCAGAGGCAAAGGAGTGGTTGCAAAAATCAGCAAGGGCCGGAGCGAGGGTATCAATGTGGTCCTTGATGGTTTTAGAGGAACAGGGATGAACCTGTTTTGAAGAGGCTTTCATAGATCGGACTTGTCTAGCAACCTCGTCGCGGGTGAAAAGTGGAAAAGACGAGAAGGATGCTGGGAGGGTGGCTAAAGGAGGGTCAGCAAGCACAGATGGAGAGGGAAGAGGAGGGCTGTGGGTGGAGAGGGTGGACAGGATGTCCTGGGTTTTTTAAATGAAGTGAGAGGTAAGGGCATTGCAAAGAGCCTGGGAGGCAACAGGAGGGGTAGAGACTGCAGCAGGGTTGGTCAGCTCCTTGCAGATTTTAAAGAGTTCGGCCGAGTTGTTAGATGCTGCAGAGACACAAGCTTGAATGTGGACTCTCTTCTTGGTGAGGACAGAGTCGGTATTGCCTTTGTAGCAGACGACAGGCCAGTTTGTCAGAGGATGAACAGGAAGTCCTCCATTTCCTCTCAGATGCCCTACACTTACGTTTAAGTGTAGCTAGGTCAGAGTCATACCAGGAATTGCACTTGGCTTTGGACTTCAAACGGATCCTCATGACAGGGGCAAGAGCGTATCAGAAATTGAAGAGTAGAGCAGAGACAGGGCTGTGTCAGGATGTGAGACAGCCAAAGGTGGAGGGGGGGCAGAGAAAGTGGCGGCAAAAGCCTCAACTGACACACGCTTCATGGGCCGGATGTCCGAGAAGGTTGGTGGCAGTGTTGGGGTAGGCTTGGCTTGGGGGTGGGGGGGAGAGAGGGAGAGGGAGAGATGAGATGAGAGGAGGGGAGTGATCGCTCCAGGAGAGAGTCGTCGTCAAAGGAATGGAGAGGGGGGAGGTCAGAGGAGATCAAGACATCCAGTGTGTGTCCTGCAGCGTGAGTCGGGCCAGAGGGGAGGATGGACCGGGAGAGGGAGTCGCAGAGGTCACGGAAGAGTATAGAGGAGGAGCAAAGGGAGTCTAAATGTATATTTAGGTCACCGAGGAGGAGTTGAGTGGTAGAGGCCAGGAGGGAGGAGGAGAGGTCTGCCCACTCAGAGAGAAATTAGGTGATTTGACCAGGAGGCCGGTAGATGGTAGCCACAGTAAGAGAATGGGTAGGCGAGAGAGAAAGCCTACAGACAAGGCATTCAAAAGAGGAGTAGGTCTGAGTGGGAATGATAGAGGCAGGAATCCACTCGGGAAAGATCAGGGCTACCCCCCCACCGGACCGGGAGGATCTGGGTGCTGAGAGGATCTTGTAGCCATCAGGGAGAAGAGTGTCAAAGCTTGTGACAGAGCTGGCCGTGAACCATGTCTCAGTAAGACCAAGGACATCATGGTCTAGTTCTTCAAGGAGGTGGCAGATGTCAGAGGAGTGTTTGACGGTAGAGCAAGAGTTGAGAGTGGCAATATGAAGAAGGTTGCCAGCCTTAAAGACCTTCCGGGGAGGGGTACAGATCAGAGGTACGCCCTGCGGAGGAGAAAGAGCCCTAGGAGGGGCAGAGGAGGAGGAGGAGGAGAGAGACTGCAAGGTAGCCAAGGAGGGAGAGGAGGGGACCGCAGGAGATGAGAGGAAATTGATGAGGCGAGGGAAGCGCCTATCAAAGAGGAGGAGATTGGCCTGAGGGCCTTGGACCATGACAGTGCCATTTAGGTAGACATTAATGGTGACTTTAGAGGAGTCGAAGGAAGCCATGAGAACTTCCCAGCGAGTGCCACCATTAATGGGAGAGGAGGAGATAGGGCAGAGCACAGAGACCATATGAGGAGTCCATAGATCTGGCGAAGGAACGACAAAGAGGATGTCGGTAAGGGTCTGTCTGGCGGAAGCATTGGAGTAGGTGTCAAGACCAGGATTAGAGGCCAAGATATCCTTTTTGAACTTCTTCCTACCAGACTTAGTGAGAAGGGAAGGATAGTCAATGGAGAAGCAGTTGGAGCAGACAGGAGAAACAGAAAGCGCCATCGGGGTGGAAGTAAGGAGAGGATGGAGATACTGGGGGGCTAAGGCAGGTAGGTGTGACACAAAAGAGAGTGGTGAGGTCACTGGGCTGGCAAGTTACAGAGAAGAAACAGTATACAAGCAAAATACAGAGAATTTCTCAATGGGCAGCAAGATTTGACGTTTTAGCACAAAGCAAAAACAGCAAGATTCGACTTTGTAGCACAAAGCAAAAACAGCAAGATTTGACTTTGTAGCACAAAGCAAAAACAGCAAGATTTGACTTTGTAGCACAAAGCAAAAACAGCAAGATTTGACTTTGTAGCACAAAGCAAAAACAGCAAGATTTGATTTTTTCAATCTTGGAATCGGATGTTAGCAAAGGGTTTTAGGAAGCACTGCACAGCAGGATGACAACATGGGAGTAACAAGCCGAAAGAACAGTTATAGTCAAAAGCAGTAGAAGTGAGTCCATAAGGAGGGAACTAACCCATAGTTCTGGAGGTGGCAAAGTGAATGCATTCCGGATTTCTTAGAGGAGTGAGGTGGCAGCATCATTGTGGCTAAGGTGCAGGGAGGACCCCAATTAGCGTTCCGGAAGCGGACAGGGAGCAGACAGGGGCCTTAGGAGTGGGCCTTGCTGAGAGGGCTGGCTGAAGCCTGCCGGTCCCTGATTGGATGGAAGAAAACACTCGGCAACCAATGGGAGTGGAGCACAGGGAGAGGTGATTCAGCACAGCCTGCCTACACAATAAAGAAAGAAAACCATGGCAGCCATCTTGGAAGGGCCAAAAACAGTCAAATAAGCAGCAATAGTAGGAAAAAACGTGTGCTTTCAAAATAGCAACACAGCTCCAGGTATTAAAAAGCTCAAAAAAATGGCTGCACGATGAAAATGCCAAATGAAACAGTCCTTTCCAACAATATTATGCAAATTTCCGCTATTTTTCTTTTTCTTCTTTTTTTTTCAAATTTCGATTTTCAGGTTCAATAATTCCCCTGGAGGTGCAGTAATGCACAGAAAGTGCACCTACCTAATGGAATGGTCAGCAGCCAGGCACAAACTCCACATGTGCAGGAGAACAACAGATGGCCAGGAGGGTGGAAACAGGACCTCACTCCCGGTGAGAAGCAGATGAAAGAAACCAGTTCCAGCCAGTGGGCCTTGCTGAGAGGGCCGGCTGAAGCCTGCCGGTCCCTGATTGGATGGAAGAAAACACTCAGCAACCAATGGGAGTGCAGCACAGGGAGAGGTGATTCAGCACAGCCTGCCTACACAACAAAGAAAACCACGGCGGCCATCTTGAAAGGGCCAAAAACAGTCAAATAATCAGCAATAGTAGGAAAAAACTTGTGCTTTCAAAATAGCAACACAGCTCCAGGTATTAAAAAAGCTCAAAAAAATGGCTGCACGATGAAAATACCAAATAAATCAGTCCTTTCCAACAATATTATGCAAATTTCCACTCTTTTTCTTTTTTTTCAAATTTCGATTTTTCAGGTTCAATAATTCCCCTGGAGGTGCAGTAATGCACAGAAAGTGCACCTACTTAATGGAATGGTCAGCAGCCAGGCACAAATTCCACATGTGCAGGAGAACAACAGATGGCCAGGAGGGTGGAAACAGGACCTCACTCCCAGTCAAGGGCCTTTTGTCTCTGATACAAACTGTGACACCTTGGCTCGCGACACTATTTTGCCTAGGATTGACTATTGCAATGCCCTTTTGGTCGGTGCTAGGAAAGGTAACATTCACAAACTTCAAGTTGTGTAGAACGTGGCAGTTTACATTGTGAGAAGTATCCCTTACGAAGCCCACAGCTCTAAATCCAGAAAAGTACTGCACTGGCTGCCTGCGGCTGCTAGAATACAGTTCAGGGCGATTACTCTGGTACATAAATGCCTTTTTCCCCTCCCCTACTGACTGCTTCATACCATGCCATCGTCTCAGCCTCTGGCCACTTTAGGAGGTCATTCCAGCATACCTCTAGTCTAGGTCTGTGGGCTGCTTTCCATCCCATGGCTGTTCCCCGTTTAGCCAGTATGTACGCCAGGTCTTTCAGTTTGCTAATGTGTTTTAAATTACGTGGTCTAGCAAATCCCCCCAGCATGCATTCCCACGCTGATTCCACCTCCAGCTTGATCCCCTTTTGGGCCAGGCGTTGTTTAATCTCCTCCCTGAACCTACTCACCTCCGGGCACGCCCAGAACATGTGAATCATCCCGGCATCGACCTCCCCGCACTTAAGGCATTTCTGTGTCCCTGTATTTCCAAACCTGCCGATTCTTCTCGGGGTCATGTATGCCCGGTGGGTATGTATAGCTGGATCTGCTGCAGCCGCGCATTCCGGGACACTTTCTTGTGGTACCTCTGGGCTCTTTCCCATTGCCCACCCTGCATTGGTTCTCCAACCTCCTCCTCCCACTCCTGCCTCAACTGGAGCAGCTCCTTGCCCACTCTGGACATCAATAATTCATATATTTGGGATATTTCGTGCCCGCCCTCCGAGATATCATACATCGTTTCAATGACTGCGTCGGTGTCATGATGCCTACCCCCGGAGCACCAGGCCAGGCCCAGCACCCCCGGGAGCAGGCATCATGCCTTATAGGGGCTCTTTGGACTCTGTCCTGGCGCCTTTGGCACCAGGCTCATGTTGGACATCAGTCCTGGCGCCATAGGCGCCAGGCTCATAAAGGAAGGTGTTTTGTGCACTTTCCTGATGCAGACCATGCTGCAAGATTCAGGCCTCCCTGAGACCTGAAAGGGACTATTTTTTCATTGGGACTATTTTGCCACTCGGGCGTGGCCAGGGAAGGATACTTACCTGGAACTACTTTGGGTTCTATTTAAGCCACGCCCAGACAGTAGCTCACGCTTCGCGTTGTTCTGCATCCAAGCAGCTGAACGCTCACCGTGTCTGCTCCTGCATCTGGTCTCCAGCCACGCCCGCCTCGATCCTGGAAAACCTGTAAGGAAAGGAGAGAAGAGAAAGGTGAAAACCAAGAATTTTATCAAACTTCTTACCTGCATCCGGAACCTTCATGCCAGCGTTCCTGAGAAAAGACTTTCATTTAAAAGCACCGCGTTGCTCGCTGCAGCGCCGCGCTTCACTCACCTGTCCTCGGGAGTTCTTCTGGCTCCACCGCGACTGTCTGCACTGGTCGCCACATCTCTGCGCCTAGGGGAGAGAAGAAGAGACAAAAGGTGAGCAGAAGGAACATATGAGGAAAGCCTAATTTTCCGCCATAACACTTACCGGTTTTCTGTTGGTGGTTCATTCCTCATTTCGGGTCGGCGCCGCTACGTTGGCAGGTACCGCACCCCGGCCCCTATGGGGAAAGGACAAAAGACATTACTGGAGGAATTTAAAAACATTAAGAGGGATCGCCCCCATCGCTAACTCACCTGAGTTTACCATCGGCAAGTCAATCCCTCAACGCATCGCCTTCATTCTGCACCTGAAATAAAGGACAGATCACAGGTTAGGAAGGCAACAGAAAAGGAGGCTCAACACTTGAACTTTTGTAATCTTCATACTTACGGCATTCCGCTCGGAAAAGTCAAGTGGATTTTGCCAGCGCCATTCTGAAAACCAGTGAAGTAACTGGACAAACACGCGCCCCTGCACCAGAAGCAGGATGGAGAGTTCATCCTTTCAAACCATAAGGTGAGCTTCAACCGGGGATTTCGGAGGAAGTTAGAGAAGAACGAAGGGGGGAAGGGGGAAGCAAGCACACTATTCTGCAGACTGTTAATCCCCTTTCTCATCTGAAGAAGGATATTCCTACGGGCCAGACAAGCAAGATTTGAGGGTCCTGTTCAGTCGGTGTTCCGAGTTCTGCGCATCACGCTCGAAGAGGCCACAGCAACCCAGACTAGACCAGCGCCTCCGTGGGAGTCAGGTGAGCGTTACAGTCGGGTTGTTCTGTTAATACTGCTGCGGGCCACTTCCCTCCTACTCGTTTATTCTGGTATATGTTATGTATTGTCCTGGGTGTACCCCGGTGTCTTCCATTATCTCTTGAAAATCTAGTGCCTCCCCTTCCTGCCATATGTCCCAGAGGGTCACCAGGCCCATCGGTTCCCAGAATTTAAGGATCACTTTTACCATTTGCGTATCCTCGCTGCATAGCGCTACCTGGGGTACCTACGGAGAACACGGGGTTGGGTTTCCCATCACTTGGCATGCTTTGTGCCATGCTTTCCAGCCTAGTTCTAGCAATCTCGCGCATCCCTGCATCTCTGATTTAGGCAGCAATATTAGCTCCCTTAGAAAGAATGGAGTGCAGTCCCTGCTTAGCAATCTTGCTTCTGCTGTCTCTTCTTCTGATAGCCACCTGGCCACGTATTGAAGCTGCCCTGCCAGGTGATCTATCTCGAAATTCGGCAGGTTTATGCCCCCCCGGCCCCGATCATACGGGTTCTGCAGCTTCCATAGGGCTACCCTGTTTCTGGAATTATGTCATATGAAGCCCCTGCATAAGCTCTGGAGCTTTGTGAAAAAACGTTTGGGGAGCATGTATGGAATATTCGTAAACAAATGTAACAGCCTGGGCAGAACCACCATCTTAAGCAAGACCGCCCTGCCCACCATAGCCAGGGGGAGTTTTGCCCAAAACCCCATGCTATTCTTGATGCCGTCCACAGCTTTCTCTGTTATATTTATATTCATCTACAGCGTTATGATATATATCGATCCCCAAGTATCTAAATGTTTTGGTTTGCCAGGGTATTTGCAAGACGGGTAGGTCTCCTGGTGGGGACCCTCTGTATCTCCCCAGAGGAAACATGCTGGATTTTTTGGGGTTTACTGCTATGCCCGAAAGGGTTGCGTAGGATCTCATCACTTCTAGGACATACTGCAAGTTTTCCTCTGGGAAGCGCAGGTATAGCAACATATCGTCAGTGTACAGTGATATCAGATGTGGTCCCCCCCTTCGTGTGGATGCCTATCTCCCAATATTGTTGTCTAAGGCAGATTGCTAGTGGTTCTAACGCCAGTATATATAGCATGGGGGACCAGGGGCAGCCCTGCCTTGTGCCTCTGCTAAATTGCCATTTATCTGAGATTATCGCACCTGTTTTAACCCTAGATACTGGGGAGTTGTATACCATCTTCACCCACCTCAGATACCCGGGACCTATCCCGTATTCTTTTAGGGTCGCCATCATCCAAGGCCACCTCACAGAGTCGAAGGCTTTTATTGCATCCAGCGAGACTATTGCTATTTCACCAAGCTCGCTCTCTGTCTGTTCTATTATATGGTGGAGTCTCCTATGGTTGTCAGTTATGTTCCTTCCTGGGACATATCCGGTTTAATCATGGTGTATGAGTTTATTTATTACCCTTTTTAGCCTATTCGCCAGCACTGCTGTAAGGATTTTGCTATCCTGGTTTAACATGGATAGAGGTCTGTATGACCCGCAGCCGGTGCTTGGTTTACCAGGTTTCAAAAGCAGAACAATCACTGCTTCTCTCAGGGATTACGGCAGTCTTCCCCTTTTGAATGCCTCATTTAGCTTGGTCAGCAGGGGCGGGGGGTGAGTACTTCCTGCCTATAAGTTTTATAAAATTCACTGGGAAGCCCGTCTGGCCCCGGGGCCTTACAGGTGGGTAAGTGCAGGACCACTGTCTCAAGTTCATCTAATGTGATGGGCTTCCAGGTGTTCCCTTTCCTCCTCATTTAGTTTAGGCAATCCTATGTCCTCCAATGTTTCCAGAGTCTCCCGCCCTGCTTCCTCCCCTGTATCTTCATAAAGGCGTTTGTAAAATCTAACAAACCCCTCGTTCACTCCCTCCTGGGTGTTACAGATCTGCCCTTCTTCTCCCATTATCTCTCTGATTACCGTTCTCGGTGTCTCATTTTTATATAGCCACGCTAGCAGCCTCTCTGTTTTGTCCCCCCCCTGCGTGTTCTCTTTCAATATATTTCTTTGCATAGTGGTTCCCAAAGCTCCCTATTGGCTTGCTGTAATTGGCTCACTTGTTCGGCATCGTCCTGTGAGGTGCCCCCTTTCTGCATCATTGCTTCTAATTTCTTCTGTCTCTTGCAGTTCTCGCTCTATAACCCCTTGGAGCCTATTAGATTTAGATATGGCCACTCCTCTTACTACCACTTTGAACGCCTCCCATAGAGTTTCTTCCGACTTCACACTCCCTGTGTTAGTGTCAAAGTACTCGATAATTTCCTCCCTTAAATCCTCCCGGAATGCCGAGTCCCATAGGGCCTCGGCTCTGAGTCTTTATGTTGGAATCCTTGCTCTGGGGGCTAGTGTCTCCACTCCACCACCAAGGGGGAGTGGTCTGATAGCGTTCTTGCCTTATATTCCGAGCCCACCATTTCACCCACGAGTTTGGAGGCAGCGAACATATAGTCCAGTCTCGTGTATAGGCTTTGAGGGGCTGCGTAGTGTGAGTAGTGCCTATCATTCGGGTGTTGCTGTCTCCAGATATCCTCTAGCCCAAAGTCTTTCAAAAAGGCCTGTAGGGCTTTTGCGGCGGGGGTGGGCTTATCTAGTTTCGTGTCGGACCTATCCACTTTGGGATATAACGTGCAGTTGAAATCCCCTCCACCACATGATCGCACCTCCCAGGAGGGGGCCAACCTTGCCATATAAGGTCCTAACGTAGGCCGCTGTGTCATGGTTGGGGCATAGGTGTTTATGATGCTCAATTCTCTTTTTTCCAGCAGCCCCTGGATTAAAACCATCCTCCCGTCTAGCTCTGCCGTAACTTGGAACATCTGAAATGGCACGTGAGGTGCTACCCAGGTAACCACCCCCCTGGCATAAACTGAGTATGTCGCTCCCACGGTGATCTCTCTTCACTTTTTCTTGACATTCTCAAGTTTGTCTTTAGTGAGGTGGGTTTCCTGTAATAATGCTATGTCCACTGTCTGCCTCCTCAGGTACAACATTACCTTGTTCATCTTCAGGTAACTGTTAAGACCCCTCACGTTCCAAGTTACGATTCTGAGACTTCCCGTTGCCATCAGTGTTTTGTTCCCCTACCCACCCCCCCCCCCTCTATCTACTCCTCTCTCGAACTTATTTTGGCATGAGTATGGGCTCGTTCCCCGTCTAAAGTCTACATTAACTCCCCAGCTAACTCACCCCTACCGGTCCCCCCAACTTTGTTCACTGCACACGTTCCCTCCCCACTCCCATCCCATTCCCAACTGGTGCCCACCTCCATGCCTGGATTTCAGGCTCCCCCGCATTTGGTCCTATCCGGGTTGCCGAGGTCCGGAACCAAGCAGGGTGATACCGATCTATCGGTATCCTAACTAATCTTTTCCCGGGGGTGTGATAGCAGGTTCCGTGGGGCTCCTGCAATTTACTCTACATCTCTGTACCTCACTTTACTTGTCAATGCGGCCTATGTGGCCAAAGACCCAACTGCCCACGCCCTATCTTATAATCAAGTCCCAATGTCTGAGTCCGCAGCACTTTAGGTACCGCAGCCTCTGTTACTTATCTGCACCGCCTTCCTTCTGGATGCCAGTCTCCGATTGGCAGTTCTGCGTGTCCAACCAATTTGATGCCTCTTCTGGGGTGTCGAAGAACAGTGCTCTGTTTTGATGGTATACCTTCAATTTCGCAGGGTATATCAGCATATACTTATACCGTGCTTCCGGCAACCGTCTTTTCACTGCACCATAGTTCATGCGCCGTCTCTATACCATCAATGTATAATCCGGGTATGCCGTGATGTTCGCCGATACCCTTTGTATCGTTCCTCCTTTCTGAAAAAATTCCAGGATCCTCTCCCTGTCTAGATAGTTCAGGATTTTGGCGATGATTTGCCTCGGTTGGGCCCCTGGTGGTGGCCTCCGCGTTAAAGCCTGATGTGCCCGTTGCACTGTGAATCCTTGGGTCAACACCCCTCCCGTTATTTCCTGCAGCAGCATTGTTTCGATGAAGTCTGTGGGGTTTGATCCCTCTGATCCTTCCGGTAGTCCCACTATGCGTACATTGTTTCTCTGGGCACGTCCCTCCGCTTCTTCTGCCCTATTTTCCAGGTTACTCACGCGTTGTTCTAAGATGTGTATCTTTGATTTGAGACACACATGCAGCTGTGTTCGGGCCATCTCGGGCCATCTCTTTTTCCAGTTCCGCCAGCGTTCTGACATCTTGCCTGAGGAGAATTCACCTTTTCCTGTACTGCGCCCACTTTAAGTTCTAGTGCGGCCTTCAGTTCGACCATGGCCGATTCCAGTTTAGTTTCCCATGCGAGTTTCAGGTCCGCAATTGCTTCCAGGATCTGCTGGTCTTTATTCCCCGAGGGAGTGTCTGCGGCTGGGGTCTTTTCCTTACTTCTGGCCCCTTCTGACATTTGTGGTGTTCTTGCATATTCCTCCAGCGTGGGTTGTTTGCCCTTCCCCTTGGTCTGGTTATTCGCCATCTGGGTGTCACCTTATGTTTCTCAGCAGGTGCTCAGAAATGTGGATTTCGGCTCCGCAGGGATAGTCCGTGTTTGGGTTTATTGACCTCAGAGGGCTATAGTGAAAGTTCTCGTGCACTATCTGTGTCGTGACGGGAATGGATTGTGTTCTCCCACGTCCTCAGCCGCTGCTGTTTCTTCCTATTTGTGCTCTCTGGCTCTTAGTGGGGCCTCTCGCCGTCTACGCGACCTGGGGCTTGGGGGCCTGTTTTAGCGTTACTGCAGGCCCTATGGGCGCCAACCTTGGTCTGGCTTGCCCCTTCATGCGGTGTCTCTGCTGCCGTGATTCCCGGTGGCCTCCTCGCATGTCCCTTGGAGCTTTTAAATGCCTGTCCCGCTCTACTGCTTCTGAGTCTCAGGCTCATGTGGTGCCTGGTGCTGTGAGACCACGTTGGTGTGAGCCCGCAGCCCGGTATTGGTTTAGAACTTGCCTGCCGCCATTCCTTACTCTTGTCACCCCACGAGCGCCTAGGGCGAAGCAGCCCCTTGCACAATCCAATTTCCTATCCTGCCCTCATGCAATCCTCATTACTGTCCTTCCTCTCGCCAGTGTTGTGTGTTATTGTGCTTCCTTACACCCTGGCTTTCACTATGCCCGGCTCCTTTATCAATTATCATCCATGGCAGTCTGGACAGTATCGCAACGTGCTTGCAACAGTTGCGCTCCCCCTTCCGTTGACGATATCCATGGGCCTCTTGCTGCTGCTTCTTCTGTTATTGTACCATTCTATCCGGTGCAGAGCGGCCTGCTCACTTCCTCAGCAATGTGATGTGTGCTGCCATCCGGGGACCGCTTCTTCTCCCTTTGTGCAGTGGCCGCATTCAGTAATGGCAATGACTATTCGGCTGCATCCTTTGTTCCTGGTCAGTCGCCATCTTGTAGATTCTTTGCCAGGATGCTGCCGAACTTACCTCGCATCACCACCCCTGGCCGCGCTGCAGCTCTTCAAGCTCTGTTCGTGTCCGGCAACACTATTTTATAAAGCTGCTGGGCTTCCGAATTGCCTCAGTTCGTGGGTGTGCACGTGCCTCACCAAATCTAATACTGTCCAAACCTGTTGCTGACTTCCCAGTATGAACTCTAGCACTATTTCTTTATTCAGCTGTGCTTTCCTCGCCAGCGCACATCGTTTCCTTTGTTCACGGTCCTAGTTACAATGTATCTTCTTTACCGCTGATTCCTTCATGCCCGGATGGCTCCTCTTGTCACACACTGTTCCGCGGCTATAAAGTACTTTCTTCCAGCGTTATCCCGATGTGCGTTCCTTGCCAGTGCGCGTTGTCTCCTTTGTTCCTGATCCGTACCACAATGTGTCTTTCGGACCTCTGGGTCAAACCTGCCAGCTGTCTGCTTCGTGCACTGCTAGCTCCGCTTTAAACACACAGTCAATGGCTTCTTTCCGCCCTATTCCATACAATTCCATGCGCATTACGGTGGCGTTCGGTGTTCCGGATAGAGTTACCAGCGCTTCGCAGTCAGCTCCATTATTTTTGGCTGGGCGCCATTTTGGTGGCTTCACTCGCGGGACCCTTCAAAACTTGACTGCCATCGCATTCCGTTCTGCTTACATGTTCTGCATCAGATTTTTCTGCAATGCATGCCCATCATATTCATGTCGATGGGGCTTCAGTATCGATCTCCATCGGATCGCCGTCGGATCAGCAGGAGTCACAGGTTCCGCGTCCTAGTCCGTGGACATGTAGCCACTCCCCCTCCACTTATTTGAATAATTGATTTGATTTGGCTGCTGTCGGCCATCCTATTTTCATGTGTCCTGTTTTTTGTGTTGTGTCTTGTGTTTTCGTGTGCGCCCTGATGCCTGCGAGCTATGGCGTGAAACAAATTTGTATTTGTATTTATTACATTTTATATATCGCCTTACTCCAAAGCGCTTCACCTGAAACAACAAGAATACAATTGAAGCAATAAATACAATGAGGCAAATCATCAAGAACAGTAAATAGAACAATTTGCCGAGATCATTAGATTAAGAACCAGGTGAGGGGGAGCAAGGAAGGAGGTGGTGAAGAACTGTTAGGCGGGAGGATGAAGTAGGTGCGATGTTAAGGAAGAGCTGAAGGAGGAGTAGGAAGAGATAGATCGGATAGAGAGGGGTCAGGAGTTCCAATGGAGAGGGGCAAGGAGCTGGAAAGAACGGAAGCGGGAAGGGGCGCAAGGGTGGGGTGGGACAGTGAGTAGGAAGCGGTTGTTAGGGAGAATTCTCATTTATGGCTAATTTCCCTCACCTAGTGAGTCCCCCAGCAGCTTTGCTGGACTTCTGGAGTTTATTTTTTTCCACTTGGTAAGAGTGAGAGCTTTTCCCCCACTCTTACCTGGGTTTTCCTATGTGTTTCTACCTGTTTTTGTGATTGTGGACTCTGAAGTACACCACTTACGGTAGCCCCCTTCTTTTTGTGTGTCATACAGCACCTTCAGTGCCGTGGCACAGGGTTGTCTTTGAGACTTCCCTCAACTCCATTTCTGAGGCGACTACTGTCCCCCAGAAAAGGGTAAAGTTACCATTAACTTTACTTAGTCAATCTACCACAGATCCAGTACACCCCATCTTCTATGGAGTACTGGAAAGGGTTAACTCGTATCCCTTTGTATCTGTACCTGCTAGAGCATTGTTTCGCTCTTTTAACATTTAGACTTGGCTGGTGGCAGTGGTATCTACCCTTACTTTTCTGTCGCGATTATATTAGATAAACGTGGTACTGTTCTTGGCTATTATATTAGCCTCAAACATAAACCCGCTTGACCAAATCGTCTTTCTCTTGGCTCCGGTTGGGTTTATTTGCCATTTCTTTTTGTTAAAGTCCATCTTGTGTTTTACTTTGCGCGGCAAACTAGGTTTGCCTTCTTTGTTCACTGTCTTTTGGCGGGCTTCTGGCCAGAAGCCCTCCTCAAGGCGCCTGGGTGTCTAGGTGGACTGAATGTGAGGGAGGGGTGTAGTCATCCCTGCACAGGGTATACTAGGAAACCCAAGTCGCACTTTGTCTTGATTGGCCAGGTTAGTTGTCCGGGCTGGACAACCCCCCTGCTGGGTGATTGACAGCAAGGCTGCGTGAATGGGGGTTTTTCGCATAAAAGGCAGGTCTCTTGGGCTAGAAGTCAGAGAGTCGCCACTGGAACTACAAGGAACCGAAGAGAAGCGGAGAGAACGACGGCTGCTGCAACTACCCCGTCCCGGTGAAGCCCTGCTGCAGTCCTGAGCTATCTGCCCTTCAACGACTCAGAGAAGATCCAGTCCGGAGTCTTCTTCCCTTGAGCTTGGTGGGGATAATCAGCTCATCTTCTACAGCCAGAGGATCCTCTTCCGTGGTCGAAATCGCTGCACACTGCTGTAGTGCTCCGGATAGCCACCTGAAGAGCCTCTCCTGTTTTTAAGGAGCGCACCTTTTATTCCTTATCGCTGCTGCCGGCTTCATCCCTGTGTGGTGCAGACCCCCTTCAGCTGTCCTCCTTCACAACAAAGCTCCAGGAATTGTGGGTCTGCGGGAAAACAACAGGAACAACTGCCAGGGCACTAGCTGCACCACTGGAACAAGGTACTGTTTTCTGTTGAGGAAACTGGGTGAATCCCTTTTTCTTCATTTCCAAGGCTTGCCCTTGTCTTCCCTCCTTCTTATAACTTTTGCTTCCGAACATTGACAATATCGAAGTACTTTTGGCTACATTGAATCGTGAACTGTCTGACCGTGTGATCTTCGGCAACTGGCCCCGGTGTCTTTCTACCCTGGCTCCGGCTCTTTGACTTTAACCTCCTGTTCTGAGTGTTTCTTGATTCTGCCTGCCTAACCAAAATATTGCCTGTGATTTTTGCCTCCAACTCCCTCTGGGTATCTCAGGTGCTAAGTGTGTTTTTGCCCCTGTAGCATTTCATGTCACGGATACGCTTTTGTTTAGTAGACCGAACTGTCAAAAAGTGATCGCAATCGTATTCGCGGTAACGTGTTTTGTTCATAACACCGGTTCCTTCAAACACAGGGTACTTACATTGAGACTTATTGTACAAAGTGAATTGGTTAGTTGTAGTATATTTAACGTGTGGTTTTTATTGAACTTTAATAGAAGTGTTGTGTTTATAACGAATGGTTTAAAAAAAAAAAAAAAAATGTACTTAAATTTTTCTACCTGAAATCTTGAGTCAGTGTTTGCTTGAGTCACAGTAATTGTGGACCCTTTGTGTAATCTCTGCTACTGCTCATATACTCTTAAAATTAGCCTGGCAGCTCTGCCCCTGCTACCACCCTGACATAGTAGTACAGGCTTGTACCAAAGGTAAAACTTGTATTGCCACCTGTAGTCTTAATTGTGTGTAGTGGTCCCTAAGGGCACTGCACAGGATTCTGCCTAACAGCGGTCAGCAGAATGGAGGGGGTGAGAGGGAGAGTAGAAAGAGAGGGAGGAGGAGAGATTAGGAGGGGCCAGATCATGAAGAGATTTAAAGACAAGACAGAGTAAGTTGAATTTGAGTTGAGAGTGGAAGGAAAGCCAGCCAAGAGAAGAAAGCGAAGAGGAGATGGAGCCAAGAGGAGAAACAGAGCAAAGAGTGCGGATTGCAGAATGGTAGAGGGATTTGAGGGGGGTCAGATGATAGGCGGGAAGGCCCAAGAGGAGAGCTGAGCAGTAGAAGAGACGAGAAAAGATAGGGGAAGAAATTAAGAGTTTGGTGGCGTGGAAGGTGAGGGAGGAACAGATTTTGCAGACATTGTAGAGATGGAAGCGACAGGCGCAGGACGGAAGAGAGATATAGTGAGTGAAGGAGAGTTTGGAGTCAAAGTGGAGGCCTACGTTGCGGGCAGAGGTAGAAAAGGGGAGATGAGCAGGAGGAAAGAGGATAGAAGTAGGAGGAGAAGGGGGGAGTTGGGGGAGGAAGGGTGTTGGCAGGAAAGAATAAAACCTCAGTTTTGTCCAGGTTTAGGGTGAGAAAGTGGGAGGACATCCAGTTTTGGATGGCAGTGAGGCAGGAAGAGAGTCTGAAGTGAATATCAGGAGTGAAGGAAGAAAAGGAGAGGAAAAGCTGGGTGTCGTCAACACAGAAATGGTAAGAGATGTCAAACGAGGAGATGATTGGGGCTTAAAAGGAGGTATAGAGTGATAACAGGAAAGGGCCAAGAACTGAGCTTTGGGCAACACCAAAGTCAAGGGAGTGAGTAGGGGAAGAGCGGCCACCTCAGCAAATGACAAAGGAGCGGTTGGAAAGGTATGAGGAAAACCAGTTGAGGACAGAGCCTTTGAGACCGAAAGAAGAGTGTTGAGGAGTAAGGGATGGTCAACAGTGTCAAAGGCTGCAGAGAGTTCAAGGAGAATGAGAATGGAAGAGTGTTTGAAGTAGCGAGCGGTGAGGAGGGAGTTGAGAACAGAGGTGAGAGCGGTTTCAGTGTAATGTTTGGGGCGGAATCCAGATTGAGTGGGAGCGGAGGAGAGTGTGGTTGGAGACAAATGTAAAAAGTTGGGAGTAGACCAGACGTTCTAAGAGCTTGGAGAGGAATGGTAAAAGAGAGATGGGGCGAAAACTGGAGGACAGAAGGGGGTTAGCATAGGGTTTTTTCAGGATAGGGATGATGGTAGCGTGTTTGAAGGCAGAAGGAAATGTAGCAGTGGAAAGGCAGATGTTGAAGAAAGAGGTGAGATAAGGTATGAGGAGAGGGTAGATTTTGGGAATCAGAGAAGCAGGAAGTGGGGCAGCAGTGGGGTGGGTTTTAGATAGGAGGAAGGAAACGTCAGAGTGAGGGACAGGGGTGAAATTGGACATAAAAGAGGATGGGGTGGAGAGAGGTGGGGAAGGAGGAGAGTAAGAGGAGGAGTGTAGAATGTTTTATAGCAAGGCGAGTATCTTGGAGGAGAAGAAGTCCGCAAAGTCAGAGGGTGAAAGAGGAGAGGCGATAGAATGGTCAGGAGTGGGAGGGGAGATTAGACAAGTGAGGGTTTGGAAAATACATCTAGGGTGAGAGGATTGAGAGTGGAGAAGATTAGAGAAGTAGTATCGTTTGGCTGAGCTAAAACATGAGTCTTAAAGGGAATGGTAGGAGAAGTAAGAGGCTTGGTTAGCAGGCAAGCAGTGTTTAAGCCAGCGTCTTTCAAGGCGTCGAAGAAAGCGGCGCATAGACAGAAGGTGAGGGGAAAGCCAGGTTTGGGTGGGTTTGCGGGAGGGGCGAAAGGGTGAAGGGGTTGTAGCTGGTCGAGACTGGAAGAGAGGGAGGAGGAAAGAGTGGATAAGGCGTCATTGGTACAGAAGAGAAGTACGGGAGAGGAGGGAGGAGGTACAGGTGTCATAGAACTGAGAGGTAAACAGATAAACAAGTAAACAAACGAGTATAGACAGGTGAACAGGTATACAGGTAAACAAATAAACTTTGCCCAGCCACAAGTGTTCATAAGAAGACCAGATTATCCATAGCATCCCTTCACAATGCTTCTGCAGGGAAAAGGCACAAGTGCCCGCCAGCTGACTAGTACAGCAGTGCTCCAAATCCACCTGGGGCACTCCCCACTCTCTGCTGCACCCAGACGGTTATCCAGAATCAACCGCCACCAGTCGCTTGGGGAGATCCCCGTTCTCACCTACACATCTCTTCTGAAAGGGACAGCTCCCTGAAGCTCCACAGAGCGGGCACCCAGCATCAGCTACCCTGCACTGCAGGACCATGAAGAGCAGCAGACAGGACTCTACACACCAGTCCCTTGACAGTCCCTGCACCAAGTCTATGAGCAGCAGGGTAAGTCCCTTCACTCCAAGGTAAGGCCAACAGGAAGGCAGTGAGAGGGCGAAGGCCTGTCCTCGTCTGAAAATCATGATGCTTCAGAACACGCAGCAACACACAGCACTGCCAAGCTTAGGCATGAGGAGTGCGGGCATGCCTCCAGAGGACAGTCTAAGTGGCACCAGTAAAATCATCCGCTATGCCGATGGGGAAACGCTGTACGTCAGCGGCCACAACTGGGCCCGAGATACGCACTGCAATATTGAAAATATCAGCAATCCTTGCTGCGGAATGGTGGCTGAGGGAGCCACAGGAAAATTGGTCCACTGAAACCTCCACAACCGAGCCAGTGAGATGGGCAGGGACGCCTCGATATGTGGTGCACACGTTGACAAACGTATGGTGTGGTCATGCATCTGTTTTTCATTTCTTTTATCTCCTTTAACCATCCGGGGAAGGAGATGTGGGGGAAAGGGATGTGGCCACCTACAACCAACAAGGCATGGAGGCGGGAGGAATTGTGTATTTATAATTATTTCCTAATGGAGGACAGTTGTAAATCTAAATTTGAGCGCAACAAAATAAAGATAGGTCCTGGCACTGGACAGTAAATGGTAAAGCAATTAATTACACGAACAGAAGAACTATGTGAAAATGTAATATAGCAGATGGTATTGCAAACCAAGGTGAAAGTGTGGTGTAAGTACAAAGTGTACAACCAAAGATTACTAAGCACCTTGTTTCGAAAAGCAAGAAAAGTAACTACTTTGGACTAGAACAAACCAACACTGTGTCCATCTCACAAAAATGAAAGTACACCCAAAGGTGCTACCACAAAGAAGTGAATAAAGGAAAGTAAGAGAGACTAAAAGCAAACAGAAAGCATGGTTGAAACCCTAGTAGAGCACAGAAAAACCTTACATGTGCAAATGCTTTCCCAAAAAAGAAAGGGTAGAAAGCGCCAGTGCGGCTTCTATCCCAACAACATAGAGGTGAAACGGCTTATTGCGTAAGCCCGGAGCATTCCAACTCGAGTTTCGGCTTCAAGAGGCCAAATGAATTTCGAGGGCCCAGCCTTCAACAGGCCGGACAGGGTTACAAAACGAGACTGGCAGATGCCTACAACTTTGTTTTTAAACTTGTAAACGCATCAGAAGGAAATCACTGGGAGTTTATGTAGAAATCCATCCTTGAGGCCCTACAGGGTTTGGTATTTAAAACTGACATTGGGCATGACATCGCTACGTATTTCCAAACCAATGGCAATAAAGAGGTCTCCTATAGTATACTGTGGCAGGCCTTTAAGGTTTATATTTGAGGGATGGCAATGGTGAAAGAGTTTGGGGGTCCTCAAAGCCATTAGAAGAGATATACGACAATGTGAGGAGAGGCTCAAGGTACTGGACGGTGACTGCTACCCACCCTACTCCTGAGGCACTGGCAGCCATTCACACTGCTCTTGAACAGTTCTGGGACCAAGCAAATACTTCTCCAAGCCTCTGGCGGCTAGGAAATATGATCATTTGATCATTGCACAATGTACCTTCCAGTACAGTGCGCTGGGGTCTCTTTTTCATTTTTAAGGCCCAAGACACCGTTGAATATTTTTTGGTGAATGTACAAGTGTGCCCAGGGTGGAACTGGTGGCAGCAGTTACTTTTAAAGCATTTTTGACTCTTTTCTATGGTCCAAACTGCATTTACCGCATTTGGCCCAGGACAGTGGCGAATGCCTAAAATGGCCATGCCACAAGGTCCTTTTGTCTGTCCTTTGGCCATTTAGTTCCTTTGCCTTCCCCAGGTCGAGCAGACCTGGGAAATTCCTTATTTGGTCATGCAGACCCCCGCGCAAACTAAAGCTTTTGCAGGGCTTGTGTGTGCGTGCGCCCAGGTGGTGGGATGGAGCAGTCTAGTTCCAATACACATCCTGGGTGCCATGATGTCTGGTGTGCTGGGATGACTGGGACCACCGTGGTCCGTGATTGTTCCATGTCTGGAATGGTTGAATGTGAGCAGATCTCCTATTGGTTTCTTTGTTTTAGCGCGAAAGAGATTCTGGATAAGAGAAGGCACTCTAGACCTATTCCAGGTTGTCGTTCTGAGATCACAATGAACTTAGTAAAGGAGTCAAGTATCCTGAACCAAAGAAGCATATCCGTGGAACCGCTGGTGACCCGCTGGAATGTTTGGCACCCTGACTCGGCTGTTGTCCCGTCAGAGCCTCTGTTTCAAGGGGATTGGGTCCTCCGACGTATTCTATATCTATGACAGTAATCACCATAGCTGTGCTGCTTTGGAAAACTTTCGGCTCCTGCGTCAATGACGTCGATACGCTGTCTTCGAGGGCCTCCGTTGAGCCGACGTCCCCGGATGTTATAAGTAGGACGCACGACGCCCCTAGCCTCAGTTCCGTTTTTTCTGCGAACGTGTTTGCTTCGGAGATCTCGGCGCACCTCGGTTCTACTGAAATCCTGTTCTTTCAGTTCTTTGAACCTGTTAGTTTGTTTATTGAAATGATGTCTTCGGCTTCTTCCACCCCGCGGTCGGGTTTTAAGAAGTGTCAGGTGTGCGGGTCCAAGATGTCGTTGACGGACACGCACGTTGCTTTCCTCTGGTGCCTCGGGGAGGACCATAATACGGATGACTGTGTCGACTGCCAGTCGCTTACATCGAAGGCCTTGCGGGAGCATAAGAAGAAGCTGTCGATGGGTAAGGTGGCCAAGCCCCGGAAATCGCGATCCACTGGACTTTCGACGGACGATTCGAGGGGCGACTCTCCGCATCGTTGTCGTGAGTCCGGGGGGTCTCGGTCCAGGAGTCGGTCTCGCCATTCCTCTGCCTCTTCGAGGCACTCAGAGAAGCGCCGTCACAGGTCGCCTTCCCCGTCCTCATCCGAGGACTCTGCCCGTCGGCGGGTTGCTTGTCCCAACAAGACTTCCACTCCTGAGGAATGGGATTCCTTCCGAAAGGAGATGATGGCGATTTTTCAATTGCAGGGCTCCGGTCCATCCGTGCTGTCGAAGGACGCCGGCCGTGACCGTGCTAGAGACACTGCTCTTCCGCCTTCGGGCTCGAGCGGTCGTCGCGACCACCGGGTGCCTTCAAGGTCCCGGTCGGACAAGGATGCTCGCTCTAGACATCGGACCATCCCATCGAAAGAACTTTACCAGGTAAGAGAGTAACTTGTTCTTCTCATCAATCACAGAAGGCCTGCAAGGGCGCTTCGACCCGTTGGAGTAGTGGGACTAACTACTCTCGACACCTCCTGCTTAACCTGCAAACGAGCCTTTCGGAAGTGTTCCTAGACCGCCCAGTGAACTGACCAGCTCGTACGGGACCTTTGCCTTGGATCCGCTGCTCTCTCGTGATTCGACCCGAGATTTTGGGAACCGTAGCCTCTTGGTAGAAGGCACTCTCCTGCCGAGTTTCGTACACCTAGCATTCCCAGGACTGGAATTGGGATAATCCACCTGAACCTAAGCCTACATGGTAACTGTGTTGCCCCGCTGTGGTGACAAGCTTTTTGGGTGCCTTGCTCTCTTTTGCCCTAAGACAAGCTGCAGTGGAAACGGGCCAGATCCCTTCCCCAGAAGCGTAGAAAACACCACTGTCCCGCCACAGACTGAGGTCCTGGAACGCAGCCTCTGAAAGCCAGAGACGTGCAACTGCTGGGCTCGAACCTGCAAGTGAACTGGACTTGACTGGCAAAGTGATACAGAGTGCATCGAGGGTCGGTGAGTACTTGCACACTTACCGGTGGCCCCTGGCACATCCATAGACTTCTACGCATGTGTCCCCCAAGAGCCACTCATTTGTCAGAGTAGTCTGTGCTACGATCCTATTCCTGATTCCCGGAAATCGCTCTGCCCTCTTGCGGAGACCCTCCTCGAATAGTGGAACTCTATTCTTCCCCTCACCCACCTTCCTGAGCCACTACAACCCCTTGAAGAGACCCATTTTGTACTTAACTGCACGATCGAGTGCTGCCTCGCTGAACATACTTTTGAGCACACGGCTCCACACTTCTTAGGGATTGGACTGCCTATTAATTGGGTTTGAGTTGTTGAAGGACTGCCTAAAGTATATTTGCACTGTCTGACTGCCCTTCTGTTTCCGGTTGCGGATCTCTACTTATGTAGTACTACTTTAGACTAGTAATTACTATATATATCTTTCCTAATATAGTGCTTTGTTAGTATTGTTAATATTGCTGTGGTTTCAGTTTGTGTTTTTGAGTTAAAAGGCCTTTAATAAATGTAAATATATTTTTGATATATATACCTAAGAGTTATTTGTGGTGTTGTTTACTGTGTGTGCTCATTGTGGGCTTTCGATCACCCTCACCCCTCCTGAGACCTAGTCTTGACCGCCGCCAATGCTACCTTGATTGGTCTGGCTTGTCCAGAAGGTTTTCCTGTTCCAAGGAACTAGACCGGCCTTCTGAACCACTGCCCAGCAGGTCAGAATTCAGAAATCCATCTCAACAGGTGGCAAGACTGATACAACAAGAAAAAGGCTCCCAACATATAGACTGTATACTTGAGGATCAGGGGACCACCTACTATACGGACGGTGAATCGCAGCCTGGTTTCATAAGTTTTATGAATCGTTATACTGGGCCAATGACCCCAAGGCAAGGAGGCGCTTCAGGAACTGCTGGATAATATCCCTATACAGACCTTCCAGGATTTTGCGGCATGAAATGGCAAATTTTGCAGCATGAAATGGCACATTTTGCGGCACAAACCTTTATTTATTGCAGCATTTTTGCTGGACATTTTGTATGAACTGGAGGGTGTAAGATTGCCACATTGCAGGAAATAGGCATAGTGCAAGGCTAAAAGAGAGCCAGGGTATCATTATTATGTATCTTTTGTATTAATTTAATAGGAAGAGTCACAGATGCCTCTGGCTTGGCAGAACAGTGTTTGATTTGGCTACATTTCTGGTTTAATGTTCATGCCTATTTAATAGTATTAACTAAATTAATCCTTATCAATTGTAATGCTGAAAATATTCCCCTTCTATGTTCTCCAATCCCCCAAACACCCACACACCTCTCTCATCAACACACATCTCACCAACTCTCCATCACAACCTGCATCCCTTAACCTCTCACTCTGTCATACAAATAATCACGTGCTATGTCACACTGTCAAGTCACAATTTACACTGCCCAGCCCCAGTCCCACTTCAAATCATACTCCCAACTCACACCTTACACTCTACAATTCCTCCCGCAATATACAGTCCTTCATTCTTTTGTGCTGCTTCTGCATCTTGCATCCTTTCTCCCATTCTATTGCACACTTCCCTCATCCCTTTTCCCAATCTGCAGCTCACTGCCGCTTTCTGGCCAACCGCTTCCTCTCTGCTTTCTGGCTCACTGACCACATGCTCCCTCTACTTTCTGTACCTCTGCTCGCTCTCAGATTTCTGACCCACTGCATCACTGCTTCCTCTACTCTCTTGTGCAGCGCTTCCTCCTCTGACCCACTGCTCTCCCTCTGCTTTCTTGCCTATAACTTCACATCTCACCCATCACTCTCTCATAGTGTAACCATTCTTTTTATTTTTTTGAATGGTACATTTTGACCCAGTTCCTCAAATAATGGGGCATTTCAAAAAAGAACGGATGATATGCTATTTTTAGACAACCCATTTTTGGAAATGAGAAGGTCACCTTATTCTCAAAGGTGACCGGCGCATTTCCACAGGCTTGAGCTGTAGCGCAAATTGTGCGCTGGCTAGCTGCCTTGAATGGTGATCTGGGTTGTTTGACCGAAGTGTAATTGTTTGCGGCGGAATTGACCATAGTCAATTTCGCTGCAAATTGATTTGCACTTCTGCCAAACAAGCCAAAATGTACCTTTCACCACCACCCCAACCCCTCCCCTACTTAACTGCTTGGTCACTGCCGCTTCCCATGCAACCTTGCGGTGCCAGATCCGTCCCTCTAACGCGGGTGGGATCTGACTCCGCAGGGTCCCTTTTTCGTTATTTTCTTTTTTTCTGTCCCCACCTCCAATTTTGAAGAAAAAGGGGAAAACACTTCTGCAACCACCCTAGACCAAAAATACTGAACATGGGGAGTGGGTGACACCCCCGCAACACATGTTCAGTATTTATAAAAATCGATCGAATAGTACTGGACGAAATATGTCAAATTGGAACATTCGATAGATTTTTGTCATCAAAATGGGCAGTACTTTGAATAGAATCTCTCTCCCGACAGTGTTCTGCAAGCTCCCAGAGACTTTCACAAGGACAAGCTCTCTAGGTGCCTGCCGCTGTAAAATGTGATCCAGAAAATTCATTTTTATCCTGTTTGAGGAACAGAAATGCAAGCGACACAGCAGCGGTTCATACCTTAAAAGAAATGCATGACAGGGTCAGGAAAGACCCTGTCATGCAGTGGCAGCCCCACATCCGGTCGCGTAGGGTTGCCTACAATTTCTACACATTTAAAAGTGCATCTTGCTTTGAAATGAGCGATGCGCTTTTAAATTGACAGAAACGCCACTTTATTTGATCAAGGAGGTGAAAAAGGCCATCTGAATGGGCACCCATATAAAATGTGCCCATTCATGTGTCCCTTGTGGATTGGGCTGCACTTTTTTGGGGTGCAAGTGATGAGATGGGTTAGCGCATTTCATTTCTTGTGTAAAAAAAAAAAGTTGAGAACCTGGCACCCTGAGTATAATTTTTCTTAAAACAGTAATTTTTGCAAATTAGTTAAAAAAAAAAAAGTTAAAAAAAAATGTTTTTTTTGCACAAAAGGGCAGTTTTTGCGGCATTTTGCGCATTCGCGGCATTTTGCGGGATCGCAAAATCGATATAAGCTGGAGGGTCTGCCTATATCCATGTTGTCAGATGCCGCCATGGAGTAGATCAAGTCCCATTTTGTGTAGAAGCATCATGCGAGTCATAAAAGATCTCCCTAGGAACAAAGCGTAGATGGATTGACGGCTGTATTCTACATGGAGTTTGGTGCTGTCCTTGCTTCATACCTCTTGAGGGTTTGGGAGGAGTCTCTGTCAAACTCCTTGCTGCCAGAATTTGTCCAGAAAACCAATATTACAGTCCGACTAAAACCGGGAAACCCCATTAATGACTGTGGGTCGTACAGAACGCTGTCACTAATGTACATGCCAAAATATACGCCAAGATCTTAGCTAACCGGCTGCTAATATTGATGCCCCACATGATCCACCATGACCATGCAGGCTTTGTGCCGGGTTTTTCTACAATGCTAAAAATATGTCAACTTTTTAATATACTTGCATGCATATCACACGAGGCCTCTGCAGTGGCAGTAGTGTTAGACACGCAGAAGGCGTTTGACATGGTATTGTGGGAATACCGCTTCGCCGTATTAGACAATTGTGGACTAATCGATCGAATAGTACTGGACGAAATATGTCAAATTGGAACATTCGATAGATTTTTGTCATCAAAATGGGCAGTACTTTGAATAGAATCTCTCTCCCGACAGTGTTCTGCAAGCTCCCAGAGACTTTCACAAGGACAAGCTCTCTAGGTGCCTGCCGCTGTAAAATGTGATCCATTGTGGACTGGGGGAGCTGATGGTTAATCCATCAAACTCCTCTACACTCGTCTGCTGGCTCGGGTTTTGGTCAACGCTAACTTGTCCGACCCACTGACATTGGAGAGAGGGACTCGCCAGGGTTGCCTCCTGTCCCCCATCCTTTTTGCCCTGGCAATAGTGCCAATGGCAGACTTAATCGGGCACCACCATAAGAACAGAGGGATCCAGAGAGCTTGCCCGCCGGAGATCATCTCGCTCTATGCAGATGATGTTCTGTTATATGTTAGGGACCCGCAGAGAAACTTAAATCCCCTATTGGAGGATATAACACTATTTGGGGAGTTCTCCGGGTTCACACTTAACTAGACCAAATCTGAGATATTTCCACTAATGGAAGCCATGCCTAGGCCTCTAGGGGCATTTCCCCTGAAGTGGACGCCCAACCATTTCAGGTACTTGGTGGGGGGGGGTGTTACTATGTCCCATGACAAGGCTACTCTGCTTTTTGAAAATGTTCATGCGAATGTAGACTACTTGAATACTAGGCTTGCTAAATGGGCATGCATGCCACTCTTGCTGGTGGGCAGGCCCGACCACATTAAGATGCTAATCCTTCTTAAATGTTTATATACGTTTGGCAATGTTCCTATATGGCCGGGGAAGACGTTCTTTACCCACATACATGGGTTACTCTCACAATTCTTGTGGCATGCAGGGGCGGTGTGGAAAAAGTGGGAAGACATGACGCAACCTTATGGTAGAGGGGCCTTCGCAGCACCTCATTTTGAGAATTACTGGATTGCTGTACAAGCACAGCATGCATCGCACTGGTTTGACTGCTGCCTGCCTCATGTCAGACTGGAGCGTGCAACCGCAAACATGGCCGATCTAAGGTCACTGTTCCTTATGGGTGACTACCAGGAGGACTGCTGTTGCAAAGCAAGTTCAAAAGTCATCTTTGTAGTAAGTCCTTACGTTACTTTATTAGGTTGCACGCATAAAAGTTACATCAAGAACAACAGGTACAGGAGTTGGAAGGCAGGATACTAAGCACTACAGGGAGTGCCCACTGGCTCCCACCACCCAGGCTTCATGTCTCTCTCTTTAACTCTCTTTGGGCAGAACCAACACACCTTCTCTCTTTAACCAACCAACAAGAAGGAAAGATCTGCACAAGATAAAACAGGAAGAACAGGATGAGAGAAACACAGGCGCAAAACAACCTCCTGCTCCTTCCTGAAAAACACCAAGACATTTGACTGCTAGATGCACGAATACAAGGATGACTGTCAATACGATCCTTTACAGACTATACTTGTTGCATGACCATTTCCACAGAATCGCAACACCTTTCCCATACTACAAATGGTTCCCTGTGTGGCAATTCCCTAACATCCGGTCCACCTAGGATAACACTCTTAAGAAACGGTAGGAAACCCTGGGGTACCATGCGCTCGGGGACTTCTTTCCAGACAATCACCTATTCACACTTCAGATCTGGCGGACAGACCACAGGGGCACTAACATTGAGATACTGCAGTGCTATAGACTTCGATCAGCATTCTCGGCTTGGTGGGAAGGATGCCCAGTGGAACCACCTGAGAAGAAAGCAGTGACCCTTATTGCCAACTCATTTGGATGTTGGAGGGTGCTGTCCTCTCTTTACAGGTTAATAATGGGGAAAATGCAGACAGGCGCAGTCAGAGTTCAAGAGCAATGAGCCAGGGACCTGGGTGTAAATATACAAGATGATATGTGGGGAAAGATGTGCCAATTTACTAAGTTTGTCTCCGTGAATACCAGATTTTAGTGGATCCAATTTAAAATTCTTAACAGGCTGCATTACACATACTGTTAACTCAAACTATACCATGGGAGGGATGATGGTCTTTGTCCTCGTTGCGGGGTAGAAAATGCTGATTACTTGCACATGCTTTGGAAATGTTCCAGACTCCTAGGTTTCTGGGTCCAGATCTATAGCACTCTGTCTGAAATCATAGGCAAGCCACTGCACCCGTTCCCAATGAGTGCCGTGTTTGGGTACTGGACAGACATTCCGGAGCGACGCAAAAGGAGTTTCCTTGACCTGGGGTGCATAGTGGCTAAGAAGTGCCCCCTGCGCCCCCCAAGAACCTGGTCCAGGGGAAGGCAGTCGCTGTCTGGGGGTGGTGTACTGAGTGAGGATCACATGGGGGGTGAGGGGGTCAGACCAGGAACCCCTTTTTAGCTTTCCTTAATAACCCTACCCTTTTTTATGGCCTTATGCAATTCTCAAGCAGTGGAGAAATTGAAGTTTCCAAAAACAAACTGCAAGTCCTAGAATACCTCAGGGACTGTGAATAAGAAGAGGGCTGAAGAAGCATACAGGAGATCAAGTTATGTCGGCAAGCCTAATGGCTCTTGGCAAGGTCAGGCAATTAGTCCTCAGTTCCTGTAACTGGAACCATTTAGCCTACCTGAGAGGCATAAAAGGCTGCAACAGTGAGGAGCAGCAAAAAGAAGCTGGAGCAGGAGCTGGAAGGTCGGTTGAAGTAGCCCAGCACGAAGCTTGCACATTACAAGGAAGTGTGACCACAGAATGGATGCCGGAGCAGAGAAATGGCAGATTTCACCTGCAGGCTCTGATTTGGTCCTGTGCTCACAAACCGTGTTTGGATATGGCAGCATTGGAAGGGACTGGAGAAAATAGGCAGTCTTTCCAGGTGCACCTAATTGCTGTGAATGCACAACTGAAGTCGTGCATTCTCCCAAGGCCCGCATGCAGAAGCAAACCGAGGGAAACTGGAGAGCAGGAGACTCTCCCTTGATGAGGCTGGATTGGAGACAACTGTTCAGCAGAGTGGTGTGGATCCCAAGAGTGCCTGTAGCAGCAGCAGGAGAAGAAACCAAGCCGGGAAGCAGCAGCAGCCCACAGTCATTGTAATTGGGAGTCAGAAAAGGAAATTCTGTACTCCTGAATAATAGAAATACTTTGCCAGTAACTGTAACCAGCTTTAATTACCCTTGTGCATACATCTAATCAAGTAGAAGTTAATTGCAGAAGTGGGAAGTCTTTCAGAGAAATGTAACATGCGCTTATGTAAAATGCTTGCATGTTGTGAAAGCTCGTCTTTTCCCTAATATTAGAAATACCTTGTTACCGACCGTTCGCGTGGCTCCTCTTAACACAGAGAACGTTGCTGGTAGCCTATTTAAAGTGTAACTGACTTTGCTGAAAAGTTGCAAGTACTGTTTAACCCCTTTAGTGCCAAGGACGAGCTCTCTCTTCCTCGGCACTATGTATGCAGTGCCAAGGACGAGATAGCTTGTCCTTTTTGGCACTTCACTTTGTGAAATCCAACCCCCGGGCTATGTGAGGAGGTGTTTCCTCCTCACGGTCCGGGGGTTGGATTTCCTTCAGTTTCACGTCAGCGTGCGTAATGCGCGCCAACGTGAAACTGAAAGTAAAATTCACTGCTGCAGCCATTTTCAGCTGCAGCAGTGAAAGAGAAGGTAGGTTTCTACCTTTCTCTCCCTTGATCTCTGGCATTATTGTGCCGTTTAGATCGAGAGAAGTGTCGTTGGAAAGGGGAGACTCTCCCCTTACCAACAACACCTTCCTTGAAGCATTGCTGAGCACAGATCGCTCGATATGCGCCCAGCAATGCCACTAGACCACCAGGGATCTGTTTTTGAAGTGGGGGAGAGGCTGAGGGGGCCGCTTACTATGTAAGCGGCCGGCCCTCTACCGCCCGACCCCCAAAGCATGGGTCAGTACGTCTTGCCCAGCCTGGCGGCAGATAGGCATGCTAATGTGCCCATTTGCCCCTAGGGAAGGGGGAAAAAGCATGTTTTTGTTGGGGTTGTTGTGGGGGGTACACTAAACCACCATGGAAGTTTGGAATGGAAAGGGGGGTGGCCCTCTCCCACCCCAAATGGATGGGGGCCAGATTATGAGATGCCCCCCCCCCATCCATTTGGGGTCGGGGTGGGAGAGGGCCACCAGGGAATTTACAGGGCAGGGGCAAACATTTTCTTTTACAAAAATGCCTTTTTTGTGGGGAGTGGGGGGCACACTAGACCACCAGGGAACTTTGCAACTCATGTAGCCCACTCTGGGGGCTAATAACGCAGCGCAGCCAGAACTCAAGGGCAGTTAGGGGTGATGTCCTCTGCCTTGGGCATTAGTTTCCCATGTGGGTCTACCATCCTCAAGCCCAGTGGCAGCCCCAGTAGGGTCTCAATCCCTTCCCGGAGGGGAATTCTATAACACAGCCCAGCCAGAGCTCCAGGATGGTCGGGGATGATAGCCCTGGCCTTGCGTGGCTGTCTCCCATGTGGGTTGGCCGTCCCCAAGCCCAGCAACAGTTCCAGGGAGCCTCAGCAGGGTCCCTGTCCTTTCCCAGAGGGAGAAGCCGTAACGCAACCCAGCCAGAGCTGCAGGGTGGTAGAGGGTCATATCCCTGGCCTTGGTCACCCGTCCCCCATGTGGGTCGACCATCCCCAAGCCCAGCTTGTAGCTCTGGCTGGGCTGCGTTACAGCCTTTCCCTACGGGGGAAGAATGGGGACCCTGCCAGAACTGCCACTGGACTTGGGGACGGTTGACACACATGGGAGACAGCCACCCAAGGCCAGGAACATCACCCCCGACTATCCTGGAGCACTGGCTTGCCGGCGTTACAGCTTCTCCCACCTGGAAAGGTTGGGTACCCTGCCGGGGCTCCCTGGGAATGCTCCTGTGCTTGGAGATGGTCGGCCCACATGGGAGACGGGTGCCCAAGGCCGGGGCCATCACCCCCGACCATCCTGGAGCTCTGGCTGGGCTGCATTTCAGAATTTCACTCCGGGAAAGGATGGGGACCCTGCTGGTGCTTCCTGCAACTGCCGCTTCACTTGGGGATGGTCAACCCACATGAGAGACAGCCTGCCAAGGCCGGGGACATAACTCCCTGACTATCCTGGAGCTCTGGCTGGCCTGCGGTACAGCTCCTCCCTCTGGGAAAGGACGGGGACCCTGTCGAGCCTCGCTGGAGCCACTGCTGGGCTTGTGGACGGTCAACCCACATGAGGGACAGCCGTCCAAGGCCAGGGACATCACCCTCGACCAACCAGGATCTCTGGCTGGCCTGCGTTACAGCTTCTCCCTCCAGGAAAGGTCCGGGTCCCTGCCAGGGCTCCCTGGGAGTGCCCCTGTGCTTGGGGATGGTCGACCCACATGGGAGACAGCCGCCCAAGGCCGGGGACATTACTCTCTGACTATCCTGGAGCTCTATAAAGCAACGGGATGGATAGGGGTATATATGGGATACAGATAAATATGCGGATACAGGTACATAGCATATATAGGAGATACAGATATTTGGTAATGTTTTGGTGAACAGGTGTTGTGCCTATCCGCAACATCTGCACCGTCTGCGCCATCTGTACTATACGCAGCATCCGTACTATCTGCTCCATCCGTAGTATCCGTACTATCCACACCATCTGTAGTATCCGCAGCATCTGCGCTATCCACACCATCCGTAGTATCTGTACTACCCGTACCATCCGTAGTATCCGTACGACCCGCAGCTTGCGCACCGTCTGCAGCATCTGCACCGTCCGCAGCATAGGACATGTGTTGTTGGTGGCGTGTTTTAGTAGTTTCCAGGTGGGAAATGTCTGAAAATTGTGTTTTTTTCCCCTACATTTTGGACTTTGCTGGGTCTTGTGGGTAATAAATTCTAGGGCGATTCGCCCAAGTCAGACCTCTGTGGATTCCCACGGGTGTCTTCTTTTCAGAAATGCATGGGGTTACCTGTTTTCCTTGGGGGCTGCGACACCCCAGGCCCAAATCTGTAGGTTGTCCACAAGAGCAAATTCCTGCATAATCTGCTCTCCCGAAACAATTGAGGTTACCAGTGGTTTAGCCTTTTCCCTTTGCGCCCAGGTAAGTGCACCACCACATGTGAGGTACCGTTTTCTTCGGGACAACTGTGGGAATGTGGGAAGGTAGGGAAATTGTTTCTTTTGGTCTTCATAATGTTTTCATATATTTGCTACTGCACTTTGTTATAGAGCCCTTTCATTTCCCAAATGTGACCTACATTTAGTTGCTGCTTTAGGCACTGTACGCTTCTGTAACCTGCACAAGTCACCTACCCTTCAAAAGGTCTGCCTGTGCTCTTTCAAAAAATGTATGCTTACGCTTCCTCACCACATTTGTTTTCCTTATTTACACATGCTAAGTATGTCTGCTTAGGCCGTCAACATAAACATCCTGTGTACCATGGCTCCGTTTTTGGCTTGTGGTATTGCTTGTTTTGTGAAGCATTGCGAAAAATGTGTGATTTCCTAACTGGAAGAGTCAGGGGAATGTAGCAGGGCATTGCTTTTCTCAATATTTACAGAATCCATTACCTTAAAGGTCCAGCCATGTCCAGCACTTACCTTTTTTATCTGTCATTTTTCCAATTTTTTCCCAAACAATGGGAATTTTCCCTACATAGTTGTTGCCTGACCTGAGCAAATCACCCCTTCCTAAACTTGGAATGGTCTACTTTTTAGAAATGTATGCCTTTCTGTCTTCCCATTCAGCTTTCCTACCCTCCTCTTCCATCCCATCCACGTATGTCCCATTGGAAAAAAAAAAGGGTAAAATCGGCTACCTCTCACAAAACTGATGGTAACATTATAAAAATGTTTTTTTGGTTTAGACTCATACCTGTTCTTCAAAGCCTGGAAAACGGCAAATTCAGCACAGCAAACCATTCGTTCTTAGCTCTTACAAGGAAAAAACACCACAGGGTTCTTTTTTACATCATTTTATTGGCATTTTCTGAAAAAACACAAAATCTGCTCCCTTCTTGGTTATTTTCTCTCACCCCATACAGCAAACTAGGATTCCTTGGTGGTGTTATGGCCGCCTATGTGTGGGAAGAAAAGGGGCCAACTGTGGCGAGATATCACATGTAACAAAAAAGTTACGAGGGATTGAATGGCGACATACCAACATCAGCAAAAAAGGGCATTGGCAGTTAAGGGGTTAAAGAGGCCGCGCATAAGACAATGTTTCCCAATACCTTGTGTTAAGCAGAAACCTGTGCAGTTCCCTTGGGGAACACTGCAAAAGATTTAAGACTACAGGTATAGCAGTAAACCCACTTGGTAGCAGTCCGCACCACCCAGATTTACCTGGTAGCTGTGGCTGAGCAGTCAGACTCCCCTCAAGAAGAGTTAGGCCGTATGTAAAGTATACACAATATGTACCCAGACACAATAGCACAAGCAAACACTGACCAGAGCTTGGTTTCAAAAGTATATAGTTATTTATTTTTTTAAGAACACATAAGTTGAAAACACTCTAGCAAAGTATAGTAAAAAAACACTTCAAACACAGTTATAATGAAAGCAGTTCCGACCCTTACTCCTATCTAGACAACTCTAAGTTAACACCACATAATTAAAACAGAGGTGAGCGCTTAACGTTAGATGACACTCTAGTAGGTTCAAGAAAGGGATAAAAAGAACAGAAATGGGTTAAACACACCACTCTAAGGTCCAGAACACTTGCAATAGGCTCAAAGAAGCACAAAGTCACAAGTGAGCAAGGGTCACTAGGCAGGGCCCACTCTTAGAGTAGCCGGAGCGAAAATGTGCCCAAGATCACACTGTTATTAGGGATTCAAAGTCTTGCAAAGAGTTAGAAAGAGTTTAGAGTGGCTTAGAAAGTTTAGCCAGGGTGTCCCAGGCACTCCCAGGGTCGAAAGCCGGGGGCTAAATCTACCCCGTACAGTCGGTAGCAAGGGAAGCCAGGCGGAACACGGTACCTTAAGCGGAAAGGATCCTCCAGCGGTGGCAGTTGTTCCAGGCAGTGGCAGCAAGGCTCGACGTCGGTCAGGGGAGAAGAAGTTCTCGCTGAAGTGCAGAAGAAGAAGGTCGTTGCACTGCCCGGGAAGAAACCAGCCGCGGAGTCCTCCGGTTAAAGGGTTGTACCGACTTTCGTGGTTGGGGTAAAAGTGGTGGGGTTCCGGTTGCCGGGGTGCTTGGCACTGGCAAGGCGGCCATGAGATACCTCGAGAAGCGAAAAGAAGGCGAAAGCTGGTTGTCCCCACCAGTCAAGGGAAGGAGCCACTCCGTTAAGAGTTCTCCTCGGTCGTCGGGAAAAGTGGTGAGACGGTTCAGCAGGGCTCCACCGGGTGGTGTCGTCGAAGCAGGTCGGCTCAGCTCCTCCCTCGTCGGATTCTTGGTCCTGTGGCGACTTCTGAAGTTCCAGTCCCCAAAGCCCTGCTTTTATGCAGCAAACCCCCATTCACCCAGCCTAGCTGTCACTCAAACATGCTAAGTGGTGAGCCGGCCGGCTCACCACTTGGGCCAATCAGGACGGAGTGCGACTTGAGTTACCAAGGTAACTCAGTCCAGGGTGCCTAAATCCCCCTCCACCCCTCCTAAGTACCCCAGACAGAGTGGCACCACTTTGGAGGGCTTCTGTGGAGAAGCCCGCCAAAAGTGGAACAAAGGGCTCCACTTTGGGTCAGAGTTACAGAGGCGAACGCCAACGCCATTTTAGAATCAAGTTTTGGCAAAAAGTCCCAACCGGAGTTATAATAATAAATATATAAACCGGCGGTATGTTTAAGGCTACCGTAAATAAATAATTAAATGTGTTAGCCTAAAACAATGGGAAATCCCATAGGGAAATATTCGCGGTCGAATATAAAAAGTAGTTTCCACTGCCACCAGCCAAAACTCGATCAGGGGGGACGGAGACGTGCCCCCTCGACTAACAGACCCTGGGGCAATCGAATTGCCCCAGCCAGTACGTCCACAATATAATGGTTTGTACTGGTTCTGTTCAGGATCCAAGACTAGCAAAGTCTTTGGTGACTTTACATGCCCTGGGAGACAGTAGTCAGTCCCAGGGTATGGAGTCTATGTTGGGGAGTCCCTAGGACACCCCTGGGTCACGGCACAGAGGGTGCTGTGTAACCCACATCACAAAAATACATGAGGCCCTATGGAGTAAAAGACCCCATAGCCCATTCAACACAAGGTTTAACCAAGAAAACACACTTCAACATGTCCAAGAGTGAGGGTAAAAGAGTCTCACTCTTGGCAGGAGAAAAAAAGAAACCCCAGAAATCCAGCAAAGCTGCTGGGGGACTCACTAGGTAGGGAAATTCAGCCTAAACAGAGAATTCTCCCTAACACCTTGGAATCTGAATGCTGACTGAAAGGTGGGAACGCTTCTCTCTTTGCAGTGGCAGTTTGAGGAAAACTTAATCGGTTGTGCCTAATTTCATTTTCAGTAAGAAATCCACATTTGTAAGATATTTAAGACTGAAGCAGAAGTCATAGAAGTTGTTGAAGCAAGAACAAGTATTGCCCAAGCCCATAGAGGGAACTCTAAATTTGAATCCCGCTCAATTAAGAACTATACACCAATGTTCTGAAGTTGTTGAAGTTATTGTTGCACAAGATTCCTCTAAATTAAATGTGACAAGATCATCCAAAGCTAAAAGAGTGGTACAACAGCTTTGTGGTAACCATTGGAGGAAAGGTGTTATACGAAGCTAGTAAAGGGAGTTGGGTTTTGTAAAAAAGAAAGCTGTTTTAAAGTCTAAATGGATGAGACTTTTTGAAAGGAGAAGTAGTCTGAAAGCTAGAATCAGATTCTGTGGTAGCTACAAGACAGGCAAAGAGGCTGCCCTTTCTTGACATGCAAGATAGAAGAGTGCCTTGCCAACCTGTAGAGGTCGAGGAAGTCTTGTTGAAGTTGCCTAATGTTGCAGTTGTAGTAACAAACTTGTTTAAATCAGAAATTGTAGTAGTAACAACAGAACTGTGGTTGTCAATATTCTTATCAGAATTGGAATTAGTAGAAGCTGAAGCCAACTGTGGGGCAAGGGAGCATGCTCTCACAGCTTTCTAAGTAGAAGGAAGTTGCTGAAGGGAGCAAACCTTAAGTAGAAGCATCCTGACAAACTGTGTATAAAAGACACTGCAGAAGTTGAAAGCAGGAAAGTTGATGCAAGTAGTAGTACTTTGATCTTCAAATTTACCTATTCTTTCCTGGATGGAAGTCATCCAGGAAACACCGTTGGTGCTGTTATTTCTATGTGCAATTTTAAAAGGAGAATCTTTTCAACAAGCAAAGAAGAGACATTTGCCAGTGGATTTTTATTTGTGTGAACTTTGGTTTATTTCGAACTTTTCAAGACTTTGGTTAACACTTTGTTTTCCTTGGAGGCAATTGACTTTGGAACATTCCTGAGGAGCAGGATCTGCCCATGTGCATTAGGAGTCATCCAAGACACCGGGTGTTCAGTAACCTATTATTTTTGTTGTTTTCATGTTGCTTTGAATGTTTGTTGTTTAGTGTGAGGAATAGTTTTGTGAATGCTAGGAGGCTTTCCCATAGATCTTAGAATATGTAGGGAATCCTCTGGTAGAGAAGGCTGAGTTAGGATTTTCTAATTTTGTGTATAATAAAATGTCACATCCTGAGAAAACTAAACACAATCGTGAGTCTCACTTTACTAACCCCTCACAATACTGAAGAAGTGGAAGACTGTATGCTCCTGCGCAGGGAGGACTGGCTAACAGAGATGGTGTGGTTTAACAACTGTGAAGAACTTACTCCTAGGTCCCGTCCCCTTTCCTCCATACTTGTGTGACATTCCGTGCTTGGAGACGGGACCGGAGCACTTTTGTCAAAAAGCATCAAAAATGAAAATGTTTGTCCTTATCTTTTTACGCGGGGTACCGCACAGGGCTGTAAACCCGCCCTCCTGAGTTCCGCCCCGCGCATCGCCCTTCAGTCCTTTTCTCCGCACGGTCGGGGCTGGACGCACTCGCATCACCGGGAAGAATTTGTTCTTTTTCCCGTTGTCCTTCTTTCCTGCTCCGGTTCTGCGGTTGCATAGTCCTCCGTCTATGCCAGAGCGTCTGGGATTTCTGTCCTTTTCTTTATGCGAACGTCGCTTTGTTAGGGCGGATCCCCATTCTCTCTGGTTGGAGTGTCTGGGTCCGGACCATCGTTGGGATTAGTGTTTCTACTGCGTGCACTCCAGCGTCGTCTTCTTTGGTGGGAGGAAGTCCTTCAGTGCGTTCCTCCACCTCATTTTCAGCTTTTCACCAACGAAAAGAAGAGACGCCTGGTAAATTCCTTACTTTTTAGGGCGCCCCGGCCGGGGTACTCCTTCCCAGGGTCTTCCAGGTCCGGGAGAGGCTTGAGCAGTTCTGCTACCAGGGGTTCCCCTGAGGTGCCTCGCGGGCCTAACAGGCGTACCAGAGTTTTCTCGTAGGGTTCCCACGACAGACCTTCCGAAACTGGACCGCATTCCGAGGTTCACCTGTCTGGTGCTAAGCTTCAGCCCAGTTCATCCGTGGCTTTGGATACCGGGGTTCGCTCCGAGGTCTCCGTTTCTGGAGCTTTCCACACAGACACCGGGGTACGCCCTGAGGCCTCCTTTCCTGGAGCTTTGAGCTTGAGACCCCTCTCTACGGAGCTACCCATACTGGGCAAAAGCCCAAGGTTCCTCTCTTTGAGGCTTAAGTTTGTACCAACAAAACCGAGAGCCCTGCTCTGAAGGTCTTGTCTGTGAGGTGGATTCCTCAGCATTCCCGCGCTCAGGTACGCAGTGATACCGGTACTGTTGAGGGGGCAAAGATGGTGGTCATTGACCGTAACGCTTCTGTTACCGGCTCTGCCGAGGTTCCTCTTTTGGAAGCTAATTTTGGGGCCATCTCCAAGATGTCCAGTAAACATCCGAGACCCCCCCAGTACTGGCTCTGCCGAGGATCCTGTGTCAAGGCTAAGGTGTTGCTTAAGTCCCCTGACCAGCCTGAGGAGACAATTGCCTCATCTCCAGATGTGACGCAGTTCTCTTCAGGCATCAACAAAATGGCGGCCCAACCCTCATGGTCCACGGCGGCCATTTTGGATTCTTCCCTTACACCTACGCTCTCGACGTCGGGTGTTGGTAACCTTCTTTTGGGGGCCGAGCAGCTGTTCCCACATCATGTGGACAGTAAAAATCTGTCCCGTACTTCTTACGACTGGCATGCTCGGATGCCGCATACTGTCTCACTTCCTCCTGCTTCTGCTCCGTTGATCTATGTGGTCCCGGTTGGTGCCAGCCTTCCCGGCAACCATCCTCATTGCGTTTGTGTGGGTATGCCCCATATGATCGGCCTCTGCCCACCCCAGCGCCTAACCTCCTGCTCCACCTTCCACCCCAGTGATTCCGACAGCTTCTGCAGTGGTACCACCTCTTCCTCTTGGCCCACCTCCAGCTCTTCCTCCGCTACCTCCTCTATCTCTCCTAGAGAAGATCCCGGCAGAACGTGATAGCACTTTAAAACCTGTGACGGTCCAGCCGTCGGCTCCAGACTCGCTGGATGACCCTGAAGCAGATCAGGATAGCGATGAGCAGCCCTGCTCTGTCAGAGCATTCCATGACCAGGTCCTGGATATGATGGCCCTCCTTGACATTCCAGTACCTGAGGCCCCTGCTCCGCAGGAGGGGGTGCTTTCGGGAGCTTTCACCTTGTCACCACAAGAGCGCACCGGCCTGTTACTCCAGAAGGACATTTTGGCCGAGGCCCGTAAAGTCTGGGATAAGCCCCACACCGGGCTACATATCAATAAGAGAATTGACGCCCGTTACAGGATCCACACCTCTGAGGAGATAACCTTGGCATCTTGTCCGCTCATTTCCTCGACGGTGGTAGCTACGGCCACGCTTCAATCCAAGCCGGCCTCTGCAACCTCAACGGCGGCGGCTCAGATTCTGTCGAAAGAAGACAAGATTCTGAACTCCTTGGGCAAGAAAGTCTTTGCCATATCAGCACTCCAACTTCATCAAGCAAATACCGAGCTCATCCTTGCTGCAGCTAATATGAAGCTGTGGAAGGAGTTGGCTGATTTTCACAAGTGTATTCCTGCGGATAGGCTAGACGACTTCAAAGCCGGTTTGTCGGACGCCAGGGTGTTGGCACAAGATCTGCTGGAAGCTGCAGTACACTATGTAGATTCCTCAGCTCGAGGCCTTATGGTGGGAATTGACACCTCCGGCCAGGCATGGCTCCATGCGACAAAGTTTTCGAAGGAGGTTCAAGACAACGTACTGGACCTTCCATTCGACGGCAAGGAATTGTTTCATTCTTCTACGGATGAGGAACTTACAAAGACCAAGGCGAGCACCCAAACCGCCAAGTCCTGGCGAAGGCCCCAGCTAAAGCCCCTTATACACAGAGGTCAGGGTCTCAGTCTCGATCCTTCTCTTGCTTCAGGGATGTTTCAGGACCTCCGGGCGTACATAACTGAACCCCCGGTTGGCGACACCCGTCGAAAACGTGGTTGGTTTTTCTCTCAGCAATCAGCCTCCTCTCCAGGGGCAGGTTGTGTCCCTGCTGACAAATCTGCAAAACGATATTTTTTGTCGGTCGCACAAGACTTCGGTGAGAGGATGAATCTCGTCTCATCTGGAGGCGTGGCAGACAGTCACCGAAGACCGGTGGGTTTTGTCCATTGGTCAGGCAGATTTTCGCTTGCCCCTACCCCACCCTTCAACCCACCCTTTCAACAGATCGGGACACCCTCCCTCATAGCTGGGGTCCAGAATCTTCTAGACCTCAGGGCGGTGGAACGTGTTCCCCTTGGGGAGAAAGGGAGGGCTTCTACTCTCGTCTGTTCACAGTGCCCAAACCCAACCAGACTAGCCTGCGCACCATCCTCGACCTTTCCCAGTTCAACCTTTCTCTTCCCCAAGAGAAATTCAAGGTGATCACGCCCTGCCAAATAAAATCCTCTCTTCGGAACGGTGACGGGCTCAGTGTAGTGGACCTTCAGGACATGTATATGCACATCCTGATATGGAGGCTGCATCAAAAATATCTGCGGTTCTCCCTGGGAGGGGAGCATTTCCAGCTCTGTGTGATTCCGTTTGGTCTTAGCTCGGCGCTGCGTGTCTTTACGAAGATGATGTTGGTCATCGCAGCTTTCCTTCGGCTACAGGGTGTTCATGTATATCCGTATTTGGATGACTGGCTCCTACGCAACCCTTGTCCACTGACGGCTTCGAGCAATCTCCAGTCTCTCCTCCAGCTCCTGTTCCATCTTGGGCTGTCGGTGAGACCTGATTTTCCTTGGTTTCCGTTGGAACACGGTCGACTCCAGGGTGTATTTGACAGCGGACAGGATTGCGGATCTATTCGCCACGTGTCAGCTCTTCATCCAGTCAAAGCACATGACGGCTTGGTGGTTCCAGAGACTTCCGGGCCTCATGGCTTTGTGCATACTTCCTCTTCTTCTTGCGCGTCTCAAAATGAGGCGTCGTCAGCTGGCTCTTCAGAGCTCTTGGTGTCAGGCTTTGGACTCGTATTCCAAGATGATCACAGTTCCATCCTGTATGATGGTGGTCCTTCTATGGTGGTCTTTGACCATCAATCTGACAGTGGGGGCCTGCTTTCAGGAGCCCTGCCCACAAGTGACTATTACCATAGACTCCTCCCTTTTGGGGTGGGGCGCGACGCTGGATCATCTCCAGGTTTTCGATCTATGGATGCTGCAGGACAGGCAGTTTCATGTAAATTATTTGGAGCTCCTGGCTGTTTTTCTGGTGCTGAAAGCTTTCCAGCCGTCCATCACGAACAGGGTGGTCCGCATCTGCACTGACAGCTCGGTACCAATGTTTTATATCAACAAGCAGGGTGGCACCAAATCACCCCCTCTTGTGCACCTTGCCATTCAGATTTGGGAATGGGCCATCCAGCACAGCATTTGGCTACTGGCGGTACACATTCTGGGCCAACTCAGTGTGACTGCAGACTCACACAGTCGCCAAACAGCAGCCAGCTACGAGTGGGAACTGAACACGGAGGTCCTCTCCACCATCTTTTGCCAGTAGGGCACTCCGGGAGTGGACCTTTTTTACGAACTCTACAAACAGGAAACTTCCTCTTTATGCATCCAGGAATGGTCTCGGGGCCTCCTCCCTAGGGGGCGCTCTCAAAATTCCGTGGCACAACATGAAGGCCTATGCCTTCCCGCCTCGGTCACTGTGCAAGCTCAGGAATACATCGAATTGCACTCTACTGTTCATAGCTCCTTGGTGGCCAGCCGGATTCTCTTTCTCACAACTTCAGCATCTGTTGATTTGTCCTCCGATCAGACTGCCGTTGATTCCCAACCTGCTTCACCAGTGCGATCAACAGATGTAGCACCCCTCCCCTCAATTCAGCTTGGCGGCCTGGTGCCTGAATTCAAATCCTTAGCACGGTTTAACTTTTCCGAGGACAATATGTGCATTATCCAAGCGGCCAGGAAACCCTCTGAGGTCTCAGTATAGGAACAAGTGGCTCTGTTTTTGTCACTGGTGTTTAGCTAAGCAGCTGGACCCCAGACATGCAACGATTGACACTGTCCTTTCATTCATATCTCATCTGGCAGCTTCGGGCATTCATGTCTTGTCTTGTAGGACTTGCATGTAGGCTATTGCAACCTACCTGTCCACTGACAACTGCTCTTTTTCTTTGACGAACCCAGTCATTAAAAGGCATTTCGCAGGTCTATTACATCTTTTTCCACCTATTCGCAATCCTCATCCGAAATGGGATTTAAATGTCCTCACTGCCTTATGCCATAAACCATTTGAACCCATGGCTACGGCAGATCTAAAGTACCTTTCATGGAAGGTGACTTTTCTGATTGCAGTGACTTCGGCAAGGCGAGTAAGCAAGCTTCAAGCTTTGTCTGTGGGACACCCGTTCCTCACCTTCCATAAGGATAAGGTTCTGCTCCATACTCCTCCTCCTTCTTTCCTTCCTAAAGTAGTGACTGATTTTCATTTGAATCAATCTATCTCATTACCTGTCTTTTTTCCAAACCCGGCCTCAGATGCTGAGAGAGTTTTACATAGTTTAGATGTCAGACAGCTCTGAAGTTCTATCTTGACGGAACAACTGAACTCGGGGGCTCCTCACAACTCTTTGTTACGTTTGGAGACCCAAAAGGGAAACCTGCTTCAAAAGCTACAATCTCCCGATGGATTGCTTCCTGTATCTCAGTGGCATATACCTTCAAACTCCGAAGGGCATTCATTCTCATCGTGTACGTGGCAAGGCGGCTGCTGTTGCCTTCCAAAAATACATTCCTTGGGAAACCATTGCCAAAGCAACTATGTGGGCTTCCCCATCAAGCTTTTGCAAGCATTACTGCTTGGAACTGAGCTCCAGGGCTGATGCTCAATTTGGCCAGGCTGTTCTTAAAAATCTTTTTCAGTAAGGAGTTTCCATCCACCCGTATTACCTGTGAGGAGTGCTTGGGAATCTCCCACAAGTATGGTGGAAAGGGGACGGGATGTAGGAGTATAACAAAGTTACTCACCATAGTGACTAACTTACTCCTAGTTCATAGTACCCTTTCCTTCATACGCCCGCCCGCCGTCCCCTCTAATAGGTATCCTCTATTATTGCTTAAATGGTCTCAGACCTGGTGATAGAAAAGGACTGAAGGGCGATGCGCGGGGCAGAGCTCATGAGGGCGGGGTTATGGCCGCGTGCGGTACCCTGCGCAAAAAGAGAAGGACAAACATTTTCATTTTTTGTGCTTTTTGACTGAAGTGCTCCAGTCCCGTCCCGAAGGACGGAATGCCCCACAAGTATGGAGGAAAGGGGACTATGGACTAATAGTAAGGTAGTCAATATGTTAAATACGTGACTACTCTGTCGATGTCAGGATGACCTAAGGATATTTGGGGCGAGTTTAGCAGCTGCCTAGCTAAGGCACATACTGCTGTTGATTCAGCTGCAAATGGTCATACTTCATTAGGCGCCAATGTGGTTCTGTGTCTTTGTAAATGCAGAAGGGTAATCTGGCTGAATGGGGCCTCATTGGAAGACTTGTTTCATACTATTATGCATTGAATGTTATTAATTGTACTTGCCAACAATAAAAAAGAGAAGGAAAAAAAAGAAATCCATCTTTGAATCGGTGCCCCTCAGCGCACCAGACTTGAGTCTGGATACAAAGTATGAGTGTGTGAACTCGTGATGTGGGGGTTTCAAATGCGTGGACAAGGATAGTGCAAGGCTGCTGGTTCAGTGGAAGGCATCTTGCACAGGACCTGGAGAGTCGTGAACGTATTTTGAGGCATATTCAGATTATGGTTTTATTGCATGCATTGTTTTTGAATATGTGAAATATGTAAATGAATAGTTTCGTGTTTGAAAATACATGTTGATCATCAGTGGGATTAACAGTTGTCGTTATTAATGTCTTTTTGTTAAAGAGAATAGAGAAATGAGCAAGACAAGTGGGAGACTCAACAATGGCATCCCTCAGATTCCTGTGAAAAGGGGAGATTCTGAATTTGATTCCTTTCGGCATTCTCTACCTGTATTTGAAAAGCATGAAGACATTGTCCGGATTATTAACGAAAATAAAGTGGTTTTAATCGTTGGTGAAACAGGCTCGGGAAAGACGACACAGGTTGGTTGGTTTCTTTTCATGCTGAGCAGATACTAATTGCCAATACTATGTGGTTTTGAAAAGTAGTTCCCAGTCATGTGATCTTGATAATATCTCACATTTTGTTCTCTGTATTCATCTGCTTTTTTCACAGTTTTAGCAATTACGGGGCTTGAATGCCATCAACAGGCTTCAGGCAATGACGTACGTGTCAATAGCACTTTTCTCAAACTGGCCCATGTTGCCTTTCCATTCAGTGCTTGGGTCTATTGAAATCCTGGTTTGCCTGTAGGCTTTGGGTTTGGTTCGCTGAAAGGCTTTCACATTTTTCCCACCTGGGAACCTTGGTCTGTCATTTGGAATATGTATCCATGAAGTTCCATTGCAAAAAATGTATTGTTTTTTTTGTAATGTGATTTGATTAATTGTGGATGAATTTGTATGTGTGTGAATGGTATGTTTGAAATATTTTGCTGTGTTTAATTAGGACCATGTTTTATTAAGTAATGGGCGGTTCATTTGTTTTAACTCTGTTTTTCTTTTTGAATTGTATGATTGTCTTGTTGACAGAATTGTATGATTTATTTTCTGTTTTATGAAATAAGAACTTTTTGAATAAAAAACTTTTTTTTGAAGAAATATGACCTAGAAGTTCTTTCAGTATTGGTTTTGTTCCCCTGGTTCTAGGTTTCATTGATGCCTGCTTTTTCTGTTTCTTTGACTGTAGGCTTTGCCCGTTTTCCTATAGGTCTACCAGCAACACTTTGTATTTCTTTAGCGTTGCCGCATTTTGACTTGTATAGCATGTGGCTGTAAAACAGAAGAGGCATTCTAAGCCTCAGGTGAGAGTACTTTGTTTTCCTCCAACTCTTCCCCCCACTCCTCCTAACAAATAATTTGTATTTTATAAACACATCTTCCAGACAGTCTTGTAACTGCCATCCAGGCAGGTGGTGAATCTACTGACTCTTTATGTGGGAAAACCCAAAGTGTGTTGTGACGCTAAAACTAGGAACTTCCAGGAGATATTCTGTAAAGTCCAAAAAAAACTTAATCCCATCAGGGTGCCACCAAAAACATTAATGGTAGGACTGCATTTAGTACAGTGCAGTGCTTTCTAAGCTGATCTTAACAAAAACAACCTTGTTGGCACTTCCAGCATCCGCCTCCCCTACTATAGGCACATTTGGTGGCTTTCACAAAGTTCAAGACGTTTTTATCTGGTAGGTTAGTTCACATACCTCTTTAAAGAAGTTGATATTTCTCTTTATCATGTGCTTGCCCTAATGCTCTGGCCCCATGATCCAGTGTAGAGTCTGATCTTGATCTGACTGATGACATCCATGATCATTCCTCTCCCAAAAGCATGCTTTACCATTGCACTCTTGATGATTTGACGGTGTAGATCAGGCTGAAAGTAGCTGTAATTTTGTACAGCTAAATGGCTGTTACAAGTAGTTTTTCTACTTTTAGTGTCAAAAATGACTCATTGTTTTTCACGTTGCTGTCGTGTTGCTGGGTGGAGAGATTTGAAATACACACTTTTTAAGCTAAAAAATGGGCAACAAAAACGTGACTTTTAGGTGAGCCCCTTTGTGTCTCCACCCACCCTCCTAACCTCATCAGCCTCTGCTTCTACTTCCCTCACTGTGTCCTTGCCTCTCTGATTTGTATATTGCTCTCCTGCTTTCTCAGTTTTCTTCTACCCCCTGTCACCTTAGTTGTGGTGTGCCTCAGGATTCCACTTTATCCCCCATTCTCACCAACATTTACATCTGGGCACTTCTGTGCCTCATCCGCTCTCTCAGCGTCGGGTGATATTCTTATGCCGACGACACCCAGATCCTGATCCGTATAGATCTTGATGAAGCTGAGGTGTCGTTGTGTCTACATCGGTGCCTGGCGGCCGTGGGGGAGTGTGGATGGGCCTTAATTGGATGAAGTTTAATGGGGACAAAATGGATGTGCTGGTGGTGGGTTCAACCCCCCGATCCCTCACTTTGGATTGCTTCTTTCTGGCCTGTTTCTGTGGGTTCTCTTCCTGTTCCCACGGCAAGGGTAAAAAACTTAGGGGTGCTCATGAGTGCCATCTTGTCTATGGATGCCCAGGTATCTGCTGTTTGCCAGACTGGGTTCTTCCATCTTAGAATCTTAAAGGTGCTTCACTTGTGGCCGCGATGGTGTTAAACTGGGTGGATTATTGTAATTCTCTTTCTGGCGCAGCCTAAGGGCTTGATTCCCCTTCTCCAACATCTTCAGAACTTTGCAGCCCGTGTGGCTACCGGCTCTCCTTATGGGGCTCACATTTCACCAGTGCTCCGTCGGTCACATTGGCTCCCAGTTGCACAGCGGATTGAATTTAAGGCACTGTGTATTGTACATTGGGCCCAGCATGACCGGGGGCAGAGTATCTTCATGTTAAATTTGTGCGCTATGCCCCAAAGCGTACTCTGCAGTCGGCTACGACTGACCTGCTATGTGTTCCATCTTTTCGTCGTGCCCAGATCGGGGGATGCACTTTTCTATTGCTGCAGCCGAGTTGTGAATAAACTTCCTGTGATAAGGAAAAAACTTCCCAACCATATGGCTTTTAGGAAAGCCCTTAAAACACATTTATTCTGATTGCAATTGTTGATGGTCCTGTGGCTCCTTTCTGTGGGCTTTCCCTCCAGTGCCATGATGCATTTGGGCGGCCGTGCGCTATACAAGAATTCATAACAATAACAGCTCTGTTGCTTCTGAAGCTAGTTCCTCCCTAAATAAATAACCTAATAATAATAATAACAATGATAAAATGTGGTTGCATTTCTTAATTGCAACAGGAAAAAAGTGTGTCAAAGTACTTCACAACCCCTTCGCTGAGGAAATGCGGACTCCATTAATACAAAATGCATCTTTAATTAAATTACTTTATCTGGGAAATGAAAGCCCTGCAAAAAAAAAAGAAACATATTTCACTTCTTTCCTTATATTACCGAATCACTTAACTTCCTTGAGTGTGGTGGAAGGAAGGGCTTGGGGACCTTCACAGGGCCCATAAGTGCTTGTAAGCCCTGCCTCTTCTTCCAACTCTTGTGGGGGTGATCCACAAGGGACCTCTGCTCACCTCTTCATTGACCTTTTTAATTATAAGCAAAATATCCCTGGTGGGGTTAGTGGATGGTCTTCCTGGAGGCCATTGTTGGTTACGTATATACTCCCTGGTGGGATAGTGGAGGTTAAAAAGGTTTTCAATCCCAAATTCCCAATCCCTGGTGGTTTGGTGGTGGAGGTTGCTAATTCTGCGGGCTCCAGCGGACATTGTTCTCTGGAGCCACACTCTTCCCCTCTCTGTGGCTAGAGGTGGGCTGGCCGTAGCTTCCAGAGGATATCCTCTCCACTGCACCTGTGACCGGTGTGGCCAAGCTTGCGGCATGCCGCAAAGTTGTATTTAACATTTTTGTTTTTTTAAAACCAACAACAAATAAGAAGACAGGTACAGTTATGACATTGCACAGACAGGTTCAAATGTATCATTACGGTTCTGTGGGCATATGTCGAAAGCAGATATTATGAGCATTGTAGTTCTTCATGGTCTCGTTTCCCTCCTTCTTTTCAGTTCGACTGCCCCTTGTTACCTGCAGCCCTCACACATGTACAACCAAATGTCTCACGGCCAAAGGTACAGTCCCGCTATATACTCCCTTTCGAATGGATTGTGTCCTCCACGTATTCCTCATCTATGACACTTGTTGTCCAGCTTCAGCTGCTTCGGAAACATTTTTGGCAGAGTGCGCTGTGTGTCAATGGCATTGAGCCGTTGTCCCTCGAAGGCCTCCGGCAAAGGTGATGTCATCGAAGGCATATACAGCACGCACAGCGCCCATTTGCCTCAATTCTGTTTTTCAGCAATAGCGTTTGCTTCGAGTGAAATTCGGCGCGCCTCAACTTGTGACGTACATTACAAAATCATCGATAATGTCTTCTTCTTCGACACGGTCAACGCCGAAGTCCGGTTTTAAGAAATGCATAGATTGTGGGTCAAAAGTTTCACTCAGTGAACCACATTGCATCTGCCTTTGGTGCCTCGGGGAGAGCCACAATACAACTGATTGTTCCAAGTGCCAGTCCATGATGGGAAAAGCCTTGAGGGAATGGGAGGGGAAACTTAAGGTAGGAAAAATCCCCAAAAAATCACCTACCTGACCTGCAATGCCTTCGACGGACGAGTCGAGAGACGTCTCTCCTCGGAAGAAGGCCAATCGTTAAAGGTCGAGGAGTGGTTCTCACCACTTATCTTAGTCTTCTAAAAAGTTAAAGAGGAGGCACCGAAGGTCACCTTCGTCGACTTCATCTGACGATTCCCTTGAATGGGTTGCATGCCCTTCAAAAAAATCAACACCAGCTGAATGAGAAGCCTTCAGGGTGCAAATGTTGAAAATTTTTGACAAACAAAGCCATGCTCTGACCGAGCCTTTGGATGAAGCTGGAAAGGAGGTGTCTCGGTCAAAAATGTGCACGCCCTCGAGCCCAGGTAAAAGACCTGATCCGCATCAGAGCCCTCGAGGCCCGATCTGAGAAATCAATGGATCACAAGAAACGTGGGGAGAAGTGAAGGTCGTCGACGCCATCGACACCGGCAGTGCCTTCAATGCCCGCCAGACCCTCGATGCTTAACAAGTCCTCAATGTCGACATTGCCGGCGAAAGCCTTGTCGCCAACTGTACTACCTTTGCCAGCTACACCGTCAGCGCCTAGCACTCCTCCTAAATCGGTGTTGACAGAGGCATTTTCGACAACTTCGACCACGTCGAAGCCTGTGGGTTCAAAACTAGACAAAATGTATGCCCCACTCCTGAAGAAAGACTTCTTTAAGTCCCGTAATTCTATTTTTGAAGAGGAGGAACATTCTGATAATGAGGAAGCCCCATTTGGTTTACAATACGCTACACCTAATGTACCAGAGAGCTTTATCTCTGAGGAAAGCAGAAGGTAAGATTTATATGAAAACTTGCAAACAGCAAGTGGGGTTGATACCTCCCCAGAAGTTGAGTTCGGAAAGCCTCAACCAGGGGAACATGCTGACTCTTCTTATAGACGTCTGGTTGGAATCTGAAGTCGGTCCGACATCTTTCCTGAGAATTGGGACCACTGTTCTTAGAGACGATTGGAGGGATCTCATTACTTGGTCCATCATACGAAGGCCCAAACAGTTCTGCTATTAGTTGTCTCCAACCCGCTAGGGCTCCAGCTTCGCCCTCTATGTCCCCTTTACACGCTTCCTGCCATGCCACTGTTTCTGCCTCCGCCCACTTCTGCAAGTCCCTCCACCACGTCTCCACTTTGGGCTTATGACACACTTTCCATCCCATCGCAATCCTTCTCTTCGCCATAACATACGCCAGATCTTTTAATTTGCTTACATGTTTAAGCTTCCGTGATCTGGGGAACCCTCCCAACAAACAAGCCCACACAGTATCCACCTTCATACAGATTCCCTTGTCTTCCATTTTCTGCGCTATGTCTCTCCAATATTTCGCTATCAGTGGGCATGCCCAGAACATATGTACCATTCCTGCATTTTCCTCATTACATTTGGGACACACTTGGCTTCCGGCGTTCTTAAATTTGGCTATCTTTAGTGGTGTCAGGTATGCTCTGTGAGTTATATACAACTGTATCTGTTGCAGCCTGGCATTTCTCGATACTTTTTTATGATACCCTTGAGCCCTTTCCCACATCCCGTCACTCATCAGGTCCCCTACTTCTTTCTCCCAGTCCAGTCTAAGTTGCACCACTTCCTTGCCCACTTGAGTCATCATCATCTCGTACACTCTAGACGTTTCATGCCCCCCCTTCTGCTATATCATATATCATATCTATTGTGGTGTCCGGTTCCTCTGCTAGTTCCACCTCGGACCAGGTATCTTTAATTCGTTGCACCATCCCATGATACGTAATATATTGCCCAGCACTCAACCCCGTTTGTTCCACCAGCTCCTCAAATTCCAATATTTTCCCTTCTTGCCACACATCCCCCAACGTTGCTATTCCCATCGGTTCCCAGTACTTCCTAATCATTAACCTTAGTTGCTTTTCTGTTCCTATCACTGTGACCAATGGGATTTGCGAGGAGCACAGGGCCGGTTTGTCCATCAACCGGCACGCCCTCTGCAACATCCCCCACCCAAGACCCAACATCCCCGGACAACCTCTCAACTCCCACTTGGGTAACCATATCATTTCTCTCAGAAAATATGGGGCGCAATGTTAGGGAGAATTCTCTGTAAAGGCTAATTTCCCAAACCTAGTGAGTCCCCCAGCAGCTTTGCTGGATTTTTGGGGTTTATTTTTTCTCCTGCTAAGAGTGAGACTCTTTTTACTCCCACTCTTAGACATGATTTGAGGTGTTCCTTTGTCTTTCCATGTGTTTTATGGGATATGGGGTCTTTTACTTTATAGGGTCTCATGTGTTTTTGATGTGGGTTACACAGCACCCTCCGTGCCGTAACCCAGGGGTGTCGTAGCGACCCCCAAACCATAGACTCCATACCCTGGGACTGACTACTGTCTCCCAGGGCATGTAAAGTCATCATTGGGTTTACTAGTCCCAAATTATGAACAGAAACCAGTACAAACCATCATATTGTGGATGTACTGGTCGGGGCATTTTGATTGCCCTGGGGTCTGTTGTTCGAGGGGGCACGTCTCCGTCCCCCCTGATCGAGTTTTGGCTGGTGGCAGTGGATACTACTTTTTATATTCGACCGCGAATATATCTCTATGGGATTTTCCCATTGTTCGAGGCTACCAACTTTAATTATTTATTTCTTATAGCCTTGAACATACCGCCGGTTTATTTATTTAATATTAATTCACCGGTTGGTATTTTTTGCCAGAACTCGATTCTAAAATGGCGTTTGTGTTCTCTTCTGTGACTCCCACCCAAGTCGAGCCCTTTGTTCCACGTTTTGGCGGGCTTCTCCACAGAAGCCTCCAAAAGTGGTGCCACTCTGTCTGGGTACCACAGGGGGTGTGGGAGGGGGTTTAGGCACCCTGGACTGAGTTGCCTTGGCAACTCAAGTCGCACTCTTGTGTGATTGGCCCAAGTGGTGAGCCGGCCGGCTCACCACTTAGCATGTTTGAGTGACAGCTAGGCTGAATGAATGGGGGTTTGCTGCATAAAAGCAGGGCTTTGGGGACTGGAACTTCAGAAGTCGCCACAGGACCTAAGAATCCGAGGAGGGAGAAGCTGAGCCGACCTGCAACGACGACACCATCGGGGGAGCCCTGCTGAACCGTCTCACCACTTTTCCCGACGACAGAGGAGATCTCCAGTCCGGAGAGTCTTCTTCATTTGACAGGTGGGGATAACCAGTTTTGCCTTCTTTTCACCTTCCTGGAGCATCTCGTGGCCGCCTTGCCCGTGCCAAGCACCCCGGCAACCGGAACACCACGGTTTACCCCTACCGCGAAGAGAAGGGTAGTACCTTTTAACCGAAGAACTCCGCGGCTGGTTTCTTCCCTGGCAGTGCAACGACCTTCATCTTTCCTCCACGGCAAGACCTCCTCTTCCTCTGGACGAAACACCGACTTGCACCCGCTGCCAGGAACAACTTCCCCCGTTGGAGCTTCCTGTACACTTAAGGTACTGTGTCCCGCCTGGCTTCCCTTGCGACAGATCGTACGGGGTGACAGTAAAGCCTCAACCTTCTAACCTGGGCTGGCCTGGGACAACATTGCTAACTTTTCCTGACTTTAATTTAATTCTTTGTGTGCAAACTATCTACAAGACTCTTTGGGCATAACCCCACTGTGTGAACCTGGACGCCTTCTGCTTGCTCTCTCCAAGAGTGGGCCTTGCAATTGACTTCATTGCTCTCCAGTAGAACTCTGCCTATCCTGCCTTACTGTGGTTCTTTTAAAAGTATTGAAATTAATGTGCTTCCATAACTCTGCCTTTTTCCCTCCCTTTTTTATAACTTATTAGAGTGCCATCTTATGTTAAGCGCTCACCTCTGTCTGAAAATAAGTGGTGTTTCTCACTAAGACTTGTCTAATAAGTAATTAGGGTTGTATATATATATAATAGTGACTGTGTGCTGAATTTACTTTTCTCTTTATGCTAGTGTAATTTACAAGTGTGTCTTTAAATAAATAATTATATACTTTTACACCAAAGCTCTGGTCAGTGTTTGCTTGTGCTACTGTACCTATTGTGTATACTCTATATACTGCCTAACTCTTCTTGAGGGAAGTCTGACTGCTCAGCCTCAGCTACCAAGTGAATCTGTGTGGTACAGACTGCTACCAAGTGGGTTTACTGCCAAACACCTGTAGTCTTAAGTCTTTTGCAGTGGTCCCTAAGGGAACTGCACAGGTTTCTGCCTAACACGCAATCTCCTTGATGCAGCCTATGCTCTAAGGTAGGCTCCGCAGAGAGCCATTTGGCTACATGTTGCAATTGACTCGCTACATTATATACTTCCCGTTTGGTAATTTAATGCCTCCTTTCTCATGCGGATTTTGGAGTTTCCACAGGGCTACCCTGTTCCTCACCCCGTGCCATAGGAATTCCCTGCATATGCTGTCCAACCTAGTAAAGAATTTCCGGGGTATGGAGTATGGGATGTTCGCGAAGCAATGCAACAGTCTGGGCAATGCCACCATCTTGAGCATCGCCCCTCCATTGCCAAGGGGAGTTTCGCCCAGAACTTCATGCTGTTTTCCAGTTTCTTAACTGTTCTTTCTGTATTATGCCTGTGTTCGGCTTCTACTGTATGGTATATGTCTACCCCCAGATATCTAAAGGTTGTGGCCTCCCACGGTATCTGTAGAACCGGCAAATTCTCCACCGAGGGCCCTCTATATCTGCCCAGCGGGAACACACATGATTTACTGGGGTTCACAGCTATACCTGAAAGTTCTGCAAACCTCTTCATCACTTCCAATATATACTGAAGATTCTCCTCTGGGTAGCGCAAATACAATAACATATCGTCTTCGTATAGTGAAATTAAATGTGATGTTTCCCCGACGACAATGCCTATTGCATCATATTGCTGCCTTAAATAAATCGCCAGAGGCTCCAAAGCCAGGATATACAACATATGGGGGACCAGGGGCATCCCTGTCTGGTTCCTCTACCAAGTTGCCACCTTTCAGAGATCACAGTTCCTGTCTTCACTCTCGCTATTGGCGCACTATATAGGAGTTCTACCCAGTGAAAATATCCTGGCCCCATACCGTAATTGGCTAGGGCCGCCTTCAACCAGGGCCACTTGACCGAGTCAAATGCCTTGATCGCATCCAGTGATACTATCACCATTTCGCTTGTATCTCCTCCAGTATGTTCAACCACTCGATGGCGTCGCCTCAAATTATTCGAGATATTTCTATTTGGGACATATCCTGTCTGATCAGGGTGTATTAATTTATTGATGACCTTCTTTAGTTTGTTTGCTAGAACCGCTGTTAGAATCTTACTATCTTGGTTCAACATCGATAGGGGCCTATAGGATCTGCAGTCACTACCAGGCCTATTGGGCTTGGGGAGTGGTATGATAACCGCTTTGCGCAATGATTCCGGTAGTCTCCCAACTTCATATGCTTCATTAAGCATCTCCAGCAGTGGGGGGAGTATTTCTACTTTATATGCCTTATAAAATTCTCTTGGGAGTCTGTCGGTTGCCGGGGTTTTACACGTGGGCAGCTGCCTCACCACTTCTTCTAGCTCCTCTAGGGTGATAGGGGCATCTAGCTCCTCCCTCTCCTCTACACTAATTTGGGGTAGTCCAATATCTTCCAGTATGTCTTCTATTTCCCCCTGTTGCTCCCTGTCTCATCCCCATACAAGCATCTATAATATTCTGCAAATTCTTGATTAACCCCCTCTTGCGTATCCACTATGTCGCCATTGTCTTTCACTATTGTTCTGATTGGGGACCTAGGGGTCTTGTTTTTGTAGAGCCACGCAAGGAGTCTTCCTAGTTTGTCGCCTCCAGCATGTTGTCTTTCTATGTACTTTTTATAGTTAAGATTACATCATCTCTCCCAATATCCTGCACATTTCTGCTGCAGGCCCAGTGCCATTTCTGTATCTGCCTTAGTGTTACTGCCACGTTCCAATACCCTTTCCAGTTCCTTTTCAGAGTCCTGCAATTCGGTCAGAATCCCATTCTGCAGCCCTTTACACTTGGCTATGGCAATTCCCCTCACTACTACTTTAAAGGATTCCAAGAGTGTGCCCGCTGTCTTAACACTGCCAGTATTTATCTCGAAGTAGCTTATTATTTCCTCTCACATATCCTCCCTGAATACGCTATCTTTAAGCGCTTCTGCACGCAATCGCCATGTGGGTATCCTCCCCCTCAGGGGTCGGTATTGCCACACTAGCATCAGTGGCGAGTGGTCTGAGAGGACTCTAGCTTTATATTCCACCTGTGGTATTTCGGTCAGTAATTCCTGCGTGACAAACACATAGTCCAGTCTTGTATATAGGCCCTGTGGGGTTGCATAGTGTGAATATTGTCTATCCTGCCGATGACGTGTTCTCCATGCGTCTGTCAGCCCAAAATCCGCCAATAGTGCATGCAGTGCCTTTGCGGCCGGGGTGGGTCTAACTATTTTAGTGTCTGATCTGTCTATGTTGGGGTTCAGTACACAATTGAAATCTCCCCCGCACAATATAGCTCACCCCACGCTTTCACTGAGTTTACTATGCAGGGTCCTAAAATACGCAGCCGTATCCTGGTTCGGGGCGTAAGTATTTACAATGCAGATCTCTCTATTTTCCACCATCCCTTTCATGATCACCATCCTACCATCCGCCTCTACCAGCGAGCTCAGCAACTGGAACGGAACATGTGGGGCCACCCATGTGATTACCCCTCTTGCATAGGCAGAATATGTTGCCCCTACTACTGTCCCTCTCCACTTTTTCCGTATCACTTCCAGTTTATCTTGCGTTAGATGAGTTTCTTGTAACAGGGCTATATCCACTTTCTGTCTGCGCAGGTACATCATTACCTTGTTCCGCTTCAGATAACTATTGAGCCCCCTGACGTTCCAAGTGACTATCTTAAGATCTCCCATGGTTTGTCTCGTGTTCCCTGGGGTGTAGGCTCACCCCATAACTCCTCCCCAACTATAACAAACCACAGCACACAACCCCTCCCCACCTTACCCAAACTCCAACAGTTGCCCAGCTCCATCCCTGGATCTCAGGCTCCCCCGCGTTTGGGCCTACCCTGGAACCCCGGGCAAGACCTCAGCAGGATGTCACCGCACTATCGGCGACCTAACTAAAATCTAAATGGGGGATGTATAGGTTGGCCCTGCAAGGCTCCTTAACAAAGTCATGATCGCAATATTCGCGGATCATGTGTTTCCCCCAGCCTGGTCACACCATTTAGCGAGCTACTTCAGTGACTATAATCAAGTCCCAAAGAGAGGGGCACCCCCCCGGTGCCCCTCTTGCTCATCACTTATCTGCTCCACCTCCTTCTCCTGTCCGAACGTCCGACTCCTGGGGGCAACCCTGCGTGTCGAGCCATCCCATAGCTTCTTCCGGAGTTTCAAAAAACAAAGTTCTGTGCTTGTGGAAAACTTTTAGCTTAGCCGGGTAAAGCAACATGTACTTATGTCCCGCTTCTCGCAATCTTCTCTTGACTGTCCCAAAGTTCATTATGCTCCGCTGCACCATCAGCGTATAATCCGGGTAAGCCGTTATGTTTGCCGACCCTCTTTGTATTGTCCCACCTTTGCGGAAGTGTTCCAGGATCCTTTCTCGATCCCTGTAGTTTAGTATCTTGGTGATCACCGGCCTAGGCGGGCTTCCTGGCGGTGGTTTCCTCGTTAGGGCCCTATGCGCCCTTTCCACCGCAAACCCCTGAGACAGCACTCCTCCAGTGATTCCCTGTAACAACATTGTTTCAATGAACTCTGTGGGGTTATGACCTTCTGCTCCTTCTGGCAGTCCAACAATACGGATATTATTCCTCCGGGCTCGTCCTTCCGCCTCCTCCGCTCTGTTCTCTAAATTGCCCACTCGCTGTACCAGGGTGTGAAGCTCCAACCGGTGGGAAGCACAGTCCGCCGTGTTCGGGCCCATCTCCTTCTCGAGGTTCTCTGTGTGCTCCGCCAGAGACCTAACGTCTTGCCGTAGTAGATTCACGTCCTCTTGCACCGCCCCAACCTGGAGCTCCAGCGCTGTTTTCAGTTCTGTCACAGCCAGTTCAAGCTTGGTCTCCCAAGCCACCTTCAGATCGACGATCGCATCAAGGACCTCCTGGTTCGTGCCCATGGTGGCACTGCTCCCAACTTGGGCTCTGTCTTTGCTCCTGGCTCCTTCCGGGCGGCGCCTTAGTGTATTCGTCTAATGTGGGCTGCTTACCCTTCAGTCTTGGGGGTTTGTTAGACATAGCGCCGTGACTGAGTCATGGGTCAGCCCCTTCACCCGTGGTCTTCAGTAGCAATGGAACTCTTGCCTCACGCTCTATGTGCTGATCTTCAGGGGCCCGCTACAGCGTCCACATCATGCTGCTCCAGCCCCGGGCGCTCCCGACCAGCCCCCCCGGGTATCGCTGATTATGTGCCACGGAGGCGGCCCTTTGTCCTGCGGGGCCCAGCCACCTCTTTGTCCCCGAGATTGCACTCGATGGAAGCGATCTTTCGCTTCTGACACTGTGCGCACTCGACGGAAAACACTGCTGTACTCAGCCGTTGAGGTGCCGCTCACCGCCTTAATAGTTCACACGGGCACTCGCGATCGATATGCCTCATCCGTTCATCAAGGTCCTCGACTGTGTAGGCCGGGGACCCTCTTTCACTGCAGCCGCCCAGACTGGGCAATGGAATAATTATTTTGTTGCGCTAGCAATCCGCCTCTGTTGTTGTCGAACGGAGACAGCTCTTCCATCACAGGGGTGCGCCCCTCGGAGTCTTTGTTCTTGGCCGCGGCCATGTTGATATCCCTTTCGCGGCCAGCCTCTCGATACTCAATACAAAGTATCAATACGACTGTTCCTCTGCTATAAACGTGCAGCCAGCCTGCTCATGCTCTGCTCTGTGCCTTCCCACGCCTGTACATACGTTTTGGGCTGCTGCTGATCAAAAAAATATGCGTTTTTTGGTCGGATCAAGTAGTCGGATCACGGAGCTCACAGGGTTCCCAGCCTATTCCATGGCTGCCAAGCCACGCCCCCGCCAGGCCCTTTATCTCAGGGCTAAATACTCTGTTGTAGCATACAAAATCCCATCTGCCTTCCCACAGGTTGTTACCTTCTGTGCTCAACGCCTTTCCTCATGTTAGTCCCTGGATGGCTGGTCCTCCCCGCCGTCTCTCTCCTGTTCTCAGCTGGTGTCCTTCGATCACGGCTTGCACACCACGCTTGATCCCACATGCTGCGGGGTCTTGCCGGCTCCTCCTGAGCGCTGCAGGACATTGTGCCGTCTCAAGTCCTTGCAAGCCTCGTTAGGCTCTTGCTGCAGCTCACGCCTCTGCCCGTGCACTTCCTCCCGCCGGCTCGTGCCTTAATTGGAGCCGAGACGTGCCATTACCCATTACAATCTGTGTCAGAATAGTGGTGTGGGACAAGGTTTTTTTTTGTCACAATAGCACAATGGCACTTTAATTCTTTTTAGTATACATTGATTTTTGATTTGCGATTTTTTTTCGTTTTTAGGTAGATGAATTGAGATCTTGATGTATTGTTATGATGTAATAAAATTTAGATAATTTCAATCCAACGTCTAGGATTTTGTCACTTGAGGCTCCTCCACCTCGACTAGACATTGGGCCTCATCACGAGTTGGGTGGTATGTCAGCTGTAATACCGCCCAACTGTAATAGCTTTTGCACCCACCGGTCCGTGGATATTACCACCGGATCACACGTTAACGGTAAATTCCCATTCCCTATTGGGTCCATTAGATCCAATGGGGCATTTTCGGTGCTAATACTGCACGCTAATACAGCCGGCGGTAATTCCGGCAAAAACAGGGCGCTAAATGGGATTTTCACCTCCAGAAAAAAGATGGAGCTAAAACCGCCCATTTAGCGCCCAACTTGTAATAGGGCCAGCCCTTAAATGCTGCGGTAACACAGTTACCAACGTTTTTAAGGGCTACAGCCCAACTCGTGATGAGGCCCATTGTGTATAGGCTGGACTACTATAAATATCAAATAACAGTCATCCCTCACTTTATTTGGTCATTAACTCTCGAGACATATGGTTGACTTAAAGGTACCCTAAAATCTTTTAGGGTACACGTCCGGAATGTCTTTATTTATAGTTATGACTTGGGGAAGGCACACTCAGAAATTGGGACGAAGAAGAGCACTGACAACCCACTGGAGAGTGAGAGCATCACCACTGAGACGAGGATGCGGTGAGGACCAATGTGGACTACTCCGCGCAACCAACATGAACAGACTAGACAACCTAAACCAATCTAATTCCAGCATAGAATAAAAAGGGAAGAAGGACTATGTTTTTTGCTGCCGCAGATCGAAGAAAATCTGGGAGAGCCCCACAAGTTACACAGATGACTGCAGGTGCCCAGAAGGAGCCGGAACCCTCGTGGATGGTGAGGTAAGGTATGCAGGTTGCTGGAAAGGCGATGGGGGAGAAAACGCCCGTAATAGAGGGTCTGGAACCGAAACTACCAGAGTGAAGCGACTGTTATAGTCATCAGGCCACATAGTATTTGGCAGGAAAACAAAAGAAGTCTTTCAGGACACCTAAGTAAGAAAAGCAAGTTTGGGACTCTTACCCATATGAGGAAAAGCCTCATCGTTGATCTCCATAGTCCCAGTACCTGGCAGGGTAGTGAACCAGGTTGGCTGTGACATCCAGGCAGTATAGAGAGCTGAGAGAGAAATGGGGAAGAGAGTTATTCCCCCTGCTGTGTTTGTGAACATTGTGAAAAGTCAAGAGAAGAGAAGCAATCTCTTGGCATTGCAAGCAGCCTGGAGAGAGCCAGGAAAACCATGCGAAGGGAAGCATTCTCGTGGCAGTGCAAGGAGTCGAGAGAGAACCAGGGGAAGGGAGTCATTCCCCCTGGTATGTTTGTGAACATTGTGAAGAGCTAAGAGAAGGAAGCCATTCTCTTGATACCGGAACTTTGAGTTACAACTTTTGTTTCTTTCTGTACCAGAGAACCTTTGCTACTTTGGAACTCTGCTTAAACCTTTGGAAAAAGGATTGCGACCTGGGGAAGAGATCCATCCCCTCAAGAACCAGTTTCTCTGATACATGGAAACTGTGCCTGTCAAGAAGAAGGGAGTCATTCTTCTGAACCAAGAGGACAGCAAACCCCTTTTGGTTTAGTTGTAAGAGTTAGAAATAGGTTTTTGACACAGGACGGTGGAATCTTTTAGTTCTTGGACATTCAAAAGGTTCTTTAGTTTTTGTTGAGGCAGGGAAACCGCACTTGGAGTTAGGGCAAGATAGGGTTTTCTTTTCTTTTTCCATATAAATAAAGGTTTCTGCCAACCAACATACCACCAGTGTGTCAGGCTCCTTACTGCTGCACCCTTACACCGCGTTCGGGCACTGATCAGGGTGATGGGGTGGGGCAGGGGGGGACTCACTCCCACCCCTGACAGGGCTTTAAAGCGGGCCCTGTCACACCGAACTGAATAGCTTACTTTGTTATTGTTAGTAAAAAGCGTTTTCACTGAATTTATATCTTGATTTGGGTCTTCCTGTAGTTATTGACAGGGCCAGAGGTTCACGCTTTACTGAGAAGGTGGTTCAGGATATCTGTAACGCCTTGAAACATCTGTTATCATTCTCATTGTGCCGATCGCCCAATCCAGTGGAGCAGTAGAACGCTGCAATGGTGACATCAACAATAGGTTGTCTAAAGTATGCACAGAGACTGGTCTTAGATTGTGAAAAGCCTAACAAAAAGCATGGACTGACACAGATTGGGTGCCCTACCCTATGCGCATGATTACAGTACCTTGTTTGACAGCACAATTTTTGGATTTGCATTTGGAAGATGATGTGATTATGAAGTATTGTGTGCCCCTTATGAAGGCAGTCAGATCTCTCTATTTGCAGGTCTTGTAAGCTCTGCCTTAACCTGATACAGGACTCAGGGGCTTTGTTTGTCTGTGAGTGCATCAAAGGAAGTCAGCATTACAGCTATGGTGGCAGGGACCTTTTCAGATCTGGCTCACCACCCAAACCGCAACTGAAGTGCAAGGGTCATCTGATGTCGGTCAATGCATCCAACAGCGGAAGTGTACAGCCGCCATCTGGATCACCAAAATTGACAGTGGCGGTTTGAGAATCCTCTGCTTAGGTCGATCCTGGAAGGGGCGTGTTGGCAGGATCACCCTTGCCCAAATCTGCTTTTGTATGGAGTCCTACCAAGGCAGGAGTCCCGACTCCAACGGATGTTAAGAACAATGCAATTTCTTCAATGCAGGCTTTTCAGACAACATCGGGCGGTAGTGCAATATAAACACCAGTAACCACAGGAGGAGAGCAGCTACAATCAAGTCCTGACTCGCCCACTTAAGGGCCATATAATCTGTCTACATAGAGGGTGGTAGAGTAACTGAGTATTTAATTGAGAGGGAGAAGTAGAAAGCACTAATTCTTTATACTTAACTACTATGATACCCTTTGAGTGAGTTGAAGTTGAGGGAACTAATCGGGGAAGCTGAAAAGATACCATTTGCTCATGACTCTTTTGCTCTTTTGGCAACTCTTTCTACAATTGATCTACTGGGTTGTTCCTGTTCCTAATTGGTGTCCTAGTCCTTATACACATGTATGGACATCTCGGACTACTGACACAGGGCACTACCAAAGAACCCACTCTGACACCTTAATATTGATCAAAGGATGTTTATTGTTAATTCTACAAATATCATTGAGAGTCAGGGCAAAAAGGTGTTTTGGGAATTGGAGAAAAGGCCGCCTCTTTTGCTAGTCTCCCTTGTGTTACCTCCATCCTAACCCAGTTGTCTATAACCCTGATTAGTGTTAAGGCTTTGTAACCCCTACTGTCTCCTTTCTTGAGCTAATGCTGCAGTAGTTTCTCTGATGTGCCGGCTCGATGATTGCATTTTTTTTTTTTAGCTGTCCCTGCTCTCACCCTGCTTGGTGTTCAATAGGGAGTTGGGGACAGCGCCTTGCATTCGCTCTGATGGGATCTTCTAGAGAATCATGCTCAGTCCCACCTTGTTCTACGTTCTACCTCCTCCCTTCTCCTTACCACCACAATTATTTCTTACCATGTCTACTATCTCTCCTCACCGCTAGCACCTCTGTACTACTAGTACTTCTCTCCATTCGGTTACTACCAAATCTTCGCTTGTACAACTACTACTTCTCCACTTACTGCCACCACCTCACTACTACTGCCACTACACTTCCACATCTTCTACTAGCCCCACCTCACCACTTCTTCTACAGCCACGTCTCTGTTCTACCACTACCTCCCGCTGCCACTTCTCTCAGCTACCACCACTCACTACTGTTAATTCCCACTCCACTCACTACTACTACTTTCCACTCCTCCCACTAATACACTACCTCCCACTTCTTACTGCCACTCTCTCTCTCTTTCCATTACTACTTCCAGCTACAACTCACTAATACTACCTCGTAGTACCACTACTCCCCTCTCTTCTCTCACGCACAACCACACTGCAGTACCCAGTCTCCTTCAACAACCTCCACACTCCTTCGCTTCGTCCTCCTGATGGTCTCCTTGTTCTCCTATCTCCTCTGACTTCCCCCTTCTAATCCACACTAAACCCAGTCTTGTTTTCTTCTTACATCTCCCTCTCCCTCCCATGACTGGCTGGCTGTCCCTAGCCAATCAAATGTGACTATTCGGGATGGCATTTGAGAGAGGGTAAAGAAACTTTCAGAGAGGGCTTTAGCACCTGTTTTGCATTTGCTCGGCCACGTAGGGAGAGCCTTAGACTTACTGTGCCTGGCAAATAGAGTAATTGTACTCAGACAGGCAGAAAATCACACATAGACCATTAGGTATGGTAAAACATATAAAGGGCTTGTTATAGGCCCTTTATTCACACTATATATATATCACCCAGTTTTTTATCACCCTTACCGAATACTTCCAAGACTCCTAGCTGGTTTGTTCCTCCCCCGATGGGGTTTACAAGATGTTATAAATGCAAAGTTTGTGCACATGCTACCATACAGAAATTCTTTATTCACCCAGTGACTTCTATTCATCATGACATTAAGCCTCTCATGACCTGTGATGCATCATTTGTGGTATATGTCCTATGCTGCCCTTGCCAGAAATGGTATGTAGTTAGCACCACCTGCAAATTAAAGCTGAGAGTATTGCAATATTTAAGGGCCATAAAAAATTCGGACCCGGCCTACCCAATGGCCAAGCATTTTAAAGAGACACATGATAATGACTTTCGGCTGCTCACTTTTTTTGCATTAGCACATGTGACTAAGAACCCCAGAGGTGGTGACCGTGTCTTAAAATTACGACAACTTGAAAACAAATATTTATTGGATTTTGATACCAAGACACCAAATTGTCACAATGTTGATGAGGAGTTAAATACCTTTCTCCAGCATTGGGTCTGGCATGGATTCACATGCTCATGAATATTCCCCGTCAGGCTGGGAATCCTCGGTAAAGAAAAAACCAGTATCGGTTTCGTTTCTGATCTGTCTTTCGTAGTAATAACCAATCACTGGTCTCTGCGTCATACTGACCACAGCCAATGACTGCCCTCTACCTAAGCACCGCCTCTGGCAGCCATCTTCAGATTTTTACCGCACGTTCATGTGTTGGGATCCTCGTGCTATTGCTCTCGAGCGTTAGTGCTATTTTTTCACGTTTTTTCTCAAAAACTTCGGTTTTTTTCGGTCAAAAGAGCCTCAAGCTCCACCGACTCTCCATCCGATCAACGGGGACCCGTGTCGGATTCGTCTGCGCCCCTCAAGGGTGAAGATTTCGTCGAGCTACGCTTTTGGAGGACTCCAGAAGTTTCTCAGGCCCGGACATGGCCCAGGAGAAGGGAAGCTAGACGCCCGGAAAGCTGTTCAGGGTCTGCCCTGGATGCCAGCTGCAGAACGTCTTTAAGGAGGACGAACACTCCTTTTGTCTCTACTGCTTACATGAGGACAAGACGCACGTGGAGAAGGACTGTGCGTTTTGCGGCAATATGTCGGAGCGGACCATGAAGGACCGCCATCACCGTCTCGCCAACTGGCTGGAAGGGAAGAGCCTGTCAGGCGAGAAGAAGAGGAAGAAATCCGAGCGGTCTTCTAAGACCTTTGAGGAAGCCCCGGCGACGGGGGTCCAACACAAGGCCAAGCACCGCGAGTCCGCTGGCACCGGGAGCGCCGAACGGTCGGGCTCTACGGGCGCCAGGCAGGGCGCACCCTCCCCGGCACCTTCAGCCACGAGCCAACGCTCTGGGTCGGGTAAGAGGAAGGGCGAGCACCCGGCGAAGCTCCTGGAGAGGCCCCGGTCGAGCTCGAAGGCCCCATCGGAGGGGGAGCGAGGCAGTGTCCCCCCCCTCAAGGATAAGGCGGTGAGCGCACCTAAGGTGGTGAAGGCCTTAATCCATCCGGCCAAGCCCTCTATCGATACTGTCGCGGCGGCCCTGGCTCAGCCTGTGGAGGCTACACCAGTGGTGGCGACCTCGGGGCTCAGAGTCTCCCTGCCACCTCGGAGGGAGTCCTCTTTTGTGCCCATCGATAGGACCCCCGTGAAATCCCCGGCAGGGAAGAAAAAGGGGGGTCAGGGCGTCGTCGTAGATTCGGCTTCAACCTCGGAGGAAGAGCTGATTGAGGTCTTAAGCCACGGCCTTGGCGTGGAAGAAGACCGGCCCGTCGGGATGGTTCCCGACGCAGGTGACGACGACATCGTCGAGGGTGCCGACGGGGCCCCTGATCGCCCGTCGGCTTCCCCTCTGCCAGCGCCGCAAGACAACTCGGCGGCCATTTTGTTGGCTATACAGTCCTTATGTTCAGAGATAAGGACGAGACTACCGTTGCCGACGGAGGAACCTCTCCCGTCGGGGGATCCTGAACCGGGACCTTCTGGTGTTCCCCCACCCAAGAAAAGAAGGATTCACCCTCCACCTCCTTTTCAGCCGTCGCGCCCCGTCCAGCCCTCCTCCCCGTCCACCCGAGGGGATGATACGGGGACTGACACGGCAGCGACGGGTACGGACGATGAGGTATACGACGAGGATCTACCGTCGTCGCCTCCCACCAGGGCTTCTCCGCCCGACGAGATTGGATCGTTCCACTCCATGATCGCCAGGGCATCCGAGCTTTTCCAACTCTGCCCTGAGGAGAAGAAAAAGGAAGGATTCCTTTATCAACGGCGCGAGGCCAAGAGGAAGACGGTCCTCGCGGTGCCTCTACTGGACGACATTTGGGATGAGGGCCTCGCCCTCCTCAAGAACCCTTCCACGACGCCAGCTAGAAGAGACCGGTACGAGAAAAAGTACCGGGTCCCGGACGCGGCCCCCCTGTGCCTCCGGGCGCAGCCTACCCCGGACTCCGTCGTCTCCGCGGCGGCCAGGAAGAAAGCGGGGGGGGGTGCGGCCTCCACATCGACTTCCCCACCGGACGGCGAGGGAAAGAAATTGGACGCTATGGGACGCAGGGTCATCTCGTCTGCAGCGACGACGAATAAAGCGGCCAACGCCTTGGCTATCGTGGCCCGCTACGACAGGGAGCTATGGTACAAACTGGCTCCCCTGCTGGACTTCCTACCGGACGACAAAAGGGCGGATGCCCTGGAGATCCTACAGGAAGGTGAGGTGGCGTCGGACCACGCCATCACTATTGCGACGGACATCGCCGACACTGGGTTTCGCCAGTTGGGCAACGGCGTGTGCCTTAGGCGGCGTGGATGGCTCAAAGCTACGGACTTCCGTCAAGACGTACAGACCAGAGTCCTGGACATGCCGTTCGTTGGGAACAACCTGTTTGGGAAAACAGTGGATGATTCCCTTCAGGCCATTAAAGCGGACACTGAGACGGCCCGGGCCCTTGGGGTTCTGCAGCAACGACGGACGCCCTTTCGGAGCAGCGGAGGCAAGGGCGCCTCCAAAGGTTCCGGCGGCGGTTTCTCCACCTACCGTCAAGCGGCCCACTCGTCTCAGGAGGCCTACAGAGGACGAGGCAAGTCTGGCGGACCCCGCCGTCGTCGCCAAGGAGGTCAAGGCGGCGAAGCCTCGTCGAAACAGGATTGAACCGGCCGTGGGGTCGGGCCCCCACCGAAGCACCCCGGTGGGAGGCCGGCTGGCGAGCTTCGTCAGCGTGTGGGAGTCCATCTCCACCGACCGTTGGGTTCTGGACGCCTTAGCCCGGGGCCACGCGCTCGAGTTTCAAAGAAGGTGCCCGCTCGTCCCCCCGTGGCCAGGAAAGAGCTTCACGTCCCTCAGCTTCTCCTGGAGGTAAAGGCAATGCTCAGGAAGGGCGCCATCGAACTCGTCCCAAAGAGGCTTCGGGGCTCCGGAGTTTACTCGAGATACTTCCTCGTGAAGAAGAAGACGGGAGGATGGCGCCCCATCCTAGACCTGCGACGTCTGAACAAGTTCATCAAGGCGCAGAAGTTCCGGATGGTCACCCTCCAGCACGTCCTGGGTCAGCTGGAGGAAGGAGACTTCCTGTCATCGTTGGATTTGGAGGATGCCTACTTCCATATTCCCATCCTAAAGGGGCACCGAAAGTTCCTCAGGTTTGTGGTCCAAGGGCGTCACTACCAGTTCGAAGCCCTCCCCTTCGGACTACGGTCGGCACCCAGGGTATTCACCAAGTGCCTTGCACCGGTGGCGGCGCAGCTGCGCCGCGAGGGGATCCACGTCTACCCCTACCTGGACGACTGGCTCATCCGAGCCAAGACGAGGGAGCTCGCCGTGGAGCACACGGCAAGGACCGTCCAACTTCTCACGGACCTGGGATTCTCCGTGAACTACGCCAAGTCCCACCTGGTACCCGCGCAAAACGCACTGTTTCTGGGAGCGAAGCTCGACACAGTGTCCCTTCTGGCCTCCCCGTCGGAGGAAAGGACCAGGTCCATCCTGGGCAAGGTACAGCGGATGTTGGTTTCCGACACGGCCAAGGTGAGGTCCATCAAGTCCCTCCTCGGAATGATGTCTTCTTGCATCTACCTCATTCCCATGTGCAGGCTCCGGATGCGCCCGTTGCAGGAGTTCCTGGACGCGCGCTGGATCCAAACGACGGGCGGCTTCGAGGAGAGGATCACACTCGACGAGATTTTCCGCCGAGCGGTCCGGTGGTGGGGCACCCGCGCACATCTGACGGCGGGCATGGACTCTAGACCCCAGACCACCAGGAGACAGTGACCACGGATGCCTCCCTGGAAGGGTGGGGAGCGCACACCGAAAATCTGCACGCGAGAGGCCTTTGGCTCCCGACGGAGAAGTCCCTCCATATCAACGTCCTGGAGCTCCGTGCAGTGTTCTGGGCCCTCAGGTCCTTCCTTCCGTCCCTCAAGGGCAAGGTGGTGAGGATCTTCACCGACAACACCACCACCATGTTTTACATCAGGAAACAGGGCGGAACCAGGTCCCCAGCACTGTCCAAGGAGGCGCAGGACCTGTGGCATTGGGCCGTCGCCCAAAGGATGTTTCTGGTGCCGTTTCATCTGGCAGGGATAAAAAACACCATCGCCGACTCACTCAGCAGGGAGCTGCGCTCGTGCCACGAGTGGGAACTACGGCAGGATCTAGTGGATCGCCTCTTCCGACGGTGGGGCACACCCCAGATCGACCTGTTTGCGACGGCGACGAACTCCAAGTGCCGGAGGTTCGCCAGCAGGTTTCCCCAGGCGAGAAGCATGGGCGATGCTTTCTCGTTCCCCTGGGAGGGCCTGTTCCTCTACGCGTTCCCTCCTTTGCCACTGCTAATCCGGCTCGTCAACCAGCTCAAGAGGTCACGGTGCAGGATGATCCTCGTCGCACCTGCGTGGCCGAGGCAGATATGGGTCCCGGACCTTCTGGACTTGTCAGCATCCCCGCCAATCAAGCTGCCGGTGGACGCGGATCTACTCTCCAGGGAAGGAGGCGCCATCCTCCACCACGACCCGAAATCGCTGAACTTGTAGGCCTGGCTCCTGCAGCGCTAGAGTTTGGAGGATACGACATACCGGCCGACTGCAGAGAGGTTCTTGCAAAGGCCAGGGCGTCCTCGACTCTTAAATGCTACGGACACAAATGGAAGTGGTTCTCTGTCTGGTGCCACGCACAGAAGATTAACCCTCTACGGATTACGGCTCCCCAGGTACTGCCGTACCCGCTGACGCTGGCCAAAGCTGGACTGGCACACGCGTCCATCAAGATTCATCTTGCTGCGATCTCCCGATACACCAGAACCACGGGCCGGACGTCCTTGTGGTCTCATCGTCTGGTGAAAGAGTTCATGAAGGGACTGTTCAGATCGTTCCCGCCGGTGAAGGCTCCGGCCCCGGCGTGGGAGCTCAACGTGGTGCTGACCAAGCTCATGGGACCTCCGTTCGAGCCTCTGCACTCGGCCCCGTTGAAGTTTCTGTCGTGGAAAACAGCGTTTCTTGTGGCCATCACCTCCGCACGACGGGTGGGAGAGATCCAGGCCCTTTCCTGCAAGGCTCCGTGCTTGACTTTTCACGACACCAGGGTAGTGCTCAGGACGCACCCCTCCTTCATGCCCAAGGTACCGTCGGACTTCCATCTCAACGAACCCTTGCTGTTGCCTGTGTTCTTCCCGTCGCCTTCGTCGCCGGCTGAGAGGACTTTGCACTCGCTGGATGTGGCTAGAGCGCTGAAGTTCTACGTGGACCGCACGAAGTGTTTTCGGAAGACGCCACAACTCTTTGTGAACTTTGGACCTGTCAATCAGGGGAAGGCTCTCTCGAAGGCTTCCATTTCCAGATGGCTCTCAGGCTGTATCATGTACTGTCATCGGTTGGCAAACCGACCGCTGCCTGGCCGTCCGAGAGCCCATTCCACCAGAGCGATCGCAGCTACCACGGCGTTCCTTTCTGGTGTGCCCCTGCTGGACATATGCAGGGCTGCTACGTGGAGGTCGACGCACACCTTCAAGAAATTCTACTGCGTCGATCGGGATTCCAGGGAGGAGTCCAGGGTCGGCCAAGCAGTGCTGCGCAACCTGTTCGCCTGAGGGGAGCCTGGTGAGGAGGTAAGATGCTTAATGTTGAGTTTGATGTAATGCTTAATGTTGAGCCTTTGCCACCTCCTGTGGTTGTGCATGTGTGTACTGCTATGTATTCTTTATTCATGAGCATGTGAATCCATGCCAGACCCCATGCTGGAGAAGGAACAAGTTACTTACCTGTAACTGTTGTTCTCCAGCATGGGTCTGGCATGGATTCACATGCGAACCCTCCCGCCTACCCCTCTGCGGCTCTTCACTTGGTCATACTGCCACTTCACGTGCTTCCAAATCTGAAGATGGCTGCCAGAGGCGGTGCTTAGGTAGAGGGCAGTCATTGGCTGTGGTCAGTATGACGCAGAGACCAGTGATTGGTTATTACTACGAAAGACAGATCAGAAACGAAACTGATACTGGTTTTTTCTTTACCGAGGATTCCCAGCCTGACGACGGGGAATATTCATGAGCATGTGAATCCATGCCAGACCCATGCTGGAGAACAACAGTTACAGGTAAGTAACTTGTTCCTTCTAGGAGTTTAAATTTGTTTTCGTAGAGGATTTTTCTGTGTATTAGGCCATTTTCCTTTTCAGCTTCATTTTGTGTGGCATTGCACATGTTTTTTTCTGAATTTGCACACTGGTCATATTTAGTTGTTGATCAATGGCAGTGTCTGCTTTAGTTACCTTGTTTATTGCTCAATTGACTGGCACTTGTATTAGATCTTCTATTGCCAGCATGAGGTCAATTTATTTTCTCATTTATAATCTTTGTTTTTATACATTGATTTGCTGTTTTGGTTTCTGTGTCAGTGGGGGAGTTTGGGGATGGTCCATCATCATTATTTACAGGTTTCCTTTGGCACAAGGAGTGTTTTTTCCTCTTGGTCTGAATATTTTGTTTATCTTGGCTTGGCTTAGCATCTTCTTTAATGCTCTGCAATATCTGTAATCCTATAACAGCATCATAATTTTGCTTGTTGTTGAATGGTTATCCATTTTTTGACCTTAAACACTCCCGTCATTTCCTTGCCTATCCTGTCCGGTTGCTGCAGTATAATTGCAATTTTGCTTGTTTAGGTTTTAAATGTTGTACTGGCATTTGTACCTTTTGAGCCTATTGATCTTTTTATCATCCATCAATGTTATCGATTACTGTTCTATATTTAAGCACTTGCGCTTTAACTGTTGTTCTAGGCTGCTATTTTGACTGATGAATTTTTCAGTTATTTATATGCATTTGCACTTTATTGCTACCCTTCAGCTGCTATCAAAGTTTTGCACTTTGCTAAATATTATGCTGCTATTAAGCACTTGCACTTTACCAACAATATGCTGCTATTAAGCACTTGCACTTTGCTTTTATTTTGTGCTGTTTATACTGTGATCGACACAATTGGTGGATGATTTTAGCTCATTTTACCAATTTTTTTTAGTGAAGCTGCTGGATCTTGCCTTTATTTCATTTCCATTCAGCATTCGTACTGTTTGGTTTGAGTTTTTACTGCATGTTTTATAACTCATGCAACTGTTTGAAAAATGTGGACCTTATTACAAATTTTAGCTCGGGTATACTAATTATGTTACCCCTGTGTTTTTGTGATTGGGTTGTGTCCTAATATCATGCAATTGTTTTTAGGCACAAGCACTTTGCCATTACGTTACAAGATGTATGCCATGATTTTACCTATACAGGTATCCGTTTGCCGAGGTGTAGAAACCATGAAGGGACTTACCCTGTTATTTATACCATGCTGAGCCCCTCCCCCCCGTTGGTGAACAAGCGCTGTGTATAGCACGAAACGTGTCCATACAGGACTGTTTTCTGTGTCCTGCCTCTGTTTTGGGGTCTATGGCGGTTTTTTAAACATGATGCACTTTTTGTATCTTCAATAAACTTGAAAATAATTTATTTCGAGTTTCTGGCTTTTTTCATGCACGAACGGAACCTTGCTGCTTTCTTGCATGACTTGGAGTGCTGGCTGAACTGTCCATTTTCATGGCAGTTTTTTCCTCTTTTTTGCTTTGTTTTATATATATATATATATATATATTTGAAAAATGTACAATACTACTGACTCCAGCCACAGGTTGTCATAGACGGAGAGTGTCGTAGCAAAATAATGCCCAAGCACACTAGACCGCCTTGGTGAAAAAATATATATTTATTCATTCATTTCAAAATGAGCATCCATATTAAAAGTTCTTACTTATATTCTGTGCAGACCAGGTAAAAAGCATGATACACACCTCACCTTCTTCAGGTTGTTTGTTATCCATTTAGCTGCTCTCCCACTACTGTTTTTAAAAGAACTAAGTGGGCGTTGAAACGCTACGTGACCGCTCTATCCTACTCGCGTCATTGGATCATGTGACCCGCTACAAACCACTCTACCCATACGTATCATGGAGTCATGTGACCCACTATATTCCGCTCTCGGAATATTTTTAGTACTCTATGGTGTGAGTGGAAATGAATGTCCGCCATCTATGAGTGGTGTAGGTGCCTCCATATTGGTCACCTCTCCTTTAATATAGAAGGCTAAATACCAGGATCTATGTACCGCGTGAATGAACATGATGCAGTCACGTAGCTAACACCCACCTAGTTTGTTTATATTACGCATTTGATTAGCGGGAATATTTCACCAGTGTGATCATTATCTATTATGTTAGGCTAATAGGACTAGAATTTCAATTTCTGTCCTAACACCTAAAAAGCTCCCCAGTGACTCGGGTTGCATGCAAAAGCAAAGAGATGCATTCAGAATTTCCTCCATACACATGGTAAAACACCTGTCTAATGTTTTAACTTACATGGTTCAAATGAACTCATGCATCTATTCATTGTTAATTTTTATGACATTGAAAAAGTGCTAATGCTAGTGCCTATTTCACATTTTATAAAAGCATGTTCTGTAATACATGTATATTACGCAAATTTAAATGAATATCTCTTGATGCATATTTAAAATATCTTTGTATCAGATTGTGCAATAATGCATTATTGTAAAGTGCTACAAATTGTGCAAGTTAGCTATTTAAGATGCTAGTGCATGTTACATTGTATTATATTCAATGTGAAACAGTGATGAAATGACCATGTGTTGGGAGTACTCATCCTATTTTCCAATATACAAGATACAGTGCTATATTCGTTACTATTCATTAAAAAAAAATCATTGCAGTTTTGATATAGACTTGCTAAATCATACTATTCCAGTTGTTACATCTAAGAGAGAATTCAGATTCAATGATGTTATCTAAATGGCTCTAAACATATTAGAATAGGGAGCTGTTCTTTCAGTTTGATGATTGTTCCATACTTTCTATTCATATAGGAACACATACATCTCAGAATCAATATTTAATCCATCTGGCTTGAGTGAGTCTAGTTTACAAATTAAGGTGGCTTCAAGTTGGCGCAGTTTGAGCTCTCTATTGCCCATTCTTTGGTGTTGGGGAACATGTGCCAATCCCACAAAAGACATTGCTTTTACGTCACTATTGTGTTTTTCTTCAAAGTGTATTGGTAGTGAGTATGTTTGATCCTTGTTTTTAATAGTCCGATAATGTTGCAAGATACGCAGTTTTAAAGGGCCTATCGTGGATCCAATGTAATGTAGTCCACAACTACATGTGATTTGCATATACTACATATCTGGTAATGCATGTTATCTTGTTTATATTTCCATGATACCCCTTTACTGCTCACAAATGGTACCTTGGTTACATGATTACACATTTTGCAATGTCCACATTTGTTGAAGCCCACCTGGGAACTCTTGGTATGAAGCCAATTAGACTCATTCTTTTCTGTTCTGACCGTGCTTGGTGCCAGAATGTTTTTAAGCGTTGGTGCTCTACGAAACGTTACACTGTAATTCTCTCTCAATACTTTATCCAAATCTGTTGTCGTGGTTAGTATATTCCAGTGCTTTTGCATAATGGTCTTAATTTGTTTCGCCTGTTGGTTGTATCCTGTGATGAATCTGATCACTTTGTCTTTGCTTTTATGCACAGGATTTAGCAGATTCATTCTTTTAACTTTTTCTGCTTTAACATAACAGTCAGTTACAGTTTTTTTTTTTTAGCATATCCCCTGTTGATGAATCTGCTGCCTATTCTTTTGGCTTCTTTCTGATAATCTTCTTCCGAGCTACATATTCGTTTTGCTCTTAAAAATTCACCATATGGTATTGACCTCTTGAGGGGAATGGGATGCTGGCTGTTTGCATGCAGAGTGGAGTTAGAGCTTGTTTTCTTCCTATATAGGCTGGATTTAAGGATGTTGTGTTCTACATTGAACTGAACATCTAGAAATACTAGTTCGTCTTTACTTATTTCACTAGTCAGTTCCAAATCGAAAAGGTTCTTATTAAGAATATTGATATATTCTTCCATCAATTGTTCACTGTCATCCCAAATTAAAAATAGATCTATAAATATATACCAAACTATTATGTGCTTGGTATAGTGTTCAAGCTCTTCTCTCCAGGCTACATTCATTTCCCACCATCCCGTATAGAGGTTAGCGTAGGTGGGTGCCATGCATGAGCCCATGGCTGTCCCCTGCTTTTGCCGAAAGAGAACATCATCATATAGAAAGTAATTATTGACCAAACAGAACTGAAGCATGTCCAGGAGCATTTGATTATGTTTGCCATAACTGACTGATCTTCCATCAAGGAAGTATTTACAGTCTTTCAGACCATGTTGATGCCCTATGGAGGTGTAGAGCGAGGTGACATCTAGAGATACCAAAAGATAGTGGGATTCCCAATTGAAATTTTTAGCTTGATTAACAGATCTGCAGTGTCCCAAATATATGAGTTCAAACTAAGAACAAAAGGCTGAAAGAAAAAGTCCAAGAATCTAGACGTGTTCTCTAAGAGGCTTCCAATTGATGAAACTATTGGGCACCTTGGTGGGTTGTCTAAGCCTTTGTGGATTTTCGGATTAAAGTATATAATCGGTGTAGTAGGGAAAGAGGTTTTGAGGAACAGGTATTCATCGTCATCAATTAATGATTCCTTGCACCAGTTCTCTAATAGCAAGAAGAATGTTGTTTTGATATCATTCAAAATTGTCATTTCTACTTTTTCATAGTGTGTGAGGTTTTCTAGTTGTCTTATTGCTTCTTTAGTGCAATCCTCACTGTTCATGACAACCACTCCTCCACCTTTGTCTGATGGTCGGATCACTATTGTGCGATCATTTTTTAAAAGCTCCAAAGTTTGTAGTTGTGATGAATTTAAATTCTTGATTTTATTATTCAGAGAATTTCCAGATAATAATTTTAGATCTTTGACAACTAGTTCTTCAAAAATGTCAATTGCACTGCACATGATATTTGGACAGAAAATTGATTTAGGTCTCAAATTGCTCGAGCTACGTATGCCTGTATCAATTCCAAACTTATCTTTTAGATCATAGTCATCCATTGTAATTTTTAGTTCCCTTGAATGTGGATTGAGTTGGAGTTCGTTCAGACATGTTAATGTTACCATGTCTGACTCTGTTAGGGGAAAAGGCGATGGTGTATCCCCATGAATGGTTGGTTTCCAATCTTTGACTTGAGTTGCATGAAACTTAGTTAATTTGTGCTTTGTTGTGAATTTGAATAAATCAATTCTCATCACTGTAAAATCATATGTGTTGGTGGGGCTGTATGATAATCCAAGCTGTAAGATGGATTCTTCTGCCGGGGATAATACTCTTGTTGAGATATTGAAGATTTTTAATTTCATATCTTCTTGCCCCTCGTCCTACCCCCTCTGGTTGTTACCAGATCTTGTGGCTATTATATTTGTGTTGTTTGAATCGGCTGCCCCTCCTTGTAATGATTTGGCCATTCTTCCTCTTTGTCCTCTTCCTCAGCTTGCTGTTTGTGTAACAGTTTGAACTCATCTAAAAAATTTAATTTCTTGGATGTTCCCAATTCCACATCTGAGGTTTCTATTTCTGAACTGCTCGGATCATCCACTTCTATTGTTACTGATGCCTTTTTTACTTCTTGTTGTTCCATTCTGGCTTTTATTGGGCCATCAAATCTTTTGGCAAAAGTGTAGATTCTGCCCTGCTCAAAGTCAAGCCTATCTCGTTTGAATTTGAGTTGTTTCCTTAACCTTATTTCCCCTTCGAATCTTTCCAAGTTTTCCTCTAATCTTGCCATTCGTTTTTTGCATTCGTCACCTTCATCATAGGAAAAAAGTTGTTCTTCCATATCTTCTATTTCTTTGATCAACTTCATTCTATCCAACTTGGCATACTTCATTAGACGTTCTATCATTCTGAAGGAGCAGGTGTTTGTGTGGCTTGTCCATTCCTCTATGAGCAAGGGGTCCATGTCCTACCAATACAAATACTCACTACCAATACACTTTGAAAGAAGCCAAAAGAATAGGTAGCAGATTCATCAACAGGGGATATGCTAAAAAAACTGTAACTGACTGTTATGTTAAAGCAGAAAAAGTTAAAAGCATGAATCTGCTAAGTCCTGTGCAAAAAAGCAAAGACAAAGTGATCAGATTCATCACAGGATACAACCAACAGGCGAATCAAATTAAGACCATTATGCAAAAGCACTGGAATATAGGAACCACGGATACAGATTTGAATAAAGTATTGAGTGAGAATTCCAGTGTAACGTTTCGTAGAGCACCAACGCTTAAAAACATTCTGGCACCAGGCACGGTCAGAACAGAACAGAATTAGTCTAATTGGCTTCATACCAAGAGTTCCCAGGTGGGCTTCAACAAATGTGGACATTGCAAAATGTGTAATCATGTAACCAAGGTACCATTTGTGAGCAGTAAAGGGGTATCATGGAAATAGAAACATAAGATAACATGCATTACCAGATATGTAGTATATGCAATCACATGTAGTTGTGGACTACATTACATTGGATCCACGATAGGCCCTTTAAAACTGCGTATCTTGCAACATTATCGGGCTATTAAAAACAAGGATCAAACATACTCACTACCAATACACTTTGAAGAAAAGCACAATAGTGATGTAAAAGCAATGTCTTTTGTGGGATTGGCACATGTTCCCCAACACCAAAGAATGGGCAATAGAGAGCTCAAACTGCGCCAATTTGAAGCCACCTTAATTTGTAAACTAGACTCACTCAAACCAGATGGATTAAATATTGATTCTGAGATGCATGTGTTCCTATATGAATAGAAAGTATGTAACAATCATCAAACTGTTAGAACAGCTCCCTATTCTAATTTGTTTAGAGCCATTTAGATAACATCATTGAATCTGAATTCTCTCTTAGATGTAACAACTGGAATAGTATGATTTAGCAAGTCAATCATCAAAACTACAATTATTTTTTTAATGAATAGTAACGAATATAGCACTGTATCTTGTATATTGGAAAATAGGATGAGTACTCCTAACACATGGTCATTTCATCACTGTTTCACATTGAATATAATACAATGTAACATGCACTAGCATCTTAAATAGCTAACTTGCACAATTTGTAGCACTTTACAATAATGCATTATTGCACAATCTGATACATAGATATTTTAAATATGCATCAAGAGATATTCATTTAAATGTGCGTAATATGCATGTATTATAGAACATGCTGTTATAAAATGTGAAATAAGCACTAGCATTAGCACTTTTTCACTGTCATAAAAATTAACAATGAATAGATGCATGAGTTCATTTGAACATGTAAGTTAAAACATTAGACAGGTGTTTGACCATGTGTATGGAGTAAATTCTGACTGCATCTCTTTGCTTTTGCATGCAACCCGAGTCACTGAGGAGCTTTTTAGGTGTTAGGACAGAAATTGAAATTCGAGTCCTATTAGCCTAACATAATAGACAATGATCACACTGGTGAAATATTCCTGCTAATCAAATGCGCAATATAAACAAACTAGGTGGGTGTTAGCTACGTGACTGCATCATGTCCATTCACGCGGTACATAGATCCTGGTATTTAGCCTTCTATTTTAAAGGAGAGGTGACCAATATGGAGGCACCTACACCACTCATAGATGACGGACATTCATTTCCGCTCACACCATAGAGTACTAAAAATATTCTGAGAGCGGAATATAGTGGGTCACATGACTCCATGATACGTATGGGTAGAGTGGTTTGTAGCGGGTCACATGATCCAATGACGCGAGTAGGACAGAGCGGTCACGTAGCGTTTCAACGCCCACTTAGTTCTTTTAAAAACAGCAGCGGGAGAGCGGCTAAATGGATAACAAACAGCCTGACGAAGCTCTTTGAATAGAGCGGAACGCATGGCAAACTCCACTTGGTGAGGTGTGTATCATGCTTTTGACCTGGTCTGCACAGAATTTAAGTAAGAACTTTTAATATGGATGCTCATTTTGAAATGAATTAATAAATATATATTTTTTCACCAAGGCAGTCTAGTGTGCTTGGGCATTATTTTGCTACAGCACTCTCAGTCTGACAACCTGTGGCTTGAGTCAGTAGTATTGTACATTTTTGAAATATTGTCAGCTGAGCCAAGCTGTAGCCCGTTAGCACCAGCTATTTGATAGAGGTTGTGCGCAGAGATTTTGGCTAAATTGGATTTTTGAATATATATATAATATATATATAATATATATATATATATATATATATATATATATAATCTTTGGGGCACTGATTTCCATCAGGCAAAGTGAGTGGCACTCTTCACAGTCGTTTTGGTCAATAAAACATCCGGATGCCAAAATGTCAATTGGTAGAAAAAAGTTTTCTTTATTTGGATCCTTACAAATCAGCAAAAAAAGTTCAAATTACGGCCCATCAAAGTATGGCACTCCCATAGTGCAAAAAAGTTTGCGTTTTCGGGCGTTAACGCGTTTCGCAGCAGATCTCACCGCTGTTCACAACTGCAAGCCCCCAACAACCAGTGAGTTTTAAAACATTAGTGCAGAGCGTATGGGAAACGCTGGAGATTATTTTAGCCAAAATAGAAAAAGGACTCCCTTAACCAATGTACATCTTGTCTAGCAAAAGCATGGTGGCCATCTTATAACGTGACAAAGGTAGTACTTTTAAATCTTATATGCAACATTTATACACAAGACACATGAACAGTACCCCTCGTGCATCAAATATTTTGTATTGTACTTGAGTATCCTCTGTTTTGGGGGCTCGTGCATTTCCAAAACACAGTGTCTGACATTTCAAATCTAATGTTATATGGATGCCCGACTTGCAACAAAATTATAAACGGCCACATGGACATTTAAGGACTTTGGCACAGAGTTCTGCCAAACAGGTGCGCAGTTCACTAACAAGTTTGTAGGCCCCCCAACCCCAATGTGCGATTGACGCCTAATGGCTTCATTCATACACATAACATTGACTTTCTCAGAGACCTTTCTATTTCGTAAAATGCATAGTGCACCAATGGCAATGTAGGTTAGTGATACAATTATCCCATCTTTGACTTACAATCGACAGCACGATTCTTATTGTACGCAGTGCATTGGAATCCCATAGTATGTGGGTGGCAGGATGATGCATACTGCAACGGCAGTCACTCTAATAGTGTAGCTGTCTGCAGTAATCTGAAATTCATAAGGTGCATAGTGCATATGAATACACCAAACACAAAACACACATGTAGCCTATAGTCAGTTATATAGGAGTTCATCACTGTTATAAATGTAGCAGAAGACACCTTCATCTCGGCACATACAATACTGCTTAGTTCCAGAGCAGGTAGGCAAAGAGATCACGTGTAACAGGGTCTGAAGCGGAGCGTCCTCCCTCTCAGCAGAACTGCATCACCCGGGGGTCGAGATTCTAACTGTCTTCACTGAGGAAAAGCCTCTTCTCTTTATGGGGAATTGACCCCGCCCTTCTCGGTTATGCCTGCCCCCGGCCGAAGAGCAGATCACAAGTGGAATGGGGCAATTTGTACCCCAATTCCTGTATCAATCAAAGGCATACCTCTTGTTTGAAGAAGAATTTCGTCCCTTGCATGCAAATCCACTTCAGCAGACTAAGGAGTGGCAGGGTAAGGGGCTAACGCACCAGGAGATATTTCCCCATACAACAGAGTTTCCATTGCCTTATTTGGTCTGATTTGTAGGGCTGGCGTCAACATGCGCATCAGTGGAGTTTAAACGTTTGCAATGGGACAGTTATTCAGGATCTGTACAGCTTCTAGCACACGTTATCTCCAGCCCTTCAAAGTACCACCACCACCAGTTTTGCGTAACTGTGCTTTCAACAAGCCATTCATTCTCTCAATCGACCCTGAAGCCTCAGGGTGGTAGGGGACATGAAAAATCCATTTGATTCATTTTCCCTGAAAATAATCCAGCACCACTTTTCCCTTAAAGTGAGACCCAATGTCGCCTTGAATTTGTAGGGGGATACCATAATATATCGCCACTTGGTCCAATAATTTAATTGTGTTTAATTGGGTAGCTCTTTTACATGACAGTACCATTAAGTAACCAGAATAGGTGTCTACAATTGTACATGCATATTGACATCTTCTGCTAATGGGCATGGGACCAATATAATCGATCTGCCAAATCTGTCCAGGCATTTTACCTCTCTTCAAGGTGCCATGAATTATGTGTGGAATAGCTCTCTGTTTTTGGTGTTTACACATGGGACATTGTAGGATAATCGTTTTCACAATTTCTAACGGAAGCGATACCCCTGCCCTGTGCCCACCTGATAGTAGCCTTCTCTCCGAGATGTTCACTTTTTTGGTGGGCCCATTTCGCAATCCCTTCCAAATCATCCTCCTCAGCCCTCGTGTCCATGATTGCAATTTTTGCATGTTCGTCTCAACAGAATTGAACCACCGTTATAATGAGTCTGTTGCACAATGTGCATCTACATGATATACAGTTACTGTAGTATGCATTAGCATTTCAGCAATGTCTTGCCACAATTCTTTTCCTGGACCATGAATCCGTATGAATATGACAACTCCCAGGCGTCACTTGCTTCAACATCTGATACACGGAATATAGCTCCGCGAACTGGCTACTCTTCCCTTTACGGGAAGTGGTTTGTACCTTCTTCAATTTGGGATTGTACGCTACTGCTTTCCAGTGTCGCTCAACTCCTACATATTTAGCTGAACCATCAGTAAACCATGCATGTTCAACTTGTTCATTTGTTGATTCTCCATATGGGATCCCCCATTTAACTGGAGACTCGTCAATAGTCAACTCTCCCTCTGGTTCAAGGTCTAGTAGCGGAACTCCTGCCACTTGGTCATTTAATTTTGTTACGCCACCCTTCCCGGTCTTGGCACAAACTTGTATGTACCATTTGAACCTGATGATACTATCCTCTTGTGCATGACCATTTCAATGTGTTTTTAGGGAGCTCAGTACCAATTCCATGATTGGTATGTCAGGCCGGATCAATACATCATGACCCACCGTCCTCTGTTCCGTATCTATAAGTGCCCAGTAGCATGCAATCAGTTGTTTCTCAAAGGGAGTATATCTGTCACCGGCATTGGGCACCTTCTGACTCCAAAACCCTAGTGCCACCCGTTTTCTGTCCTGCTTTTGCCATAAGCTCCAATTGGCATAAACGTCCTGTACGGATACATTTAACTCCACTCCTCCATCCCTCAAAGGCCACGAATCAAGTACTTTTTGAATGGTGTCTTTGGCCAATTGGAACGCCCTTTCTTGTTCCTCACCCCATTCAAAATTTAAATGAAATTTTTTGCATGTTACCTTGTGAGGGTGCGCCAAAATCTGCCCCAAATGTGGGATATGTTGTCTCCGGAATCCGAACAATCCACTACACTGATTCATGAAAATGGCATACCGCTGGGGGTCGCCTAAGAAGCGCTCGGGAGGGGCCATGGGGACAGTGGGGGGGTGTTGTGTTCTGGATTTGAGGTGGCCCCACTGCTACTCTATCGGCGCGATCCGGCAAGAGGACCTGGCCAGCCTGAGCGACCTACAACCGCTTGGCCAAATCTTTGGTTCTGTCTCTAGTGATTACCACCTCCTTCCTGATTGTATTGGTCTCTGAGCGGGCTGCATACACCTCTGCCTGCAATTCCCCCTAAAGGGCTGACAACTGGTCCACCCCTGATTCCATGCTACTCGGGCAGGGCTTGTAATGTGGGTTTAGCGTTTTGTCACGCTTACCTCTGGTGCCCTGCAGGAGTGCCTGGTCCGGTCTGTCCTGGAGCATTGCTCCCCCCCTTCACTGGATGCCTTCGCCCTGACGATTGCCCCAGCCACTCCTTCCCCCCCAATGGCCGACTGGGGATTAACCTCCAGGGGACCGTGAGGTTGGGAGGGACTTGGGTGGTTTTGGGACTTCTAGAAATTGGTGTTCTGGGGGTTGGGATGGCCTTAAGGTAAGTACAAGGTAAGTGCTGGCCCTTCTCTGCTCCTTCCCACCCCTACTTCTAACCCTTTTAGCGCTTAGGCTGGCTGGCGCATAGCGAGCGCTGCTCACCGTATTGATTGCGATGAAGGTCGTGGTCTTCAGGTACGTATCCGACTCCAGTTACTTCACTGAAGATGCGTGGTCCAGACCGGCTGCGACACACAGGATACAACAGGTGAACAGGTAAGTCTCGGTTGCAACGTAGGTCCCACTCTCCAACTTGTCGAGGTGAAACTTCTTTCAGTACTGTAGCTGGGTATTCTTCTAATAAAGTCTTTTTGTCTTTTCCTCTCAGGAGCAGAACAACTGTCTGCCGACCTTGGAGTGGAGAGCCGCGGGAGGGGAGCCAGTCACAGAGTGCAGGTTAGTAAGCTATGTACCAGGGTCGAGAAACGGTCGTAAACAGAATGTGAACCCTCACACTGTCTCTTTAATTCCAGGTACTTGGAAGCGGCGGGCACGGCAGAATTCAGACGAAATCCGGTGAAAGCAAAGCTGAGGCGGTAAGGAGCCACTGTCCAGGATGACCAACAGTACTTGCTGGACTCCAGGTGAGGTTCGGGGGCAGGGGGCAGAAGCAGCGGCTTTACGAAGGCACGGGTATCCTTGCTTCAGGCGAATGCCCATTACGTCCTACCCACATGGAAGTCCTTTGTACGTGCAAAGAAAACAGGAGCGGTAAGCGAGACACTGCTCTTACGGAAAGCAGAAGAAACGCTAAGCACAGGGTGCAGTCCTGGGTGTCATTTTATACCCTTGGCCCACGCCCTGCCAGCACTAGACTGCCAGGGGCGTGTACGTCTTCCCACGTGCCCGGCGCCTCTTTGCATGTGCCCAGCATCTTCCTGAGCTCCACAATGGTCTCTACCTTGGCAAGCACTTTGGTGCGGGTTGGGGCTTTGCTCTCTCCTGCACACTTGCGCCAGCCAGCCAGCCAGCCATCAAACCTGTCCACCAACTCCCTACTCTATCATGAGGGGAAACGCCCCTTGCCCTGGCCTGACCGCTCAGCGCCCATGGTGGGATCCTGACAGTCTTCCCTTAAATCTTGAAGGATTCCCATTTATCAAAGAGGCCTCCGCCCTGGTATCAATTAAGGCTCGAACCTCTTGTGTGTTTCCCTATTGCCAAAATAATTTCACCTTTACATGAGGCTGTCTATCCACTTTAATGTGGGCTGTTGTTACCAGGGTTTGACCCTCATCCTATTCGTTCTTGGAGTGCATGTATTTGGATTACCTTTCTACCATTGCATTCACCATCGTTCTTAAGTCCGCGTAAATTGGCTGGGCAGGTGCAGACCTATTGGGAGGCTTATTGTCTCCCCTATCTGGAGGTGGTCCAAAAGGATCCTCCTCCTTCTTTGGCTTATGTACTTCCTGCCGTTTCACTTGTTTGTAACGTTCTTTCCCATCCAGGCCTCGTTTTTTATATAGCCGATACATTTCCCGCATTTCAATTCCATCAATATTTTCCCGCGGGACTCCATCTTTCAGTAAGGCCAGAAACATATCTTTTCTGGATACGCGAGAATCTCAGCAATCAGACCTCTTCCCAGGAGTGCGCCTTTTCCTTCACACCTCTCTCTCTCGCTTTCTAGTTCGTTCCTCTGGCTTTTCCCATTCACCTAAATCTGCCAATTGTCTAGTAGTATCCACCACCTCATCCGTTACTTTACCAGTCATTCTCATTAATAGGGTCGTCATAATGTTTTTATTTGCTGGAGGGGCCATTCGAATAAGATTATTTCGGGCAGATAGAGATAAGTTTACCAACCCCATATGTTCAGGAGTTTCTACATGAATGGCTTCTTTCATAGCATGTTCCCTTAATCTCTGAATGGCCTCTTTCAGTGTGTACCATTTTTTCTCTTCAGTCTGTCAATCTGACGTAATGGGATACTTGTAGTTACACCACTGGGCTGCTAATCGTAATAGAGACATTTGCCCTTTATCCCCATTAGCGTCACGAGGCGGGCCTGCACATAGGGTCTCTTGAATCTGGACTTCCTGTGTCAGGGGTAGGAACCTGTTGGAATCTGTAGCATATACCAGGAGACCTGCTGCCCCTCCATCTAACAGTCTAACCATCCAGGCTAACAAAGATTTGCCGGCCCTCTGTTTCAGTCTGTTAATGATCTCCCCAATCCCTTTTTGTGAATAATCCTCGAGTGCAGTCATAATCACCACCCATCCTCCAGGATTCATCGGATGACGAACCATTCTTCTGCGTACTACGGGTTTGACCGTTGACTCTTTTTGGCCAGGTTCCGGCTTGGAAACCACCATCGGCTCGGAACCACTTTCAGTACTAGTACTATCAAATATATCTCCATCCCATTGATCTGGGTCCCAATCCACCCCTGCGGAGGCAATCGCAGTCGCTACCTTAAGAGAGTTAACCCTCCCTCGTCTTTTTCGATATTTGTAGCAAGCAACCCTAACAGCAGCTCGCTCGCCTACTGCTTAATATTTGCCTACCTTATCATGATACAATTTCATTTGGAGCTGCTGCATTAAAGCAATCTGCTTTTCAGCAGCCAACTCTTTCTCTAGTCTTTAAACATTCACCTGTAATTACACATTCTGTTGATGCATCTTTCGAAAGCCATTCAACAGAATCTAACCCCTTCTTCCTAGGGCTGAACACTCTTGTCCCTTCTCTACAGACACCTGTTACAGACATTTGACCACTTAATCTGGACTCGCCTCTCCTATACTAGTGTCCCAGGTTTCGCTCAACCCTGCACCACATGGCCAAGTTTGTGCAACTTTATCATACAGACTTTTAGTCCACCCTGAGATGGTCATCCCAGGACAGCCTCCGCCTGCGTAGCTACCTTTTTTCCTAAACAGGGAGCTCATTGTATCAAATGGATGATTCACTTGCCTGTAGTTAATACTTCAATACAATGCACATACACCCCCCCCTTTTATTTTTATTTTTTTGCTGTTCCGAGTCCAAAACTTTGTAAATCAAACTTTCAGCAGACTTCTTTGGTATCAATATCAGTACAAAGACCCTGCTCACAACGCCAAAATGTTTTGCATTTGCTCGGCCATGTGGGGAGAGCCTTAGACTTACCGCTCCCCGACTCCTGGCGAAATGAGTAATTGGCAGAAAATCGCACTTAGACCATTAGGTATGGTAAAACATATAAATGGCTCATTGTAGGCCCTTTATTCACACCTTGGATATATATGAAAACACCAAACACAATACACACATCGTCAGTTAGATACAAACATAGAAAAACATCGAAAAAGGGTTCATCACCGTTCTAAATGTAGCAGAAGACACCTTTATCTTGGCCCGTACAACACTACTTAGTCCCAGAGAAGGTGGGCAAAGAGATCACGTGTAATAACTGGGTCTGGAGCGGAGCGTCCTCCCTCTCAGCAGAAATGCATCACTCGAGGGTCCAGATTTTAACTGTCTTCCCTGAGGAAAAACCTCTTCTCTTTATGGGGGCATGACCCCACCCTTCTCGGTTATGACTGTTAGGGAGAATTCTCTGTTTAGGCTGAATTTCCTAACCTAGTGAGTCCCCAGCAGCTTTGTTGGATTTCTGGAGTTTGTTTTTTTTCTCCTACCAAGAGTGAGACTCTTTTTCTCCTACTCTTGGACATGATTTGTGGTGTTCCTTTGAATGTTAATGTGTTTCATGGGCTAAGGGGTCTTTTACTTCATAGGGTCTCATATGTTTTTTTCTATGTGTTACACCGCACCCTCCGTGCAGTAACACCGGGTTGTCATAGTGACCCCCCACCATAGACTCCATACCCTGGGACTGACTACTGTCTCCCAGGGCATGTAAAGTCACCATTGGCTTTACTAGTCCCAAATTACTAACAGAACCAGTACAAACCATCATATTGTGGACGTACTGGTAGGGGCAATTCGATTGCCCCTGGGCCTGTTGTTCGAGGGGGTACTGTCCCGTCCCCCCTCGTTGAGTTTTGGCTGGTGGCAGTGGATACTACTTATTATATTCAACCGCAAATATATACCCCATATATATCTATGGATTTTCCCATTGTTCGAGGCTAATACTTTTTTTAAAAATGTGTTTATTTTGAACCAGAGCAGGACAAATTAACACAGACATTGCATAAAGATATACCCATAGCGTTTCACGTGTGAAGCATACCCCGTCTCCCCCCTCCCAGTCCCGGAGCCCCTCCCCCGACCTCCAATTTGACCTCTCCAGACCCCCTGCACCCTGGGGACGGTCAAGGCCTCCACTGCTCAGGGAGGTTCCTCCATCTTTAGGGTCCATTGTGCGTTGCGTGCTTAGTGTGTCAAAGCGGGGAAGCGCCGTTCATAATCCAACACTGGGGCCCAGATATTCTGGAAGCAGTGTAGGACCCCTGCTCTTGCCGCAGTCACCTTCTCTGCGATTAGGATGTCCCAATGTTTGCCCCACCAGTGGGCTATGCAGGGGCCTTCCGGGGACTTCCAGAAGCGAGGCAAGACCATTTTGGCAGCCAAGAGGCACTGTGTTATCAGTTTCGCTGCGTTCCCTGAACGGGGATAGAGACCAGGGAATGGGACCCCCAGGACGACCGTTTTGGGCTCCAGAGGGAGAGGCCGCCCTGTGATTTGTTCAATCCTGTCTAAGCATTCTTCCCAGAATTGCCAGATCTTTGGGCATGACCACCACATATGCAAAAAGGAGCCCGGCTGGGGACATCCCCCTCCAGCATGTAGGACTCAGCTGCGGATTCATGTGGTGCAGTCTCAGAGGGTCGAAGTACCAGCGCAGCATGAGCTTATACGCACATTCTTTGTTGGTGATGCAGGTCGAGGCGGAGTGGGTGCGTGACCAGGTATCCACCCAGGTCTGGTCGTCGATTGGGTGGCCTAGATCGGCCTCCCACTGGGCCATGCAACGGGTTTTGGAGATTAGGAAGTGTTTTAGGAAAAATTTGTATAGTGAGGTGATTCTGCCGCGGCCTGGAAGATCCTTAAGTGTTAGTTCTAAGGCAGTGAGCGGCCGTTTGGCGGCCTGGAGGATCTGGGGCTGTGAGGACCAGTGGCGGAGTTGGCAGTAGGTGAATCTGTCCTCTTCTTGGAGCTGGAACTCCGCCTTGCATTGCTCAAAGGTGCGGGGAAGGTTCCCCACATATAGTTGCTCCATGGTTTCGAGGCCACCTTTTATCCAGTGCTGGAAGTTACGTGTGTGCATCCCAGGCGTGAAGTCCGGATTGAGGAAGATCGGGGAGAGGGGGCCCCGGCCTCTGGGGATTTTCTTTTGTTTCAGAGCCCAGTCCCAGGAGCTTAGGGTATGCTTAGTGGTCAGTAGGAGGTTGGCCCAGTACTTTCTCTGGGCTGGCTGAACATGTGGGAGGAATCTGAGGGGAAGCGATAACAGCGCGTGCTCCAGTTCTACCCGTCAGAGTTGTAAGGGGGATTCTGGCTTTCTTGCCTTTCCATATAAATTTCGCCATTTTCCTTTGGAGATTCTGGAGTGCTGTGTTCGGGATCGCCACTGCCAGGGAGGAGCACACGTAGAGGAATCTTGGGAGAAGGTTCAACTTGGCGGCCGTGATCCGGCCCATTAGCGAAATTTCTTGGGTGGCCCAGCGCTTCAGGTCCCCTTCAGGTCCCCTTCCAGTTCCCGAAATAAGCGGGGGAAGTTGCCCTGTTAAGTGTCTTGCGGGGCCGCCGTGATGTGGACCCCCAAGTAGGGGATAGATCGTTTCTTCCAGGTGATTGGGCATAGGCTTGAAAGAGCCTCTCGTTCTTCACTTTGGCGGGCGATGCCCAGGGCCACTGATTTGGTGAAGTTAACCACGAAGCCTGTAACCTTCCCGAAGAGCGTCAGTTCGTCCAGGGCATGCTTTGTCGAGATGATGGGGTCTGAAAGCGACAGGAGCAAGTCGTCCGCATACAGTGCAATCTTGTGCTGTGATGATCCTATTTGAAGCCCTCTGATGAGCTCGTTCTGTCTGATTCTCCGGGCGAAGGCTTCCATAGTCAGCGCGAAGAGGAGAGGTGACAGAGGGCAGCCCTATCTCGTCCCGCAGGTCATGGAGATCGGCGCAGATAGGACACCATTGATCCTCAGAAGGGTTTTGGGGGACTTGTAATTGGCCATTATCATAGTACGGATGAATGGGCCAAAGCCAAAGGCCGCCAGGGAGAGTTCCAAGTAAGTCTAGTCGACTCTGTCAAAAGCCTTGGTGGCATCCAGGGCCAGCAAAGTTAGGGCCTGGGAGTTCCGGTGGGCTATTTCGACCAGATTCAGGGTGCGCCTGATGTTGTCCCCTGCGGACCTGTTCCGGATGAAGCCCGTTTGGTCAGGGTGGATTATTGTCGGGAGGATAGGAGATAGGCGATTGGCCAGGATCTTTGAGTAGAGGTTGGCGTCTATATTCAGTAAGGCGATCGGTCTATATAAGGCTGGGTCTCTTGGATCTTTCCCTGATTTGGGGAGGAGAATTGTAGTGGATTCTTGCATGGTTGGTGTTATCGTACCTGTTTCTTTAAACAAATTGAAGAGCGCCACCATGGTGGGGATTAGGTGGGGTTTGAAGATCTTGGAGAGAAGCCGTCCGGGCCCGGGGCCCTGGCCTTCAGAGACTTGATGACTTCATCGACCTCCTCAGCGGTGATTTGGGCCTCTAAGCTTTCTCTCATTGCCTCGGGTAACTGGGGCAGGGGGGCGCCCCGCAGGTACTCTCGCTGAATGGTCTGATCTCGTGGGGGTGCGGTCATAACTTGAGTGAAGTGATCCGTGGCCAGTTGTTGTTTCTCCTGTTCGGAGTAGTGCATTCTTCCTTGGGGGTCGCGTAGTCCTGCGATCGCATTGGAGCGCCTCGTCTTGGCCAATTTGGCAACCAGAAATTTGTTGGCTTTGTTGTTTTTGGCGTAGTACATTTGTCGGGTTTTGGCCATTAGGTGCGCGGTATGTTCCGCGTAGTGGGCCTCAAGTTTTTTGCTAGCTGTACGGATTGCCCGTTGTGTCTTGGGGGACCACCCCTTCCTCTTCTGCACCTCCTCAGCTTCCTGTAGATCCTCTTCGAGGGCCAGCCGGGTTTGGCGGCGGTTCCGATGGAAGGCCACCCCCTGTGCTATCAAGGCCCCCCTAATCACAGCCTTCATGGCGTCCCAGTTGTTGGAGGGGGAGGTGTCTGTGACTGATTTATCCTCCGGGAAGTTTTTGATTGTGGATGCGATTCTGTCTCTGACCAGCATATCGTTAAGAATCGGGTCATAAAGTGACCATCTGCGCGTAGGGTTTGCTTCAGGGATTTGGGTGCGGAGTTCCATGGTTACTGGCGCATGATCTGAGAGGATTCTCATGCCGATGGAGACCTCGTTGGCAAATGTGAGAGTTTGGGGCGATGTTAGGAGAATGTCAATCCTTGAGAATGTGCGATGGACATGGGAGAAGGAGTAGTCCCTTTCAGTTGGGTGAAGTACCCGCCATGCATCTATCACATCTAGAGTTCTGAAGAGACGTAGGAGGCTGAGGGCCAGGGTGAAATCTCCCGACGTAGGAGGGTGAGATTTATCTTTAGTGGGATCCGGGACCCCGTTGAAGTCTCCCTCCAACACTGTTTGGCCTTCAGTGAATCCTGCGAGGGAGGCGCCTAGGGCTTAGTAGAAATCTGCTTGGCCTGAGTTGGGGGCATAGACCGAGACGAAGGTGAAGAGGTCCCCTAGCAAGATGCATTTGACTGCTATGAAGCGGCCTTCCGGGCATGAAATTGAGCCCAGGATTTGGGGGTTTAGGTCTCTCCTAAAGAGAATTGCTGTGCCCCCTTCTTGGTTCCCCCTGAGGCGAAGAATTGGTGAGGGAATGGACGTGAGCGAAGGCGCCCATAGTCTTCTGGAAGGAGGTGGGTTTCTATTCCGGCGCGTCATCTTGTAGCTTTTGTAAAATCGATTTGCGTTTTGGGGGGGCATTCAGTCCATTGACATTTAGGGAGAGGCATCGCAATGTCTGATGCTCAGGAGGCTGAGGGCTCTCCGGAGAGTGGGCCGGCAGGAGGGGAGTGGGGGTCAGGCTAACATCCGTCGCCATGGGTGAAGGCTAGTGGTGGGTTGTCCTGCTCTTGGGATTTTAACAAGGGCTCCCAACGGGGGGCCAATTTTATAACTGGCGGGGAAGGCAGCATGGTGTGTGCAGCCAAGCCCCTGGCCAACAGGGCCAATCGAGAGGATCGAGAAACTTGGGTTTCCAAGGACATGGAGATGGTACGAACCTTGGAATGGGCATGAACCATGGATAAGGCCTGCCGTGTTGAGGAGCGGGATTGGAGGATGAATCGGGCATGCCGGGACAGTGAAGAATACTCTAGGCGCTTAGGTCGTGGGGGCCCCTCCGGGCCCAGAGCGGGATCCCCGGGGTGAGTTACCACCTCTTGTTGTTGCAGGAGACTTTTGACCCTGATGGGCGTCTCGGTCTGGGGGTCTCTATGGTGTTCGGGGTCCCTCCAGGGTCCGGGTTCGTAGAGGCGGCCTCCCCAGGGCTGGTCGGGCACATGATCCTACTGGCGTCTTCCAAGTGGCTTATCTTTCGCAGGGAGCCGTTGTATGAAAATTGCAAGGCGGTCGGGAAGAGCCACCTGTAGCGGATTTGTCGCTCTTAGAGGAAGGTGGCTAAGGGTCGTAGGGCTTTTCTTTTCTGGAGGGTTAGGAGTGAGAGATCTTGGTAGATCTGAAGAGGCTCACCCTGGAAGGATATCTCGTTCTTGGAGCGACTGATGGCTGAAATGGCCTCCTTTGTAGAGAAGAAATGGACCCTGGTGATAACATCTGGGAAGGGTCCGAGGCGACCCCCCCCCGGCGTGGACGCAATCTGTGGGTGCGGTCAAGGAGTAGTAAGGATTTGTCCATCTCTGGGAGGAGGGCCTGGAAGAAGTCCCCTACATATTCTGTAAGCTTTTTGTCTGGGACAGAGGATGGGATTCCACGGATTCGGAGGTTGTTGCGGCGGGCCCTATTTTCCAGATCCTCCTGTTTGTACTCCAGGATTTCGCATTTGTCCTGCAGGGCTCTCACTGTCCGTTGGACCTCCTCCAGCGTGGAAGCGTGGTCCTGGGAACGGTCTTCGATTTCCCCCAGCCTTTGCTCCACCTCTGTTACTCTGTGGTCAGTTTGTTCCATTTTGGAGGAAAGTTCGGACATAAAGGACCTAAATTCCGCTTTAATATCCGCCATAAATGCAAGCAAGTCGTTCCTGGTGGCTGGGGGGGTCTCCTCCTTCCAGGTGGGCCTGTGGTGGGGGGGTCAGGAGGGTCGGGTTTCTTTCCCTTGTCTGGAGCGGTGAGCATGGCGGCTATATCCCCATGTTTGGTAGCCTTCGGTTGCCTAGACATGGTGATTTGGCTTGGGGCAGTAAAGGAGGGGGGGAGGGGAGTATCAGGCGTGTCCCCACCAGGTGATGCCCGAGGCTCAGGCACTGAGGGCCCGAAGGCTGCTGGCGTAGTGCCTCTGGAGATGGCTTGGGAGCTGCAGTGGTCCGGGGCGTCCCAGGAATGAGTGAGACGGAGGAGCCAGGAAATCCCGGGTTGAGGGCGCTCCTGGAGATAGAATGAAGGGTCCAACAGGACAGGGTGCAGTCCGGGTGCTATGGTGGCCGGAGTCCGAGGGCCACGGGGGATTTTTGGGGTATGCGCTTATCCGGAGGGAGGCGAGGCATCTGCTTCTCGGGCGCCAGATCATTTGGCAGTGGGACCCAAGAGGCGGAGGGGGCCAGGCGCACAGCGCCGCGAGATCCCCCGGGCTAAGTCCGGAGATGATGAAGGTCCGAGGAGCAGGTGGTGCCAGGGAGAGCCAGGAGGGCCCCCGGGCAGTGGAATTAGCTTTCGGCGGCTCCCGCCCCATGGCCGATGCGTCGAGAGGCCGGGCCCCTGCTGTGTGCTCCGGGAGCAGGCGCTGGAAGGGAGAGAAGCGAGAGTGCAGGTTGCCGGAGGCCTCCACGGACGTCCGGGGGGGGTTAGGTAGCGTGGGGGTGCTCCTCACTGTCTCCCTTCAAGAGAGAGTTATGGACCCCCCCCTGGGGTTCGCCCAGCCGGTCTTACCCGCGCACGCCTGAAGCGCCAGTTCCTCGTTGGTGCCGTCGTTCAGTTTCCTCCGTCCGAGGGTTCTGCCGCACGGAGCTGAGACGGGCGCCTTCGAGGGGCCGGGGAGCAGCTGCTGGTGTTGGGCTTGCGCTGGGGGCTCCACCTTCACAATGATTAGGGGCCCGCCGTCAGTGCCCCCACAGCTGGTCGCAAGGGGTCCGCTGGGGGGGGTTAGCAGGGCTAGTGGAGCTCTCTACGTCAGCTCCGGGGAACTACCTCCTCCACCGTGACTGCGTCCGACATCTTGGATGCCAGGGACGGGCCGGGGCTCACCGCCTCGAGGCAGAATTCTCGGTCCGCCGTGAGTGTTAAGCTCCCATAGCTGAGCCGCCACTGCCCCAGAGGTTCCGACAGCGCCAGGAGTCGGGATGGGCTTATTTAGTTCATCAGAGCCGCATAATTGGGCTCAACACGGCGGGCTTTGCACGGGTGGCCTCAGGGGAGCAGCCGCATTGGTGGCGCTCCAAGCCACGCCCCATGGCTAATACTTTTTTAACATAGCCTCTAACATACCGCTGGTTTATTTATTTAATATTAATTCACGGGTTGGTATTTTCTGCCAGAACTCGGTTTTAAAATGGCGTTTGTGTTCGCCTCTGTAACTCCAAACCAAAGGTCGAGCCCTTTGTTCCACTTTTGGCGGGCTTCTACACAGAAGCCCTCCAAAGTGGTGCCACTCTGTCTGGGTACCACAGGGGGTGTGGGAGGGGGTTTAGGCACCTTGGACTAAGTTGCGTTGCCAACTCAGGTCGTACTCTTGCGTGATTGGCCCAAAGTGGTGCGCCACCCCGCTCACCACTTAGCATGTTTGATTGACAGCTAGGCTGAATGAATGGGGGTTTCTTGCATAAAAGCAGGGCTTTTGGGACTGGAACTTCAGAAGTCGCCACAGGACCTGAAAATCCGACGAGGGAGAAGCTGAGCCGACCTGGTACGACGACAGCACCGGTGGAGCCCTGCTGAACCGACTCACCACTTCCCAACAACAGAGGAGATCTCCCTGCTGGACAGTCTTCTTCCCTTGACTGGTGGGCACAACCAGTTTACCTTCTTTTCTCGCATCCCAGGACGTCTTGTGGTCGAATTGCCCGTGCCAAGCACCCCGGCAACCGGATAGCCACTTACCACTGGACCGTGAATAAAAGGACCGCTCCTTTTAATTGAGAACTCCGCGGCTGGTTTCTTCCCTGGCAGTGCAACGGACTCCTGTGTTCCTCCCCGACAAGATCCTCTCTTCCCCCGGACGAAGCACCGACTTGCACCCGCTTCCAGGAACAACTGCCCCCGCTGGAGTGTTCTCACCATTTTAAGGTACCGTGTCCGCCAGGCCTCCCTTTCTAAAGATTGCTACAAGGTAACAATAATCCCTTAACCTTCTGGACTGGGCTGGCCGCCTTGACCATCTAACTGGTCCCTTTCTTTTTGATCCAACTCTTTCTGAAGCTTTTGCGAGACTTTTGGGCACTTTCAACCGTGTGACCTTGGACACATTTCGACCAGAGTCTCTTAAAGTGGGTCCGGCCTTGTTAACTTTGACTTTACGGTTTTAATCTGCCTTCTTCTCATACTGTGTTCTTCTGAAAGTGTTGGGATCTGTTTCTATCTTTGCTCTGCCTTTCTCTCCCTTTTAAACCGATTTATTAGAGTGCCAGTGCCATCTTTGTTTAGCGCTCACCGCTGTCT